>NC_142082.1:119552263-120211013 GCF_054644295.1 Miniopterus natalensis
GATCGAAAACCACTGTTCTCTCTGAAAGAAACGACTCCATCATGGTGGAAGAGAGACAGATCTTGGAGGAGTGCTTGGGGAGGCTGCTCCCCCAAATCTGACCAAAGGGGCAGCTGCTTGCTCTGTTCTAGTTGATGTCAGGCTGAGCTGGTGAGAGAAGAAAATACCGGTGCTTCCTGCTGGGCGGAGAGAGGCTTTGCTGGCTGTACCTCTACCAGAGCACTGACGGCCCTAAGAGTGATGGAAAGGTTTCCTATTCTTTGCCTTCATGAAGAAAAACAGAGTTACCTGGAATTGGGAGGAAGAAATGTTTTGCATTGAAAATGTTTCCAAACTGCTGTTCTTTATTTCATCTCCGGGAATAACTGGTGTCTTTTCCATCCTCCCTCAGTAATTACTTCCTTTGCAAACATCAAGCAGCTTTTTTTCGTATGTGGAAGATTGTGTGTGAATGATCTCGCCCAAAATAAGCCTTGCTGTTCTCACCGAGCACATGCTCTTTTGATATTTTTAGCATATTGTAGTTGACAAATGAATGCTAATCACCGATTTCTCCCCACTCTTTTCCCCGTTCAGGTCCTTGAAGAAAAGCTACTTGAGCAAACATCTGATAGTCACAAATTTGAAACCGTGCTTCTGAATCCCAGCACATAGTAAAATGAAAAGACAACACTGATAATTATACCTGTCAAGAAGCTGTGACCATGTGGTGTATCAATTCTTTACCAAGGCAACTCGACACCTGCTTTCTCGGGGGGCCGAACCCCAGCTGCTCTGTCTGCTCTTTACACACGCAGACCTTCCATCCACTGCAGTGGGAATTCTCCGTGTGCCCATGGAGAGGTTTTCCAGTCTGCAGACTGACACAGGCTAAGAATAAAGTCCGTGACTTTCAGATAAATCACCAGGGCCAGGATTAAGTAAATCTTGGGTCTATGGCTTTTCCAGAGATTAACAAATCCCTCATTAGGCTAAAGTTCAAACTGCATCAGTTCAATATTGTCACCACTTAAACCCACACATTGCCCCTCACCCTGACCTGTTTCACATCCATATTGCTGAGCTGTCAGAATTAGAAATTCGGTTAATTGCAAAGTCAACGTCTTTTCCCCTCTTGAAAACAAGTAATTATACTATATTTATACTCTTTTTCAGGTTCTCAAAGCAATTGGCTTTTTATTTTCTGTTCATGAATTTTATTATGCATTAATAGAGTGGGGCGATATAACTCAACTTTCAGTTTGCTAGAAGCAAGGATAGAGAACTCTAGTACTGTATTTTTTTTAATTTAAGTATTGCTTGTATCTATTATTAATTCTAACAGAATGTAATGTATATTTATTCCACAAAATATATATTATGAGAGTGTATTTGTTACAAACTTAGGCTTTTTCTGAGCAAGTGTTATGAATCTGGTAAGAGAGACAATTAGCAAAGGACCTAGTTTCATGAACTGATCCTCGTATGATACTTATGTATAACCCTGCTCTCAATATTTTTTTTAAGTTTTATATTTTTGATTGATAAGCTCTAGAGAAATCTAATCTCTTTCTCCCTACACTGATGTGCTGCCATAGACAACTAAATTATAATATGTGTGTATATACAAATATGTATGTCATACAAGGTTTAGGTCAGTTTTCCCAATATAAAATGGATATTTTTGGCAATCTAAGATCCAAAGTATTATCCCTTTTAAAATCAAGTGTATGTGAACCAGTGATAATAATATTGTGAATGAAAAGATACTGCTGCTTCTAGAAGATAAAGATGCCTCCTTCATTACATGATTCATGTAGGTCAATAGACAATGATAGGGCCACATACACAGATTATAACTTTTGACTTACAGTAAATCTAGGCACGTAAGTCTAGTTTTACTCTATGGCATGAGTAGGAAGCAATAATTATTTGGGCACTTAAATACTTTAAGCACACAAGTGTACCTGAAAAAAGAATAAAGGTCCAGTTGAAACATTCCAAATGCATCATTAAAACTGAAGCAAGTATTCGACTATTCCCTTTCCTCAAATGCAGAAATTGATTCCTCGAGATAGAATAAATTTCACATTTCAGACGGTCCTCCAAATTAAACATTTAGAAAGCTCAATTTAGGAACTGTTTTCTTGAAAGTCAACTAATCAGAATTACCCAACACCTTTTAATTTGCCCTGTCAGGTGATATTGTCAAGGCCAAGTTCTGCCTACTCTTCATAGTCCATCACCCAACAAACGGCAAGGGAAGTAAGAGATACACCAATTTCAGCAAGGCCCTGCCGTGGTAACAGATTCTCATACTTGAAAACCTATCATTTTGTACTAGATAGAGCTGGGGGGAGGGCCAGGGGGAGGACCCTGAATGTTATGTAAAATAGGTTTACAAACGAGATAAGCATGACTAAAGGGAACGAATGGAGACTGCTTGAGTATTATTCAGTTTGAAAGAGGTAGTTTTCATTTTTATAAGAAAAATTTAATAAAACATATATTTTAGTTATCATTTAACAAAGAAGTATTAAAGCTATTCAGGCAATGCCACTGATTCTCAGAAAGGGAAATCATTGAACCCTTATAATGAGAAAAGGGTCATTTCGACACATTTTAATACAGTGTATAAATTTGGAACTTAAGGTGAGTATGTTTTTATTTGACCATGTTTGGTTAATGTTAAATTATCACATTTTAACATCAATATAAATATTGTCATGGAATTACAGAACAATTATCAAATGAGCAGATATCTTACATTTGTGTTTTCTAGAAGTCTTTGTATTTTTGTGCTGCATTTGCATAATGTTAAGTGCTAATAAATGTATGTCAGGCCGTTTGTCACAGTGAAGGGACAATCCATCACACCTAAGGCAGCTAAAGACAGATTAAATGTCACAGTGGTCCTGCCTACAAGTGACCAGTCAAATGGCCAGTTTTTTTAGTAAATTTGTTGTTGAAGTGCAAGTCTTCCCCTAAAGTTTTAATCAAAAGTAACAGTTCCTAAGACTTGGGATGCCTGTGGTTCTCTAAAGTTTCCTTGAACCCAAAGGGAATGGAAAAAAGGACAACTTGTCTTAATGCTCTTTATTATTAATGATCATATTAGAGCTACTCACATGTCCAAAATCATGTTAAAGACATATCAGTAGCTTTTACATGAAGCTCAGTCTTTAATATAATAAACAAATTAGATATTAAAAAATAGGGGGGGAAATATGTTATTACTATTCATCAGTGATCCTGGTGAATTTTAGTTCTTTCTCTTGGTTAGGTTGGTGGCTGGATTTTTCTAAACTCTTTCCTGCTATGGTTTTGAGGGCAAATACACCTACCAGAACCTTTTCGTTGGGCATTTATATTTTAATTCTGGTACTATTTGAAATTGAAATAGAACATCCTAGGGGAGATAAGGAATTTAAATTACAATTGACTTTGGCAAGAATAACAGACTCTCCGTGCTTCATCAGGTGATCAATAGGAAATTCTCTATGTGAATTACCACTCTTTTGTAAGACAATGCCAAGATCTAAATACAAAATCTAGCACTCAGGGGCTTCGAGGCTGTCTCTGAAGAACCTGCGGAAAGATGAGTAGTACCAATTTACAAATGCAGTTTTCAACCACGACAAATCAAACATCTGATCGCAGCGTATTCCACTCAGCTGTGCCTATAGGACTCCAAGACGTTGTGATATTTTGTCGACATTTATTTTAAACATCTATAGATATTTGTGGATATGTGAATACTGCCTGCATTCCTCATCATCTAGCTAGTTTGTGTTTATCAAACGGACACAGCCTGTGAGACCAGCTTTACTCAGCATTGTGAAGTGAAAATCAGTGCTGTAAAGATTCAGGAGGCCAACAGAAGGCAGGATGTGTCCCCAAGCCTGGGATGGTCCTACCCATCTCGACCTCTCAGTCGCAAGCTCAGTGAGAAAGGGCTGGGACTGTCTTGTGGCCTGCAGTCTCTCTGGCATCTGATATAATGTCTGGCACAATGTAGGTGGTTAATATTTGTTGAATGAATGAATGACAGAATAGGAAGATACACAAATAGATTTGCTTCTGATCCTCAAAATTTTTACCTACTGATACTAATTGGCACTATAATTTCTGAATTTCATAGAACTAGAATTGACTCTTCATAAGTACTTTCTAGATACATGAATTCGGAATCAATTATTTCTAAGGCTTCAAGGGTTTGGGACATTTACATAAGGAATGTTTGAGGGATTCAGAGTTTTTATAATGACTAAAACTCAACCTTTCTAGTTCTTTATGAAAACTCCTTGGCAAGAATAATCCAAATATGGAACTCCATTAATAAATTTTATAAAATATATGTTTTTACTTTTTTGTTATTTTTTAATATTTTTTGATATTTTTAAAAATATCCTCATGCAAGGATTTTTTTTTCCCATTGATTTTTAAAGATAATGGAAGGGAAGGGGGAGAGAGAGAAAAAAAATCAATGTGAGAGATACACATTGATTGGTTGCCTCCAGCACTCACCCAGACCAGGCCGGGAATCAAACCTGCAACCTGGGTACATGCCCTTGACCGGAAATCGAACCCACAACCCTCAATCCCAGTGCCAATGCTCTTAACAACTGAGCCAAACTGTCCAGGGCTATGTTTTGATTTTTAATGAAAAAGAAAAGTCACATCATCAAGCATATTATTAATATCCTTTTTGATATTTATTAACAGCTTTTTTCTAACGAGTTTATAGTAATTGGAGTTATCTCTAAATCTTGTCTTGCTTTCATAAGATCACTCATATTTGAGTCCTAGAATGCACCCGTGTTTAAGATTTATCAGTTAGCTAATAAGACTTTTCCATGTGTTTATTCATTTAACAAATATTGTGTACCTAATATATGCTAGGTTCTAGAAATACAACAGCAAAAAAGACAGACACAGTGCCCTCGTGGAGCTTACTGTGAGGAACTCAACACTCACTCTAGCAGTAACTAGAGTTTCCTCTTCATCAGGTCCCTTTTCACAGCTGATAAAGCAAATAAAATCCCTAACCCCATGGAAAGAAATCATGAAGACTCCATGCACATATTTAAATGAACTTGCCTTTCTGAACACACCACTCAAAAATACTGCTTAGTTTATCCTTACACCATAGTTATATCCCAATGAGGTAAGTAATAATTTGCTCATAACTAACATTTAGCTCTTACTGGGTTCTACTGTGCTCAGTACTTTCATAGAGTATCTCATTGAATCCTGTCCACAACTCTAAGTAGCAGGTTCCATTTTATAGGCAAGAAAACTGAAGCGCAGATGTGCATGTGACTTGTTCAAGGTCACACAGCTAGCAGGTGGAACTAGGATTTGAACCCATGCACTGTATCGCAAGAGCTCATGTGTCTAACCATCATCTGTGGCTTGGGAGACACCATGATATTAAAATGAAGGAGTCACTGTATATAAAAGTTCTTTGAAATTATAAAGTAGTATACAAAAAGATATTTGTTAAGTATTCACAGTCAGCAAGCCACATGAGTGGCAGAAACAGAACACAATCTTATGTTGTAGCTTACTCTCATGAACACTTCAAGCCAGGAATGTGGATAAAAGTACAGATCCAGAAAATTTCTGATGTGGTAAATATTTTAACGACTTTTCAGAATTATTTGTTGTTAGCCACTGTGTCTATTTGGTGCTACAAAAACAAACAACAAACTGAAAGAAACAAAATCCCTTGCTATAAGGGCTTATAATAAATACACAGTGTGGAGATGAACCAAGGATATTTCACATTTATGGGGAAAGATTGGGCAGTTGTACTATTTTCTCACCATTGCATGTGATTGTGTCTTTCCAATTGTTTTATTTTTTTGAAAGAGCTGCAAAATTGTGCAGTAGTTCAACCTGACCAAAGTGGTGGTATGCTGCTGGGAAGTAAAAATATTAAACACCAGACTGGAAGTATTGTCTTCATTGTCAAATGAGTTTAAGTTCTTTCAAAGCATGGATGTGGAAGAATTTTTAGATGCTTTAAGGCACCTGAACATCTGGATACCAAGTTCCATGTGTGTTTATTCCAAACCACAGTGTGGGGTCATCCTATTGAGAGGTGAGGTTCTAAGGCCAGTATGAAAGGCAAATTTGAGATTGATCTGGCCACAGCCAGGTAGATCAGTGTCCATCCTTCCAGAGGCCAGCAGGAGCTGACACCTGTGGGAACAGCACACTCATGGCTCCCATCTCACAAAGGAATCACATGCGTTATTTAAAGTTCTTGCTCTGCCCCTCCCAGTTAAGTGGGCATGTGATGCAACTTAATTCATATTGGGGGAAGCAACTGAATTCATATTGGTTCATACTGGTGGAAGAAAGAAGTGACCTTAAGAAAACTTTTTATCCCATTCTTTTCTACTACCAGTTAGATCCTTCTAAGTGATTAACATTTGGGGAATTCACTTTCCACATAGTACACCAGTGGAAAAATTCAAATGCCTTATGTACAAACTCTTGTTAACTACTCTCTACCTCCCTTTTGATACCTTTATCTCTACTGATATTATCAATGTAGTCATCCTTCTCACTTGCCATTCACATCACCTCTTAGATTCTTGACATTTTGCCTTGGCAAAGGCTCTTGAAACTATCTTATTTATTCTCACTATTCCTACCTATGCATAGACCCTACTAGGACTTTTGTGAGCTTTTGTTTTCCCAATTACTTCATCTCTCCAATTTTTCCTGTACATCTGATCCTAGATAAATCCCCTGTGAAGCTATTCCTTTACTCAAAATCCTCCAAGGGAGTTGCCCATCACACACGCACACGCACACCAGATTCTTAGTCAAGATATCTGAACCAAAACACTAGTATGATACTGGGGACATTATAGTGTCCTCTCATCCATAAGTACAACATATAGAACATGAAATGTGATGATAATGAAATCTGGTCATTGGACTGTGAAATAGGATCATGAGGTTCCATGACACTGAAAATATCACAAGTTCTTCAAGATGAAATTAAGAAGAGAATAGCAGTGTTGTATGAAGATATCTACTAAGACTGCATTCAGTTATGACCTGCTAATTTCAAAGTATTTGCTTGTGTGTGTGTGTGAATGTGCTGGGATAGGCAAATGTGCTAACAGGAAGAGGTATGAGGAATGGTTTATGACGTGTATTTCTCTACAATATAGCACTACTCTTCTAGCCTTCCTGTTCTATCTTGTAGTTCAAGTTGACCACTACTTATTCCTGGAAACTGTCCCAAACTTTGCTTCCCCTGAGGTCTGGATTATTTCTGAAATGTCTCTTTCCTTACCCTATCTATGCCCCCCCAAAAACCTTCCATTTTAAAGGCCCATTTCCAAAAATCTCTTCCAAGATTTTTCTAATGTTCCCAGGTCTGATGTTATCTACTCCATCATCAATTCCCATTGTAATAGTTGAACCTCTCTTTAGGTCTTATCTTAGCTTGTTTTATAGTATACGCATTTGTGTCTTTATCATCTGCAGTTACTAATTATGCATGGAATGCGTGCTTAAGATTTCTTAAATGAAATTACCTTTCACTTGTCAACTTCATAGAATGGCTTCTGGATTATTTTAGGATCTATCTCAGTTCCCTGTAGCCCACCTGAAAATTTAATCTGAATAGAGAACTCAACAACAGGCATTTTTAAAAAAATATATTTTTATTGATTTCAGAGAGAGGAAAGGAGAGGAAGAGACAGAAACATCAATGATGAGAGAGTCATTGATCAGCTGCCTAACCCGCAACCCAGGCATGTGCCCTGACCGGGGATCGAACCCTGATCGCCTGGACCCTAGGTCGAAGCTCAACCGCTGAGCCACGCCCTGCCGGGCACCAGACATTTTTAAAGGAATATATTTTAATTATTGAATATATTTTAAAAGAAAAAGAATGTAAAGATAAAAGTGGTAACCCTTATCTCTTATTCTTTAGGTTTTTCTGATATTTTTGCTCTGAGGATGAATGTGAAGGTTGATGTAAATATTTAGATGACAACTACCACTACCTCATTTATACACACGTGCGCGCGCGCACACATCACTGCTGAGTTATCCCAACATTTTTGGTTCCTTATTCCATGGGAGAAACTATAAAGAGTAAAATTGGGTTTCAAGTTAGCAATTGGACAAGCAAGATGGGCATCATAACATTACTTCCAAGTGTACTTCAGTCTTTGGCTTATAGCCCTGCCTCTTCCTTCCCATCAGAACACAGACCCATCTACTCTCCATAAGTCCTCCCCCACCCAAGCCCCCAAAGACCTTACATCAGGAACAAGGGGTTGGGAGACTGCTCACTATTACCTCAACCGCCTTAACTTATATAGAAAAATAAAAGTAAGTAAAACATTTCACCAGCCTTAGTCATACATTGTGTTCTATTGTGTGGCCTACGCAAAATTTTATCTGAGTGTGACATTTACAAACCCAAAGAAATTAACATCTAACATAAGCATAGTATTAATTTAGTTATCTACCCACCCCCTGCATGGATAGGAAACAATATCCTAAAGGAAAATTCCCATGCATAAACTAAGATGCACTTTTTTTCATTCTTTGAGTTAGAATAATTACAGATAGAACTTCAAGAAATACTCTACACGAACACAACACAGTTTCAGAGTTTAATTGCTGCCTGTCCAATAAATCTGGCTTCCTGTGGGCCTTCGTTTATTAACTGCACTGTTGTATCTAAAAGGGCTGGAAGAGTGAGAGGTTGACTCGCTGCCACAGGAGACCGATAGAGGGTCTGTACTTGGATTTTTTTACATACAACTTTCCAGCATCTGGGTCTCGGCTTTATAGATCCAGGCTCACTTGTTTTTGCTAGGAAACCCAGGGACAGTCTCAGTTAACATCTGTTTTCTCAGAACAATTATTAATAGCACCGTTTTTACCTCTCAGAAGTGCCTCAATTTAGACAACACTATGGTGTCAACCTAAGAGTGATAAAGCACTGGGTTGATGGTTCACATTAACCGGCCTCGATTCGCCAGATAATTGGAAGCATTCTTTTTTGTTGCAAATAACTAAAACAAGATTCAGTAGAGCTTGAGTTTTTTAAAAAATTAACCGCTGCCAAAGCAGGCCCCATCCAGGGTGTCAATGTTGATACAATTTTCACCCCTTCTTACCTCTCTCTTCCTCAGCTCTGCTTCTCTCCTCTTTTTGTTCGTGGCCCTTATTTATGCTATAGTGTTTCTCACCTTTTCCTGTCCCTCTCCTAGTCCCTTGCAGCATCAGATCTATAACCTTTGAGCTCTTAATCTGAAAGGAAACCAAGATTCTCTCCTTCAGAGCCTATATGATACAAGCAGATTCTGAATGGCTTGGCTGTGATGCTCATCTCTTAAGGCAAATCATTATGAGAAAAGTGACTTCTTTAAAATCTAAAAAACAAAACCAAAAAAACCGAGAAAAGTGTCATGGTTGGCTATGCTTGAGTCACATTTGCATGCCTACTAAGGGTCCACTTACTAGCTGTAGGGAAACCAAGATGAATAGCACACTAACAGTTCTACTACAAGCCACATTAAGAAGATAATTACAAAGGGACACAAACATCAAAATGAGAGTTCAATTACAGGTGAGATAACACATTATCTGACGAAAACAAAAAAATCTTGGAAGAGACACCAATTGAAATGGGTGTTGAAAATGGAGTAGGATTTGACAGGTATGGAAAAAGTCTGGAATAGCACTGAGATAGACATTGACTGGAGGAGGAGAACTACCTCAAGTCTTGGATTAAAACAAGAATCATTTATTTAGTTCTTAATTCTGGAGCTCACCAATTTAGGCTGGGCTCAGACAGGCAGTTCTGGTGGGCTTGGCTAGTTGGGCTTCTCCATGTGTTCATAATCAGTTGCATGCACATCAGCTCAATAGCTCAGCTTCGGGGGTTGACTGCCTTCCAAGTGAGGTGCTTCAGTAATCCTCCACATGGTCTCTCATCCTTCAGGAAGCAAGTTTGGGCTTGTTCTCATGGCAAAGGAAGGGATTCAAGAAAGAGCAGAAGCCCACAAAGCCTTTTGAGAGTTAGACTCAGACTGATGCAATGTCACTTCCACCATATCCTACTGACCAAGGCAAGTCATAAGGCCAGCTCCGGTTCATGGACTGGGGAAAGAGACTTTGTTTCTTTCTGCTCCTTTTTTAAATTCTCACCCAAGGATATTTTTTCTATTGCTTTTCAGAAAGAGTAGAAGGGGAGGGAGGGGGGAGAGAGAGAGAGAGAGAGAGAGAGAGAGAGAGAGAGAGAGAAACATCAATGTGAGAGAGACACATCGATTGGTTGCCTCCTGCAACCAGGGTGCGTGCCCTTGGCTGGAATCCAACCCGGGACCCTTCAGACCTCAGGCAGACCCTCAGGTGGACTCTCTAACCACTGAGAAAAACTGGCTGGGGTGCATCTTTATTTCTTGATAGGTAGTCAAAGCTATAGTTAATAGCTAACATTAAGTGCTTATTACGTGCTAAGCATTGTTCTAAGAATTTCACATGTATTAACACATTTGAATTATTGCAACATCCTTCATTTCAGAGAAAAAGACTACCCGCACATAGAAGTAAAGGAAACATAGCCGAGTCCAAGGTCAGGGATTCCCTGAACTCTGGCTGTTGTCCCTCATCGGACATCAGACCGCAGCGCACGCCTGCTGCTTGGCTCCAGCTGCCCATGTGGGGCGCAGCAGCTCAGAGCAGGGTATATTTGTCAGGCTTCTCCTGGGAAACAACCAGTAGCATATATGTGATAGGATGTAGATACCAATATATAAATATATAGGAGGAGATTTATTCTAGGAATATGCTTATGTGACTGTGGAGGCCACGAAGTCGCACAGTCTGCCATCTGCAAACCGGGGAACCAGGAAAGCAGGCTATGTAATTTAGTCTACGTCTGAGGCCTCGAGGCCTCCCTCGAACCAGGAGCAGGAAAAAAATGAATGTCTCAGATCAAGAAAAGGGAGCAAGTTCACCCTTCCTCTGCCTTTTTGTTCAATCCAGGCCCTTAATGGATTGGATGATGCTGACCGGTATAATGAGAGTGATCTTCTTTACTTTCTTGTCTCTTGAGTTACGTTCTAATTCCTTCCAGAAACACCCTCACAGACACACCCAGAAATAATGTTTTACCAGACATCTGGTCATTGCCTAGCCCAGTCAAGTTGATACATAAAATTCACCACCACAGATGATTTCAATCTTATCCTCCCAAACAGAATGCAACCTAAGACAAATATTACATAATGCTGAGGGAATTATTTTTCTCTATTGGTCAAAATCATGGCTAAGACCAGAAGCTGAAATCAGAATTTACTATATATATCCATAATCTAGAAAAAGCCTTGGAATTTCTAGAAGGTAGTACAATTGGCCTCTCTCTTCAACTCCTCCCCCACAACCAAGCAGCAAAACAGGAGAGAGACAGACGCAGAGATAGATTGATATGAGAGAGGCAGGATGAGAGAGGTGTAAGGTATGCAGCTTTGTGGAGAAAATGTTTATTTTTGGTAGTTTATAAGTTTTTAACAATTTCATAACTTGATATTTGGAACATCAAATTAATTTTTTAGGATTGTGCCTGAATTTGGAAAACTCAGCCTCAGATATAAACCATAAGTTCTCAGGTCAATTTTTGCTCAGTAACTTTTCTTGATATTAATTCTCTTTGATTTGATTTTTTTTTTTTTTTTCTTTTTATGTCTTCATTGATTTCAGAGAGAAGAAAGAGAAGGTGAGAGAGAGATAGAAACATCAATGATGAGTCATTGATTGGCTGCCTCCTGTGTGTCCCCTCCGGGGATCGAGTCTGCAGCCCGGGCATGTGCCCTGACCAGGAATCTAACCGTGACCTCCCGGATCCTAGGTCTATGCTCAACCACTGAACCATGACAGCTGGGCAACAATACTCTTTAAACACTTCATTACTGACGTCCTCCCTGTAATGGTAGTGCATTATGAGTACTGTTAAATTTACTTCTTCTGTCAGAATTTCTTGTCAAATCAGCAAGAAATGTACATCTTTTCCCACTTTGTCCATGTGAGACACTTCTTTTCTATTAGATTTTCTATCAAAGAGCTTACTCAGGACTTCCATTAAAGCTTATCTTTTCCTCTTAATAAATTACTGTTTTGGAACAATCTGATATTTGTTGTTTTCGTTGTTATAATTTACTTCTTGCTATCAGATTAATTTCTATTAATTTTATCACTTTTTTTTAATCTTCACCTGAGGATATTTTTCCCCATTGCTTTTCAGAGAGAGTGGGAGGGAGAGAGGTATAAAGAGAAACATCCATGTGAGAGAGACGCATTGATAAGTTGCCACCCACATGCGCCTGGAATGGGGCCGGGGATCCTGCCTGCAACTGAGATACATGCCCTTGGCCGGAATCGAACCCAGGACTCCTTAGTCCACAGGCTGACTCTCTAACCACTGAGCCAAACAGGCTAGGGCAATTTTATCACTTATTCTGTGACCTTTTCATATTTGACTTGTGAATTTGAATGTTCTTTCAGCTCATTAGTAAATACATTTTAAAATGGCAAAAAATCTATATATATTCAGAACTTTTATAATTTCTCACTTAGTTTATTAAAACATTCTGACCTTTCTAAATTACAACTAAAATGGAGTTTCTGTAACTCAATGTGCCCTTGCCCCAAACTCCAAGTCCACCGTGGGGGAAATACAAATTGGGCCAGTCGCAGTGAAAAATGGTCTTGACAGATTAAAATGCCTTTTTTATTTTGTAAATTGTATGAAAACATATGAGGATGGGAAAACATTTGCTGGGGCTCCTCTCGAGGCTTTGGAAGCGAGGGGTCCAAAGCTTAAGGCTGATTTAGACTTAACTTTCAGGTAGGTAGTGCAAACCTTCCTCTGGTTGGGTAGACATATGTTTTTAGAGATTTGGGAATGTAACGTGCAAGAAAGGAAAACTAGAGAGAGAAGCCGGTGCAGTCATTTTTTAGGCCTTCTGGGTTAGACTGAACAGCAGCCATACTGCTTCGGGCTGAGGTATTAAAATGGAAATTATGAAAGGTGAATAATTGCTACTGAGAGAAGCCTATTCTTTTCTTCTGGGGTGTGTGTGTGTGTTAGAGAAAAAGGAGAAGAGGAACTAGAGGAAAGCTGTAGTCTTACCACTCTAGCAATTCAGAAGTGTCTTATAAAACACCAGTCTCCTTCCCAGTTACAAGAATGACTCTTAATCTTGTTTTGTCTCCTTTTTTTATTTCCTAATAACCGACCCCCAAGACTATAGCTCTGTACAATAGAAATTAAACAAATAGAAGTTTCTCTGTATATATGTCAGAATATTTATGTTATAAAAAAGGGACATTTGAAGCCTCAGTGTAATTAAGAAAACAATTATTTAGTCTAGTACCTGACCCACCTGCTGGTAAAATGGAGACACTGGACTTCTGAAGGCAAATTTGATATACTATTATTATTTTTTAATGTGGCCGGGAAATTACATATGGTTTTCCAGGGCTTGAAAGTGCAATTTTCAATCTGAACACCAGGGAGCAGACAAATGCCTTGAAAGAAAGGCTCTTCAATCACTGGGACATGAAAACGTCAAAAATTCACCACAAAAGGAACATAAATAAAATCAAAGAAATGCATTGCATTGATTAAACACAGTGGTTCTTCCGTTTGAAAAATAAAGGATGCCAGAAGGCATATGCTAAAACAAAATATCTCAGCTACTTTTCATCTCTGTACGTTTAAAGGTTTTATCAACTGGCAACCACTCTGTGGGTTTGGACCAAGGACAGTGTCTTTTCTCCTCGAAAATGAGCAAGAACTAACGGAAATAAAGACCACACACGTATCCTGCCCACTTCCTGGGTTTACTTGACAGGACTGAAGAAAGTGAATGTTGTGAGACATCACCATAGCTAATCTATGACACAGACCCTCCTAGAAGTTCGCTTTAGTCATAGCAAAATTGGCTGTAAAAAAGAAACGATTGCGTTCTCCATTTAACATAGTATGTAAGTGCCAATACAGAGTTTAGTCACTGGCACATTTTATTTTTTTATTTTATATTTGTCTCGGGTATATAGCATATTGGTTAGATAATTATATAATTTAAGAAGTGATCCCCTTGATAATCTAGTGCCCACCTGGCACTCCACGTGGTTATATTAGGCCGCACTTTACATTCCCATGGCTATTTTGTGACTTCTGCCTTCACCTTCTTCACCCGGCCCCCCTCCACCCTCCCATCCAGAAACGCTCGGTTTGTTCACTGTCTCTATGAGCCTGTTTCTGTTTTGTTTGTTGTTTATTTTGTTCTTTAGATGCCACATATAAGTGTAATCATATGGTATTTGTTTTTCTCTGTCTTATTTCACTTACCGTAATACCCTCTAGGTTCATCCCTATTGTTGCAAATGATAAAATTTCATCATTTTTATAGAGTCATTGGCACGTTTTAGATGAACTCCAGTCCATCAACTGTAAAATCAATAAAATTGCAGTATAAAATTTTGTCTGTAGGCAAGTTTAAACAATATTCAATACACAAGATCCACATAATATGTACCATTAATTTAATTTAAAATAATCATTTAATGTTATAAAAACCTCCCTGGGATTTTCTTTAAACAGGCTTACGCCAAAGAATAATTAGTCTTAGGTAGAATTAAGCCGGAAAGTTGTCTTTGAAATCTGGGGCTTCTAGTCTTCTCCCTCCCATTCTTTTAATATTAGACACTCTATAACCCCAGCCCTCATCTTTCCTGGGTGCCCAGTATACACATGACCACTCTTCCCTCCCTCTCCCGACACCTGTTGTCACAATCCTAACTGCCACAAAAAAACAGTGACTGGCTTGGAAAGTTATCCTTCCAAGAACTGACTGCATTTTTAGGGCTTGAATGCTTAAACTGAAGGGAGAAGATACAGAAATTTAGACTCAGAAGTCAGAATGCTGGGTTTAAACCCCAGCACTGCCTCTTCCTAACAAATTGTTCAACCTCTGTGCGGTTTCTTGTCCTCTTTTGCAAAATGGGGAAAATAGTTATAAGACCAAGCTCAGAAGCAGCTGTGAGCCTTAAGTGAGTCATGGGAGAGTGTGTCTGAGATGATGCAAACTCTTGATGACTGTTACTTGTATGTCTTCATTACAAGGGAGGTTTCTTATAAGCCCCTTCTCAGGTGACTGGAATCACTACCCCTGGTAGGTTTTCTCTTAAATGGGGCAGAAGCTTCTGAGCTTGACTATGATTTTATGTCTAGGCTGTAGTTAAAAAAAAAACAAAAACCACTCATATGACAATAATTGTCATGCTGTGTAGCCCTGTGCATGTCATCCAATCTTTTCCACAAATACCTTTTATTTTATAGAGAGATGTTACTGACTAGACAGACAAATATTATACTTAGTGTAGTCTCGAAGCTCTTTCTCAATAAAGAAGTTCTAGGATAATATCTGAGATGACTGATGACATTTCAAACCCAGCACATCCAAAACTGAACTCCTGAGCACCCCACCCCTACATTCAGCACCCTCCCATCTCACATGATGGCAGTTCCGCCCTGACAGTCTTTTAAGCCATATTTATCGGTGTGACCCCCCCAATTCCGCTATTTCTCTCATATCCCACATCTAGTGTGTCAAGAAATTCTGTTGCCTCAACCTTGAAAATATACCCAGAAGCGGATCATTTTCACGAATTCCATTGCTACCATCTTGGTCTCAGTCACCATCTCTCACTTGAATTATTGTAATAACTTTCGTAACTGGTCTCCCTTACTCCACACTCTCGCCCTAGTCTATTCTAAACAGCAGCCGGAATCTTTAAAAATACAAGTCCGATTGCATCCCTCCTCTACTCTGAACTCTAATGAGTCTTTACTTGGACTAAAAACCAAGGTTTATACAATGTCCTTCAAGTATTTCTGTGACCCAGCTCTCGCTTACTTCTCTGCCTGTGTCCTACCCATCTCCTTTAGCTCACTCCCTTCCAGTCACACTGGCCTCTGTGCTGTTCCTAAAAAATACCAGGTGTGTCCACCTTCAGGCCTTTGAGCTAGCTCTTCTCTCTGCCCAGAACACTCTCCCCCAGACAACTGTTTAACTAATTCCTGCAGATCCTTCAAAGTTTTGTTCAGGTCTTATTTTCACAATGCCTTCTACCTTAATCATTCTATTTAATATTGCAACCTGCTTGTCCACACCCCTCACACTCCCAACCCGTATTACCCTGTTCTACTTAATCTTGTGTTCCTGAGTACTCATTGTGTTTCTGCTTATTTTATTTTGTCTATTTCCCTCCACTTGAATGTAAGCTCCACAAGGGCAGGAATTTGGGTCTGTTTTATTCATTGATGTGTCCCAACTACCTAAAATACTCAATAAATATTTGACAAATGACTAAGTTGGAGTTGGAGGAGAAATGTGTGTAGAGAGGAATAAAGATGCATTGAAGATTTATTAATCACTGTTCTAAGCGTTTTCACATACAAATTTACTTGTTTTTCTCTTTTATATGAGATTGGCAAAAATCAAGCCTCTATTACCATACACTTGTGTCCTCATTTCTTGCCGACTAGTTGCTTTTCAGATACCAGGAGTAAATGCTGAAATACAATAGTTATCTCACTATCTCTTTGCATGTAATTGGGTCAGGACAATATCAATAATAGGGGGAAAATCAGAAAGATAAGAATATGGTAAATTATTTCAGTGGTGTTTCAGAAGGCATGTAAGTATAGCCCTTAGAATGCTTCAGCGTCTAGCAATCAAGTTCATCAAATACATGCTGATGCTTGTAAGTAATTTTCTTAGGAAAACTGGTTTGGATCCAGAGTATTAAAAAAATGTGTCAGCAGAAGTGAAAATTGATTATTTAAAAAGATAACTGAATTCAACAAACATATGTCTAGTGAACATTATGCACGAAGCAATGTGAACGGCAATACAAAAAATGAGACATTGTAAAAGAGGTTATAATTGGGTAGGAGACACAAGACATGCAACACCAGTGATTATAATTCACTGCAGAATGTGATAAGGGTTATCAGAAAGGTACAGAGCACAATAGGAAGACAGGAATAGGAAATGATTAATTTCAATACTTAGAGATACTTACTTTTAAATTTCATTTTAAATTTGTGTGTGTTTATCTCCTGCAAGACGCTTCAACTAAATTGACCTCAGCCAACTGCAGATAATTGCTATGGGTTTTATTTTATGTTATCAGACTCCCTGCTCTTAATTTGTCACTACCTCAATGTGTCTAAGTAATGCTTTGCAAAGTACAAAACCTTGAATCCTGAAGCTTTAAAGATTATTTTTTAAAACTAGTAACTTTACATAATCTGAAGTTTTGACTGGACTTAATTTAACTCACTTGTTATCTGAAGTTAAAATGAATCAAAAAATAAGAATTATGAATTCCATAAAACATAATTCAACTATTTATCAAAAGAAAAATACTGTGATGTTAGATTTATGAACGTTACTAACTGAATGTATTTTCTTTAGATGATCAAAATTATAAGTATACAACTAAACCAAAAATTATAGAGAAATTCTTATACTAACATGCCTCGTTTTGGTGAATGACAGCATCAGAAAAAGAAACCTAGGAATTATCTTTGAAACCTCCCTATCTTTCTTTCCTCCAATAGCCAATGCAGCATCAAGTCTTATGAATTTTTACCTCCCCGCCATCTTTCAGATGTGTCCATTTCTTTCCAGCTTTGCTGTTATTCTGGTTCAGTCTACCATCATGTCTCACCTAGACAATAGCCATGGATTAACACCACATTGACTCTTACCCCTACAAGTCATTCTCCACACCGCAGCAAGGGTGATTCTTGTTTGCATGTGTAGTTATTTTGAGACCCTCAGTGCCAGGTGTGGGGTTATTCATATTTCTTAACTCATGGCACACTCTCTTCATCAGCCTGTACAAATTTCTTCTCCTATTTTATTACCTTCCCCCATGCTCCATGTCATTCCGCTCTTCTCCTGTCCTTCTGCTAATTAGCATAGGTAGATATACTTGTAAGAAATAGGTTATTCAAGCATATTGGCTTTAAAAACTATATAAATGTTACAATGCAAAGGATTATACTCTGTATCTTATTTTATCTTCACTCAACACTATGCTCTTAAAAGTGATCTGTGACTCTGTATATCTAATTAAGTACTTCTGCCTGCTGCCTGCTACTTTATTGAGTGCAGTCACTACGTTTTTTACTCCTCATGCCATGAACAGGAATTCTTTCATTCAAAAAGTATTTGTTGAGCTGCAACTAAGGGTCAGGAAAATTTCCAGGCCATGGAGATAATAAGAGCAAATAAAAATGACCCAAAAAAAAACATGCCCTCAGGAAATTATATTCTAGTGGTAGAAACAGGTAATAAACAAGATAAGTAAATTATAGATTACGTTGAATAGTAATAATTACAAGGGGGGGGAAACAAGAAAAGAGGTGTAATATGTGTGCAAAGATTGGGGATGGTCAATTAACACCTCTGTGTTTGGAGAAGCTGACATTTGAGTAATGAGAGTGTGAGCCACATGGGTATTTAGAGGATGAGCATTCCGGGTACAGAGTGAGCAAGGTTCAAGTCTTGAGGAAGGAATGAAAAAATGTGTTCAAAAAACAAGAAGTCCCATGTGGTTAGAGCAGAGCGAACCAGGGAAAGAACAGGAGAGGTGAGATTAGAGAAGTACTATTGAAACACCTCTTCTAGAGCTTTGAAGATCACTTTAAGGACTTTAACTTTTGTGCTGAATTAGATGAGAAACTATAAAGTATTTAAGCAGATGAGTAACATGATCAGATGCACATTTTATCAGGATCTTTCTGATCATGGAGAATAGACTGAACGGGGTGAGGCTGGCACAGGGAGACTAGTTGGATCTTGCAATAGTCTCGTGGGAGAAAATAGTGGCAAACCACTGTGGTGGCAGTGGAGGTGGTAAAAACGTTATGGCTATCTAGAAAAGCATATGGTACTGACTAGATCCTCAAGAAATCTTTATTAAATTAGTTAAAGAATCTCTTAAAGTCCCAGCAAACATTTCTCCCTTCTCTGTAAAGTCCTTCCTGAGTCCTTTATGTGAAATTAGTCACTCTCTTTAGACTCTATTTGGGGCTATATTTTATTCACCCTCCATTCATTTATTCATTTGTTCATTCACGAAACAAGCACTCATCGTGTGCAGTATACTAAGCACTCGGAGGGACACTGAAGCTATGAGATTGAATAGAACCCTGCCTCCATGTTACAGTCTAGAGGAGGAGACAGGAAGTCTAGAGTTAAGATTAAGATTTTAGGAGAGTGCATTGGAAGAGCTCTTAATTCAGCCTCGCAAAGTTAAGAAAGGCTTTCGACAGAAGAGACTTTCAAGCTGAGATCTGAAGAATGACTACAGGAGAATTGCATTTCAGAAAGAAGCAATGGCATTTCCCAGGTGTAGAAGCTAGAGTATCTGTTAACAGCTACATTGTTCATCTGACAAATCCCGGCAAGGAGACAATGCCCTGCACATAGTTAGTACTCAATAAATGCTTGTCCCAGTGGTTGTTTTTTCCACTTATAAACAGAGGAATTATGGAAACTAAAAAAATAAACCTTAATGAATTGCTCTGTGCTTTCCTTACTTGATCTAAGAGCAATAGAATCTCTCTCTCCGGTTACATCAATACATAGATGAAATAGGATTCATTCGTACACATATTGCATTTTAAGTACCTTAAAAGACAGAATCTATTTCTTCTATGCAATGTCATTACTGCATGGCACTTTCTACTTTAGGGGCACAAAAACTCCTACTGTGTGTGGTAAAAGGACCAACTATTTCTCTATTCTGTAACTGAACCAGTCGAGGCCAGCAAGGAAATCATCCTCCTCCTGTCTTAGGAGAAGAAATGCAGGTGCTTAAAATTTATCAGAAAGCTTTCACTATTCTTTGGCAAAAAAACAATGAACTCTGTTAGCCCTTCAGTATTCTGGATCTTTCAGTATATTCCATGCTAGTTAACATAGAATAACTTTGGATGATTTCTTGGCAATCGTAATTCATGGCTGGCTTTCCTCTGTTCTTTATGATTTCTAGCCAACTCCCATCTGTTTTATAGTTTCAATACAAGCTTGTCACAAAAGAGATTCACTGCCCAGTGAGATTCAAAGGAGTAGCACAAAAGCTGCAGAGATATTTCACATCTCAATCTGTAAGAAAAATGCAAATGGTTGAACCCAGGGTACATATAAAACCTGTTAGAGTCAGGAAAGTTGCCAGTTATTGAGATAATGAAAATGCATACAAAACAGGTAGTTCATTAATAACTTCACTTTAAAACCAAACCAAATAAAATCATGTAGAATATAACAGGATCCTAAGGAGAGGGATTACATAATATTTGGCATTCTACCTTGATGGCCATCTCAGCCCCAAAGCCTCTCATCTTTCCAGTCTATCCCTTTTCTTTCTTCTTCTTACCATCCCCTGCTTTCCTCATAAGGCCCATACAAAATTAGGAACTTTGAAACAATTTTAGTTGACACAGTTCAAAAACTATAACAGTTTTATATAAAAGTTGAGAGTCATAGTTGCTTCTGGAAAAAAAATGGGCCTGCATTCCTTCTTGATAATAATTAGCAAGAGCTGACAGCGTAAAGCCTCTGGATTCTCTCTTTGCCCCAGTCCTCACTTATCCCTTTAATCACACACAGCCTCTTTCTCTTGTTTACATGATCTTCCTAGTTTCTATAGGAGTTTGAGTTTCATGTCTCTGATTTTCTCTATCAGTGTTTATATCTCTTTCAGGACATGTATCACTTAATGTCTATTTTTATAAATATCAATATACAAGTCCTTTCTCTTACTCAACTGCTAGCCCTTTAAGAGTTCTGTGCTTTTTGGGTTACCAAAGGGCCTATAATGAATGTCCAGTAAATATCCGATGAAAGGATAATGCTGTAGATAAGAAAGTGTCAGCAGAGAAAGGACTGGTACAGGACTTAGGACATCTGGCTTTTCATTAACACACGATGTGATCTTTAGCAAGATATAACTTCATTTGGGAGTCTCAGTTTCTGTGTTTTTTAAAATAAGGGAGTTAATTTGAATGATCATAATGATTATCTTTTCACTACAGAATTTTATGATGCTAGAATTCTTTGAACTAGACTTTCCTCAATTTCTATAAATTTGCCAGCTGGGTCACAAAATCACCATGCTCTCTCCCACTGAATATGAGTGGGAAATTATTGTGATTATAGTTTTGCAAAGGCAGGCAAGAGAGCATGTCAAAGAAAATAATACTTGGTACATTGTGAATGGGGTTTTGAACCAAATATTTTTAGACCGTGTTTTTTCTTTGATGTGCCTTTATTTAAGGGCTCCCATTTCAGATGTGATTTAGAGTTAATAATACAGTAAGAGTCAAGCAACTCTGTCTTCCCCGTTATGTGACACAAAAGGGGAGAACACACGCGATGGAACTCGTGATGAGGAATTTGCCAAGTCATATGCTCCTTTTTATTCTGCAGAGCAGTAAGAATCCTGCTGCCACATGAAAGAAAAATAATAATAATTGCAATAAGCTCTGCTTTATTCCCAGCAGGACTGTCAGGATCTGAAGAGCACTTTTTTATAATATTGCAACTGAGGGACACAGGCTCCCTGGTGTCCTCGGGGAGCTCAGAATCATGTCATGGGATATATTCCCTTTCCCCTGACTTGGCCTTAGCCTGGATGTCTCAAATAAAGGAAGTGATTTTTCTCCTTAAAATGTATCACTACAGAAATATGAATTAACCACTGGTAAAACATTGAAATATAAATAAAAAGCCAACATCAAAATGAAAATCACCTAAAACGCTGCCAAGTAGACAGTTACTCTTAACGCTTCAAAATACGTGCAGGTACACACAGATACACATAAGAGGATATTTGAAGAGGATATTTGTCATTTTATCTTCTAGTATCTTTCCCCAACCTACCCTCACATGTAATTTTGGTGAGATGACGAATCTAGATGTTAAGGGAAAATATTCTTAACTTTTATTATTCTCTATGGAGCAGTCCTTCTCAGCCTCAGCACTACTGACATTTTGAGCCTGAGATTTTTTGTTGTGGGAGCTTTCCTGTGCTTTGCAGGATGTTTAACAGCACCACTAGATGCCAGTAACACCCCTCCATTAGGACAATCAAAATTTTTCCCAGTCTTGCCACTGGGGCAGAATTGCCCCTCGCTGATAACTGGTGGTATAGTGGCCTGCCCTAGAACAGAATCCCAGGCGGGACATATGTTTGGAGAATGTGAAGGGAGGAACCGAGGATGCAGGGCCCAGCACCTTCGGGATTGCCTTTGGGATCTGGTTGCCTCCAGAGAATATATATCGTCGTCTGGTCTTGGGCTTCTGCTAATGTATTAACCTGGAGCTTAAAGTTTTGGTGGTGGTTTACTTAATCAAGTGTTTATTTCTTTAAAGAAACTAGCTGATGGTCAAAATTATACTACATGGCATGCTTTTAAGTTTCTGTAGTTCACTTTAAATTGGCAAAATTTGGGGGAGTGGCTTTAAGACTTGAGATTTTGTGAGTGCAAGCTACATGGTCATCACGGCGTAGGGCGGCTTTATCTTCAGGCATTGACTGAATCTCAGCAAAAATGGGCCTTTATGGCCTTGGCAGGTGTTGGCTGTTAGGGCTCGAGAATGCAAGCGGCTGTAGCTTCATGGTAACCTGTATTCTGCCTTGGCCGGCAAAGGAGACAGAAAAAATGGATTCATCCCCTTTCAGCATTGCCAGGGAGACAGACATTTGCTGCTTATGCTATGTTTTTGGGCCGGGCTTTCCGGTGGGGACTTTGAACAGCACAGGCTGTGGGGCTCCAAGGGGACTCCGCCAGTGACTTTCAAACTTTAAATAACTAGCGCCAGACCTAAGCGGACAGTGCAGGACCAGCGGCCTGAAATTCTCTTCTCCTTTCTGTTGTCTTAACCTGCGTTCCTGGCGAGCGCGCACAGCTTTGATTGATGTGCCGGGTCCACGTGTTCCTGCGTGTGCCCTCTTCACCACCGTCACACACGGCGAGAGGGCTGTGGCTTTGCTCGGCACACAAGTTCTGATCAGAGCTTCACATGTGGGGGGCCGAAACTATGATTTTGCTTATATTACGATGGCGGAATTTTAAAAAATGTTTTTATTGATTTCAGAGAGAGGAAGGGAGAGGGGGAGAGAGAGAGAGAGAGAGAGATAGAAATATCAATGATGAGAGGGACTCATTGATCGGCTGCCTCCTGCACGCCCCCTGCTGGGGATCGATCCTGCAACCCAGGCAGGTGCCCTGACCGGGAATCGAACCCTGACCTCCCAGTTCATGGGCTGATGCTCAACCACTGAGACACACCAGCTGGGCTAGAATGGTCAATTTTGGTAATTATGAAAGAAATAAAATTATGTAGTTCCTTACTGTAAAAGGATATTCCTTCTTCTTGGCTGGAGACAGAGAAACAACCCAGTGAAACTAGCAAAACTAAAGGTTGTGAAAGGAATTAAAGAGACCTATGCCTGGAGCAACATGCTTCTTAGAATCAGTTTCCAGGAAATCGAGAAATGGTTTGAAAAAATAGGTTTTAGCCATATACTCAGAAAGGAGCAGTAGAAGAATAAAAATAAATAAAGGAAAGCAAATAATTAAACTTGAGGAATAGAAAGCATTCTTTAATTTTAATATCACAGATGATATTATAGATAGATATGAAGAGAAAAATACCATTAGATCTTCAAAGCCACAATAAACAGATATAAAAGACAGACGAAAAGAAAATGTTCCTTCCAGATCTAATTTATTTTAAAGAGAGTATATAAAATATAGGAATTACTCCAGTTATTCACAAAGGGTATGTAGGTTCCAATAACTTCTAATAGAGAAAAAGGAACAAGATCTTAAAAATTGGACAACAGTCCGGCCGGTGTGGCTCAGTGGTTGAACATCGACCTAGGATCCAGGCGATCGGGGTTCAATTCCCGGTCAGGGCACATGCCCGGGTTTCGGGCTCGATCCCCAGTCGGGGGCGTGCAGGAGGCAGCTGATCAACGACTCTCTCATCATTGATGTTTCTCTCTCTCTCTCCCTCTCCCTTCCTCTCTCTGAAATCAATAAAAAGATATATTTTTAAAAAAACAAACAGATTACAATGACTAATCCAAAGAGCAAGATTCAGGAAATTACTGACTTGAACCGTGCAGTTAGTTCAAGTTAAGCTACAGAGTCGATGTGAGCACATGTGGGAAACCCCCTTGAAGGAAGGGACAACTATATCAAACAATTTAATACAGCAAGTTTGGACCTATTGAGAAAGAAAAACTGAGAAGACTGATACAGATACCAAGATTTACTTGGTGAACTTTCCAGGTGACAATTATTGTCAACAGGCTTACATTTATGTTGCCCATGCCTCAGGGAATATGCTAGAGGAAGTGTTGACATTACGAATCCAAGGGAAGGCATAGACGCGATGAGATCTGAGGGGAGCCAGGCCGAGCAATAACAGAACCCACATCTGGCCTGAACGTTTGTCCGACGGAAGAGTATCCCTTGGGTGAGACTACCTGACTCAGGGGAAGTAAAAGTGGATACAATTTGTTTGAATTGTGGAAGCTTTTAGCAGTCCCATAAACTTCATATTTCTCCTGTGTATGGCAGACTCCAATAAGATAAAATCTAGAGGAAAATGTAAGAAAAATAAAGTCTGAACTAGAAAACAAAGAAAGGAAAGAAAAAGACATCCATACCCAGCAAATAGCCCTGACCAGGTGGGTCAGTTGGTTGGAGCATCATCCTGTATATGAAAAGGTTTTGGGTTCAATTCCCTGTCAGGGCACATACTTAGGTTTCAGGTTCGATCCCCACTTGGGGCACTTTCGGGAGGCAACCAGTCTATGTCTCCCTTACTCTCTCTAAAAATCAATAAAAAATATCCTCCGGTATCCTCAGGTGAGGCTTAAAAAACATAACAGTGGTGAATAGTGCTAGTTCTATCTGTCTAAACTAGAAAAGGGAGCAACTTAAGAATCAGATAAACTGTTAAAGCTGAATTGAACATTTCTAAAATAAGTAGGGAAACATCAAAGAAAAATAAAGAACATAACAGCTCCATAAAAAATATGCACAAGAAATGTCCGAAACATTCAAAGCTTCAGGAAGATAAGGTCTTGTCGAGCACACAGCAGAGGTGTTGGTTTTCACTGGACCCTGGAACACAAGCTTCAAAATTTCAATAACCAGATATAAACTTCAGTTGAGAAACCTGCTGAAGGCGGCTCTGCAGCTGAGCGAATGTGGCGACCAGGTGAAGACCTTCCAAAGCCTGCTGTTTTCACCAGCCTAAAAAATAACACAACAAAAAGCAGTGAGAGCAGTCGTGGAGCCTGTACCCAGGAGAAAGTGAAGGCTTTTGTCAGTTAATGCAGACACCACAGCATAAGCAGCACAGGAGATGGAGATAAAGACGTTTTGAATATGCTGAGTAAAAGCAAGGAAGACCTGGTCACAGGGGATCCACATTGCAAATTCTAAACTTTGCAAGGAATAGCAGTATTACCGTGTGTCTAGGTAAGCATTTGCCCAGCTGATTAGGAAGAAAGATTATTCCAGGAGACAGGAAAGGTGTCTTCAAGACTAAGAGGCATGAGAAATGTCACAATTGGAAGATTGTAACTAGATCAAGCGATGGAATGGGGTGGTGGCCAGAAATAAAGTCAGAAGCCAGATCTTAGGTTAAAAACAAACCAAAAAACCGGCCGGCTGGTGTGGCTCAGTGGTTGAGCCTCAACCTATGAACCAGGCGGTCACAGTTTGATTCCCAGTCAGGGCACGTGTCCGAGTTGTGGGCTCGATCCCCAGTGGGGCGGTGCGGGGGGGGGGGGGGTCGTGCAGGAGGCAGCCAATCGATGACTCCCTCATCATTGATGCCTCCATCTCTCTCCCTCTCCCTTCCTCTCTCTGAAATCAATAAAAAGACATAAAAACAAAAAACCAACAAAAAACCTGGATCCAAAGAAGTTACCAAGTATATATTAGAAGGGGACATGAAACCAAACAAGTTTTTTAAAAATGTTTTAATGAGGAAGTTATTTATTGTCCTAGGAAAAGCAGCAGCTAGCAATATTCATGGTAAGAATGATAAAATTGCCCTGCAAAGAGAAGAGGTGGGACTGGAAGCAGCAAGTAGATGTATCAATGATCTATCCCGGCACAGCAATGTGCCCCAGATTTTAGTAGCTTAAAACAATGTGTTATTTTCCATGGTTCTGCGGGTTGGTGGGCTGGCGCTCCTGATTTCACTTGAGCTTTCTCGAGGGGCTTATATTCAGCTGGTCTGTTGATTAGCGATTGTGCTCAGCTGGGGCAGCTGGAATGGCAGGTCTTTCTCTCTCTCTGCTTTTTTGCCCTCAAGAAAGTTTGGTTTAGCTTCTTTAAAGCACGATGCTCTCAGGGTTCCAAGTGCATGAAGGTGACAGCACAGGGCTCCTTGAGTCCTAGGTTCAAGGCCCTGTACAATATGACTTACACCACATTGCACTTGTCAAAGCAAGCCACAAGCTCAGCCCATGCTTGATATCAGATTTTTTCAGTCCACCCAATCAAATAATAAGCCTTTGAGATTTTGTGATCAAATTTAGCTGAGAACTGACTAAATTCAAACATTTGAATTAAAATCCAGCAACTAGCCCTGCTCCAGATTCCTCCCAGCCTTAGGATAGGGTTCTGTAAATGTTACTCACAGAAGGGCCATTAGATGGGTTATCCTTTCCTTTCTGCACTACTTTTTTTTCCCCCCATAGAACTAATGTTTGTTTTCATTTTTGTTGTTGTTTATTGTTTTTGTACATTTATATTAAATTCATCCCCTTAGTCTCCCCAGTGTTTTGTTACTCTCTTCTCGGTACATTTAAAATATATCTTTTTATTGATTTCAGAGAGAGGAAAGGAGAGGGAGAGAGAGAGATAGAAACATCAATGATGAGAGAGTCATTGATCGAGCCCGCAACCCGGGCATGTGCCCTGACCGGGAATCGAACCCCGATCGCCTGGATCCCAGGTCGATGCTCAAGCGCTGAGCCACGCCCGGCCGGGCTCCTCTCGGTACATTTAAAAACAGAAGGTCTTCTTCGGTCTTCTCTTCCTGAAGACGTTCCTGGTGGAAACATCTGTCTTGTTCCAATCTGATGGGCCAGCTGAACAGCTCGCTGTTCCTTACAATTTCCTGTTAGCTTGTTGCGGTGTTTGCTCTCCTGTTTCACGGATTTTATGTCTCACTTGTTTTTTGTAAACTCTCTCCTACTAGTGAAATACATCTTCCAGTAACTTTCTAAAAGAAATTTTTTGAAACCATATATGTCTGCTAAAAAGATGTCCTTAATCTAGCTTCACACTTAATTGAAAAAAAGTCTAGATAGGAAATAATTTTCACACAATTCTAAAGGCATTGTTTGGCTGCCTTCTATCTTTCAGTATAGCTCTTAAGATGTTTATTGCCTTTCTGATCTTGGCCATGCATATAAAATCTGTGTTCTCTTTGGAAGGTTTTAGAATCTTCTCTTTGCCCTCAATCTTCTGAAATTGCATATGAATGTTATTTGGTTTGGGTCAGTATTTGGCAATTGTGTTAGGCATTCAATGTACTCATTTAATCTAACAAATATGGATCTTAATTTTTGGGAAATGTTTTGAGTTTTCTTGAACTATTTCTCTCCACTGCTTTTTTGTTTTCCATTCTTAGAACTCCTATTATTTGGATGCTAGGCCACCAGGCCTGGTCCAATAAAATATCTAATCTTTTTTCCCACTATTTGTGCTTTTTCTATTTTCTGGGAAGTATCTTGAACTTCACTGTTAATTTCTTCTCTCGAATTTTTCATTTTCTATTTTTCATTTCCATTATCTCCTTTTTGCTCTCCAAATATTCCTTTTTTAGAGAATTCTTTCTTGTTTCATGATACAGTAATTTCTAAGTATCACAAGGGCTGAGATTTTGTCTGTTCTATTTACTACTGAATTCCTAGTGTCTGGTGCATAGTAGTCCCTCATATATTTGTTAAATGTGCTTCTCTGGGGATATTTTTACAGATTTTTGTTATCTCTGCGTAGTCTCTGTCTCCTTCAAGATTTTATTTTCTATTTATTTCAACTTCTTTCATGTACATCTACTGATTCTTGGTTGCCTGCTCTTATTTAAAAGCTTAGCTTTAAAGAGCGAATCAGAAGCTTTTCCCACACAGGCAGAGCTTGTTGGCAGTGGATTTCTTTTATAGGATTAGTCAAATAGAATTTAAATATTCAGTCCCAGGTTTTAACACACATGTAGTTAGATTTAACTATAGAGCATTCTAAATAATGTGAGCTATATTTAAATGTCTAGTTTTAACATGTGCTATGATTTTTCTCAACTTCCTGAATCCCTTGTAATCTTTATTACAATGCTCTACACAGAGTAAGACCACATCATATGTGTTACCTCTTAATTTTACCTTATATATTTACCAAATATATTTATGCAATACCTCAAAATCCATACACAAGGACTTCCCTTGTAGTGTTGTTTGTAAGCAAGTTATATGTTCATCAGTATGGGAAGTGTAAAAATCGATGATGGAATAGTCATATAATGGGATACTATATTGATTTTTAAAAAGCACAGGGGGTGCTTATATGAAAAAATGTCTGAATTTTGTTTAAAACAAGGCACAAAATATAAGAATAATAGGTGGTGTTCTATTTGCATAAAAAATGAATAGACACAAAATTAATTACCCTTCTCCTACAAATAAAGCCTGACTTGTTGGAGAGGGTATCAGTCTCAACTTCCTTGGTAACTTATTCTGGGGATTAATAAAAATCCATGACAACAAAGTCATCTTTATGTCTCACTTATGTAACCTCAAAACAAAATTTAACTTATTTATATATTACTACATTTCAGGCACACTTTTCTGTACATGTATATTTCAGGTACTTTACGCATATTAACTTTAATTCTCATAACTAAGTATAAAGTAGATGCTTTATATTTAAACATACAGAGAAATAGATAATTTGCTCGTTTACTCTCTAAGATTTGAATCTATAAATCTGTCTTCTGTTACTTTCTGCCCAAAGCATTTCTAGTTGATATAGATTGAAATGGTCAACTTTGATCACTTTAAAATTATAGTTGGTCCTTCCAAAGAAAATGAGTTTTTAAACCTTTTAATCAAACTGCTATTTACTCTCATATGCACTATTACTTACATCTTTCTCTTTAATGGATCATAACTCTTACTGGTATTTCATTTTTACACCAGCATTCTTATAAACCTTGAATTCTAAACATGTGTTTCTCTCACTTGGTGCTGACAGCAGCCAAGAAACATTTGTATACTTGAAATCTACTACGAGAGTAGATCTTAAGCATTGTCACTACAAAAGAAAAAAAAAAAAAGGAAAGAAGAAAGAAAGAAAGAAAGAAAGAAAGAAAGAAAGAAAGAAAGAAAGAAAGAAAGAAAGAAAGAAAGAAAGAAAGAAAGAAAGAAGGAAAGAAAGAAAGAAAGGAAAGAAAGAAAGAAAGAAAGAAAGAAAGAAAGAAAGAAAGAAAGAAAGAAAGAAAGAAAGAAAGAAAGAAAGAAAGAAAGAAAGAAAGAAAGAAAGAAAGAAAGAAAGAAAATGGTAACTAGGTGAGGGTATGTTAATTAGCTTGATTGTGGTGATCACTTCACAGTGTATACATACATCAAAACATCAAGTTGCACACCTTAAATACATATCTGCAAATTTTACTTGTCATTTATACCTCAATAAACCTGGAAAACCCCACATTTATACTTATACTCTTCCACTAGCTAGAGATATAGCCAGTAATCTGGCCGAGTCATCATAGCATGGGCTCAGGCTCACTCAAAAAATGTATTCTCTCAAAATCCTCCCCTGCCCTCTGAATTTCGCCAAGGAGTTCCTTCCTAAAATCTATAAAGTACAATTTAATCAAACCATCTTTATGCAACAGAACAGGCATGCCAAAGTTATTTCATCGCTGTAACAGTAAATAAAATGAAGAAAACTACAATGATATATCTCTAAAACCTCTAGCTCTAGTTCCAGTTTTTTTTAATTTATTGGGGTGACATTGGTTAATAGGGTCATTCTGAGATAGGATTTACATTCCAGAGTCCCCCTGGGATCAAGCTGATGCTAGAGTTCTGTCTGAAATCACATGCTTTCTTGGATTTTTCTCCTTCCCTGTTTTGATTCTCTCATTCTCTTACCAGATTGTTCTCTCTTCAATGCAAGACTACAATGACTGCCAAATGCTCTTCAGTCACCTGTGAATTCTGGGGGTTTTGATTCTTACTTTGCTTCTGGCCTCCAAGAATTTGCCAGACTTTTTGTTTCGCCCAGCTAAAGGCTAAAAGATGCTTGGTATCAGGAGAATACTGGGTGCTGGGAAATTAGGGTGCTACAACAAGGGACAGCGATGATGAAGGGGCCTGGACACTGGAGCCTGTAGATATAAGAGTTACTCTCAGCAAGAAGACTTTCAGAGGAGGAATTGGGAGGCATGACAACAGGTTGGAATTTTGAGGCAAAGAGGAGATGCGAAGAATCAGACAAGAACTTCAAGGTTTTCATATCAGCAGATAATAATTGATTCAGACGTAGATTCACAGTGAGGACAATGAAGTTAAAGCTTCAAAGCCTCTCCCATGCATAAGTCCCTTAGAAGGTCCTAGAAGGTGCCCTTACAATGTGTTCACATGGTCACTTGCAAAAGTAAAATATTTTAACTACAATTCATTAACATTGCTGTCTCTGTTTTGAAGTTTACAATATCACACTGCCCCTCCTTTTGGGTAAGTTGGAGTATCTACTGATATTTTTATGATCTGGCTATTGGGAATTTGAGTTGGAGATATGCTTAATTTTGGACTGGGGGATAGTTCCATTATTGTTTGCTATCTCCATGCAGGCTTTTATTGTGCCAAGTTACCTGGCACAGTCACATATAACGGTTCAAGGCCAAGGGTTCAACTGTCATGTCATAGAGTTAGTGAGCTGTCCAAAGATGCCCCAGCAGCAGAAGAATACAGAGAGCAGAGCAGAAACAAAGTTAAAAACACATGCCGCAGAAAATTCTTTTACTCACTGACTAGCAAACTTGTCAGGAAGGATTCAGCTCTCATCGGGACCTAGACAAAACAGAAGTTCTCTTGTATAAGGAATATGCTTAGAAATGCATTCTATATAATTTAAAAATACAGGCTACATTTTAAAATAAATACCACAGAATTTATCAGAATCTCTGTGTGGAAAGATACTACGTATAGCCACACTATAACAAGCGAGCACATCTGTGTGTGAAGTCATGTCGTTTAGGAACCTCTGCAATGAATTAGTGAAGAATTCTACAGGATGTAATAGAAGAAAGACTGAATTATCTCCTATTTTCTCTATAGAGATTTGTTTTACAAAGTTACTGACAAATGAGGAGAGGATGAAAATGTAGGCAGCCAAAGAAATGTCAGAAAAAAGTGTTATAAAATGTATAAGATTGTTAATTAATTGATAGACATAGTGTTATTTTTCTGATTTAAGAGAGAGTTATGGCATTTGTCAGCCTTTTGCATAACTTACTGTAATTCATTCTCTCATTCTAAACAAATGTTTATTTTTATACCTGATTTTATATTTGTAATTTTTAATTTTTTCCTTGATATCAATTATACTTTATTTAAAAGGCATATCAATTGTACTTTTAAAACATTTTAGTTGTTGCCCTAAAATCTTTAATATACATTTACAACTAATCTAAGTATATTTCCAAATAACAGTATTCCAATTCATGGGTAGTCATGGTGCAGGTAATTTATAACAGAATATTCCTAATTTGTCCCTCCTGTTTTTATAGTATAGTAAGAAGCTAGAAAAATTCCAGGACAAGTGGAATAGGGAAACTGAGGCAGACAGTTAAACAGCAGTTTGCAGCCACCTAGTAAATCCTATCTTCCCTAAACCAAGGACACTTGAAAGTAAATGGTTTGTTAGGTGGGCCAGGCACAGAAATTAGGGTACATAAGCTCACCCAGGCAGGAAGCCCCAAATGCCTAGCAAGGGGCAAAACTGGGAAAACAAGAACTTTGTTCCCAGGGTAAACTATCGTCCCCCAGCATAATATCTCTGGTCATGCTGTTTAGACCCCCTGAGTGTTTCCTCCCTAAAGATAACATCTAGGCCTCAGTTGTATTTCAGCTCCAGGCCCAGAAAAGCTGTGAAACCAGAGAAGTGACACCCTGGCTGCTCAGGACCAGCTACATTGACTAATGACCTCCTGCCCTGGCACCGACCAATCAGTGGAGACCAGGGCCCTGAAAGAGCACCCCTGGGAACCTGATGAATATTCCACTGAGACCCTCCCCTGAGACCTCCCCTAAGATTTCTGCCTGCAAGAAAGAGAGAAATACGCTCAGTAGAAAGGACTCAGTGCAAGCTCTCCCCTCACACACACCCCCCGCCCCGGGGATGCATCCCAGCACCATTTCCTTCTCTCCTCCGAGGGGACCCCAAGTGACTTGCAACCAGGGGAGCAATGGGCAGTGGCAGCTCTTCAGGGCTTACCCCTGAACCTGTCTCCAAGGCCCCCTTCTCTCTCTGGCTTCTCAGTGAGCCAAAGCAGCCCAGCCCAGGCTCTTCTGTTACTTCTATACCCTTCCTTGTTTCACTGTCCTAAGTATATTTTTGCTGAGGCCAATAAATTCTTGCTTGCTTTTCTACACTTTGTCTCTTGATTGAAAATTTTCCCTCAAGACGATGAGAACTGAGGTCTTCTCCCCATCTCCCCAGTAACACTGTCATTATAAAATAATTATAAATTTATAGTAATAAAATAGCAGATTATCTAAGAACTGTGTGACAATTTCAAAAGCTATGGCATACATCTAATTGAAATACCAGAAGGAGAATAAAGGGAAGACTGAACACAAGAAATATTTGAAGTAGTAATAGCCAAGAACTTTCCAAAAACTAATGACAGGCACCAAAACACAGATCCAGGTAGCTCAAACTTTCAACATCTAGACATACCATGTTCAAAATGCAGAAAACCAAAGATGAAGAGAAAATTTTCAAAGAAACCAGAGAGAGAGATATCAGCTTTACCTTCAGAGGACAGCTGACAGAGGTGCAGAGGCTCTGTCTCCATTGAAGAAGGGGCTTCTAGGAAGATATGCCAATAGAGGAGGCGACAATAAGGACACTACAGAAACGTTCTGCTTCTTTAAGTGGTCAGTAGGGAAATGTTAGAAGCCACTCACCTGAAAGCAAAATTCTGACTGAATAATTTTTAAAATAAAAACATATTTTAATGTTTTTATTGGTTTTAGAGAGAGAGGAAGGGAGAGGGAGGGAGAGAGAAACATCAATGATGAGAGATCATTGATCAGCTGCCTCTTACATGCCCCCTACTGGGGATCGAGCCCACAACCCAGGCATGTGCCCTGACCAGGAATCGAACCCGAGACCTTGTGGTGCATGGGATGGTGCTCAAACAACTGAGCACACCAGCCAAGGCTGACCGAATAATTTTAAATTGGTGTTCAATCAGCTTAAGTAATTAGTGGCCAACTTGAGCCCCTTGATGCCTGACATGTTCATGTGTTAGCTTTTTAAAATGCACTCAGAGAATTCTCCATGCAAAGGTTTACTCTCAGTGAAAAACGTTTCTAGAGCCTGTCTCATATAGGCTGAAGGGCAATTCCCCAATTCTAGCCTCCTCTAGCTGTCTCACCTAAGTGGGGGGAGAGTAAATAAGAAAAGATAAGAAGCATTCGTGAAGGTCATAGCCCAAGACATAGGCCAACCAAGAGAATGAGGTGTCATTATAAGATTATAGAATGCTTAAAGGACCAGAGCACTTCTTTGGTACTTTCCTTGAATATAAAATCAACAGACAAATTAAAGGAATAACAGTTTTCTTTGGCAGCTCTGAAGGTTTTTCACCAGATAGATGCATCAGATAGATGTACTATCTTATGCACACTCCACCGAGTTAATCCAGACAGTTTAAAAAGAAAAAAACATTTCAAGGCAAACAAGAAATCCACTTTAAAAATTCTTCTCTGATATGCATAGCAATTATGGAATCGATGTAATATTTCAAATGATCTACTATGCAACAGAATGTTTGCCAAAGATTTAAACCAGTATGTTCCTTTCTTTCCAGAGGAACATTTTCCCCCAATAAACAATGAAAAATGTATGATAAGGGCCCTGTGTAACCCACACCTGTAAGTTGTTTCACTTATTATTTGTTCCCTGATTCATCATGATAGGAGTGTTTATCATCTGACAAAAACCTAAGCTACTCAAGGGCAGCCCGGTATTGTCTGGTTCTTTCACCCTTCCACATAATCCCCAGTAAATTCTCTGCACGCTGATGACTCAATAAAGACCTGACAACTGGTTATATTTTAAGTCCGTATATTCCAAACAGAGGCATAAAGAAGATGGATTCTGACTGAACTAGTGTATTCTTCTAAAGGAGGAACATTTGGGAAATATATTTGTGAGAGGCACTCAAGGGTGCCTCCTTCTAAAAGGGCAAAAGAAAACCCCTGAAGCCAGTTGCATATCAGAAATGGCACCCATTAATCTCTCTGCCAAGCAGCGTAAAGTAAAGAGGCCTTTGAAAGGAGCTGCCCTTCAGAACAGAGTCATGGTTTAATGTGTTCGGTTTGGAGCACCTTGCTTTTGGAAGCCAGCACCTGCAGCAGAATGACAGAGTCGCTGCTTCTGGGAGCAGACTGGGTAATGATTCTGATGACATTTAGGGCCCAACATTTCAAGAATTAATTTACAGTGGCAATGGTTCTTAGTGCAGTGAATACATCATTGCAGTGAAAGATTGACTCCCAGTTTATCAGCTATAAACTGCAGCCCAGCTTAAGTCCTTCAGGAGGCAGGCATTGCAGACATTACTCACAGTATTTGGGGTTCATAATTCACTGGGAGAATATTTCATATAGGAGGGTATGTGTCACTATAATAGGCACGGGAGCAAAAACCTAGAAAGGGACTTAGAGGGAGAGAGAGAAAACAAAGGAATGTGTTCCAGGCGCCTCTGCTCTTCAAGATCTCACCGAAGCATTTTCTTCATTTAGCTTCTCTTCATCACTTACAGGCAGACTATCGTTTTCACTAGAAGGAAAATTTTCTGTAAATCTATTAGAAAATTCACACGAAGTATATGCACTCATGTTATTTTGTGGATTTTACTAAAGCTTTTCAAGTCACTAATTTCTAGACTTCAGTAAAGACTAATATTTTCCTAGGACTTCTGGAATATTCTTCGAATGACTCTAAGTGCCTGTTTTTTAGGCGAATACCAGAGAGACACTGGTAATAAACCCACATTTAAATGTTGATTAGATTCTTGGATATATGAATAAACCTGTCTTATAATTGCAAAAATTAATAAAAATTTAAATTATGCAAAGGGGGTTAACATAAGCTATTATACTACAGTAAGGTAAAACCAATCATTGCATTAGAAGACTGGAGTTAGAATTATTAGTATCTGTTCTTGGCACTGAAATTAACTCAGAATAAGTTCTTTAATTGAGATCAATATTTTTTCTGTGTTTTTAAATTAGCCTAGTATTTCCTAAAGATGTCCTGAGTATAAATAATATTTGGGGTGGAACAATTCTATAGGTGATGGTCTGCATGGTCACTGGGGCAGTAGGGAAGAGACACGCTCGTGTCAGCTTTCACAAAGCCTTCTGCATGGGCACAGTAGGTGTGATAAGTACCCCATTGCCTGCGCATCTCTCTTTTCTCCCAACCTGTCCTTCCTTCTTATGACCAAATCTAATGAGAGTAGATGTACCCATGTGCAAACAGCACATGAAACATGAGGGTTGATTTTAGAAGTCAACTAGCTATCTAAAGGAGAAGTTACAGATTGGATAATGGTTATATAAGAAGAGTTCATATAAATTGCTATTCAGCGTTTGATTTTCTTTAAAAGTGTCCATTTAGAAAACTCGAAAACAGCTAAAAAGTAAAAAAAAAAATAATGGAGTAATTATATCCATAGCTCCCTTCATCCAAATACACTGTCATTCTTTGTCCATTAATAGCTAGGAATGCATAGTTCAAGTACTGCAGAAAAGACTTGCAACAGTATAGAAAATGTCATTACCTTTGGCGGAATGTTTATTGGGAGGTAATATATAAAGTAATTGAAAAACATGCCAGCCATAAAAATAGGTCTTTCATATAACTTACCAGTAAGTGATATTGCTTAGTGAGTGGAGCTAGAATGGACATACCAGAGATACTCAATCCTTTGTCAATGTTCCCAAGGCCACAGTAAATATAACACATGAAACTTAATAGCCATGATTTTAAGAATTAACCTCCGGAGAGGATTAGAGCAATAATTAGAATCCTATGTGTTTAAGTTTTGGTGAGCTATGTCTTGCCACTCTAGTTTTGTTATACATTGATTTAAAAAAAGAAAAATATGAATTTGCTTACCACACTCAAGTAAGAATTAAAAATTATCTCCGCCCATGTGCTGAAATAGCCATGTGAACCTGGATAGGTTGAGGAGCACTGTATTCATGATATTATTGTAGGTCACTCATGCCAATCACTGAAACATGATTTGAAGGATAAGTCAAATGCTTTTCTCTAAAGACAAAGCAGTGTTCATAGCACTTTTGTGTTATATTCTCACATATATTGATTAATGTTTCAGAATTTAATTTATACTGTGAAAACATGTTAAAATCACATCTTCATTTATTAATTCAAAGAATGAAGACCAAAGTGCAGAAGGGAGATGGGTTGGAAAGCTATAACTTTGTTGAAAGTAAGATTTTAACAAAACTTGTAAATTAATTGAAATAAAGGAAATAATTTTATTTAAATAACTATAATATTAGAGTGTTAGATAACTCCTTATATGAACATTAATATCTGAAAATCCTAGAGTTTTTCAAATGAGTTTCAAACAATCTTTTTGGAACTTTGATTAAATATTTATTGCTAGGTGGAAACAAAGGAAAAATTAGTATGTTTGTTTTCTCTAGTTCTACCTAAACATAAGTTCTGGTTATGTTATTTAATTGGACACTGTTGTTAAAATATCTTAAATTAAACTAGACTATGGGTCAACCTCTTGTCAGATTCCTAAGTTAAGAATAATTGAGCATATTGGGCAATATTTCTCAGAATCCACTCCCCAGCATTTTGTATATTCTGCTGACCACTAATAGGTAAAATTAATTATCTCCAGGTATAGCGTGTGTTTTATGTACTAGGAATCAATTTCAGAGATTGATACACATTATATACATGTTTACATAATATACATATTATGTAAATATATATAATATACATATGTAAATATAACATATATATTCCTAAAAACAGCTTGCAGAGATGATTAAGAGCTTTATATTAGGACTGAGAAAAATAAAGCACAGAGAGGGAAAGTGCCTGATTAATTATAAGCTGAGAACTTATGACTTGACCAAGGTCTCTTTTACTTCACAGCTCATTCACTTAACTATTATACACATAGCTTTCTATATTCTCTCTGTTGGACCAGAAAGCCACAAGAAGCCCCGTGTGATATGAAAGAACTCGTGAGCTATTGAATCACATCTTGAATTCAGGTGGCTTCACTAACATGAACTTTGTGGTCATCAAGGATTCGAGGGACTTTATATGGATACAGAACATTTAACCTTTCTGTCCTGAGCAGAAATCTAATTGGAATAGTTTTACTTGGATGCTCTATTTTTGATTGGTTAAGCCCCTCATCCTGTTTGACATTGTTGTGTGGGTTGCTATGCTTATTTTAACCAGCTGTCGCATTCCAGCCCAGAGGTGGGTGAAATGATTCTTGTTTATATGTAATTCTGAAAGGACTTTTAGATGTTTTGAGTTGGCAATATGTCAATGTAAAGTACACTTATCCTTCCAGCATAGCAAGCTTGAAAGACTTTCAAAATTCTTCAAGTAACTTAAAAAAAATTACTGCCATTCGAATGTTGGCAGTTTGTTTTGATGCAATTATTTCTAGCTCTATTATTAAGCCTGTGATTGTAAAGAGATGGCTTTTGTAGTGGATACTCATTTCATGTTGAATTGATTCTAAATTTGTATGAGACTATTCATATCATATATCCTGTGTTTCTGAAAGAGATTATGACATTTAAAACAGGGTGGATATTCTGATCTTCAATTAGAGATGGAAAGAAGTTGGAATTCCTCCAATAGATGTTCTACTCATGTATATAAACTGATATGAGATAGAAATTTATTCAATGAGCATTTATTTTATCCACTTTATGTGTCTGAAGCAAGACAAGGCACTAGGGAGGCAGAATAGTCCTGCATTCAAGGAACTCATAACCTCCCAGTATGAAAAAAACACATATTTTTAATATTCTTTAGCCAAAAATTCATGTTCCTCCCAAAATATATTAATAAAGTTGGTGGGGCCCTACTTATTAAGGAAATTACCTCAATTCTCCTTGTCACTTTCCTGTGTAGATAGCTCATCTTGGCAGGTACTATTATCCTTATGTACAGAATGGGAAGCCAACCAACTGATTCAAAAAGTAACTTTAAATATCAGCAATTTCTTCAAGAAAAAGGCCAGCCTTATGGCAGCTAATCTCTTTATTATCATGCACATGAAACATCCAGTTAACCAGTTATTTTACTCAAGGTTTACTTCTCAACAAGTCAGGTTAGCATTTGGACACAGCATGAATTTGATTAAATGCCATTATCTCCAATAATAAATTAATATATTCTTATGTCCAAGTCATGTGCTTTGCTTCGGAGACAATTTTTCAAAGAACAAAGGTAGATTTATTTTGTTACCACTATTACTTAATTTCAGCTGTATGGTTTTATCAGAATTAGGATTTTCAAATATGTTATTATATGCGATATAGTTGTGTAGGAGGGTAAAATTTACTTTTAGTGAACTGAATATGGTGTTACAATGCTTTACTTTTATATCACATTTTAACTGTGCACAGAAGGAAAGTGTTAACATTTAATTATCTGTGAAATATTTCCAAGGAACTAGCTTTGATGTGAAAAAATAATAGTTACTTAGAGAACTGTAATGCTGTAAGCTTGAGACACCCAACCCAATGAAAATTCTTTGACTAAAAAGAAGAAAAACCACAACAAATAGTGTTTAAAATGCATTTCTGATCATAGGAAGCTTTCTCTTTCTTCAGGTTTTACCAGTTCTCGCTTATTTCGACATTCATCTGTCTGCTATACCACCATTTGTATTTTAGCGATTCATCTGCACGGCCAGCCTGTTGACCATTCCCTGGTAAAAATTCAAGGAATAGCAACTGGTACATGCTCAAGCTAAGTTAACTCAGCACTATTCATATGGAGGAAAAAGTAAAGGCAGTCAATCAGTTAAAAGGTTTAAATGTTAGATGGCGACATATCATGTAACCTAAACATCTGGATGACTGGATTTTACTCTCTATATCCAGATGTCTGGCATCATGCAGACACAACCTCAGTGGTTCAATCAGTCAACAACTTTCACTGAGAACCACTCATCCCCCGTATGCTGGGCACCTCAGCAGAGGCTAAAGGCCAGCATCACCTCATGTATGGACTATTACAATATGCTCTTAATTAGCCCTCCTAACTCTCCCCACGCCCCTTTCCAAACTACCAGAATACTAAAACACAATTTTTGAGATCTTAGTTGTTTTCCAAACTACCAGAATACTAAAACACAGTTTCTAAGACCTTAGTTGTTTGCTCAAGATACTTTCCTTGCTTCACATTTTCACTGAACTCTGTAGTTGCTGCATAGATCCATAATTGGAGGGTTTTTAAGAACCACATTTATAAATTAATCATGTGACATTTCTCTCTGTGTGTAAGCCCTCCCTCAGCTCTAGACTGGAGCAGGTAGTACTTGCATCATAGAACTGTTTATATGCTTAGCTCTATATTATGAATATAAGACTCTGAAAACAGCTCCAGGGATAGTAGTTGTTCCACGAGAAGAAGTAATTATTTTTATCTATTAGTGATCAAAATTAATAATACATGTAAAACCTGGTTTCTAGTATAAAAGTGTTTAATAAATGTCCTTCCTTAACTTTTGCTTAGAGTCAACATTCCTGGACCCTAAAATCCCATTGATGATAAGATGTTCAATTTAAAACAACTTTTTGAGTAAAAAAAGAACCATATTCCACTAAATGTAGGCAAAGACTATAAAAATCAGGCTAATTTTCATAAATTACAGTGTGGAAAATGATGCTTATTAAGAAAATACAAACTGATTCTATTGCTACTACTGCTATTATTTTTACAATTCCTTTTTGTGTTACATTACTGACAAACAAAATTAATTGCTTTGAGGGAAAAGGAGGAATCAAAATTATTTTAAAATTTGCATGCTCACATATGCATACGATGTCACAAAAGTGGGAATGTAGGAGAAGAAGATGAGTTGTTTTTTCCAGGTTGAGATTGCCATTAAGGTGGAAAAGTTGAGCTGGCCATTAAAAATTTGAATGGCCTTCTAAAGGAAAATCCTGCCAGTTAATATTTGGAGGATGTTAAATATGATTCTTTACATGCAGATACACTCAAACTAGCTCTTATATAGGATTAATGAAGAGTAATAAGGGAATCTGTTGGGTCCAAGGCCTAGGTTGGAATCAGGATGGTTCCAAAGATCCCTACATCGGGCACTTACGAGCCTTCATTCTGAATGATGAAGTCTCAGCCATTATACTTTCTTTCATTAACAGTTTTTGAGTATTTGTTATGTATTAGGCACTCAGCTAAGCATATCATATGACTTATATCATGCAGTTCTCACAAATTGTATGATTTATATGCTATTATTTATCCACTTTTTAGTTAAGAAAACAGCATTCGAGAATTTAAGAAACTTACCTAAGTTCCTTCAGCTAATTAGTGGTAAATGAGTAGGAAGCAACTTCAGCTTTTGTCTAGGCCCCAGATCTACCACACATGGAGCATATAGCGGGTGTTGTGCTATATTCTGTCTCTCAATTCACTCTATCCCTCTACCAATGGGCTTCTTTGGTTTACTCAACTCATATGTTTCCCCATAATTTCAGTCTATACATGACCTATCAACTCCTCCAGCCCCATCAACATCATGACTTTTCAGTTTCTTTCCCACTATTAAATGATATTTTACTTCTCTGGGTCTGAACTCCTAATAAAAAGAATCTGTTTATCTCAATACATATATTGGAATCAAGCTATGCATTTCATAAATGTTGGCCAGTCTATGAATTGGTTGTACCCTACTCAGATATCCATCTCTAACTGATTAACAGTTAATAAAAAGGTCAGTCATGCCAATCAGAGGCTGTGTTGGGGGCAGCTTTCCTTAGAAAGGTATGGATGAAGCAATGGTAGAAACATCTCCACCGTAGGAGATAGGTAGGATGTGAAGCTATGGGAGTGGAAAAGGTTCACAGTAGACCAAAAAGAAAAGAGGCCACACAACGAAACCCTAAGACATAAATATATAAAGATGAGCCAGAATAAGAAATGTCAGTACAAGAAATTAACATAAAACAGAAAATTAGAGAATCAGTAGGAAAACAGAAAATAGTGCTAAGGAAGTCTATGAGGGAGAAAGTTTGGAAAGCGAGAGTACACTTCACAACAAACTCTTCAGCAATGTCAATTCATTCATATACATACACAAAATACCCTACTACAGTCCAGGGGACGCAAAGTTGAGCAAGAATAGGCTTTTGCTTTCATGGTGGAGGAAACAAAGGTTATCACACAATTTGATCCATGACTGCAATTACGAGACATACTACAGAGAAGAGATATGTGGTATTTTGAGATCACAGAATAAGAAGACTTGATCCGGTGAAAGAGTTCAAGGAAAATTTGCCTTAGAACTGATGCCTGAACTGAGATCTAAAAGAAGATTAGGAATCGACTCGGTGAATTGAAGGAGGGGAGAGGATTGCAGATGGAGAGAATGTGTAAAGCTCCTTTGGCAAGAGGGAACATGGTGACTGATAAAAAGTCCCTTTGTGTCCAGAGAGAAGAGAGCAGGAACTTGACATTACCTCTAGAAAGAGATAATGCTAGAGAGGTGGATAGGAGACAGACATGCAGAAACTGGAAGGTCACGTTCAGTTTTGTCTATCGTTACCCTACGTGCAATAAATAAGCTGACAGGAAAATGGGGTGGTTGCCATGATCACATGAATATTTTGAGTTGATTTGTCTGGCTGGAATAGCAGAAAAAATCAGAGTGGTATTAGGCAAGATTCTTTCAGTTTCGATTAACAAAGTTCCCACTTACACTGGATTAAGGACAAAGATTATTTGTTGGCTTAAAAATTGTAAAGCATGGCCAAGAGCAGGTATTCATGCATTCTGGGATAGAGATGCTTAATTATGTTTTCAGGAATCAATACATCTCCTCTTCTGGGACTAAAATGGAATATGGCAGCCTAGAGTAAATAATATCATATATTATCACCCCACCAGAAAGAGTCTTCTTTTTCCCTGCTTTTTCAGAAAATATCTCTAGGACTGTCACTTAAGGAACAGCTTGATCACAGCCATTATAGCCAAGGAAGAGGTCACACCCAAGGTCAGGTCTAAATGACATGCTCTTTTCTGGATCCAGGAAGCACAGTCAATCCCACCTGAACCACATGGCCTGAGAAAAGGAAAGGGGTGGTTCCCAAAGAAAACTTTGGATGCAGTCTCCAGAAGTGGGAGATCCAGAGAAAATATAGGGGGACAGGTTAAGAGGATATTATGATATTCCTGGATAGGGATAGCCATAGTTTATATTGAGAGTAGAGATTTAAGAGGTATTTAGGAGAATAAATTCATAGAATTTCGTAATGAATTAGACAAGAGGTTAGGAAGATTGAAGTATCAGGAGTGTGTCCCAAGTTTCATGTTTACATAACTGGTGACATCATTCACTAAAGAGTCGACACCAAAAGAGAGTCAGGTTAAAAGGTAGGGAGAGAGGCGGAACAGCAGGATTTTAATTTGGAACATATTTAGTTAGATGTACAGGCCTAGAGATGAGGGAAGGCACCTGGGCTGGATATGTAGGCTTGCCCAGCACAGGAGCAGTTCACTGATTTGAAGGTATCTTGACCATGGATGGTGGCAGAGGCAGAGCCAGATTTCAGTGAATGGTTGGAACGGGTGAAAGGTAAGGAAATAGAGACAGCAAGTCTATACTAGTCATTGGGATAGATTAAATGTGGATACAAATTTATTACTATTTTTCCCATTGAAAAGTGGGGTTTAATTTGCTTCTTCATGATTCTGGGCCAGCTTTAGTAACTTGCTTGATCAGAAGAATGCAGCAGACATAATATTCTGGGACTCCCAATGCTAGGTCATAAGAAGCCTTGTAACTTCTGTCTGAGCCTCCTGGAACATGTGCTGTGAAGAAGCCCAAACAACCAGCTCAAATAAATTATTAAGTGCCTGCAAATTATTAAGTGCCTTAAGCCTCAATGCTTTATTTGCATATTGATCAGTACTCACTTACCATGGCTAACTGCTGCTCTATCATTACTGCCCAGTTAATTTTGAATGAAATAAATTAAGTAGCATAAGTGGAGGTAATGTTTGGCTTATTTTTCTTTACAGAAGATTATTTTTATATTTTAACACATAATAATTTTATTGGTAACTATAATCTCATAAGCTGTCATTTAACCCATTTTACAGAAGTGGCAGGTAAAATTAAAAAGGGAGCAATGCATTAATAATTTTAGACCTAGTTTAGACTTTGGATTAAATTCTAGATCTTGCCCGGCAGGGCATGGCTCAGCGGTTGAGCATCGAGCTAGGATCCAGGTGATCGAGGTTTGATTCCCAGTCAGGGCACATGCCCGGGTTGGGGCTCGATCCCCAGTGGGGGGCGTGCAGGAGGCAGCCGATCAATGACTCTCTCATCATTGATGTTTCTCTCTCTCCCCCTTCTTTCCTCTCTCCGAAATCAATAAAGATATATTTAAAATAAATAAATAAATAAATAAATAAATAAATAAATAAATAAATAAATAAATAAATTCTAGATCTTTGCTCAGCCAACTAAAATATCTGTAATCAGAATTCTTAAAGGAAATAAATTGGATGTTTGGTGCTTTTTTGCAACGATGTGGGGACATTCACCGTTGATATTTTTAGAGGTACTTTGCCATTTGAGCAGGGCTTTTCTGAAGTTACAAATAGCTTTACTCTAACATCATCCCCAGAAATATCACCTCTGAAAGTCAGAGAATTAAATTACTACTTCGATCTAGTAACTGTTATAACCCCAAAGAGAGATTTTCAAGAAATACCATTCTCAGATTAAGTATTTATAGAAATGGCATCTTAAAGAACTTATGGATCTAATACAGCCACTAATTTTATCTGACTTGCATCTTTCAAATGAGAAAAAATAGGAGCACTCAAGACACCTTGATTATAAGTAAAGCCACTTGCTTCCAAATAGTACTTCCCACTGTCCATAACCTCACTGGACAGTACCCCATGTAACCCAGTGAGCTTGCATTTCCCAGGCATGAGGAGAAAGGAGTCTCTTTTGTCTCATATTTCCTAAGAACCTCCTTCCCATCAGGTTTGCAAATAGTAAAGAGAGCATTTTCCTAATTGCCCCTAGAAAGTTGCCTGTTGGTTGCATTTTTCTATCAGCTGAAGTGAAGAGGCCTGATACAGGCTCAGTGGCAGCCCAATTGTTTAATTCGGGGATTTATAGATGGCAAAATTCTATCCTTTCATGAATCTTTTGCCAGTATCACTCCTTTTCCCCCTACTTTCTTGGAGGAGAAAAGACTTTTCTGGGTCTGGACTACTGGAGAACCAATTTTTGAAGGGCCCCTGTCTAAACAGTGTGTAAGACTGCTCGTGACGTGCTGTGTGCTGAGCTTCTTTGTGAGGAGACAGCAGCCTTCAATGTCACGACACTGAAGATGAGGTTAATTGAGCGACCTGGCCTGGAGAGCATTGTCTTTAATGATACATTGCTCACCACCTTCACTAAATCCACACCACTGGAAAACTCTAACTAAATATTCTGAGCCATGATAATATTCACTGAGATGCCAAACCCATCTGCCAGTTATAAAAGTAACTGGGGTTTGGTGAGAAAGCAAGTTAATTTCTACTCACTTGAGTTAAAAATTACATAATATTCTGTGCTTACTTTTGTTAAACAGAACTGAGCATGGTAATGCGTTCTAAACCTGAACTTTAAAAAAAATACACCAGCAAATCTACAACCTCTCCATAGAAGTATAAAAAGAAGAAAATGTGCCCGGCCGGGCGTGGCTCAGCGGTTGAGCATCGACCTAAGATCCAGGAGATCGAAGTTGGATTCCCGGTCAGGGCACAGGCCCGGGTTGCGGGCTCGATCCCCAGTTTGGGGCATGCAGGAGGCAGCAGATCGATGACTCTCATCATTGATGTTTCTCTCTCTCTCCCTCTCCTTCCTCTCTCTGAAATCAATAAAGATATATTTTAAAAAATAATAACTAAAAAATTAGCAAATGTGCCTAGCACAGTGTCTAAAAAATGTGACTAAATCAAACTTATGTTGAAGCTATATATAAATCTCCATCGTGTTCTAGTAAATTCTCCTCACTTCAAATCCTTGCACTCCCAAATCATGGACAGAGAAAGACCTACCTGTGTGCTAAACGGCAGCATCCCACACCCAGCACGATGCTATCAGAGTGACAGAGGCAACGCTATTTTTTGAACTCAGCTCTTCTCCTCTCCCTGCCCCCCTTTATGGAAAAATTTCTATTCTTTTAAGGCTTATAACTGGACAAGCAGAAGACAAAAAGTCACATCAAAAAGAAGGGAAAATGTTTCTGAGAACAATATTATTGCCAAGCTGTAGCAGAGTCTGGTCGCTTTGCTTGATTAACATATGTAGCTACAAACCCTTAGCAATTTTAAACTAATGTACAAATTAGAAGATGAAACACATTTATTTGTATGTGCTCTCTGGGAACAGTTACTTTAGATGCTTCAAGGATATTGCCTTTTTCTCTCTCTCAATGGTAACCTTGCGAGAATTGTCCCAATGATCATCTCAACCTAATTTTCCACATAACCTTTCTACTTTTTCATCTCAGGTGAACAATAAAAGATGCATGCCCATCTCTCTCTCTCTCTCACACACACATGCGTACACACACTATGATTAATAAAATCAAAAAGGCTGTGAAAAAAGGGAAGCCAATCACAGTCTACTTCACTTTACTATAGTTTGTGTATGTTTTCTTATTCCAGTACTTTAACAATACAAAAAAAAAAAAAAAAATCAGCTCAATATCTTTAAATAGTTTATTGACAACATTAATACATTAATATATCAATATATTTTCAGGCAAGTAGATAAAGTAAATATGACTTAAGCCATGATTTCTAATGTACTGTAGGTATTAAAATAATGTAATGTTGTACAGTCTTTTTTGTTTAAACATATGCTGTTGTCCTGAATAATTTCTATCTTCCTCTACACACACAACCTGACATTATATAGTACTGCACTTAAAGGAAAAATTTTATTTAGCAGGCTCCTTTGAAATATGATTAAAATGAAAACATGTTGGGGTTTTTTTTCTTCATTTGTGACATCAACAGGACCTAAACTGAGTCCATGAGATGGCAAATATTCAGATTTATCCACTAAGCCTACTGTTTTGTTATTATCAGCCCTACATTAAAGATTTTATGTCAATGACTGCTAATTCTATTAGGGGTATTCTTTCAAAACATCATGAACCAAAATATTTTTTCATTTAAAACAATTTTATTTATGGTGGAGTTTTCAAAACGTCTTATATCTTGAAATTATCCACAAAGTACTATTTAGTGCTTACATTAAAAAGATGTATTTCTTATTAGAAATGATAAAAAATATATACCATTAAGCAGTATTGTTATATTTTTATTTAATACAATATAACCAAAGGATTAAAGAGAGAGAAAAAGTTAAATATATTTAAAATTTCCTGTAACTGTTTTCCGGCTGTTCTAATGTTTTGAAGAAAAAATAAAGATCAAAACACCACAGATAATATTTTGATAAGCGATATTTATAAAAAACATAAGTTAAACATTGCAACAAGCTACCGTCAATGAATTGTCCCCATCAGAAATAATAATATTGGAACTAAGTATCTAAAGCAAAGACTAAGGGGAAAAAGAAGGGTAAGGGGAGAGGGAGGAGAAAAGAAATAAGTATTAATGGCAAAGGTCACGTTTTAGTTAAATACATTTTCTTATAAAGCGGCAAGATAGTATGTACAAATTTACAACTGAAAGGAAATCTGTATATACAAGTCGACTTGCGTTTGAACTCCTTGGGCATCCTTCCTCCTGTGTGACAGGCCCTCCTGGCAGAACTGATCAAAACTAGATTTTTAGTTCATAGCACATGATAGATTAGCCTTGAACTAGAGGCTCCTGGAGTTGCAGGCTGTGAGTCGGTGCTGGCCACTGGCGAGAGCGAGGCCGGGTCCTGCAGCGGCAATCCAGGCTGCTCTGAGTTGGTGATCCGGTCCACTATGCTGGACAGGCAATCCAGGCTGGATAAGCAGCTTTTATCTGCGGCATATACTAAGGATACAAAGAGAAAATCATTTTTTTAAATGCCAAATATATAGGCTTGCTTATGTGGTTGCCCTTTAAACTGTAGGTCAGCTCCTTTGACACCCAGGGGTCGGGGGTCACAGAAAGCCTGAGGTAGAAATCTTCAACAAATATGTCGCAACTTATTGGCCGCGAATGTAGGGAGTGAAACATGCTTTTAGTACCACTGCAAGCAAAAGGGCAGGTGTGTGTATGTTTTAGGTGGATTTCTATTTTTTTAAAAAAAGTGTGTGTTTGTGTATTATGCTCTGCAAAAAAATCCACGTAAAAACCATTATTTTATTCCTTCCCCCGATGCTACGGGAAGAGATGGACTGCTTTGACAGGCTGAATGGTGAAGCTGAACTGGTCTTTAAACTCCTCTGAAGTCGTCAGTTCTTACCATTTGGTACATCAGGACAGTAGATGCTGTCAAAACTGCTGCTCTTCCTGGACCAGACCGGGCTGTTACATTCAGGCTGCAATATTAAGACACAAAAGAAGAAGCTTGTTTTTTGGGCCTTGGCAAAAGATTCTCTGCTCTAGAGTGAGGCAGTGCTTTCCCACTGGCTCCCTGAACTGACCACTGTCAATCACCGTCATTGCCTTGATTTAGGAAGGGTTAGTCCTACCAAACTGCAAGGGCACTGAGGTCAATCTGTGTGCTTGGAGGAGAGGAAAGCGGCAGCAAAGGGAAGCGGGGGGTGGAATTCAGCAGCAATGTGCGTTGGGTTAACCATGCAAAATGGATTGGCGTAGAAGGAAGCCACACTAATTCAGGGAGAGAGCACTTTCCCAGGGCAAAAACACATTAAAACCTGGCAGCGCTGCAGCAGACGCCCTCTGTAAGGAATGCAACATCTCCTTCCAGCCAGGCCTCAGCAGAGACGGGACTGAGGCCCCATACATTTCTTTCCATGTCCCCCTTAAGTTATAAACTGTGGGAACCTGAAAGAGTTGTCTTTAGATGTTAGTGTACGGCAGGGCCCACCGGCCGTCGATTCTGGAAATCAACGGAGCGATGGAGAAACCTGTGATTGACCGTTCACAGCCGCCTACCTCACATGACAGCTCTCCCCTGCACTGTACACCTAGAGCCTGGTAGGAAGTCAGACTAAAGTCCTGGTCAACCGCGACCTGTTTCCTGGCATCCTTCCAAGTGTGGCACCTCTGTCCCCTTACAGCAACTGCCTCCCCCCCCCCCCCCAACTACCCACAAAATCACCCTTGAATACTTAGTTGCCACACCCGGTTTAAATGATATACAAGGATGTGCTCGCTTTGGAGCACATATGCTAAATGATATACAAGGGGTTTTGGAAAGGATGGGGGGGGCCTGGGTAGGTCCCAGGGCCGCCTCCTACCATGCCGTCGGAGCAGCTGGACGTGGGGCTGGTGGGCTCGGAGCAGCTCTGCCCGGGCACGCCGTAGAAGTTCTCCACCTGCTCCCTCAGCAGCTCCTGCAGGCTCTCGATGTAGCGGATGGCGTTCCTGAGGATCTCCACCTTGGGCAGCCTCTGGTTGGGGTTGGTGGTGGTGCACCGCTTGAGCGTCTCGAAGGCCTGGTTGACCTTCTTCAGGCGCCTCCGCTCGCGCATGGTGGCCGCCTTCCGCCTGTCCATGGTGGTGGACTTTCTCTTGCACGCTTTGCAGGCCCACATGAGGCAGTGGCCGGCCTGGTGGTGGCCCGTCGGCGCTCGCACGTGCTCCTCCTCGTCGGAGCCTTGCAGCTCTGCTTTGTGCGCCCCAAAGGCGGCCATTCGAGGCTCAAACTCGTCCCCGAACTCGCCCTCAGGGGACGGGATGCAGGAGCCGTCGTAGAAATACTCAGAAGGCGAGAACTGGCAGCCGTCCATCGTGTCCATCCTGTCCATCCTGTCCATCCCCTGCGCCGAGGCAGGCGGTGCACCTGGGCAGCAGCGAGAGGGGTGCGCAGGGGAGGATCCGGGCCCCGCGCGGCTGCGGGTCGGCAGCCCCCGGCGCGGCTCCCGGTCGGGCTCTTTGGCAATTAGCAGGGGCAGGCGCCTGGCGGCCCGGGTCGGCCTCGCCGGGGTTAGGGCTCTTTATATATTCTTGGGGGAGGGAGGCCGGCCCCAGTGGCCCAGCACCATTAGCATATCCCACCGCAACCCCCGCGGGGGCCGTCTGGGCAAACCTCCGCCTTCCCTCTAGAGACAATTTGCTGTTTACTGCCCCTTTGGACGGTAATGGTTTTACTGCGTTTCTGCCCAGGCGGGGGGATGGTTCCCCAACCCGCTCGCTTACACTCTCCAGATTCCCTTAAAGAGAGTCACAGGCAAAAGAAACGAAGGAAGCCCAACTTTTTTTTTTTTTTTTTTTTTTTGGCCAATGATCACACAATTTTAAAAAAGTAATTGATGAACAGAACTCACCAAACGCGCACCTGCCTTCCCAGTCCAGGCAGGGAGGAATGGCCTTATTATTATTATTTTTAATGTTTTTTTCTCTATTTCATGAACTTTAGTTATCTCAGGGCTTTTCATTTTTATTTGTATTTCTTTTGTCAGGGGACAGGAATGTAGCGGTTGCTAAAAACTTGGAGTGACACTTGCAGTCGTGGAGCGAATCTAGGTTGTTTACAAAGTCTGTTTTGTTCTGATCAGACCGTCAGTTTGGGAGACCTGTGTCCCTGGGGGGAGGCGGGGGTCGGAGCTCTCTCTGCGCGTCTATTGACCTGAAAGGAGGCGGGTGGAGGGCAGGTGATGGGGACAGGCCTCCTGTCCCGTCCCCTTCCGCACGCGCGCGCCCCGCGCCGCCCGCCCCGCGCCAGGCCCCGGCTCTCCCGCGCGCCCCGCGTCCGCGCAGCCTGGTCCGCGGGCTGGGCGTTGGAAGAGACGCGGTCTCCGGCGGCGAGCTCCCTTTGTAGGGGCGCGTCTCCTTCCCCCGTCTCTCTCTGCTCCGCCCTGTCATTGCCACAGACTAAACAGCCAGGCTGGGCTTCGGGGTCGCTGATTTTCTGCTTTCAGGCAAACGAACACCGTTACAGATGCGTCCCAGCTGCCGGCGGCGACCCTCCTCGGCTCGGGTACGGTTTCCAGCTCAGACCCTGAGGAGCTTCGCACACGCCCGCGACAAAAGCCTTCCAGAAAAGCAACCCAAGCTGGGTCTTTGAAACCTCGGTGGGTAGAAGAGGAGAGGGGAGGGCTGTCATTTAAGCAGGAGTGACTCTTTTAATCAGCTTTTCCCAATCTTCCTCTGCTCTGAACGCACGCCTAGATCGCTTGGGGCTGGAAAACAGTTGGGAAAAACAGTTACAGTTTACACAAACATACTTAACTAGTCTGGGGTTTGGGACCAGAGCTTTCGGGCCCTTTTAAAACTTGAGGGATTGTTTTCACCTCCAGCGACAGTAAGTGTTGTGGCTCCAAAGTTACTCGCGAAAGGGGTGTTGCTTTCCTTTCTGTTACTTTTCCATAAAATTATTTTCCTAAAGCAACGCTGACTGGCTGATGCCACGTCTACAGTGGCCAGAGAAGTGCTGACTTTTCAGGGTGAGATTTGCTCCGCAAAGTGAAGGCCGAGAAAACCAGGGGTGGGAGCGTGTCCCTCACCCAGGCTCGCTGGCTGCAGGGTGCTGGTCGCAGGCCCCTCTCCCGCGTTTTGCCGTCCCCAAGGACACCACTCCCGCCACCCTTTGAAAATCCTGCTCCCTTTCACACCAATGGGCCGCTTAATTGCCTGGCCGGTGGGAAATCCATCTGCACCTTATTTAGGACTATTAACAAGTGGATGCCTTTGAAATGAATAGGTACCCAGGGCTGCACCAGAAAAAAGAGTCAAGTTCCTAAAGGACTCAGGCAGGACGAAGGCTGTATCCAGGCGGGTGAAAACATTCGAATTGCTGCCTCTGAAACACTACAGTGGGGAGACATTCTCACCCGGGAATTCGCAGCCAGATCCCACAGACTAGCTCTTTTCTTTGGCCGTGGAGCGCGGATGTTAGCACACTGGCCGGCCTCAGCTAAGCAGAGTTATGTGCAGATTTATGATTTGGGTACAAATAAACTTGCTCCTTGAAGTCTACGTGGAAGATAGACATTCGACTCCTGCAAGCCTTTCAGCTGATTCCTTTCCACCGGGCACCTCCTGTGCTTTGCACCCAACCCCTCAGTGCGGGGATATTTGTAGCAAACAATTATTAAGACCCTTTCTATTTGCCAAGCATGTTCTCAGCCCTTCCCATGCGTTTATTCATTTACCCCTTTCAGCGATACTATGAACCATTTATTACTAGATTCACTTTTTAAAGAGGGTAACCACAGTTCAACGGGGAGGTGGCAATTTGCCACAGGCCGCACAGTACTGGAAACCAGGCGTCCCTGTGCCTGCCTGGCGCCCCTGAAGGTGAACCGTGCTTGCTCTTTCCCTCCCAGGTCGGGCCCAGCGCGCCTGCTTTGCGCTGCGGAGCAGAAACTCGCCAAAGCTGGGCCCGGGGCGCCTTTCCCTGCGCGCCGCGCCCTGGGCAGGCGCTGTGGCTCAGGGCGCTCTGTCACAAACGGCAGTTCTCAAAGGTTAGTGCTGTCGTTGGTAAGGTAACCTCAGGACAAGTTTACCAGAGTGCCGCGGGCCAGTGGAACTGAAGAAGCCAAGAAAACACGAGCGCCCGGCGGCTTAATGGGACTTGCTGGGGGGAGACAGGGTCTGGGGTTGAGGACCCTTGGGACTCAAGTGCTGAAAATAGGATCTCAGAGCACCAAGTCGAAAAACAAGACAAAACTTTTAAGCCCCCGTCAGGGGCCAGAGGAGAAAGATAAAAACAACACCACAGGAGGCAGTATATTCAAAAGAAGCCAGCGCCTCAAAGATGCCTAGGGTCCCCCAATTTAGGAGAGGTTCCGCTGCTCTTTTCTTAGGGGAGAAAGGGTGAGAGAAAAATGGGAAATTGGGTGAGTGACTCAGAGAAAACAATTTTTTTTCTGAGTGGGGAAGTTGAACAGAGAAGTATGAAAAAAGTTAATAATCACTTAAAAAATATCTGCTGGTTTTTCGGATACTCTCTTTTACTCAAAATCAGACTAGATTCTGGCTTTTGTTCCTCATAGAAAAGAAAAAAACTGTAAACTGTTTTCCACGATTTCTCCAGAGAAGCAGACTTCTCACATGCAGGGAGAACTTTCACGTGTTTAATATGTAAACAGGTTGTTAGAAATGATATGCCAACGCTACCAGGAAAGCCTCAGAACAGGCAGGCGAGGGGAAGGAAACCAGGCCACAGCTTGGTATTACACGTGAATGTCTACCAAGGTTCTGGTGAAGTAGAAAGGTAATTTAATTTTTTATTTTACATTCTTAATAAAAATAAATAGAGGTTTAATTTTCTTACAAGTTAGACTTATAAGCAGGTTTTAATTGCATAGACCTGTAAGTAATCATAAACCTTTTTTTTTTTTTTTTAAGAGAACTTATTTTAGTTTAAGCATTATGGTAACAATCCTAGTGTTGATGGACAGACCACACCAGCAAAATGATGCTAGAGCTCCCTTTACTAGTATAATTTGCCCACCTTAGGAAATCTGCATGCCTCTCTTAGCTGGAGAAGCAAATATACATGGAAAGCTAAGTCTATTTCAATTCACTTCTTCCTCTACCTGAGACCCTTACCAACTCTTGGACAAAAGGAGTTGTTCTGGAGATTTTTGCTTTTATATACGACTTCACAATGTGCTAAACAATTTCAAACTCTTATTAGCTCTGAGAACTAGGAACACCTAAGTAAACACATTAGTACCTGCCAAAGCTGCTGGAAAAATTTGTGGAGAAGACAGCTGAGGAAGACATTGGCCTCTGCTTGAATTCGAAGACTCCCAGGAGAGATCAAAGGCCTAAGTAAGGACTTTTAGCAGCCTTGAGAGTAGCTAAAGTAGCCAGTTCTTGCAACATTATCTTTGTTCCAACAACATGGCAGAGCCATTCCATCTCATAGGCTGACTCTGAACGAGGTTTACAAAATTGCTTTTTTCAGAATAAAACCTCTAGGATCAAGGGTCATCTTTTGTAACACTTCTTTTGAATTTAAGGGAGTCACTGGAGGGGTCTATTGGAGAAATGTCTCCATGGCTTGGCTCTCCAAGGAAAAATGATGTTATTGCTAGTTTACTAATGTGTTAAATTAGGAAATGATATATTCAAAGTTTAAGTTAAAATATTTTTTAAACTTTTTTTAGATATGATTTTCTGGGAGGAGGATTTTGAGATGAATAAATGGGATAAAAAATATTACTTAGAGGAAACTCAAATAAGTACATTGTAACTGTAAGTCAAAAATGTCTTAAGGCTAAAAGTTACTTTAGCAACCCAAGACTTCTCTGGCAGTGTCAAGAGTGGTTGGGAGCACTGAATTTCAGCACTACACTCCCATTCCCCAAACGTGTGAAAGAGTCCAAAAATAAAGATATTAGACATAAGTGGATTTCCATTACCTTCAGGCTTGGAACTCAGTGATTCAGGTGTGATGATTAAAGAAAGAGAAAGCTAACATTTCATGTTTAACAAATTATTTCTATAGTAATATAAAAAAGAAAATCACTCATTATTTTATACCTCATAACTTTATGCCTACCTCTGAGAAGAGGCTCAATTTAAATCCCAAATTACTTATTTTACCAAGTTATTACATCTGGATTTTCTGCTTCCATGGCCCCTGTTTGTTTTGGCTTTGGCCTTAGTAAAGATTGTCATCATTAATATCCAATAAAAACACATTAATTGCAAACACACCAAGGATTTCATTGGAAAGCCTAACATGTTAACTAGAGCAATAGAGGTCAAGTGAAGTCTTTGGGAAATATTTGCTCTATTTAATGAAGAGACTTCTATAGGCAAACTTATCCCAAACAATTTCTCAAGTTACTCAACTAGGAGAGATAGAGAGGATTTGGTTTACAAAGACCAAATCAAATCTATTAGCAAGTAAAGTCCATGAACTGATAAAAGCATCCTGCTACTGAGCAGTTTAAAACACAAATCTTATAAATATATGTGCAATCATAGATGAGTTCACTTGTTCAGTTACAATATTTGATTTCACTATGGCATGAATCTGATTTTTAAAAATATAGGGATGTGTATATACACACATTTCAGGGGAAAACCTTATTGATTCTCAGGAAAAAATCATAGATACCTAATGTGCATGATTGATGGTTATACATACCACCCAGATATATTCACACATGTTCTGAATGGGTCATTTGAAATGCCTTCCCACTTATTTTTAAAGTAAATTATTGCTCTAAGGTAGAATTTACTAGCTAATTGCTCTTGAGACAGAGTTTTTGAAAAATAATTGTCAAAGAGAGCCAAATTAGTCTACAGACAATAAATATTCCTTCTTATTTCCCAAGGCTTCATTTTTGGGGGTACATGGTGATTGGGAGAATAGGCTGGAAGCCTTTGATATTGCCTGGCTCCTGTCCCAAGGATTCCTTTTCTCGAAGTAGATGTGACAATAGTATTTCTCTTGCAGGTTGGTTGTAGGATTATATGAGTTAGTATGTAAAATGCTACAAATGACTCATTCATGTTGCTGCTGGTCTCATTGTTATGAATACTTTCCCTAGCCAGAGCCTACAAAGGCTGGATCTGACCTTTGGTAGAAGAAAAGCCTCCTGAAGGTCAACTTACATTCACTAGTGAAAAATAGAGCTGGCATTGAGTGTTTATTTAGTGCCCTCTTTGGCTAAGGAGTTTACATGGGTTAGCTCAACGAATCTTAACCCCAGGAGTTGAGCCCCAGTATTGTCCTCCCCATTATTTTATAAATGAAGAAATGGACGAAGAGAGGAGCAGTTACAGCCCAAGGCTACCCCGTAGCAGCCTGGATTCAGCCTAACTTGTCAGCGCCCACCCAAGCCCTTTGCATCCACTAACACACCCACCTGCTCTTCTCAAATCTTTGCTCGAGGGGTTACATGTCAATGTCAGCTTCCTCTGTGAAATTCTGTGCATTTAAAAAGTATCCTAGGAGAAATTAGATGCTCAGAAAACAAAGTATTTGACTACTAACTTCAGAGAGGCCTTTTGAGATGGAAAAAGGGCAACATACTGCCCCCTGCCTGAAGGGGGCGCTGCCTGTGGCGGTATCTGGAACTTCCACGCTGTGCAGCAGGAAGGTCCAGAACGGCCTGTGAGGGAGCAAGGTTGGGCTGGGAAATACTGAATTCGATTTGATTTTAACATTTCTGAGCTGAGGACTAGCTTGGGGGGGGGAGGGAAAGGAGAAGTGTGTGTGGGGGGGAGTTGAATGGAAGGTGCCGTCTACAGAAGGCGAGAGACCTAGCGATTCCAAAGGAAAGGCTCGTCCCTCCCTTCTGCTTTACTTCCCACTGCGATTCTTGGTGGTCGTTTCTTCCTGAGGTTACAGGATAAACAAACCTGGCACACGTTGTAAAATCCTCACCCTGAGGAGCTCCTGGGGCTGCGCGCCTCTCTGGGGCTTTGCTGCTTGGCCCAGCTAAGAGGTTTCATGTGTGTTGCTGCTGTCCTTTGCCCTCAACCATTTAACCCTTCCCTCTCTCCAAGCAACCCTTCCTCCAAAGAAACCCACCCCATCGCAACATATTGTCCCCTTCTTTTATCTTTCTATTTTTAAAAAAACTAACTCGGGCCCCAGGAGGCCCTGAGGGCATTGCAGTCTTCTAGCCGCCAGTCTAGTTCAAGGAACCTGGGGAGGGGCCCAGAGCCCTGGCTGGGCGGCCACTGAAGGCCCTGGGGACTCGGAGGAAGGCTGCTGCTTCGAGGGCCTGGCCTGGAGAAAGCCAAAGAGGGAAAGGAAGGTGGGCCAAGTTAGCTGAAGATCTTTTAGAAAAATAAACAAAGGTTTTTTTGTGTGGCAATTTCTTGCTACAATGAGATTTTGCTGAACTGAAAACTCAGTTGCTAACTTTGGGCAAGCAAATCTCACCCAGAGCTCCAGGTACAGGACAGTTACATCAGAAACAGAAAGTAATGCTGGCACAAGAGGACAATTTCCTTCTGGATGTTCCTCACTTACAGAAATGTGGACAGATTCGTTTAGACATAGAAAAACGACCCATTTCCTCCCCTTCACATAAGCCGTTAGGAGAACACCCAAATAAATGGGCTTGCTCGGGGTCTAAATTAAAACATGGCTCTCTTTATGGACACGTACCTCAAGCATATTTTTCCAGCTGACTCAAAATAGGACCAACTTTATTCATACAGAAACTCATTTTTTAATATTACAATACCAGGATCCTCTCACATTGTATATACAATATGTCTGTCACTTTACAATATATATTTCTTAGGTTTACATATAAAATGAAAGTACTAAGGTTATTTACAAAAATACATTCAATACCACTAACATTTAAATGCAACGTTCCCTCTTCGTTTTAGACAGGAATGAACTTCTTTGGATCATGGCACGAAAGAATCACCGTAATAAAAGGAAAATATATTACAAAACCAACCAAACAAAAACAGAGTCAGGCCGCTAGACCTAAGCCACTCGCTGTTCCAAAAAATCACAGCCCAGAGCCCAAAGGCTTTTGCATCTGAGCGCGCACAGCGGCTCCCCTGTGCCTGTCTCTTTTCTCTCTGACACCCCTGGGCCGGGGCTCCTCCGCACCAACGTAACGTGAGCTCATCCAGAGGATTCGGCGAAGGAGGCGGGGAGGGTGGGACCTTCCTGCGGCGGCGAGCGTCCCACACGGCGGCCCCCCACTACTTCTCCACCATCTCCTCCACGCAGGGGAGTTTGCGTTCCTCCGAGGAAATACTGTCCACGATGGAAGAGAGGCACCGAAGGCTGCTCGAGGCCGACGAATCAGCGCTCGCCCCGCCTGAGCGCAGAAAGCACAGCAACCTAGCGCGGGGGCCCGGGGCGCGCGGAGAGGCCGCGCCCCGCCCGGGCCTCGGCCCCGCGCAACGCAGCGCGCTTCCCTCGGGGCGCGCCCCCGCCCCGGCTCTGGGCCTCCAAGGCCCGCACCGAGCAAACAGCCCCCTCCCGGGGTGTTCCCTGGCGTAGCCCCGGCGCCCTTTCCTTTACTTTACCTTCCTTGGCAGTTCCCACGAGCCCCCTGGAATGATCCGAAACACTTGGCCACTGGGAGCTGCAGGTGCGCAGGAAATCCGCGCCCTCAAGCTGCGGGAAAACCAAGGCAGCAGATTAGGAAAGAAACATCGGTTCCGGGGGGTGGGGTGGGGGTGCCTTTGTTGGGGGTGTCTCTCCTGCTTCCTCGGAACAGGCCGGGGTGCGCGTTTCCTGCCTGTTGCAGGCACCCCGAGTCCACGGGTCACTGGGGGCTCATTGGAGAGGGAGCGGGAGGAGGGGCGGGCGAGGAAGGGGGACGGGAGCCGAGGCCAACCAGCTGGGTAGTAAAGCCCCAAGGAAAGCGGCGAATCGGCTCGGTGTTCCCGCCCGGCTGCACCTGGCCTTACATTCTCTTGCTTGGGTCTGTAGCTGAAGGGGTCCCCCCCCAGCTCCTGCATCTTCTCCTGCTGATCCAGCCTGTGCAGCAGGTCCTGCAGCCGCTCGATGTAGCTGATGGCGCTCCGCAGGATCTCCACCTTGGGCAGCCTCTGGTTGGGGTTGGCCACCGTCCGCCGCTTCAGGGCCTCGAAGGCCTCGTTGATTTTCTTTAGCCGCCGCCTCTCGCGCAGGGTGGCGGCTTTCCGTCGGTCGGTGGGGGCGGATTTTCTCTTGCAGGTCTTACAAGCCCAGATCAGGCACTGGCCGGGGCAGTGGGGAGGCTGGAGGCCTGGGGGCGCCAGGACGTGCTCCTCTCCGCTGCTGTCGCTCCCGGCTTCCGGGGGCATTTGGTCCTGGCAGGGGGACAGGGTACCATCACTCCCTGGATACAGAGGAGAGCCCTCTGCCACTTCTAATGGCTGCAGGGTCACATTTTCCCCGTCCAAGTAAAAGAAATAGGAGCCAGTTTCAAAAAGGTCCATCATCATGTTCTCCTCCTTGGCCTCTGACTCCGTCTGAACTGGGCGATGGGCTCAAAAACCCAGAGGAACCACCCAGATGGCATCTAATTAGTGCGGTGACATAAGTCACCCCAGCTTTATATATAGCAGCTCCTGAAACTCAATCCAACTTCTAGCTGTCATGGAGCATCAGTCTCCCAATGTGGTCACAGCCAGTGCTCTCCAGAACATCTAGTTTGAAGGAAAAGGGAGAAGCGTCACCCCCAGGAAGATGTGACAATCTATATGCAGAACAGGTGAAAACAAAACACACGGAGAGAATACCACAATCGAAACACAGAATGGAAGGTTTCCCTTTGGGACCGCTGAAACACTAACGGGCTAGCAGGACAACTTCAAAACAACTGGGGATTAGCACTGCCCCGTTCCCCTCCCTTGGGCTCATCTGAATTCTAAGTATAGACCCATGATGAAACATTTCAAAGGCAATAGCCATTGCTCCAAAATAGCCTGGTTCATATTTGCAGAATGGTTCAGTTCTTTTCTCGCCTGTCTGTCAAAAAGATGCTATTCCTGGTGATTAAAACCATTACAGTCCTTCAAAGGTTTTACATGACTTTCAGGCTGCGGCCTCAGTAGCAGCAGGTAAATCTCTTTCCTCTCTTTTAATAAAGCTATAAGATGAGTTGGGAGCTGAAGGGGGTGGCTGGAGGGTGCTCAGATTCCTTCCTTTGCTATCTTTTTTTTTTTTTTTTTTGGAAGTGTGGCAACCCAAATCTGAATTCTGTAGCCCTCCATGGTGGAACAGTCGTACCTATGAGGTAAGGGGTGGAACAGAGGATGTGAATGCAATACATGTGATAACTTCTGTTTAAAAATAGTTTTCAGTGGAAATGAGACTTACACGAAAGCAAGGTGCTGCTTCGGGACTCACTGTGGCCCCCACTCCAAGGTGCCTGTGGTGTGGCTCCTGTTCTACACACGGTGCTCGCAGCTTTGTCATTGGTGCGCTCGCCCTCCATCGACTCCAAGTCCGTCGTTTCATGGGATTCAGATGAGAAAGGTGGCAACTGAGGCACAAGCAAGGCGATAGAATTTTTAATGGCCACTTTCTTAGGGCCCAATACGCACAAGCGTGGTGGTTGGGAAGGCAGTGAATGTCAAGACGAAGGGCAGGGCCCTCGCGTCAAAGGGCTGCCTTGAAGCCCCAGCTTGTCCATTTCTGTTTCGCTGTGCACAGGCAGGCCCTGGGCCGCGGCTTCTTCCAGATACTAGCAGCTGCCTAGTACAGTTCCGGTGAAGATGTGATCAAACGATAGGCCTGTGAAGCGTATGGCCTGCATCAACTGCGTGCTGGACATTAGCATAGGGCTGTGTGAGGGCAATGACAGGAATAAAGCACCGCTCTTGCAGGGGCTTTTCTGTGTGTGTTTTTATTTTGTTTGTTTTGGTTTTCCCTCATTTGTTATCATATTATTTTCTTTCCTTTCTCTTTTTGTTTTCTTTTGTTTCTCTGTTTTCTTTCGTCTTTGTTTTTTTGTTTGTTTGTTTTTCCTCCTAGAGTTCTGGAAGGAACCACTCCACCTGTGAGTGGCCTTTGGAATGACATCAACTTTGGCTTTGGCCTTTGCAGTCAGCGTCCTTGAAAAACTAGATGGAAACCAAAGGTCCCTCTTATTCTACGCCCAGCAGTGGTAATTATAGGCCGTGTTCAATATGACTTGGTTTTGTAAGTGAATGGAGTGAAGACAGTGCCAGGAATCGATGGTCAGACAATGCAGGAACCAGCCACATTTTCCAGTCAAGTCGCTTATTCAAAAGGCAATTCTTCAGGCTCTTTATACTGAGCCCCAGGCTTGAGTTGTTAAGTTGACATGTGAGTCTGTTTTTATGTTGTTGTCCTGCAGCTGGATAATTCCTTATCGAGTCTGAGAGTCAATTTTGGGTGTTTGAAAAAGCAGGAAGCACAGGGAAGAATAAAAAGCCAATACCCCTTTTGTGATATTTTTTCCTATTTCCACCAGTCCCCTGGTTGCCGTAATGTCCGCAGTTAAGGCTGCGGATTGGAGGCTCCAAGAACACAAGCTATTTTCTAATATCCATTATGGAAAGTTACTCGGTGCTCTTAACCACACTCTATGCTGCATTTTATAATGTAAAGATAATTTGAAGAGTCATATTTCACCAATAAAGTTATGTAGCGTAATTGCAAAGGTTACTAAGATAATAATAACTGAAATTCATTTGTTCAACATTTTTGGGGTATCTGCTAAATGCCAGGTAGTGTTCTGGATGCTAAGGATAAAGGAGTGAAAAATGATCCCTTTTCTCATGGAGTTTGAATCTCGAAGGATGAGTGAAACTGACTAAGATATAAAAAAAAAGGGGGGTGGGTGGAAGGAGAAATAGCCCTGGAACTGGAGTATGGATGGCCTAGGTTTTAATCATTTGGGGTTTGTAAGGATTTAGTCAATCCTTACATCTCAGATTCTCAGCTTTTTAATCCATAAAGTTGATCCAGTGACAAAAGACATCATACTCTCGAAGGCAGTCATGAACAAGAAGTTTTTAAAAATGTGAAATCACTTCAAAAATGTTGCATACTCCATGAAAGTACTTTTTTTTTTTTTTCCTGAAATTAGGTATAGAGAAAAAATGAGATAGGAAAAACATTGCTCCGGAGGAATTTTGTTGCTTGGATAATAGGAATAACATTTAAGGTGGTACCATTCTCAGACTCACCACTGTTTTCAAGAGGTCTCGGAGAGATGCGAGAGCCTGCATGTCATGAACTGCTCAAGAATAGGAAAGTGTGCTCTTTCTCCGTTATTTTTCCCTCGTTCAAGTGTCACCATAGGAGAAAGAGTGAGTTCAAAGTGTAGAAAGAAAAGATTCTAGAAAAAAGTAGAAAAATCTCTGAGGTGCTGATCAAGAGCAGCCTCTCAGACTGAGGTGGCATTTCTTTGTGCGTGTTCCACCTTCGTTGTTGAATGATCATTTCTTGTTACACTGCAAAGCCCCATCCCCAACATTCTGTAGCACGTAGGCCAGTAAAATTAGTGTGGTTGTTCATCTTGGTCTAAAAAGGCATTTCTCTCTTTTGTTGTTGTTTTGGGATGGGAGTGGGAGGAGAGAAAAAGGAAATGCCAGCTTGGGAAATAACCATCTTTATTAGATTAGGTAATGGGAAAATACGCAATAATTCCAAACAAACTACTGAACTCTTGGAACTCCGATTGTTTGCAAAATATGAGATGTCAGTAATTGCAATTACATTATTTCTCAGTAGAACTTGGGAGCCACAGACCTTGACAAAAGGTCAGAACAGGTTTATGAAAACTGAAGTCCCCCAGGTTTTAAATAATTCAAATATATTTTTAAAAAATTATGGGAAAAGGAGATAATAATAAGAGAACAATAATATTAAGTATCAATAAATTACTTGAGGGGCCTAGAGCTCCTGCATAACAAAATCGGAAACTAGGTGAGTTTTCAAATAGTTTGCCGCCCCGCTGTTCTTACTTGATGCTTAGTTATTTGCAAATGCATTTTCTTTCCATCATCTCCACAGAAGACTGGATATGTCCAGTTGTCTCCTTGAGAAGGAGCGGGAGGGAAGGGATTAAGGCTCTTTTACTCAGTGGTGGGCTTTAGCTCTGAGCCTTTGGGAAGGAGAGGTATGTGATGGAAAAAGAGAGCTTTGGAGTCAGATGGAATTGAAGTTCTAGCCATTCTCAATTATGTTTGAAGCCCCATTTTTATAAGAGATCAAATGGCACATAGAATACATACATCACAGGCCTGTGTTAGCCTAAAATGAAATAATATATGTTGAGTCCATGACGTGGAGTGCCTCAGGAAACGTTCATTTCCATCCCTCCCCTACTCAATTCATAAGGCCTCTCTGATTGAAACAGCCATAGCGAATTAATCAAAAAACTAGATTTGGTGAGACGAGATGTTTAAGATAAACTTAGAGATTTATTTGTGTTAATCGTATAATGGAAATGAAAATATTGAAACTGGAGACTTAAGTCATAGTGTTTCACATATTTACACTCTCAACAAATTTCCAGTTTACTGGGGGACAGACACTAATTTAAAAATCACACAAAGAAATAACCGAGCTGGGAACTTTGGGGGAAAGGAATGTGGTTCTATGCCAGTGTACAACAATGAAGGGTTTGTCATGAATGGGGAGCTTGGGAAAGGACGATTTGGGGACAGAAGTTCCTGAGGTGTAGGGTTGGTATTTCTAGGGAGCAAAGTTGAAGCTTCTTAGCAAACCCGTGGATTGAAACGGTGCCGGCATGAGGAAGGCAAGGGAGAAAGAGACACAGGAGAGGGTTTGTCAGAAACTGGCAAAGAGGTTTTTGCAGATTATATCTAAGGGATAGGACTACATCGTTGCATAGTTGGGTTCAAAGAAATCAGTTTCAGTTGTAGCTGAGGGCTAGACAGGAAAATGATCCTTTTTTCAGCGGTGAAAAGAGAGAGAAGAGAGAAAAGGGGTGGAATAAAGAGGGGTTTGGGGAGAGGAGAGAAAGGAAATGAGCAGAACCTAGTGCGTCCTGCAGGTAGAAGGAGGATCGGCCAGCAAGGCCAGTGAGTGGCTTAAAGAACAGTAGGTGACGGAAGGGCCCAATGACTGAAAGGGGACATTCAGAAGAGTCGGATTAATGCTTTAAACTGGTGGCAGCTAAGTGAGTAACATGAACCTGTGCCCCCGTAATTTACCTCATCTGCAGACACTTTGTGCCCAGAGAGTCCCAAACACTGTGGCAAAAATAGGTTTGCACTTAGATCTACAGAACATTCCAGTCACTTCAGCAGAGCTGGGGGAGGGGCGCACACCAAGCAGAGGAAAAGGGAAGATTTTAAAGGCCTTTGCCATCTCCAGATGGCGGCCCCGAGAAGTGATGCAGAGAAATGAGACTGCTGTGGAGCAACCCTTTTAAAACATTTCCAAAACACCGGGCCTGTGGCAGGTAAAGGAGGAGCCAGGGACGCTACAAGAAATATATATTTTGCTCTTTGCTCTCACCCCAATTCCCTTCCATTTGGAAGTAGGCCACGACTACGCAACTTCCACAAAAACCTGCGTTCAGTTCACGTACCAGCTGTGAAATACTACTTAAGGGGGCTGCTGCTCATTTCTTAGTTTCTAGACATTACTTCCAGGGAAAGAGGCAATGAATGCTCCTCTCTCTACCTGGGAAACGGTCCTTGGTGCTTCAAAAATGAAGCCCTCTTCATAATTTCTCAGGCTTCGCCACTTTTCACACAGATTTATGAATTTTGAGAGTAAAACCTGTGAACTAGTAGGCTCTTCCCAGGTTAGGTATTCTTTCCTGGTAGGCTACCAACTGGCACTGGGCTTGCTTAGGACGGGTACCCAGGAGGCTCGGCTTGGGCTCTAAACCTGGGAAAATCCCAAGCGAATCACAATGAGTCTGTCACCCTACTTCCCAGAAAAACAGGGTAGATGCTATTCACAAATAAGAACAATGAACAGAGTGTAGGATATAGAAAGTAAACTTTTTCTTTATGAAAATAACAGTGATTATAAATGCAGGGTTTGATGTTAGATCCAAATTTTAGGTCCACTTGCTGATATTTCACCCTAGGCAAGTTATATAACCTGTCTAAGTCTCAATTAACGAGTTCATAAAGTGAGAAATAATATTACCTTCTAAGAGTGTTTTAAAGATTAAAACAATGTCAATGAAACATTTAATAGACAGCATCTAGTACACAGTAAAGACTCTACACAAGTATTATATTATTTAGCTTTTGATTGAAGAAAAGAAAAAAATTATCCACCTACATGTTGCTTTAATAAGTAATACTCTGCTTGTTTTTTGTTGCTATGTGAACAAAAATTTTACTCACATAATGTTACATAATGTAAATTTTGTATTACATGATTTTAAAAATCAAAGTATAATACAATAAAAATTTAAAATATAATACATATTTTTACCTTCAGACAATACATGTCAGTTTTGAGAACACTGAGTGATAGAAAAATACCAAAAGTTATAATATGCCTAAATTCCATATATTGGCTCTGTCACTTAAAATGCTACACAAACATTTTCTGTGATACATACAACTAATGTTTAAAATGCCTAAGATATAGAAAATGATTTTTCAAGGTTGTTTACATCTTTTAAAACCTAAATGAACTGTGATATTCAGATAATCCGAATTATAGTAACGTCTGGTGTTACTAGCTTGCTAAGCTGAACAGATGTCCCTAGTATAGAATGGTTAGCCAAGCACTTTGTTACCGCCCTCCAGCTCCCTGGTTATGACATATTGTCTAAAACAGTTGGTGCTTTAATGCCTGTCACAACCTACTGTGATAAACAGTCACCACTGCACAAACACATTTATTCCACAAAGTTTCTACCATTTTGGGGGGGGGGGGGGAGTTGTTTAATCAGACACACACACACATTTTATACTTTTTCAGAAGTTCAGACATTTTTCCCTTCAGATAATCCCTGTCAGTTTTGAGAACATTGAGTGATAGAAAAATACCAAAAGTTATAATATGCTTAAGTTGCATATAATTTGGAGCCTTTTAAGTGTAGGCATTATATGTGTAACATATCACCAGTCACATGAAAATTAATCATATTACGTTTTAGTTCTCCTGATTTCATTATTGGGGCTCTATGCAATTGGTAAAGCCTCCCTATGTAATTTTACAATATTATTACGATCTTTTAAGCCATGTAAGTAGATTTTTTATTTTCCTGTATTTAAGTATAAACTATTATGAGATTTAAGACGTTTGACAATATAAATTCAAGAATTGGTGCTTTTTAGAATATAGAACAAAAATATATGAATGTCTTATTTTGTAAACTTGTAGCCATTATTTAACTCTGAAAAAAAAAAAAGTAACAGACCTTGTGTTGAAATGCTTAAAATGAGTGATCTCATTACTGTGTGTTTTACCAAGTGTGTTAAATAGTTATCTTCATTTTAAAGAGAGAATATCATAGCGAAGAGAAATTAACCTGCTTGCCCAAGGTCACATGCTTATAAACTAAATCACGGCTCCTATAGCAGTGACTTAAATAATCAAAAAGTTTTCTGGCTGGTGTGGCTCAATGGTTGAGCATCGACCTATGATTCAGGAGATCGAGGTTCAATTCCCAGTCAGGGCACAAGCACAGGTTTGGGGCTCGATCACCAGCAGGGGACGTGCAAGAGGCAGTAGATCAGTGACTCATCATTGATGTTTCTATCTCCTTTCCTCTCTGTCTCCGTCTCCGTCTCCCCGTCCCCCACCCCTCGCCCTCCCCCTCCCCCTCTCTCTCCCTTCCTCTCTGCCTGAGATCAATAAGAATATATTTTAAAAATACATATATGTAATCAAAAAGTTCTTATTCTGAGCCTCTATATAGTGACCAATAAAAGAATGGCCTTCTGTGAGAGAAAAAAAAAATCTAGGGCAAACTAATTTAGAGGCCCTTTGAGTATTTATTTGCCCACCTGCAGGGGGAACTTACATTTTTGTACTCGAGTGGCCAAGAGAGGCACTGTTAATAGCTGTTGACTGAGACCTGGGCCTGCACTCCGAGGCACTGGGAAGTAATGATGCGACGGTATTTCCCATGCACCCTGCCATGTACAGGCAGTCTGTCCCGGAGGTCACGGAACTGAGTTCTAATCAAAAGGCTTAAAGCTCATGGTCTATTTCATTATTTAAAATTATACAGTAAGAACCAAAGGGGAAAAGATGGAGTAGTTTAGCATACTTAGAATAAGGCAAAAGTTGGGTCCAGAGACCTTTCTGTCCACGCCCTGAGTTAGACAGTGCTCATATGTCCTGTCTTTCTGCCTTCCCCTTCAGTCTGTGCCACTTACACTAGCTACAAGGACTAGACCTGAGGGACTGCAGCAGATGGAAGGTGTCTGGGACCAATACACAAATACTCCATACACATAATCAAAACTATGAGCCACTGAGTTGACCCTCCCTCCTGGTGACTCTATGAGTGAGAGATGTCAACAGTCCTCTTCTCAACAGTGCTGCTCAGCTGCTATTGACTCACTCCTATGGCTTCTTTAATGGAATCAATCCATCTCCTATCTGGGCTTCCTCTTTTCCTGCTGCCTTCTATTTTCCCCAGAATTATTGTCTTGTCTAAGAAACCTGCCTTCTCATGATGGGCCCGAAGTAGGGCAGCTTTAGTTTTGTTATTTTTGCCTCCAGCAATGTTCCAGGCTTAATCTGCTCTAGGATCCACTTGTTTGCCTTTCTTGTGGTCGGGGTATCCATCGAGCCTTCCTCTGAAACCATGTTTCAAATGAGTTAATTGTTTCTTCCTATCACCCTTTTCCGAAACTTTCATTTTCAGAGATAGTAATTGGGAGTAAGAGAGTGTAGATGATCTTAGCTTTGATCTCTAATGACAAGTCTTTGCTCAAAGGCTATAACTCACCTATAATCTGTTGGGCAGCCATGAGTGGTCAATATAAGAACTCCTGAATATTGGGTTCTCAGATGTGTTTGATGATTTGATGCTTAATCTGTCCCTTCCTGTGTTGACAAGCATGGGCTACACCTCCTTTATCTATGTCTAACACATTTCCCAAGCCATTTGCTTTTATATTTAGTTTTATCTATTCTCCCTGTTTTCTCCTCTGTTCTCTATGGTAGAATTGAATATTCTTAAGTAACAGAAAATGTATATTTTTTATATGTTTGTCAACTAGAACTGTTATTTCTTGATGTTTTGAGTTTTTTAAACCAATTTGTTTAAGTTATATAACATAAATCTGTCTTTATAAAAGTTTAATTTCCTCTAATTTCTATTTGCCTCTGTTCATCCTTTGTTCTTGGCTTTTTTTATTTTTAAATGCATCTTTATTGATTTCAGAGAGAGGAAAGGAGAGGGAGAGAGAGAGACAGAAACATCAATGATCAGTCGTTGATCGAGCCCGCAACCCGGGCATGTGCCCTGACCAGGAATCGAACCCCGATTGCCTGGATCCCAGGTCGACGCTCAACCGCTGAGCCACGCCCGGCCGGGCTTGGCTTATTTTTGAAAATTGATAGTTTACTTATTTATAGCCCCCAAACCCAAACCTATATTCCACATGTAGTTTATGTACTTGCTGAAGAAAAAGTATCACTTACTACAATCCTTCTTGGATTTTTAGATTTTGTGTTATGTTGCAAACATTGATATGGTTAACTATTGAGCAATAGATCCATCTCCATTCTGTATATATTTTTTAAAAATTTTGGGATAACTTTTCCTTTTAAAAATATAGCCTCTCAATTTTTTTGTTTTTGTATTTTAATTAACAGGCTTTTAAAAAGAACAGTTATACTCATAGGCACAGATGACAATATGGTGGTTCCCAGAGGGAAGGGGGGGTGGGAAAGGGGAAAGGGGCAGAAATACATGGTGATGGAAGATGACTTGGAGTGGTGGACGCACAATGCAATACACAGATTATGTATCACAGAACTGTACACTTGAAACATATGTAATCTTATTATCTATTGTTACCCTGATAAATTTAATTAAGAAATAAAATAAAAATAAAAAAAGAGTAGTTTTAGGTTTACAGAAAAACTGAGCAAAGGGCTCAGAGAGTTCTCATAAAACCCTTTAGTTCTTCCCCACATGAAATGCTCTAAAAATTACACTTTTATTCTTGTTCTCTTTTCTGTCTGCTCCTTAATATGCCTTTATTTTGTGCAAAATTTTATGTTAAATTTAGAAAGATCAATGTATTGCTTGCCTTCATAGAGTTTACAATCTAATTAGAGATATGAGATGTACTTTCTGAAGCAGTTACATAACAGCACAAATTAGTATTCATGAGATTCCAAGATGAATAATGTAGGGAATATGGCATGAAGGGTTATTTGAATGAATAGAGGATCTCATGGAAAGGTAGGATTTTTTTTTTTTAAAGACCCAGAAAGATGGGCAGGATCTGGATAGGAGATGAACATGAAGGACAGGTCATGACCAAACTGTGATGAGAATGACTGGTAGGACACACTTAAAGGTATAAATATTGTGACTATTGGGGTGAAGCTTATAGGGAGTGGAGAATCATTAGACATTTTTGAGCTCATAAAATTGCATGCTTCTCTTAGTCTTCTATGAAAATTTGTAGTGGTATCTATTGTGGATCAGGAGTAGAAGAGTCTTTTCCAATAAGGTGTCAGATATTTTTAGGGTAGCTTTTTTGAAATTACTGAAATGTCTAAATGCAAATGCAGTCAGTAAAATAAAGAAAAAAATAAAACAAATACTGATTTTTCATAATTTCCATGTGCTGAAACAAATTAAATTTGAATATAATGTTTTATATATTGGGCTTATTGATGTAAATTACATTGAAGTTTAACAGGTTATTTTATATAAGCCATTCACAAAGAAAGCCTTTATTAAGAAATCCCTTTAATATAATGTCTCCCTAAGACAGAGAAAGAATACACTTCAAATTTTCAATCGGTATTAACTATCTTCTAGTCAGAGTTAATAATCAAGGGGAAAACATTTATTTACTTTTATTACTATTCATTAATTGGTTGACAGAATAAAGAAAACTTTGTTTTCAACGGGGTTACTATTAAAAAAAAAAGGCTGGAATTTAAAACATTTTTTGTTCCAAATATTTTTTAAACTCCCTCAGAAATAATTTGGGCTTGAAAGAGTCTTTTCTTTCTCAAAAATGGTGGGTGCATTTTGGTCCAAGAATTACCACATTGGCTGAGGGTAGAATTTCTTTCTAAACCTGTGTCCAAGAAAACAGACGCTCGCATGCTGTTGGAGAACAAGAAAGTGCGTTGCTTACATAGCCCTTAATAAACTGTCCTTTTCTGCCCAACGCAGGCCAGTGCGCATCGTGACAAGCACGGCTCCTAGGCCGTGCGTTTGCGAGGGACGGTGCTCCTGTCAGACACGGGAGCCCTGTAACGTGGTTTCCTTACTTCCCAGTCCTCGGAAGCTGACGCCGATCGTCCATGTGACACCTGTTCATTAATTTCCTTTCAGTGGAACTCCCCTCTTCTTCTCAGCTGCAGTGCAATTTTAACATTTTAAAACTTTTAATATGCGTATGGCTCTTTGTTGAACATTGTTTCTGTGTTCAGAGGCCGTAACAGTCGCGCCCTAGAGGATGTCCCCGAGCCACTGGTGCAGTTTGCCTCCCATTGCCCATTCTCGGGGGAAACTTGAGCTCGGCCCTGAAAACGGACGTGAGACGAGCACAGTCATTCAGCTCTCTCCGCCAGGACGTGAAGGCCTGGGGTCCGTGCCAACGCTTCCTTTCCTAACCTGCAACCTTCCGCACACCTCACCTGAGTGGATCCAACAGATCCCTAGCTGTAACCGCTTACAGAAAACCTTCTTCTTCTTTCCCTCCGGCTGGGAGGCGTTGGTGCGCACGCTCTGGGTGAGCCGAGGCTGAAAGCACCAACAGATGCCAGGAAACAGAACGATTGCTGCATCCCCTTGCGAAATATGGCCAACCTTGCTCATTTTTATTCCTGATTGGGAAATCCCAGCACTTTAAGGGTTTAAGAGCATAAAAAAAATGTATAGTAAAAGGCATGGCTGTGGATGAGCAGATTTGTTTTGTACTAAAATGCAGTTGGGCCGTGCAGTGGCAGGACTTCTCCGGGGTAAAAGCTCTGCCCTGGTGTGTCAGTTTTTGTTTTGGGTTAAGGAGAAACATCACATCACAAAGAAAGAATGCAAGCATCAAGGGTTGTTTTGCACTTTACCAATCTGTTGTGCTCCTCCTGGCAAAGTTTGTATTTGAAGTTTGCAAAAGGTAGCAATTTTTTTGTGATGCTTAAAAGTTATATAAGTGTAATAAGTGATATTTGTCTTAATATTCTTTTACCATTTTATTCAGATCAATGAATGTGGTTTAATCTTCTAGATTTGTAACATGTCATGATCTAATAGCACTGACAACATGTGCTACCTTTTTAATTTCAAGATATTAATTCCTTAATGTTCTATGTATGATTCTAAGATAGCTAGACTTCTTAGGTTTCCAACTTTATTTTTACTTCTTTGAGGGTTTGGTATTTTATATAGCTTTCTAAAACTCCCAGAACTGAAGTTTTTTCTTTAATCTTATCCATTTCAATTCACCAGAAAGCTTATTTTTTTCCTGACTTTGAAGAAAATCCCAGTCTTCTCCATGGAATAAGTTATCTTTTGAAGATTAAAGTGATGATTAAAATCAGCTTTTGGACATACGATAATACTATAATACTATTTTTGGCAGTGGTGTGTTACTTAAAGAGTTTTATAAATACATTATCTTAGCAATAACTTCAGCCACAGGCAAAAATGAAGCATGATCTTATAAGATCTTATAAGATTAGTGTGAGATTTCCTGAGGGTGCAGTGATTTAGCTCTACCTTCAGAAGTGGGCAGCAAGACTTTTCTGGGGCTCTTGGGCTTTTAATAGTCTATCTAGAATAAAGGCAAATAATGGAGAGAGAGGAGGGGGAATAGGAGGAGAGGCAGGGAAGAAAAGAGGGAGAGAGGAGAGAGGGAAAGGAAAGGCTAGAAAGGGGAAAAGTAGGATTGAGTTCAGAACTGACCACTTTAAATCAACTCTTTAAAAAATTACACTTTACAGTTCTTAATCCCTTCATCTTTTTCACCCAGCCCCGTAATGCCCCCTCCCTTCTGGCAATGATCTTTCTGTTCTCTGTATCTATGAGTCTCTTTTTGTTTATTTTACTCTTTAGATTCCACATATAAGTCAAATCATATGCTATTGTCTTTCTCTGTCTGACTTGTTACACTGAGTATAATACCCTCCAGGCCACAAGTAGTCCCAGGGATGTAAAGTACAGCACAGGGAATGTAGTCAATAATATTTTAACAACTATGGATGGTGCCAGGTGGGTGCTTCAAATATTGAGAACACTTTGTGAAGTTTATGATTGTCTAATCACTAAGTTGTACACCTGAAACTAATACGAAATAATATTGAATGTAAACTGTAATTGAAAAATAAAAGTTAACAATCAATTGAATGTGCTAACAATCACATTTTGAAAATGAAAGCATAATTTGAAATTACTTAAAATGCTTAGCATTGCTAGCTTGAACAAAAGGCCTAAGGTAAAGCACATCTTTTATTTTTTCCCTCCATTTACTTTATTTTTTAAAAATAGTATTGATGGGTTATTGTTCTTGGTCACCCAGCTCCTGAATACCTGGCCTTTCTTGAAGTTCCCGGTCTCCTGTCAATGAGAGTCATAGTTTCACCCACGTGGCTGAAGAGGGAGAGCCTCGGGGCACGTGGATGCCTTACCCTTGGGCACTCTTCAGGACACTCTCCAGAAACTCATCTGTGTTGCTACCTTTTTACCTCTCGAACCCTGCTGGTTCAGGCTTTGCTGGGTACCTGAAGGTTGTAAGAATAGTATGGAACCCAGCATTACAGACAATAATTGTTGACTCCCCTCTTTGTGTTCTTCAACTTTCTCCTGTATAGTCTTGGCTGTATAGCAACAAAATATTTTAATTTACCTTAAAATAACTTAATTTTGTAAAACAATTTTTAGTCTAGTAAATCCTCATTTTAAAAATATTATGTCTTAAATGTTACATCCTGGGTAGCCCAGTATGTAACATTTATAAGAGGGCTTTGGAATGATCACAGTAATCTATATAAGGTGCTATGGAAATAATCAGGCTTTAATAAACTTCTTAGAACCCATAATAACGGAACACTCAGTAGAGCAGGCTTTTCCTTTCAGCTACTTAATTTCACAGGTTTTTGAATGGATTCACTTATTAAATACATTTTCTTAATTACATATAATTCAAGCCCAAACTTTGAAAGCAAAACGGTCATATTTCTAGCCAATGTCATAAACTCACCAATTAATTATTAGGTATCATCACAAAATCGTCATGCGTCTCTTTCAGTGACCATGATCAGAAAAAAAGAATGGAAAGCACTCCTCCAAGTCCTTAGTAATAGCTTTCCCTTGGCCTGGGCATTTGCAGCAAAGTTGTCCTGCTGCAGATCCAGGAGTACTGAAGGAATAGACCTTACAGTTCCCTAGATAAGAGCTAAATTTTCCCCAGATCAGAGCGAGCCTCTGCTTTCCGGTTAAACTGAATTGCTTCTGATATACAGAGATGAGGCTTTTGGGAACAAACCACCAGGTGGCTTGCTCCAAGTGATAAGCTACTATTATCCAGGAAATTCACTTAGGTGAATAAGATCTTTCCTAATTATTAGGGATTATGTTATATGCTGCTTTAATTAAATTTATTGGACTGGGAAGTAAAGTTACTTAAAGTAGCCTACTAGTAGTCCCAACTTCAGGTCCTGGTTTTTCAACACACATCTTAGAATTTTTATAAATTGTGGAGAAAATGTAAGTGGCCGCTGGGCATTAAAGTTGGGCGAGCGGCCTGAGAAGGTGAAACAAGGCCGCGGTCTTCAAAGGGAAACAAGGCCATGAAACACATTAAGATTTATTCTCTACAAAATTCATTTTGGTTTATGGTGAGGCAGTTAAACTTAACATGATTTTGTTTTTTCATAGCAGTCAATTTCCCTACAACATTTACTGAATAGCTTATCTTTTCTCGATTGATGGGTCCTTCTTCCTTAATGACAGACTAAAGTCTGATAACATGGTCTATGTTAGAAGAAGTTGTCTGTTTCATTGAGATGTTACTTGCTTCTAACTGACACACTCTCACTTGATTTAGATAGGAAAAAATTTTAATATGCGAAAGGGAAGCTTTCCTCTCATCACACTTATTACTCAAAAATTTTAACCTATTTCTCAGTTGCATAGTCTTCCAGACACACTAAAGCATTTTAAAATAAATTTGATATAATCTAATACTTTTAAGATTTTAAATTGTCATATTAAACCTATGTTTTAATTTGAGAAGAAACATGTTCTTTGTAACAAGTTTCCCATACCAAAAAAAAAAAATTAATTATATTTTAGATTTCCCTGCTTTATAGTGGTGTGTTTGTTTTTTTCTCTTTTTCAGAAATGCCCTATAAGTGTAACTTCCTGGCATTTTATAACAGTTGGACATTATCAATGAACTAATATTTCCCATTATCTTACCCATTAATTGGTTGTTTATGGTTTTTGTGTATTTAGTATGTGGTCATCTCTAATAAAGAAGTTGTTACTTATAAAGTTCCAATTTTTTTACTTATAAAGCTTTTCAGTGTACTTACTTGTATCTTCCAGGTATGCAATATTTTTTGTACCAAATAATGGCATTTTTGACATTTCCTCTTATTTTTATTTTCAGTATTACTGCTTTGGTTGGATTAGTGGTAATATACGTTTGGTACCTGATTTTGATATTATTTTCGCTCGAAAATTTCTCTAGTACTCTACTTATTTAAAGCATTTGTTCATTCATTCACTCAATTAACATTTATTTAGTACTCTTAAGCACTATGAAGGGGAAATAGAAATAGCTATATGTCGATCTATCATCTATCCATCCCTCCATTTCTCTGCCTTCAGGAAACGCGGGGTCTGGCTCGGAGGAAGTCGCCACCTCTGAATGCTGCTGACGAGCAGCCGCTGTTCCCTGCCGGCCCACGTCCCTGCCTCTGGCTTTTTGGATCTGCGCAGGGCAGTCCTTGGATTCTCGTTAGCCGTGCTCCACCTGCCTGCTATGACATGCTCCCTCCTACTAGCCTCCCCTCATGTGTCCTGCTGGCCTGGTTTGCCACCTGTCGCTTGTCACTGTCCTCTCTGGACCTACTGTCTGCCTCTGCGCATGTGCATGCTGGCCAATACTCCAGACCTGCCTCACCCCCGTGGGATCCCTTGAGCCAAGTTTCTTCCAAAACCTCCCCACTCTGTCTCTTTAGTCTAATTAGTTTTTATAAAATCTTCAAAAAAATGGGTTAAACTCATTCCTATCTCCTTAAAGAGTAAATATAATGTAATTTAAAGAGGGAAAACTGTGTTTTCTCCAAAAGGACTTTGGTTGTAATATTTACTTTTGTTCTATCCAGTGGCTATTGACATATGTTGGATTTCAAGATATGGTTCCAACTTTTTTATGTTTTGTAGGCCTACGTGCTTTTAATAGAAAGGTGTATGTGTGTGTATGCACAATATAACAATATAAACCATTAGCTTTGCTGTTTCCAAACTGCTTCAACTGGGAAACTGTTTGTTGAAGTATGGGTAATGTAAGAAAAATAAAAAGATTTGATGAACTACTTTTCAGTAAGTTGCCCAGTTGTACAGAATTCTTTTTAATCAGCTTCAGTTGTTAAAGGTTTTTTGCATACTATTAAGAGTTTGGTTTCATTTTGCATAACTGATAACCCTGAACAAATGACACATGGCTGCATCCAGCTGTCCCAGTGCTCCCACGTTCATTTATCTTAGATCCACCAGTGTTTGCTACCTGATTGAACAGATATTTAGCATGTGCCACACACAGTCACACAGGCATTATTTTATTTCTGGTAAGGCAAACTTCCAATTGAACATATTTGCTTGACTTCATCTCATGTGTATGATGTTATGCTAAGTGCTACGTGGTTAAAGTCACGTGAAAAAATGTCCTGTTCACAGCAACTGACAATTTAGTGAGTGGGGAATTCCGGTGGATACGAGCTTTTGAGGAAATTGTACGAGCCAAAGCATGATATTGGGAATGTGTAGGATGTATTTTAGTAATGCAGCAAGTATTCTAGTTTGGCTTAGGTCTGCTAAAAAAGAGTAATTCATGGGAAAGGAATCTTCGGTGAGTTTAATTCAATAGGCAATGAAGGGCTGCTGAACAGATCAGTGAAATGACCAGTTCTGAGCTAGGGAGATAAAACTGGCAAGTTACAGACAATTGGAAAAACAAATAAACAATACAATTTGGTTTGGACCAAATATATATTGGAAGAGAGCAAATAACAGAAAGAATATTGGACTTGATACCTGAATTCAAAGGCTAGCATTATCACTGGCTGAGTACATGACATATAACTTGCATAAAGTGGTCCAGTTTTGATGATATCAGAAAACTTCTGTTTTTGAGGATGAGAGTAAGTAGAGTTCAAGTGTATGTTTTATATCCCAGTAGGTAATATCAAAGATATTATTATACACCTGGTGGTCTCTAGGTAATCCAGTGGGGTATGGCCTTGGTTAACGCTGCAGACTTTGAAATCAGACTTCTAGCTTCAAGTCTAGGATCTTTCACTTACTCAATGAGTAACCCTGAACAGGTTATTTAAACTTTTTTTTTTTTTTTGCTTTATTTTCTCATGTGTAAAAGGCAGATAGTACTGCCCACTTCAAGAACTGCCAGTATTAATAAATATTTGTAATATAGAAGGGTGCCTGGCACATAATGATTCATAAAAGAAAACTATATTAATTACAATAAATACAACTATAATACTCTATTTTTTGCAGATAACCCATACCGAAATTTTAAGTATATTCTTTAAAATGTAAATTTGTAAAATTTCTGATGTTAACAGCCCAGGGAGTAGAGTTAATCCTGTTAGCGTGCATCAACTTTATAGATGTGGGTGATGAAACTGGGCTTCAGTACCAGAGTCCAGCAAGTACCTTCTGTGGCAACCCACCTCGTCACAAATACTAAGTGAATAAGAACTTAGTGAATTCTGTGGAAAGCACTTGGAACATATCAAGTTTTATTTTGAACATTTAAAACACCAATTGCTAGTGTTCTGAGAATGGGATAACTGCGTAAAGAAAGCATGTAAATATTTCCCTCCATATTGCCCTCATGCAAGCAGGGGAGCAGGACACTCTGGTAGAGCTGTGAAAATAATTCGTGTATATTTTATGTCACTTTAATAAATTGCGAACGGTTAAAATTTACCCATGCTTTTAAAAATATATTTCAAACACAAAAAAACTTTAAAGAATGATATCATAAATATTTTTTGCTCGTTACTTAATGTTAACAATATGCACTGCCACTGCCACATACGCTTCGCATTTTAAAACAAAATTTGCAAATGCATTTGAAACCCTTGTGGATCCCTGACTCCATGGCAATCTGTCTCCCTACCTGCATTTTTCCCGCGTCAGAGGAAACCATGGTTTTGAAATCAGCCCATACATTCCCATTCATAATTTTATATATGTACTGTAATGAATGGAACCATAAAAAATGCCACGTATAATTTTGAAACATTATGTAAATGGCATATTCTAAATCTTTGAAACTATTTGTCCGGTATCCGTTTTTGTAAATTAATCTTATTGAATTATAATTTACATGAAATAAAACGCACTCATTGTACGTATAGAATTTATAGCGTTTTGACAAATGAAGATATTGAACAGTTTCTTCATGCCCCAGAAGCTCCCCTTCGCCCACCGCGGTCAGTCTCCACACAGGCTGCCACAGAGGCAATTACTGACTTCATCGCTGTCACATACATTAGTTTGACCTGTCCCAGGCTTCCTTTAAATGGATTTTTACAATAAGTGCTTCCTTCTGTCTGTTGTATTTTATTTTGAGGATTTCCCCCTGTTCTATGTGTATCAATAGTTCATTTCTATTTTATTTCCAAGTTGTATTTCATTGCCCAAATATACCACAGCCTGTTTATTAATTCCTGATGATGGGTATTTGGACTTTTTTTTTTTTTTTTTTTGCGCCTATTATGAATAAAGCTGCTAAGAAGATTATTTTCTCCTGTTCTCCCAGCCTGTGGCTTGACTTTGCATTTTCTTAATAGTGTCTTTTGAAGAGCAGAAGGTTATAATTTTGAGGAAGTACAGTTTATTACTTATTTTATTTTTTATCCTCTGAGACATCTTTGCTTATCCCAAGATCATGAGGATTTTCTCTTAGTTTTGTTTTTTTTCTATAAGCTTTATAGTTTTAGCTTTTACATTGAAACCTGTGTTCCATTTCAAGTTAATTTTTGTATTTGTTATATGAGATAGAGATGAAAATTCATGTTTTTCCAAATGAACTACCAGAAGTTTCAACACTATTTATTGGAAAGACTATTTTCTCCATTGAATTACCTTGCCAACTTTGTTGAAAACCAATTGGCCAGCTATGTGTGGATTTATTTTTTTGACCTTCTATTTTTTCGTTTAATGAGAAATTCTATATATCTATACTATAAATCATTAGCTTCTGCTCTCTTTAAAAACCATTTTGGTTATTCTAGGTCTTTTGTATCATTTTTATAGAAATTATAAAATCAGTTTATTGATTTCTAGAGGGGAAAAAAGCCTTATGGGAGTAAGATTTATATCCTGTTAAATCTATACATTAATATGAAGAGAATTGACACCTTAACAATATTATTTGAGTTCATGGACATGCATTTCAAAAAATTTGAGTCTTCTTTAATTCTTTTCATCAATATAACTTTTAGTATATAGGTCTTGCACATATTTTGTTAAATTTAAGCATTTCATGTTTATGGATGCTATTGTTAATGGTACTTTTAATCACAATTGCCAGATGTTTATTGATACTATGTAGAAGTAAAATTAATTTTTGTATCTTGTTCTTATATCTGGTAACCTTTTAGAGTTATTTATTATACCTACAACTTTTTCTTTGGTACATTTTTCAGTAATTTCTTCATACATGACTATATCTTCTAATCATATAGACAGTTTTGTTTCTTTTATAAATCTTATTCATTTTATTTATTTTTCTTGCCTTATTCTAATTGGTAGGAACACCAATGCAATGTTGAACAGAAGTTGTAAATGTGGGCATTTTTGCCTTTATCTTGATCTTAGGGTGAAGGCCTTTAATATTTCACCATTAAATATGATATTAACTCTAGCTTTTTTGTAGTTGCCCTTTATCAGGTTTAGAAGGTACTTTCAGCAATTTAAATATGTCATTGCATTTTCTTTTGGCTTGCATTGTTTCTGAATAGAAGCCAGAATATTTTCTTACCTTGTACTCCTGAACAGGTATCTATTTTCTTTCTTGCTATTAAAAATTTATCTTTATCACTGACTTTCAGTAACTTGATTGGGATATGCAGCTCCCACCCTTACTAAACATGGTCTTGGGCACAGTAATTAAGCTTTTATTATATTTATCTGTAATATGGGACCCTACAGATCTTAAAGGATTTTGTAAGCATTAATCAAGATGACAAATGTAAAAAAGTATTCTAAAAAGTTTATAGTTTACATAATTACTTCCCAGTCCAAGAATACTTTGAGTGAAAACCACAGTTTTATATATGTTTGTGACTTTAGAATCATAATCAACATAATGCCTTTTGTTACCTTGTAACAAGTTACAGTTATTTTCAAATGACTATATTGCAGACACTGATTCAAAATATCCTATCAAGATGCCTGAAATGAAAATTTCCTTATTTTCCAAATCACATTTTATATTATTTGTGCACATGTCTGTCTATACATTTTAATCCAAAAATTCCTTGAGAATGCTCTTAATCATTCATTAAAAATATGAATGGTCTTACTAGAAATCAATATAATTGCCATAATTTTCTCTTTGATCCCTACATGTGAAACAAACATATCAATATAGAACTAAATATCTCAAAGTACAATACAACCCTAAAATTGGATACATTATCTTACTGATAAATATTACACACTGCCCAGCCTGGGTAAACTGTTACATTAACTTTGCAGAATTCATTGTACTTTTTTGAAATACTTTCCTATGTGTGATCTAATCTATTCCTCAGAACATCTTCATGAGCTGGTGGGCATAGGGGTCCTGATTCCGCATGGAAATTCTATGCACATTTATGAAGTCATTTACCAGGAATATTACTTATCCTAAGAAGGCAAGCTGTTTTGCCAAGATTATGCTTTATAAACTTGTTTTCCATATTTTTATTTTTATTATCATTTGGTTGAGGATTTCAGATTATCTCATATTCCAGGCTTCATCAAATACTTCAGCCTGAGTTTTCTAAAAGCTGGTCCAGGAAAATGGACTTATTAGAATAATGTCATGGACTTATAGAGCATTTTGCTGAACTTAAATCCCATTTTAAAAATCACTATTTGGTACCAGATTTGGAGAGTGAATCACCACCACCTTTATAATAGGAGAAAGGTTTAATTAGCTTTTTTCCAAGACTTATTGTATATTTTACCTATAAGCCGAAAGAAGAAAATTACGCATTTTAAAGCAGGATGAAGATAGAGGTACTATCCACAGCTGCTCTCGTCTCTGGCAAACCATTCTGAGAGGCTCCAGTTTCATTTGGTTTAGATGAAACACATGTTGCTCATTTACTGTACATGTGCTTCAATGTATTTTGACAAATCTGATCTAAAAATGTTACAGATGTTCCTCATTATTTTAATTTGAACTTAGTAGGTACCTACGGGAACTTGGCTATGAACTAGCCCTTTCACAACATAACTAAGAGGAAATTTAGCTGTGGTTAATATGTGACTATCAATTCAGTTTCAGTTACAGTTTCATAATAGAGCTAGTAAGCTATACACATTTAACAAGTGCTCTATTATAATTTTTTTCTGATAATAAAGCCAATTTTTTTATATGTTTCAAATAATTTCAGGTGGACATGAAATTATTCTGATCCTAATATCTTTTAGATATTTTCTATTCAATGTATGATCTGAGATCAGGCAGCAATATTATTTATAAATTTAGTGCTTACTAGAAATGAAGAATCTCAGGTTCCACCCTAGGCCTACTAAAGCAGAACCTGCATTTTAACACAATCTTCAGGTGATTTGTATACACATTAAATTTAGAGGAGGCCTTATATTCAGTCTCTGTTTTATACACACATATGCATATGTTCATGGGCGGAACCTTAATACTCTGTGTTTTACACAGATATTACAGAACATTGGCCTGCAGATGAAACTATTTATTTTCTTATCGTTTAATACTTTGAAAAGTAACCTCATCAATATTTACGCACTGGTGGGCCACACATTTTCTGTGACTGACACATGAATCAAACTGAGGAACTTCTAATCCAACCTGAATCTTTTAGGGTTCTCATCATATCTTATTATTTTCTGTAACTTTCTATAAAATAAACTTGTTGGTTGGAACAATAGTGGATTATATTTATTTATACTTCCTTGCCCTGAAAAAACAGGAGGCAGAACAGTGTGCAAGATTAAGAATTCAATTTCTTAGATAATAAATTCAATTTTAAAATTACTACCTATGGGTATCATGGGAAATGATTATATCTTAATGACTTATAGTATAATCTATTATACTTATATGTATAATATACTTCATTATATCAATTATATTGTAATGTTAGAAAATCAAATTTATATTTATAAGGATCTTTGAAATCATGCTGCAAGATAACTCAATTCCTTAAAATTCAATTTTATTGGCCATCACATTTCCTATATTTATATTCCAGCAGAAATATGCATAAGATATAATTCTTATCGTGGAAGAAATAGAATAATTAATATTATTTTGTTTTATGACTCTTAATTCAAATCTATGACAGAATAATTCCATATAGTTCAAAACTTACTTAGTACATTGTCACTATCTAACAAGAAGGAGGTTGAAATATTTTCTTTTAAAAAAAATTCCAATCTGCTGTAGCCTGGTTGATTTCCTTGTTTTCAGTCCCACCAAACACGCTCCTCCATAATCAGGCTCAAGCTTGGGAGTAAAATAAAGGCCATTTCCTGTCTCTGTTCGGAAGTCTCCGTTGGCACCACAGGAGCACATCATTAGTGTGTACGCTTGCAACACGTTACATGCTTTTATTATCATTTTTATACATTTCTGCTGAAGAAAACCTTCAAAATTGTTAATATTTGGTTGACTACATAGCTGATGGACAAAGACTTTGATACGTCTAACTAAATACTTAAATATACAACATTGTGGTACAGCTTGTGCTTGAAAATATACAAATGTAGACAGGCTAGAAAAGTCCTCTACAGCTTCATAAGAGCAATTGCACTGTTTAATTTTTCTTTTCTGTTTCTTCAAACTAAAGATCACAATGCAATTTAAGTAGCCCTTAGTGTCCCCGAAGAGCTACTGTGTGTTGTATAAAAGCTAAGTAATCCCCGCAGTGTCAGGGGTTACCGTTCAGCTGTTCGAGATCATGAGATGATATCTCAGCACTCATAAAACAGAGGATTCAAAACACAGAGGCATACGTGGAAGTACAGATCATTATGACAGTCCTGGAAGTTATCCACAAGAAACGTCAACACCCCGGAGGCCAAAATAACACGACTGAATCAACATTTACAACTTTTGTCCAGGATTAAATCCAATACGTAGGGAAAATTCACATTGAAATATTAATGCTATTATAATAATTTTATATTTGGCTCATTCCCAAAATATGGAAGACTTCAAAAACCTCTGGGATATCTTCTCTTAAACATTTTAAATGCATGATATTTATTATGTATGAAACAAATAACTATCCTGAATTGGCTATGTATTAGAACTATTCATAAAATGTAAATGTATTTAGCAAGGCACAGCAAGGGAATCATAGTGATTTCTTTAAGTTTGCACATTTCAATTCAGAAGAACGAAGGGGTAATTTTGGCCCCTGGGATTTGAAAATATCTTCCAGTTGTAATCTTTGGTCTGAATATTTACATGGTGGTTTCTTCCCATTCGAGCTCAACATCACCTATAACATAAAGTAACATGTCACAAGAGAGAACTGAAGTTAACAATTCAAAAGATTAAAAGGTTTCATGGCAAAAATATTGTGCAGACGAAAAAGCTATTATCCTAACTGGGATTAGGAATGAGGAAGTTGATAAGTGCACCAACCAAGCTTCTAAAACACTTTTGACATACAGTTATTATTAAATTAACACTCCTACTCTATATGTAAACTAGTAAATTTGGTAAACATTGCCTCTGTTTACCTTCCATTGCATCCAAAGAGTCCATCTTCTGAAGTGCTGAATAGTTAACAAAACAGATGGGCTGATTATTTCCTTTACTTGATAAGAGATCCAGAATGCACTGGTGTAAAAAGATATACTGTGCCTAGACATAAAAGAAAGACTGGTTAAATAAATGGATGTGGGAAGATGCTTATTATAAGGTGAGCTATACTGTTACAGTGAAAAATAATATTAAATTCAAAATGTTAAATAGCTAAGTTAGAGACACAGAATTTACCATGCATGTAAATTATTTTCTTTCATCTCAAACATAGGGTTTTCCAAACTCCTGTGGCTTCTTATGGCTTCAAGTTTCTTAAATAAAATACCTGTCATTGAACACCAAGTGTTAATATGTTCTTTCTTGCTGTGATTATAAAAAGTGGCAAATTAAATTATTTAAATTTGTTTAGAAGTTTCCTTTTTCCTGTTAGGTCTAATTGAGTAATTTTTCTTATACATAGTTTTCTTGTTAGAATGGCTGTTGGAATGCAGATGCTAAATTTACTTTCAAAATCTGTGAGTGAGCATATCCATACACCATAAGCACATTTAAAATATGTTTAACAATTCTGTGAATCACCTAACACTTGGCCTACTTATTGTCAAGTATCTTGTCTCTATTTGTAAATAAAAAGCAGCTGACCACTGACATACCCAAACAACCAGGTGCTGGACAAGAACTCCTAACAATTTATCTGAATGTTTGGGCTAAATTTAGTACCATCTGAGTTAAGTTTATTCAATAACCTGTTAGCATTTCTGAGTTTAGACTTTCCCAAAGATGGTTAAGGTTATAGGCACAGAAAATCACCCTCACTTTTATATAGGAAACGTACCTGATATTAAAGGAATGTAACGAAATGTTTAAGATATATAAATATACAAATAGACCACGGATTTAAATAGGTGTCCTCTGGGTGCCCATCTGAAGAGGTGATATCTATATCGGTTGCTACTATATCACAAAACCTGTTTGAAACTTCTTATTGAAATTGTCTTCAGAAATTGTTGGTTATTAGCAGGAATATCTAGTTCTTCATGGTTACAAAATGTTGCTTCTATGAGGGCAGAACTCTCAGATTCACTGCTCAATTCCCATTGCCGGAATTTGTGCCTGGCACATGGTAGTTGCGTAATAAATGTTTGTTGACTTAGTCTCATTTAATTCTCACAGCTAGCCGATCTTTACCATTTAAGGACAGCTTGGAGAATATCCAGAAGTCATCAGGGATGAAGTTTTGGAAGTGTGGTGGGTGATCGTGTTACATAATTCAATTTTGTTAAGGAATGAAGTGTTGTTATAAAGTAATGAAATTTCTATTCAAATTGATAGTAAATTACTTCTCAAGGTAATTCCAAAAGAGTATTTTCAAACGTACGTCACACAATGAACAACATTATTGGTAGAAATAAATTAACACTATAATTTCTTTGAAAACAACACTCAATTAGATTTATGAGTTCTGCTATTATTTTTTAAAATCGCATTTGAAGTTGAAGTCACATTTGTGAAGCTTCTGACTGTCGCCATCTCATCTTCTCCACTGGAAAGAATGATGGGTGGAAACTCTGCCAGCAGGGCAGGCTGAGCTCCACGGGTCAGTACTATGTTTTCCAAGATCCCTCGGCCATGCGTGTTATTGCCAAAGAGACAGTGAGGTGCGCAATTTTTAGTTTCTTCCCTGGATAGTTATGTTACCTTAATAATTAAACTTTCTGATGTTGTTGCTTCATCAGGGGATCATAAAACCTACCTGATAAGACTTAAAGGACTTAAAGTGCCTGCCAAAAAACTAGACACCCCAAATATATTAGTTATTTTTCTTTCACTTGGTTCACATCAGTACATTTCTGGGAGAGCCAGAGCAGGAAAAAGGCTCATCCAGATTAACCCTTATTTGAAGCACCAAGAGCGCCTCACGATATTATATAACTGTGGAGTATTCTTTCAGAAACTCTTCGAATCTCTTGGGGCTGCTATGAACTGTTTTGGGTAGATAGTGAAAGATCAAGCTGTCTCCTGGGTCCGGGCTATGCCCCTCTGGTGCCTTTTTGTGGCAATATTTTGCCAAGGTTCCCGCCTCCCCACCCCCACCCCCGGCTACTGTAATATGTGCTGAGACATGAGCATTCTTCATAGGGACTGGAATCGCTCCCAAGTGCAACAGAAGAAAGTAAGAAACCAGTCCTGTGCAAGGCAATGCTGGTTTGTAGGGACTGGTGCCAACGTGTGCTCAGGTTCCTTTTTTTTCCGTCACAGGGTAAGGACAGTAACAAGTAAAACTCCCGGGAATGAAGTCGGGTGAAAGAGCTTTGGAGTGAGCACCAGCTTTTCAGCAAGGAGGGACCCAGCAGTGTCCTGTGAGACATTTGCTGCACGCTGGGCACTGACTGCATGCTTGGCGTTTTAGATACTATCTCTTCGCTAATACTGATGACAAACTTGGGAAAAGAGTAACGTGGCTATTTTACAAAAGAGAATTAGCTCAGAGAGGTTAATTACACAAGTCACAGAGCTGGCAGCTAGTGGGCTGGATTCTGAACTCGGTTCTCCAACTCCAGAATTCATGCTCTTTCCATTCCCTGACCCAATTGCAACATTTTGCTCTAGCCGATTACAAAAGCATAATGTATGAAAAGTATGTTGAGTACAAAATTGTGTGGAATTATTAACAGGCGTTCTTGAACACACTCTTCACAAAGCTCAGTTCTACAAAGTTGAGAGTATGGCAAAAAAATTTTCAACTTTTACTATTTGAAGATTGACTCTAGCATCTAGAAGTATACACTATCCCAATCAGTCCCATATTCTATTATCCATTCCATTCCATTCCATTCCATTCCATTCCATTCCATTCCATTCCATTCCATTCCATTCCATTCCATTCCCAGAGCCAGCCAATCTCGATCAATGGCAAGAGCATTGATCACCAGTGTACATATGTACACCTAACACACTGGAGAAAAATCAGCTTTCTATTTATCCTTATTGTTAACTAAAAATAAGAAAAAAAAAAAGAGTTTTAATAATGGCGAATAGTTGGATTGATGTTGGAGCCTTTACAAGACCCCTGGACAAAAATCAGCTACATAATTTGCAGGGCCCACTGTAAAATGAAAATGTGGGTTCTCTTCCTCAAAAAAATTATTAAAGATTTTCAAGACATTGGCAGCAAACATTAAACCAGGTGCAAGGCCATTTGAGCATGGGGATCTGAGAGACTGCACAGGTTTGCATACCTATGAGGCAGTCCTATCACAAGCCATCTTCCATTTCTGAAACATCTTGAGAGGAGTTACACTTCCCTCATTTGTTCCCTTTCAGTATGTAAAGGAATGGGTATGGATTACATTACCTAGTTTTACCTAGCGATCAGAGGATTGATGTGGTTTAAACAGATTCCTATAAAGAGATTGTAGATAATATTTATCCTGCAAGCCCAAGTGAATGACAAGATAAGGGCAGGGGAGACATTCTTTGTACTCCTAGAGTAATCTTCTCTTGTAGTAAACTAGATTATTTTTTAAAAATTAGAAATAATTTAAAATATGTATTTAAAACCACTATCAAAACAGAATTAACCTGTGTTAACTATATATTCTTATCTTTTAAAAATATCTAATGATAACATGAAACCATTACAATCAGCAAGGTTTTCAAAATATTACTTATGTTTTCTGATTTCTTATTTTATAAATGTTTAATAATGTACATAATTGTTCAATCTACATGTAAACAACAAATGCACATGTATTGGAGTTGACTGCTCAAATATTTTTTCCTAAAAGGCACATGCAGTCCAAAAAGGTTGGATGGCTCCGGTCTAGAGCAACATCTTGCTAAGAACATTAATGTTTCATAACATGGCATTGTAAGTCCTGGGGTCAAAAGGGTTCAAAGATTTCACAATCATATAAGTTTAGGAAATGTTGCCCACAAGGGTTCTGCATTTGCAATTTTCAGGGTGTATTAATATAGAGGTTCTAAGAAATTCTAAGAAAATCAGTTTAATTTCTTTCCCAAACTTATGTTAGCAAAGAACCTGCTTACTCACACTTTTAACAACTGTGATGCTGCTCATGTTTTCTAGGATGTACCTTGGAAAATACTGTTAGAGCGGATCTGTAGAGTTACTGTGAGAAAATCTCTGCTTGTACAACATACAAATTACAATCCAAAGATACAGAGAGGAACATCTTGCATATTACAGTTAGGCTTGGGTTGGCATTTGGCGCTGACAGTTATGAATAGTATAACCTTGGAATATCATTTAACTACTTGGAACATATGCTTCTTATTTGTAAAGCACAGCCAATAGTACCTGGTCTGCTGATTAGTTTTATTGAACCTACTGTACAAGTAAAGGATTAACATGTAAAGAATCTAGCATAGCGCTTAGAACCCACTAGACACTCCCTAGAGCGTTTTTAGTCTCATTACCACTATAGTATGTATATTATAGAAATATTTTTACTTCAAAAGCAAAACAAAAAGACAAAAACTCCCAGTTAGGTAATATATACAATAATAAACATTATTGGTACTAATACACAATTGGGATAAATATGGACAAGCGAAATACATAGGGCCCCAGAACAATGTTTTAAACTTTTTCTCTATTATAACTTTAAGCATGTTTACAAAAGAGATCGATTTGATTCATTTTCTAGCTCCCCAAACTTGCTAAATGCAAAAAACAAGGTGAATTTTATAAATTATTTTCTATGCGCCTATAAGTATAAACAAGTTACGATGAGCAGTAAAGTAACATTCTGAAGGGTGGCTGTGGCCCCTGGGCTTTAGCGCTCCTATAATCTCCATCAGCTGCCCTCCCGCCTCCCCAGGAAGGTCTATAACTAGGAAAGAGAGTGTCAGCTTTGCAAAGACAGTTTCAAGTTCTCCCCCCCCCCCCCAGATCGCTGCCACTGAGATCCCCCCATGCAGAATTCTAGAGCTGGCACCGCGCAGTTTTAGATCTTACCAGGTTCTGCACCATGCACATTCTTTCACTTCTCAGTTCAGCTACTAGTCCATATATATCCACAAAATCATGGTCATTTATATGTTGTGTTAAGTGGTCCAAAGCAATAAAAACTCCAGTTCTTCCAACTCCAGCACTGCAGCAAGAGTGAAATTACATAAAAATTATTCAGTAAAAAGTGGTTCATGTTGATGGTGATGAACAAAATAAACTATGATAACAATGCATTCTAAACAGTTTCTTTTTTATTTGGAGGTAGATTTTTTTTGGAGTTTCTTTGGATTATATTGCTACCAAGAGTGCTTAAATAGAGCAAGATGATTACTATTAACACTCCATCAAATATTTGAGGGTTTTTTTTTGTTTTGTTTTTTAAGAAAGTACCACTCCTCTTTTCGTAATATTTTAAGGGCTACAGTTGGAGAAGTATGGAAAAGATTTTTTTAAATTGTTGAAAATTCTTAACACCAGAAACTTTGTATTGAACATACTTTTGGTTACCATAGAAATGCTAAACATTAAAAATGTCAAATGTTTAGCCCATATAGCATTTCCTCTGCATGATATTGAAAATTTTTCTCATGTGTTTTTACTTCTTTCTGTAGCATTTTTTTTTTTTTTTTTTACTTCTTACAAATAACAAAATTGAGAAACCATTTCCTTTTAAAAAATTAACTTAATACCCATGGACAGGTATGTGCTCCATAGAAACTGTTAAGTGATAAATCTGAAAAGATTCATCCAGAAACCCCCATTAGAAGGATAATGGGAATGAGTATTTAAATGGTTAATATAGGAAGAAAATATTCAAAATAAAAAAGATATTTTAAAGGTCACCCAGTCTTATAAATGTTAAACAACATGAAACTGCCATTTTTGTAGGTTAAAAAAAAGTTTGAGAAGTCACCAGTTTTATATGACTTGACCTAAGAAATAGTGGGCATTACAACATGAATCCAATTCTGGTGACACATGTGAACGTATGTCCAAACAGGCTAATCAGTCATTACACCACCCAATATATTTTGAGTGTCAGACACTGTCCTAGGCATCCGGGGTGTAACGGTGACCAATACAAAGTCCCTGTGCCTAGGAAGCTAGAGAAGGGATCACAGTGTTAAACACGCAGAGCATGTGCCCGGCAGCAGTAAGTGTTATGATTGCAGGTAAATCAGGTTCAGGAGATGGAGGGTGACAGGGTAGGCCAGGGTCATCAGAGAGTGCTTCTGGGATGACGGAACATTCGCAAAGAAACCTAAGATGGACTTGACTAATGTTAGGGAGCGCACCTTGTGGTTATCTGGCAGAGGGTGGCAGCCGCAGGGAGTGGCAGAGCAGGTCTGAGTGGGGGACTGTCCTACGTGTTCAAAGAAGAGCAAGGGGATCATGGCGAGGGAGTGGGGGGCAGAGGGGCCAGGGCCGGGGTCAAGCCGGTAGGTTGGGTGTGGAAGGGGGGGGAGAGTCAAGGATGAGCCCAGGGTTTCTGGACCAAGCAGAGTGGGCTTGTTATTTACAAACAGGCACGAGGAGAAGGAATGAGGGTGGAAATTGAATCAAATGTTTCGTTTTGGACACAATTTTCAGAATTTTGTGGTCATTCAGGTCATCATGTTGAACTGAAAGTTAAATATTTAAGTCTAAATAAAGTTGAGGTGGGAAGTCAGAGTTGGAGATAAACACTTAGTAGGTTTAAAATGGTATTTAAAGATGATTATTCATATAAGCATCCGTATTCTTATCTCTTATTTGTTTAAATCACAAAAGAGGTGACTCTCTACGGTTTGTGTGGCTTCAAGGAAGAAAGTGCTGTTCCTTTCCAGTGGGTTTAGTGCATCTGGGAGATACTGAGAAGGTGAAGGCAGCTACTCTCCACTAGAGGTTTTAATCACTGATGATGCCAGTTTAAAATCAATCACTAAATTTAGAAGCAAACTGTTGTGTCATTTTATACCACTTTCTGAAAAAGTGTATGTATATGAAGGGAAAATGCAATTGGTAAGGTAAGAAGGAGGCTTTTACTTTTTGTTCAATATGCTTTTTAAATATAAACATTGTTCAGATATTTTATTAAGAGCAAGCATTTATGTATTACTCTTATAATTTAAAAAATACTCCTGGAAAATGTACGATCATTTAAAGTACATATTGAGTTTTTTCCTCAAAAAAAAACACAAAAACTGGATGAACTGTTATTTTCTACCTTATTTAACCACACTGATTTCAGTATACACCTCTTAGAAAAATTACTGATAAACTAATTGTTGGAATTATTATAATTAATTTTCAACTCACTATTATTGCAATTAATAATCCACTTATAATTAACAACATATTAATTATTAATGTGTTTGAAAGACATTGCTAATTAAAAATGTTTTTGTTGTGGTAAACGATACACACATAAAATTTACCATTTGAACCATTTTTCAGTGCGTCATTCAGTGGCATGAAGCACACTGACACTGTGGTGTCGTCACCACCACTATCCGTTTTCAGAAAGCTTTCATCACCCCAAACAGAAGCTCTGTGCCCATCAAACAATAACTCCTCCTCTCCCTCCCCCAAGGCCCTGGCAACCACCTTTCTTTCTGTCTATACTAATTTAGCTATTCTAGGTATGCTGTGTAAGTGGAATCATAAAACAGCATATTATCATCCATTTTTTCTCTAATCTCCAAACTCCAATTCTTGAAGACACTCAAGCTGAAATAGATTTAGATATATCATGTTAGAAAACAAAAATCGTATCGGTCCAGAAAAATTCTGAATATTAAACAACCTTAAATTTTATTTTTAAGAGTATTAAATACCAGTAAAAATAATGGAGAAAAATCTCAATTTATACTCATAGTCTGTTAACCATGTTCAGAGGCTCAGGTCAAAGGAAGGCATTTGAGTAGGTAAAACTTTGTAAAAATTTGGAATTATACTTGGGTTGGTCGTTTAAATTGATCTTCATTTTGTTTTAATTATCCTTTGTAACTCTAATCTAGAAATTTGCTTTTACAAGAAATGTTTAAATTACAATAGTATACTAATATCAATTGAAATAAAAAAGATCAGATATTTATTCATAACATTCATAAAATCTTACACAGACACACACAAACACACATACATTAATGATAGGCTATAATTTTTAATTTTTAAAAGCTTGTAAAGGCATAATCTAGTCAAGAATTTAGACACTGGTCTGGGGAAAGCTGGGGGTGGGATGGATGTAGGGTGGAAGGGATCAATGGGGGTAAAACAGGGACATCTGTAATATTTTCAAAAATAAAGATACAGAAACTTGAAAAAAAAAAGGATTTAGGAAAAGTCCTATACTGGTATATATATATATATTTTATTTCCTTTAGACATGTTTATCACTCATTTTTTTCCTGCCATCTGAACTTTTATAAAGCTACATCTTCATTTATTATAGCTAGTAAAGTATCTGAAAAGTAAAAGCTGGAATAAATCTACATTAACTTCTGCCAGAAAAATAATCAATGATCTCATGGTAATAAAAAGACTACACTGAGTTTAAAGACTATTTATAGTGTCTCATATAAGGCTCTAATAATATATCTTTCTTACCTGCAGTGAACAATCATAGGTGTGGTGTCGTGTGCTCTGCTTGCTCGAACCAATTTCACGAAGTGAACTAGTGGGGTACTGTTTTCAGGAACCCCGTGCTCAGGCCACGCAGTAAAGTTACACTGTCGAACAGTCATGCAGTCCCCATGCTAAACAAAGCGACAGATTAAAGAAGCATGATGCAGTTATCTGAGTACACAATGAAGGTTGAAGATAGCTGATGTCTTTTGAAGGTGATCTTTTAAAAATGACTGTTCGGCCGGTGTGGCTCAGTGGTTGGAGCGTCTGCCCATGCACCAAAGGGTTTCGGGTTTGGTTCCTGGTAAAGAACACGACCCGGCTTGCATGTTCGATCCCTCTCCAGTCGGGGTGCATGTGGGAGGCAACCAATTGATGTGTCTCTCTCACATCGATGTCTCTCTCCCTCGCTCCTTCCCTTGTCTCTCCCTTCCACTGTCTCTAACAATCAATGGGAAAATATCCCGGGGTGAGGGTTAACAACAACAACAAAGACTGTTTACCAAACAGAAAAACTGTGTTTTCATTTATCCTGTAAGAAAGGTCTTTTGTTGCTGCTACCAGAAAGAAAATTGCCTTTTCGTATGAATAGAAACAATAGAAACTTGCAAAGAGATGATAACATAGAGTATTTATATTAAAATGCAGCATAACATTTTGTAGCACTGAAATAGATTTTGGAATAATTTTGACCTCAAACTTAAATAAACCTATTCACCAATTATTCAAAATACAGGTATTAGGTGTCTGATAATGTCAGAAAGTATAAAAATCCTTACGTTCTGTGTGTATAGACACTTCTATCAACTGATAAAGTGGGATCCTACACTATCACTTCTGTATTGAATGTAGATAGAGATGAGTGATTTGGGAAATTCTTGTTCTAAGTCAAATATTATAGTTTCTTTATCAAATAAAATAAGCCTAGTGATCTAGTTGTTTCCTTCTTTTCTTCCCTTATCTACCTAAGAATTTGATGCTAACTGGTTACTATAAACTTTAACCATGTGATTTGGAATTCAAACACAGTGACATAGATATCAAAGTCAGATAATTCAAACTTCTGTTTAAGAAAATAATAGGAAAACATAGCAGATTATATAGGCATCATTGCAAGGGGTAGTTCTAGAAATTAATTTGACTTTACAGATTTAGAACATTCATATTTGCTGTCATGTTCCGCCCCCGCCATTTTTTACCCTTTCAATTTTCAGGTCCCTGATGGTCCAGTCTATCTGAACATCCTCCATCAGCTTGGTAATCACTATATCTCCAAACACCGTAACTGGTTTGTTGTCCTCTGGCCAATACTGATGGCATCTGATCTGTAGTCAGAGAAAAGCACCAGCCATAAGAACCACTGCCATATGGACCTATATCGCAGCTATTGCTACTCAGTTAAAACTGCCTTATAGATGTCCGAGTTATCGACGATTTGCAGTAGATGAAATTGTTGCACATATATTAACACAATTGTAAAATAACATTTTGTAAAAAGATTTTCAAAACACTTACCCGTCCTTTTTCAAAACACTGTGTTAGCATTACTAATGTTTTTGCTCTGGTTTCCCAAACCATTCTCCAAAAATCCCCAACTGTTCCTGGTAGTGGACCTTGAGTAGCAATAAATTCATTTGGACATAAGTAACCCTAGAAGGACAGAAATACAACACCGCATCAATATTTACATGTATATATATAATAGTTTTTAGTTATTCAGCAGTATACAAAAAATATGCTAGTTGTAAAATAATCTAATATTTTAAAGTATTGTGTGGTTTGAATGCTAAATAGTATTAGACACTCAAAATTTCCAATGTCTAATTTTAACATAATCTGACATGCTATCCAACTAATTATTCTTAAAATTTATTTCTAACTTTTCAATAAAATATTAAGGACTAAATATTAAAAAAGCAATAATGTTGACCTTAATCAAAAACTTTATGCCCAACAATATACTAAGCAATTTATAGTTAATATTTTAATTAATTTATTTCTTTAAAAACCCTTGTGAATTGTCACTTTCATTATCCTCATTTTATAGATGAAGATACTGAAGCTTAGAAATGTGAAGTAATTTGCTCAGGGTCTCATAGTTGGTATGAGTCCAGAGCCAGTACCTTTACCCATGCCATTGTTTTTGTCATGTATTCACAGGTTTTGCAGATATTTTCATACTTTTCCTACAAGAAATTACTTATCTACTTAACTGTGGCATTACTGTTTATTCTCCAGAGCTCTAAACCAAGAGTAATGTGAGGTACAGATACAGAGAACAGACTGATGGTTGCCAGAGGGAAGGGGGCTGGAGGACTGGGTGAAAAAGGTGAAGGATTGAGAAGTACAGATTAGTAGTTAAAAAATAATCATGGGGATGTAAAGTATGGCATAGGAAATATAGTCAGTAACATTGTAATAACTATGTATGGTGCCAGGTAGGTTCTGGAAATATCAGGGGGTGACACTTTTAAAAATATGACTGTCTAACCACTATGCTGTACACCTGAAACTAATGTAAAAGAATATTGAACCCGGCTGGCATGGCTCAGCGGTTGAGCATCAACCTAGGATCCAGGAGATCGCGGTTTGATTCCCCGTCAGGGCACATGCCTGGGTTGCGGGCTCGATTTCCAGTAGGAAGCTGATCAATGGCTCTCTCATCATTGATGTTTCTCTCTCTCTCCTCCCTCTCCCTTCCTCTCTCTGAAATCAATAAAGATGTATTTTTTAAAAAAAGAAATAAAAAAAATTGAATGTAAACTGCAATTGAGAAAAGTAGAAAAGAAAAATAAAGGAAAAAAAAAGAGAAATGTGGGGTAACATGAAGGCTTATTTAGCCCATATAAGGCCTGAGATTTGTTCCAACTCTATTATGACAGCTCTTATACATTTTATCAAATTTTTCTAAACCTTGGTCTCTATTCACCTGGAATGTAGGCATGCAACTTTAGCTGTATCTGTGGGTTTTTCTTCAAGAAAGGTCCTGTATATATAAAAAGGTAGTAATGGAATTACATCTATTCCAAGTATCAAAATATTTAAAGAAATAGGAATAAAAGGTAAAATTTAGTTTTAAACCAGAATTATCTCAGTAGTCAGAGGATATATAAGAATATATAAGAATAAGACACATTTTAAATTTGAAGCAATTTGTTTTACTTGAAAGAATAATGAGGCACTTGAGGTGTTTTTCCCAAATCACACTGTTAACCTGTGACAGTCTCTGGGACAAAACTTTCTCTCTTAATCACATCATATGTTAAAAGATTTCTGTTTCTCCAGTCTCGGTTGAAGGAAACATGACTGTTCAATTATTGAGAAACATCGATGTGAGAGAGACACATCGGGATCAGGGATTGAGCCTGCAACCGAGGTACGTGGCTTAGGCAAAATTTAACCTGGGACCCTTCAGTCCATGGGCAGATGCTTTAACCACTGAACCAAACCAGCTAGGGCAAGAGGGCTTTTTTTTCCTTTTTTTTTCCCTAAGGCTTATAAAGAAATATACATTTATACATTCAGTATACAATGTTTGGAAAATTCAGAAGAGTATATATAATAGAACGAGGAATTCATCTACAATCTCATAATTCAGAATGAAGAACCATTAATGGTTTGGTCAATTTCTCCACAGTTTTTAAAAATATGCACATTCCTGCATTCTAATAATATTTTTAAGTGCCTACTCCATGTCAGGCACTGTTTTAGGAGCTGAGGATTCATTACAGACAAAAGACATTAAAATTCCTAACCTCATTTCTCTTACATTCTAATTAGGGGAAATAGACACTAAGTCTATTAATAAGTTTACTAAATAAGCAAAATACATAGAAGTTTTAGAAGTGATACATGCTACGAGAGAGGGTTTCAGAAAATGCGGTGTTCAAAAAAGTCTGGTGACATCTTAGGAGAGACTTAAAGAAGAAAGAGAGTAAGCCCTGCGTTATTTGGGGGGGAAATGTTCCACACAGAAAGAACATCAAGTGTAACAGTATTAAAGGAGAGATGTGTCTGGATTGTTCTATGAATAGCAAGCGGCTGGGGTGGGGTACATGAGGGGGGACACTATTAGATGATGACATCAGAAAAACAGGAGAGGGAAGATAAGGATGTTTTAGGTCCTTTTAGGTAATGATAGAACTTTGTTTTTCACTATGAATGATACAGAAGGCAATCGAAAGTTTATAAACATATAGAGTGTATGATTTAACAGTTTCACCCTGGTTTCTGTAAGACTAGCCTACAGAGAGTTAAAGTGGAAGGAGAAAGAGTAGCTAGAAGGTTATTACAGCAATCAAACCAAGGGGGCAGCTGAGTGATAGCAATGGGGACGGTGAGAAGTGATAAGACCTGGATATATTTTGAAGACAGAGCCAACAGAATTTGTGTGATTGGAGGCTGGAGATTAGAAAAATAGGGGATGTCACGGATATCATGGACAAAGGTGTGGTGGTTGCTCAGGTGCAGGCGGGTGGGTAGAGGTGGTAGAGGGCACAGAGGGGATAAAGGGTGATGGAAAAACTAAAATAAAATTATAACTAAAAAAAAAAAAAAGAAGAGAAAAATAGAGGAATCAATAATGACTCCAAAGGAAGATAGGGAAGACTTTAGGATGCGCAGATTTGAAGGGAAAATTAGGAATTCATTATGAACATGTTAAACTGGAAATCCCTATTAGATATTCAAGTGGGAATGTCTTGAAGGCAATTGTGAATAAGAGATTGGACTTGAGGAAGAAGTTGAAGCTAGAAACATATATACATCTGAAAGTAATCAGCACATAGATCTTACTTAAAATCATGAAGATGGATGAGATTACCAAGGAAATGGGTTTGGAAAGGAAATAAATTCAAGGTTTGGGCTGTAGATAATTTCAATGTTTGGTGACAGTGAGAGTGAGATAAAAGAGTTAATAAGCTGTAGATGGAAAATTGAGAAAATAGTGTCCGGAAGCCAAAAGAAGAAAGTATTTCAAGGGAGGGTATAATTAATTGTAATTGATAAGTTATAAAATGTTTCTCTGGGGCCCTAGCTGGTTTGGCTCAGTGGTGAGAGCTTTGGCCTTCAGACTGAAAGGTCCTGGGTTCGATTCTAGCCAACGGCATGTGCCTATGTTGCAGGCTCGATCCCCGGCCCCAATCAGGAAGCATGTGGGAGGCAACCGATTGATGTGTCTCGCTCACATCTATGTCTCTCTCTCTCTCTCTCTCCCTTCCGCTATGAAAAGCAATGGAAAAAAATATTCTCCAGTGAGGATTGAAAAAAAAGAAATTGTTTCTCCTGGTTATTTGCATTTCACTTTTCCAGGGACTCAATGTCCTTAAGTATTATAATATTCTATCAAAATGGGAACAAATATTAACAGCTCTTTTGCATCATAACCTTTCATCTTCCATCTCTAATTATGGTAAAAGTGATTCTCAAGTTAATATAATTTCAGGCATCTGGCTGACAGGATAGATAATTTTGAGGGTTTGGGGCCTTCCTCTTGTCCCATTATATAATGTTCTTATTGTTTGCTCTCTTGAAAACATTGCTAAACTCACTTGTATACTTAGTGGCTGTTTACAGGGACGCAGTATCTCTTTTCCTCCCTACTTACCTCCCACAGTCCATTCTTTTTTTTAATCCTCATTTGAGGATTAAACTAATCTGGTTGAACATTAGAAGATGTGGGCTATTAATTTGTATCTATCTATTGGCAAATAAAAAAATGGTACAAATCAATAGGTTACTGATACAACTATTTGCCTTTGTCCTGTTCTGTGGTTTCATAAGACATATGATCATTAGAGCACTGACTGAATTGAAATATCTAAATGTGTATATGCATCATTATGTAAGTCAAAGTAAAACTTCAACATGCTATAGAATTTAGGCTACAATGAAAATTAATAAGCACAAGATTTCAGCAAAATCTTTAGAAAAGAATTACATTTTCAAGGTCATCAATCATTTGATAAATGAATAAAGTATATTACCACAATAGTAAATTTGCATGTTTTTTCAATACAGATGTAAAGTTCTAGCATAAAAATAGGATGAAATTCAAAGAATGCCTTAACTTCTTCAACCCCCACCCCACATCACTTCCCATATTAAAAAATCTTAAATCTTCCCATTAGTCATTCTTTTCACAATAAGATCCAATATATGATTGTGATTTTGGAGTGATTGTCAACCAATATAGAAATTAGAATGCACTGTCTCCCCCAACAGAGTCTTGGAGGTAATGGGACACAGGACCCTTTGTGTTTGATGTTGGGGAAAAGATGGGAGCATCACATAAGCAGAGCCCCAATGGGACCAAAGGGAATGGCAGGCCTTGGTGAGAAGACCTATGACTAAGAAAAGAATAAAAGATCTAGCGAGTGTGGGCAGAAGAAGAAACCCTCAAGTATCTGTAAGGTCACCGTGATAAAGACGGTTAACCTTGCTATGTATTAGAATTGGAGCCAATGGGAGAAAATATAAGGGAGCATATCTCATTAATGAAAAAATTGTATATTAGAGCTGTTCAGAAATGAATCATCTGTCTTAGAAGGAGGGAAGTGAATCGGTGCCAAGAGAGGCTAACATCTAATTATCAAGAAATTTTAAGAGTGTTCTAGGGTGAATTGTTGAATGAACCACAAGGGGAATTTTACTGAGATTTCATGGTTGTGTGAGTTCACATTCTACAAGCAGCTGAGGATAGAAAAAAAGAACATGGCATCATAGTCCCCTTGAAGGACAGCAAATCTAGAAGGGAAGAAAAACGTAATAGATTTTTTTATATTATATGAACATGACTGTCCATTTGACTAATTTTTCTTTGAAAGCGAAACTGACAGGTCTCATTGTATACAGAGAATACACTGAAAAAGCATATGAAATAGTAAAACGACAAGCAGGTATATAATCTGAAGTTGTACATCTGCCACTTATCAGTGAAATGATTGTTGGTAGGTTGAAATCTCCATTAGGAGCCTCCATTTCCCCATCTATAAAATGGGGATACATAGTTGTAAGGAACTGGCACATCAAGGTCCACAGAGGTCATAATGAATTTGTTGTTTGAAAATTGTTGGAAGAGTTAATATAATTTCAGTATTTATACTTTATAAAAAGGTAAAATATATAAAAATAGCAACTTACAGAAACATAGCTGGCATTAATGTAATCCGATCCTGGAATACTAGCATCAGCTATCAGCTTCACTCTGTTATTATTATCTAGGAAAAAATACAAGAAATCAATGCTAATTCAATTTTGAATTGCCACTTTTTTTTTTACTATATATGTAATACAAAGAAGTTTATGATATAACATTCAACGTTACAGATGGGTGTAAAACTAAAATAGAAATTCCCTTTTATCGCATATTTTCACTACTAGAAACAATAACAATAAATACGCCTTTGCATATGTTTCCAGAATTTTCTGTACATACTCATAGAAATTAATCACAAATAGAATGATATATACTCTATTCTTCAAATTGCTTTTTTTGTAGATATCAATACAAAGATATCTAGTTCATTATTTTTAAAAGCCATATAGTATTTTATTGTTTGAATATATCATATTTAAAGATTTGAATTAATTTCATTTTGTTTTATAAAATGCTGAATAAACATAACTCTTTGCATATATGTTGGAATGTATTTGTACATTACCAGCAATAAATTTCCCCAATCATATTGTGCATTTCAAATTTTGAAAGATATTCCCCAATTGTTCTCTAATTACACCAATTCATACTCTGAACAAAAATGCTCAAACAATTCTGTTTCCTCTTTCACTACCACAAGATATTATCAACCTTTTTAATTTATGATTTTTTGATAGATACAAATTGATATCTCATGGTATTTATTTTGATCTCCTTAAGAATAAGTAAAATTGAACTTCTTTGTTGTTTATTGGCCATTATAAGTACCTTTTTAATTAATTTCCTTTTCATACTATACCATCTTCCTATTTTAAAAAATACTTTATACTAAAACAAAGGTTACACGATTTTAATATTAAACTTTTTTTCTTAGTTTGTTGTTTGTCTTTGACTCTATCAGTCTAGCTAGTTATTTTCCCATACATAAAATTTATTTTATTTGTAATGAAATTTCTGATTTCTTTTCATTATGGCTTCATTATAGCTTCTTGTATCATTCATGCAAAGGTGTTTGTCAACAATATTCTTATTTTCACAAATTTCTTCATAGTTTCTTCTGGAACTTTAATGTGTTTTTCTGCTTTTAAGTATTTCAATCTTTAATTCATTGGGATTTATTTATTTATTTTATAGAATAAGGTAAAATCTATCTTTTACTGTTCATTTGCTTAGTCCTAATTTTTAAACATTCCATCCTTCCCCTTCTTATTCAAAATTCTATATATTTACATCTATTTCTGGAGTATTTACTCTCTTCTATTAATTTATCTGCCTATTATTTATTTAATGCCAAACTTTTAATTATTATTCTTTAGAATATTTTAAGATCTGGAAAATGTAGATAACTGCTATCTATTACTTTTCTTCAAAATATTAAAATATTTTTTCCTGAGGATTTTTTTTACCAAGTTGGTATTATAATTGCAATGTTCAGTGCTAATTTTAACTAGACATGGAAATGATAAAAATAATGTATTACTAATTAGTTAATTTGAAGGATTTTTTTAAACCCCAAAAGGTAAGGCACTCAATAGTGGAGGAAAAATGGGTAAATGAGTTTTGCTTTGAATTCCAGATGATCTGTCTACCATGCTCCTTTGTTACTTCAGCCATAATATGTAGATACAACATTTATTTTGTAGAATCCTCTTGAGGAAAACTTATGTGAAAGCTTATAGTAAAACATTCAATACATTTTATGTTCTTAAAACTTGAGCACATGCCATATGTTAAAATGACTTTAGCCGTATTGTTAGTAATTAATGACTTGCCCAATGGGCTTAAAGTTGAGATGGGGAATGTTTTAGCAAATTCATGCCAATGATTATGTTCCAAAGATTTTGAATTTGGTATGATCTAACTATTTTAATGACATTGTGGCTAATCCTGTAACTAAGGAAGGGAAACCACTGGGTTTCTATTCACTCAATTCGCCTGCTTATAACTATCTGAGTCAACAACAAGTTAAATTTTTATTCATAGGAACACTTCTGAAGGTCATGGTGTCCTGTCAAGAAGAGATTTGCAAATCTCTTCTGCAAGTATTTGTTGCTAATTCTAGTATCTTAAAGCCCTGTAAGCTAATATCTTCTAAAATGCGCTATGATATTTGAAATCCTACTTCCTACATTACTCAGGGGAAACAATGCACTTCACTTAGCTGGCTCAAGCTAAAATTCAGATTCTATTAACATGAATTCACTCTCTACAGGAGAAAAAATGTGTCTTCAGCTTTATGGCTTCTCTGCAAGCACAATGGGGAAATATATTTAGTGCAAACACCTCATCTGCTCCTTCCCTGTGTGTGTGAGGGGGTAAATGGAGGGTGTGCTGGACCATAGAAGTGGCTGTGAGTTTACCACTTGCCTTTTAACCCAGGCTAGGGAAATGGGCTTGTTATCCCCAGACTATAGACCATAAGGGCCTATTACTAAACCTTAGTCACTCATGAAGTTAGCAGTTTTTAAAATTAAGCCATCTATTGATTACTTACAATCATAAGAACTAATATTTATTGAGTGTTTTCCTTGTTCCACTACTGGCCAAAGTGATTTACATGATTATTTCATCTGATCCTCACAATAGCCTTAAGAGATAGACCGAGACCACAAATAATATGTCCAGTCCCTAAGACAGTCAGTGGGTAAACTGGATCACAAGCCAGGGTGTTTGATTAGAAGCCATGCGTTCTTAGCTTTTTTTTTTTTTTACTATATGAGGGCAAAGGTTTCCCCTACAAATCCATTAAAGGCTATTCGATGTAGATGTGATATATTACTTGAAAAATTACCATAGGTCTTCAGTACTGAAATTAAGAGGAAAGCAGAAAACAAGTGGACATCATCCATTTGACTCCAGCAAAGGAAAAAAAATGCATTAAATTCCCATTCTAATATTCCAGAAACCCTTGATTAACAACATAAGTCCATCTATAACAATTATTTTTTTGTTTTAGCCTCAGAAATGAAGAGTTGGGGTAATTATGCTCCTCAGTTGTTGTTGTTTTAAGGTTGTTTATTTAGTCCCAGTAACCATTCTCATTCTCTTTTACCCTCTAAGAAATAAGCTAGTACTCTCTGACATTTTTTATAGCCATGATGTGAAACCAGATAATAATGCAGTAATATCTTAATAGTAAAAGATTAAAATATCACATTTAAAAATATCTCTCTAACATCTCAAATTTCTACATATTTAAGTTAGATACCCTTTGACCCTTGGAAACTAGTTAGACATATTTGATTTACTTTTATTTTATATATACTGATATATAATAACATAATACAGCCAACTATATAATTGTAAATGAATATTAAGTATTTCACAGTAACTGTCCTTCAATCAGACTAAAGTATTTATTTTCACAGAATATCACTGAGTATGTATGAAGCAATAGTCTGGAAGAAATTTAGGTATAGATAAACATAAAAATATGAGAATTCCCATAAACTTATGATGCATCCAATCTAGGTTAACTCTCTGAAACAGAAAACAAAAGGGCCGGTTCAGAAAGTTTGGAGATGTAAAACACTTCTTATTTCCTATAATAATGTCTTATTTGTCAACTGCTCTTAAAGTCATTTACTTATGATTTGTTTTGTTCCAGAAAGGATTTTAGGATTAGAGCTATTTGTGTTTTCATCCTATTCTAATTCTTAGGAATTAGCAGAGTCCATTATATTACTACCTCCTATATCATATTTCCTTAAATTTTTTATTTCGTGTCTCAGTTATCCTCTAGTTCTAGAATATCAGAATTTGGCCCATTTCTTCCTATCCATATACTTTATGATTTCACATTCTGTGGTTGTATCTTTCTCTAAGTTCATGTCTTTTTAGACAGAAAAGTTCAATTTCTAAGTATGGAATTTTTCCCAATATAGCTTTGAAAAGGTGTAACACAAAGAGAAAATTATGTTTACCTTAAAATTAAGAATATTTTAAAACTTTAGATTTTGAGAAAATATTGACAATATTTAAAACCATCACAAATGTCACTTTTTATTTCATAATATTAAGGGCATTAAATTAGAATATAGGTAGCAGAAACATGTTCAAAAATATAACATCAAACATATAGCTATTATTAACAGATAGGTTATGTTTTTTTCTTTAATTCTTAAAGCAATAGTATGTGGGGGGTTTCCTCACTGATTGAAAAAGTCATTTTTAGTATGGTAAGGCATAGCACAGCCCTATTTGTAAAACCAATCAGTAAATCCCGCATAAGAAAACACTGCAATGCTCTTAAGGGAAACTAATGCACAAAGTTACATGTGAACTTTCTCTTTTCATTTGAAAACTAGGTCTGTAGGAAGATGTTAGAGAGTTTTGTTACCTGGGTTAAATTACAAAGCTGAGAAACTGTTAGTTCTACAGTTTCTTGCACCTGCATTAAGTGAACTTTGTGTGAACAAGCTGAAAACCGTGTACATTAAATTTAATAAAATCAACAAAGCAAACAAGTTTCAATTTGAAAGTTGCTGCTAACAAAATGCATTATTATAACTGAATTAATATGCAATAAGATATATTTAAAGAATAAAAAATGCTAAGATGCATTTTGTGTTCTTATTAAAGCATTTCACAACTAAAACCAGAGACAATAAGAGCACATACATGGTTTTATGTTTGGAAAGCGGTTTTTCGCTCTGTTCCAAGGCAGATCGGCATCAGTTGAAGAAAGATCCTGAAGAAATTTTGGTAATTCCTGTAGAATGAAGTCATTGCAAAGTTTACATTGATTTTAGAAGTAAACAAGAAATTCCACTTAGTAAAAGATAATTATTTTTTCTAAATCCTTTTATTTTTAAATTGAAAACACTTCTCATAACTGCGGAAACAAGGTCAAACTAACCTTAATGAACTTATGTAAACTTTCACTGAAAATATCCTGAATTAAAAATTGGTTGGTTGGGCTCTTGCTCTCTGGTATAATTTTTTTGTACTTTGGGAAGCTCTAAGATGTGGGAACCATGCTATTAACCCTTTTCCATATTTTCTTAATGATTTTATCAGGTACACACATAATATTATTTAATATTTTAATGTCTACTTAGGAGGTAAAAGGAGTTCAGTGATTTATTTTTTGTTTTTTCTCCTCAGGCACTGTGATTTCATGCCTATTAATTGGTACAACATTGGTCAGTTTGAGAAGATGTCAAAGGTCAATTCCTGTTCTCAGAAGACATTGTTAAATCGATAGTAGAATGCAAAGGTGCGATTAAGAATGATCAGACACAGATGAAGGGTCAGGGAGATCTATTATTGACATTTTGATGAAAAATCATGATATCATCCATTCATCATTTAAAAAAGTGGTGCAAAAAAAAGTTGGTGCAAAAAATGTATTTGTTATTTTGTTGAGCTGAGATTTACATTTTTGAAATTTATAATTTTCCATTTTAGAAATGTCTCAACTTGCCAAATTCCTTAAAAACTACTAAAAACATTTGTTTTTACAATTCATTCAACATCACTGTAAATAATTTAGTTTAATAGGATAATTTTCTCTTCCACCTTATTTTATCTCAAAAAGAAAGTCTTTTGCAAGTGGACAAGTGTTAAAGAAAGACAGTGTAAACATCTGAATTCTGGCATGTTGGCGCCAGAGGCATAGAAAAAAAAATTAACCAAGTGAGGATCCTAGAACAGCTTCCATGCGTCAAGGTTTGGGGAGCATATATACATATATACATATATTAAATATATCTTTATGATTTCAGAGAGAGGAAGGGAGGGGGGAGAGAGAGATAGAAACATCAATGATGAGAGAGCCATTGATCGGCTGCAGCCCGCAACCCGGGCCTGTGCCCTGACCGGGAATCGAACCCCTATCGCCTGGATCCTAGGTCGACGCTCAACCGCTGAGCCACGCCCGGCCCGCCGAGGGGAGCGTATTTGTAAGAAACAGAGAACTATGTGGGGGAGGGGAGAAGAAGGGTGAATTGGAAATTACCTGAAAACTGGTGCTCTGTAATTATTTCACATAGAAATATCCATTTATAGATTTAAATGATTCTGGCCTTGATAATCAATACCAGGTTGATTGTTTGGACAGTAATGCGACACTTGGTGGCCATCTTCTTATCAGGGCACACAGGGCCTCAACCATCCTCCCTACTATTAGCTCTTTCTCTGCTGTTGCTTCTTTTCGGTGGGATCAAACATGAGTTGGATTGTTTTGCATCCTTCTGCTTTTGCATCCATTTCCTCTCTCTGGAATACCTATTGCCTTTTATCTACTCACTGGATTTCTGCTTTTCTTAGAGTTTATCTCAAAGGTCACCATTTTTGTGAAGTCTCTTCTGACTGCTAGCCAAACAGTCGGTCCTCATTTCTTTATGAAGATCTCTGTCATGATACAGTGCCTTTGTAATTTTTTACACGTCTGCAGTTCTGATGATAATATGAGCTTCTTTCTGGTAGGAATAATTGTCATAATAGCTAACACTTGTGCCAGCTACTATTCTTAGCATTATACACATTCAATCATTTTAGTATGCACAACTCATTGAGGTAGATATATCATTTTAGATATGAGGACACTGAGGCACAGAGAGTTTAAGTGATTTGCCCAAGGTCACTTAGCTATTAGATGTTGAATTGATATATATCAATGTGCCAAATACAATGCCTATCACGTAGTAGGAGGTTATAAATATTTAAAATATAATAAGCGAATATAACCTGAGTTGTAAGGTTTTTCAAATATATGCATCAAATATGCATTTGTTTATTAAAACATAATTTTGCTTTAAAAAACTTAAATATGGCATTAGGATAAAAATATAAAAAAACCAAGTCCCTTACATATATAGGTACATTTATATAATATACACACAAAACCTAAATATTTGTATAAGAATACCCCAAGTTCTTAGAGCCATGATCTCTAAAAAAGCTAAACTACAAACTTTCTCAGTATAATATATGTGAAAATGTTATTGCTAATAAAACTTTTCACCTACTCAGTCATGCATAATGTAATTATATTCGCTTCTATTCTAGTGAAATTACACTTTTGCTCCCGAAAAATTGAGAGTTCTTGCTGTGTAAATGCTAAAAGAGTTTTATGGTACCACCGATTTTGTTAAGTCCAGACCAGTATTTCTTAAGAAGCATAACCAAAAAGCTGTAGGAAATACCATTAATCTTCTCACATTTTTGTTATTATTCCCTGAGAGACTGAAATATTATAATCCTGAATCATTCAAGCCAATAGTTCAATTCTTTGTTTCATAAGTTCACACACTATGTGAATTTCATGAAAAGAAAATAGAAGTTTTGGTGACATTTAGAAATCTGTTTTATTTTCTTAATACAAAGTAATCATCTAAGTTAGGAAAGATGCTTACAACTCTTAAAATGACTTGCAGATCTGATATCTACCTTATGTTTTAAAATAATTTCAATTTTATAGACATATAAAATGCTAAAAGCAAGAAAATTATTCTTAACTTTTAAATAATTTTTAGGTGACAACTTCTTTACTTACTCTCCATTACACGAAACAGCATTATTTTCACAGTAACTTAAAAATAGGTCTTGTAAAACATGGACATTTCTTATCTATTTTTTATTTTTGGACAGTTCTAGAAAGAACATTATTTGTATCGTTTCTGGAAACATCAACTTCTGCGCTCAGGCTCACCTATATCACAAACATAAACTAAGCAGGCAAATATAAAATGGAATTCTTTAATCTCTAAATCTAAAATAATTATTTAAATATAAACTACATTTATGGTATAACTCAAGACTCGTACACAAACAAAAGCTAATGAATATAGCATCATAGATTAGCATCTACATCTGGGCGAGAGAGCAGAGAAGCCAGGAGGCTAGAATGCTATTCTCCGGGGGGTCCAAAGCAGTGCACCTTTTCCTGACACAGTAGGTGAGTAATTCTGCTCAGGTCGCACCAGAGGCCGCCCGACGGTGTAACATTACTGTCCAAACAATCAACCTGGTAATTGGGTATTGATTATCAAGGCCAGAGTCCTTCATGGCCTTGCATGCTTAAAATGGACATGAAATGTGACACATGAAACGACTGGAGGTCTGGCAATGTTGTGACAACTGCTAGTAACATACCGAAAATTCTTCTTGAAACTTTAGGTTGTTGTTTGTGCAAAGCTCTTCAACATGTTGCAGGAAGGATTTCTTGCTTACGGGCCTCCACGCAAGGAAAGGTATAAAACGGAGCCAGGTTAGACTGAGTTCTTGCACTTTAGCGTGGGCACCGGCCAGCGAGGTAAAGAGCAATGGCCATTTCAAAGCCCCTAAACCACCCAGGCCTGTAAAGTCACTCTGCCATACTTACGAAATTAACTTTTCTCCTTTAAGTGCACTTTCTTTGTATTCACGGTTCAAAATTCCTTCTAATTTTAAGTGACTTTAAGCGAACGATTTAACATTTTAATGAAGAAAGTTTTTCAAGTAAATGTAAGGGCATAAAGTTATCATTGAATCCTAAAGCACATAATACCTCTGTCATACAGAAAACATTTTATACATTACAAGGTTTTAGAAGATATAAAATATTGCAGTGACCTCATTCTCATAATGACATGGTTTTTAAACCCCAAGGAGTTTAAATATCCCCGTATTACTTCCCAAGCTAAAATACAGACATGCAGACTTCACCCCAGAGAGAGAGAAAGCATTTCTCCAGTTACCATGCAATTAGTCATGCTTTTATGATTTATATCCAGCTTGGAGGTTTTTCTAACAAACATACAAAAAAAGGAACCACACATTAAGATTCCTCAAATCAGTGAGTCTAACGTTGATATTCAAAAAGAAGAAAAGATACTTGACAAACTTACTTGATGGATTTTCTATAACTAAGTAACCTGCAACAGAGATTGTGTTAAATGGGTTATGAGTTGAGGGCATGGCTCTTTCTAAAAAAGTTCCAGATTAAAATCAGAAAAAAACAACATAAACCAGTAATGTATAACGTATAATTTGCAATGCCTTTAACTTACATGTAATTATTATTTAATATTGTATTTCATTTTTAAACGTTATATATTATTTGGACCCAAATATAGACAAATAATACTTTAGCTTTTCTCTCAAGCTATGAAGGTACTTTTCTATACTGTTAGGTATTTGGGGCGTTACATTAAAATAGGTCACTTTTTAATATACTGCATAGTATTTTGTGGTATAAGAACATTAATGGGAATTTTAAAATATCTTCTTTGTCCACAGAGTGCTGAACAGGAAGAATGAATCATTGAAAAAATGATACCATATTGCCTAAATCTTGTTTCATGTGTGAGTTTTGATGAATATATATAATCATAACAAAAATCACAATCACTTGTTATTTTAAACATATGTTTTGTGACAGTTCATTGGTCAAGTTATTCATACTCTGAAAAACAATGAAATTATTTCTAACAGCTAAATAAACTATGCAACACACAAATTCAGAAATGGGCACATCTTTAGTAACACATTTGTCATGCACAACTAATTAGCACTGCAAAAGCACAAAGGACACAAAGGATAATAAAATAAAACATAACTTATAAAAAGTTTTAAATATTATTGGGAATAAGGTTATTGTATTCCTTCAGTGAAGAATATTTATAAGAGGATGTGGCTTGAAGTAAAGGATGAATGAAAGAAAATAATTAGATCGAAAAACAAGGCATAATGAATATTATGAAAATGGTGACAAAGGCCTGTGTTCAATGAAGAAAACACGAGTCAAAAAGAAGCATATTTCATTCCCATACAGGGATCGGTGACAAATAAGGGGGTGGGATAGGGTGGAGCAAGTATTACCAAGAAGAATGACAGAATTTAGCTAATGCTGTAGGTGTCCTCAAGCAGAAGGAGCTATCGCTCAGCCTCTCAGGCTGTAGCCTGGTAGAGCAACCCATTATCAAACATGGCATGACAGTGATGAAGTAGCAATGTCTGAGCAAAGTCTTGGTGGATGAGTTTGTGGGTGTTCCACAACCACCTCTAGTGAGTCTAAGAATGCAACAGAGAAATCCTGGTTCTAACTAGATGGATATGGAGATGGCTGAATGGGCGACTGAATCAGATGAATCCTTGGTTTTGGGAAAGGGAGAGGGAATCTGAAATGGAGACCTTGGAAATCCTTCTGATACAGCAACAATAAGGACTGGGGAAAAAATTAGAAATAACTACCCCTCAGCAAAGGGCATCAAGAGAAAAAGACACTATGGCCTAAACGCACACCACCCGAGCTCCCTTAGGTGCCTGATGCCCCTATTCTTCTATGCCATGATGTTCCTCAGAAATAGGAATGGAAAGGGAATTAAGTTGGGCAAATCTTAATTAAAGGAGCTTCAGATAGAAATAAATGAGATATCTGAGTTTTCAAATCAATTTCCCTGATATCAAACAAATGGAAATTCCTGAGTTGCATGGAGATCATTTTTATAGTAACAAGGAACATTTTTCAGTTTGTGTCTGGTGAAATTCAAACAAACTACATCTGATTTAATTACAGGCTCATGATCCATCTATTTAAGGACAATCATACTGAAAAGATTCTCTCTTTTCTCAGAGGATCCAGGACTACTTGAAGATCCAGGCTGGACTGGTAAAATATTTTTACTAGAATATCTAGAATCAAAAATAGAGCTAATTTCTGGGCATTCACCAGTAACTCATTTGAAGAATCAGTTATGTTTATGAAATTCACAAGAGATGTCAAACATGAATAATCATGTTAAGATATAAATGAGCAAGAAATGGCTAAAGCATCATATTATTATTCATATTCTTGCTCTTTTTCATTAATGACTATTCTCATTTAGAAATTATAATTAAATAATTTTTTTTTCTTTCAAGTCAGTTTCTTTTTCCCAGTGAAAAATGCTACAGGGAGTTGATTTTCTTTTATTATTCTTATTATTTTATTTTGCATTTGAAATATTTCTCTAAAGATATGAATTTTAAACCATAACTGGCTAGCTATTGGACCCGAGTGAAGATTTGAGAGTTCTTTCCTTATAAAACACGATGCCCTTAGTGGCTTTACATACCTGCTCCAACTAATACCAGTTACATTATCTTGAGCAAGTTACTTGATTTTTCTGTGTCTCAGTTTCCTAATTTGAAAAGGGGAGTAAAATTATATAAATCAAGTTCATATATATAAAATGTTCAGAAAAGTTTCTGGCCTTGGTAAGCAATACTCAAATGTTACTTACTATCTATCATTAGTACTATAGTTACTTTTTCTAGGTTATTTTGTATAACTCAAGTTCCTCTTAACCATCAAATCTATAATTTATGGTATAGAGAAGATTTTTGTTTCTACAAGAATATTCTGTCTTATATTTACTCAAATATGGATAGACGAGAGGGTGCTAGATTGAGCAGCAAGATTTCCTATTTTATTCCTAATCAAATTTTCTGCATAAAAGTAGTCACAAATATCTAGACTTCAAATCCAAGTCTGATTTTCCAGTTCTCAATTCAAGATCCCAAATGAATTTCTAATATGACTGTAGTAACTCAGTTTTCATGTAATCATGTGAAAGCCTTTCTAATCATGCCCACATTTTTGACATCATTTCTTACATTTCCCCTTCATACACTCTGTTTGAACTCCAGATATCCTCTTGGGATTCCCCCCCCTCCCTCAGTTTGTACCATTCCAGGTGTTTTCTCACAAGCAGATTCTATTGATCCCTTAATAGCTGATTCAGATGTTAACTGCTCCATGGAATTCTCTCTGTTCTATCACAGAGAAAATAGTATCTTCCTTCTGTGAAACCAAATTTTGGGGACAAATCACCTTCTACCTTATATTGTGGCCATTTAAGTGCCTGCATTAAGGAAACATGCATTAAGATTCATGTGTACTTGAAGGGGGGGAGGAATCACACTTGATCTACTGTAAGTCTCTCATGAACTCATTCACAGCAGACAATGGGTAAACCATTAAGTATACAAATGGATGAGTTCAGACCAAGATACACAGTAAGCTGAATATAAGCGCTCTGATTACTATGAGTGCATCTGAATTGAATCTTTTTTTTTTTTTTCTCACTAAAATACTAAGCAGTTGAGAATTCTCAGAAGGCCCTAACTCAAAGCTTTGGATAAGCATGATCTGTATTAACAAACAGTGTAGAGTGTACACAAAGGCCTATCTTATCACCTAACCTTAGAAGTTAACAGGCGCTAGGGAATGGTACAGGTACAATAAAATCGCTTTATTTTCGTTTGTATCACTCTCTTTATCTAAACCCAATCGCTTTCTGCAATCTGCCCTTCACATTTGGATTTATATAATGCAAGAAACAAGGCTTCTAATAGTCTAATTTTTATGTAATTGTCCTGTCTATGCTTATGTCACATTTATGTTTGAAATAAAAAATGTCAGGCCAGCCTGGCAGGGCCCCGGGCAGCGGGCGTTCGCTTCTCCCTGGGCTTCGGGGTGACTGCAGAAGACGCTCTCCTCTCCTCTCCCCGCTCCTCTCCTCTTCCAGGAGCCCCCCAAGCAGCCTTGTGTTTGCAGCTGGGAGCCCCCCGCCCCCGTGGCCCGCAGCCAGCAGCGCGGGGAAGCTGAGGCCCCGCAGCCCAGGAGCCGCGGGAGCAGGGGGCCCGGCCCGCCCCCCGCCCCTGGACTCAGGGCCACGGGTTCCAGGGGGAGCTGGAGGGGGCCCCTCCGCGGCGAGCGTGGGAACCCGTGTTTCGTAGGGCTAAGGGGATTCGCTGCAGAAGAAGACAGTGCAGGTCACGCACCCCCACACCAAGTCTTCACAGGGCCCAGATGTGTGACGTGGGGCCCGAAGGTGGTCATCCTGGGACAGGACCCGAATCACGGACCCGCCAAGCTCACGGGCTCAGCTTCAGCGCTCAAAGGCCTGTTCCACCTCCGCCCGGTTTGGAAAACCTTTACAAAGAGCCTCTACAGGCATCGCTGGCGGTGCTCGTCCTGGTCACGGAGACTTCTCTGCGTGGGCCGAGCAGGCCCCCCCCGCGCCCACAGTCCGGGCGCATCGGGCCAGTTCCCGCAAAGCGCAGGCCTGGGAGCCGCTCGCCCAGGCGGCCGCGGGCGGGCCGAGCGCGCTGCAGGGGCCTTGCGGTCTGGCCCTGGGGTTCCTACGCTCGGAAGGGCAGGGCCGCGGGCAGGAGGCGCCGCCGCGCGTGCAGACCCCCGCCGGTGTGCGGAGGGCGCTTTGCATGCGGGCCCTGCTGCAAACCCGCCAGCTGCTGCGGAAGCCTGGCGAGGAGCCCATCAGCCGGAGGCTGGGCCCTGACCTGGGGGCTCTCAGCTGCTGCCCAAGGATTTGTCTATGACGAAGTCGAGTTGAAAAAACAATTAGCCTGGTGATTCTTAAGCACTCTGCCATGGAAGTTTTGGTAAAGAGGCCAGGAGGCGGCTGCCCAGGGGTGGCAGCTTTGTCCAGCTAAGACTGTGCCCTGTGACCGGGTCTGTCTTTGCAACGTGGTTTGGGCCTAGCATAAGTCAAGGTTCTTGGGAGAGAAGGTCAAATGCGCTAGGCTCTCCTCCCCTCTGTTTCCTTTATAGTAAAAGGTGGGGAAATAAGCACTTTTTTTGGTATATAAGTCAGTTGCTACTCGTTTTTATTTGTAGGTTAAATTTTAGGCTATAAGGAGTGGGGTGTTTTTATTTAGAAAGGCCCCCTTTGCACATCCCGGTGTTCCAGTCAGGCCAGGTCCACTGCCCTTCGATCCTTTACAGAGCCCTCAGGCTCCTCCTTGAAGGAATAGGATTTTCTTTTTTTTTTTGCCAGTTCCCAGAAATTAGGGATCGGTTTCCTGATTGTAGTAGAGGTGAACATTCTTAAGGAACAATCCAAGATGTGAGCCTTCAGACTGGCAGAGGCCAAGAGAAGTGGGCTGGGACTTGCTCACCCTGTTCTCTGGGTGTTTCTAGGAATTAGCACTGGAAATTGAACAGGAAGGAAGAGAAAAGGGGATTTTTTATTTTTTTTAAGAGAGGAAATAATTTTCTCCCAGGTGTATCCTGAATTGAGTTTTTAAGGCAGTATAGTGTCGAATGCTGTTTTTTTATGGACCAAAATGACTTGGAATACCTTTTTCTGCAATACTGGAGAATTTTGCTCTTCTAAAAAATAATTATGAGGATGTATATATAGGGTGTCCCCAAAAATGTATACACACTTTGAATAACTATAAAGGCAATGTTTATTAAAATACATTTCATTTTCAAAACTGAACAATCAGCTGTTAAAGTATGTATACATTTTTGTATACAAAATATATACACTATATGCACTATGTATTTTATTTTATTTTTTTTATCCTTTGTTTAAGAGACCATCTTTATTAAGTCTGCACCTCCATCCTGGATCCTGTTAAAGATGCTGTTTTGCTGTTAGCTGGGTTCAAAGTTAAACCTGCTAGAGTTTGGTAATAAAAGGTTGTTGAGTTTTAAAAAAACCCCAAAAACTTCCAATACCTATCTGGATGGCTTGAATTTATGCCAAAATGGGCATGAATTACCTATTTCAAATAAAAATTAGATTTTTTCCTTGTTATTATCCATGGTATACATATAATTGCTTTGACTCTTAGCCTCATATTATATGGGCATATTTTTCCCTTAAGTATTGGCTATGCTCTAAGTTTTGCTTTGCTTTGAGGTTTTAAAGTTTTATTTTTTAAATAAGAGAAATTATTAATTTGGACAATTAATACAGAAAATTAGAAAAGAAGGTGGGACATAATATGAGGAAAATGAATTGACTTATCACTGATGAGGTAATTAAATTCCTTTAGGAAAAAAATGTTTGGTCAGATACACATAAAAAAATTACAGAAATTGATATGCATGAAGTCAACAATGTTATTTCAGAAAGAGTGCTATTTTCAAATCAAGTGCTCTGTGGAGACCCTCAGAGAAACTCAGACAGACTACTTGTTTTTATGAGCATTTTTCAAAACTTCTAAAAATTCTAAAATGGAAAGCATTTTACTGCTATGGTGCCCTTGTCTTATTCACCTATGAAATTTAAGGTCACTGTCAAATCATAGTCAGCTCCTTAGTATATAAATCAGTTTGGGAATTGTCCAGATTTCAATAAGATAACTAACCATGTTCCAATATAAAAGGCTAAACAGTTTTATTACATGAATCTTAGCTGTCTTAAATCCTATGCCCTTTTGCCGAAAGGGTATTATTTCATGTCTGGACTCATTTTTTAAAAGTCTATCAAAAACTTAAATTCCACTCAGATTACTCTTGATAGATCCAGAGAGGAACCATTTATTTATGTTGGCAGTGGTGATTGAAGACCATATTGTCACAGGGACTCAGCTTTCCCTCAAGGTCAATTAGTTGAAATCTACAGGGAATTAAAATATAGTCCAAATAGAGAGCCACAGATGATAGGGTATAGATGAGCAGCTTACATTAGCATTACACAGTGGCACTGGACAAATTAAGGAACTTTGTGTTTTCTACTAACCAGTTAAGTTAGGCAAAAAAGAAAAGAACCTCAAATACTATTGCCTTGATGTAAAAATAAAAATTTGTGAACAATCTATCTCTCTGGTAAAACATATTAATCTTTCCAAGTTTTGCAAAATGTTGAGTGTGACTTTTTAAATTGCACTGACACATCTACTTTTAAATTATATTCTATTACTTATCCAAAGCACTGTAATACCTTCAAAGGTGTCTAAATTTTTGTTCTTTACTATTGTTTTTATTTGTTCTAGACATAGAACATCCTTTAGCATCCTTCCAGATCCTTCTTCATTCTTTTATAAAATCACCAATAACTTTTCTGTGGTCTTCAATATAAATTAAAAATATTATTCTAACCAATGGAGGGTACTATGTAGCTGATGCTAAAACTTCATTTTATAAGGTAAATATACAACCTGAATAAGTCAGTAATGTAATATTTTTCTTATTTAATTAGAAAAACAATCAATTAGTAAGTGATATCTAAGTACTTTCTCAGTATGTCTCCTCATATCTGCAAGGACAAGTGGGTTGAAAGGAACTTAGCTATTTGAGGGGCAGCTCTTCGGAGACAATGTTCCTTCCTTTTTCATCACAGTATTTCTAGTGCCTAGAACAGTGCCATGCACTTGATAGGTACCCAACTGTCATTTATTTTATTCAAGCAAGGTGAATGGACTTTTAAATAGATAAGGGAAAGCAACATTCTTGCTGATGTCAAAGAGCTGAAATAAGATTCCCAGAGCGCAGGAATTGTATTTTCCTCATTACTAAGCCTCTCCACATTAGCACGTTTGAAAACAAATTCTTGACAGTTGGTGTATTCTGTCAACCATGAATTCTAAATTAAAGCCATGGGCATAAGCTTAGCTACCTCGGGGGCTGTAGGGCTGAAGCAGCAGATAGAGAAGATGAAGGCCTGCTGACCGCTGTGAAGAGATGGGCGAAGTTCTCAGTGAGGATTTAATGAAGAGGAGGCAGATGACATAACACCATCTAAAAAGAAGCCCGTACAGCCTGGACTATCAGCTAGTGAGGCAGGTAAGCACTGAAATTCCTCTGTAAGGGGTCAGAGGGCAACCTCAGAAAGCTAAATTTGGAAGAAGGCCACATCTACTTTACCAGCTATAATTTATGTAGAGGTGTTCTACAAAGGCTTTCATTAACCCAAACTGTGATGTTCAGCTCTGTGGGAGTAAGAGCTCTGAGTAGGAAACTATTCAGGACACTAGAAGAAAAAATTGATGAAAGAGGAGAGACAGTGAGGATTCTATAAAAATGAAAGCATTTTTCTCTGAGGTACTAATGGAATAAAGCAAGAGGATAACATTTAACGATGACGAAGAGAGACATTCAGCAGAGTTGCTCAAACAGAACACTTGTGAGTTTGGAATGCTGAGAGGTCAGCTTCAAGTGTTAGGTCAGGATGGATCTTTTATGGGTGATGTGATCACTTAAATATTTAGCTCAACAGTGTCTCACTTTGACAAATGTTTGAATTTAATCAAGCAGGTCCTTTGACGAAAGGTTTATTTTCATAAAGCTATTTTAATTCTGTCAATGGGAATTTGATAATTAGTTAATATAAAGTAAAACAAGATTAATTATGATGCCAAAATACCAAATGCAATTAGAGTAGAAATAGGTCTGGTTTCCTCTGTTTTAATCATGCTGAGTACTATTCATGGTCAATAAGAATGTTAGGAGCCTTGGCCCCATCCAGCACTGTGGCCCACGGAGACTGATTCTTCTGTAGTAGGTTTGGGATTCTGAAATCAAATGCATTTTCATTCTCTACTTCCATTCATATATCCTTTGCAGGAATTAACCAGTTATCTCTGAGGCACTCAATCAATCGCTGGGGTCCAATCTAATGTTGACATTTTGCTTTCAGACTGCTTTGTGCTAAGATAAAAATGGCATTTCTGAGCATCAGACGGGTGCCTGAAAGCATGCACGGTTGGCTATCCAGTGGTCAGGGCAGAAGTAAAGATTCCATGATTTGTGCTACCCTATATGCCCGAGTCGGAGAACAGGAAATGTCATCATCTAGGTTCTTACACATTACCACTTGCAATAGCTGAAAAGAGCTGTGTGAAGTGTAAACCCAGCCTCCACCTGTCAGAATGCGAACTCAGCTCTTGTGTCATGGTTAAAATAGGACAAGAAGCATGTGAAGAAATCTAGGTGAACACTTGTTTTACTATCAAAGCTAACATAACATGAGAACACAGCAAATTCTCAGGACATGCACATTATGAATCAATGTGCATTTTGAAAAGATTAACTTGACCATATCAATAGCATGCACTATTATAGAGGACACATTGTAAGTAGAAAGCATGGGGGATGGCTTTGGGAAAAAATAGCACATTAAACAACATAACACTCAATAATATGTGTTTTAAAATACAGAGCACACCACCTGAAAATATTAAAATCACAGCAGAGCTCTGAATCACCCCAGTGACTTACTGGATGACAAAAATCTCCTTGCGTCTAAAGAAAAATGAAGAGTATCTGGAAGTAAAGATTCATTAATTATTTAGTATACAAACACTGCATTACTTTTGATTTTCTACTACAAGAACATGTGCATTAAATATCTTAAGCTTTATTCTACTTGAGGACATTTCTTGTCCTGAATTCACATATTGGTCAGACATTTCTTATTTGGATTCTCATATTGTTTCCATTGCTTATAAAATAGTTTAAGACAGAAGTACAATTAACAACCAGAATCTGCCAAAGAACTGATGGCAATTAACATACTATTTTATGTAGAACTTTCTGTATCAGTCAAATACTATGTATTCTTATTAAAGCCACAATAAAAATGGCACTACTAAAGATTTTCCAGTTTCTGTAAGTTTGAACTTATACTCAAACACCATCACTCCTTTGCCCCGTATCACCAGGAAATAAAAAATTCCAAAGGAGGAGTTCTTTCCTTAGAATCATTTCCTGATAGATAATGCTGCTTGAAGGATACCATGAATGAGCTCTTGTCCATTTGAGAGGGTTTATACTGATCTCATCTAGTATGCCTCAGAGTTGAATACACGCCCCCCTCCCCCCAATACAGGTATATCTTGAGATCTCAGAATCAAACAGACCTGGGCTAGCATCATGGCTGCCTTATTTACTAGATATATGACCTTGGACAGTTACTTAAAATCTCTAAGCATCTTTTATTTTTCACTTGTAAACTGAGGATAACAACAAAACCAAATGTATTCTGATTTACAGTTTACAAAGCACATTCATAGGATTCTTTCAAATGGTAATCTTCCTGAAAACATATATATGTTTAACAAAAACTCAACATGCAAGCATCTAAAGGTATTGAAGAAGGAAAGATACTCTTAAACTAACAATTCAACTGTTTGCTTCATTTTGTTGAGGGTTTTAATTACATTCATTATTACTGGATTGGGCCATGAGTCTTAAAATAATGTACCTATTTTAGATTAAAATGGGCAAGATCATTAGTATGGGATGATGCATAAAATTTCTGGGGAAAAAGTGAGCCTTAGAAGAAACTGAGGTAAGAATATTAGACACTGATTAATACTATTCTACTATTTTTTTCTGATTAATCATCAAAGAAAACAAAACTTCTGTAACTTAATTGTGAAAAGGAGGTGAAAAATAAACTATTTTAGCAAGTAGAACTTTTAACTTGTGTTATTTAATTTTGTGTTATACCTCTGAGAAAGTAGTTAGTGTTACACTTAAATTAGTTAAAAAACAATTCACAGGGCCAATCTCAGCAATCTTAAACAGACAGGTCTCTGTTTTACCTGTGCGTGTATTGCTGACCTTACCAATATTTTCTCCTGGAAACCTTTCTCACTTCAATAAATTAAGTGGCTATGTTTTGAAGGAGTCATCACAAAATGTCATTTTGTTTGTTTGTTTTTTCATATAACAAAACCCAACGGTCATTTGCTAACCTGGTAAATGTGGGATAGATGAGCCCAAAATATTAAATATCCTTCCTAAAAAAATATAGATTGCATTGTCTAAATGTAAAAATAAAATGTGCATAATGAAATAATATAATTATCATTCCAAATAATAATTTGAAATGTTATCTTGGTGTATCCCTGAATGTTCTCATGGAGTTATGGAGTACTAAATCTTTGCCTTTCAAGAAGAAAAAGCATAAAGTGAGAGAATTTTTCAGATCTTTTGTGAAACAAGGTAAAATATAAATTAAACAATAAGAGTTTACACATACAACAATTATAGGATAAAGTTTAAAATGTAAATAAAGAGGTAGATAACATAAAATAGGTAAATAATTTCTTAATTATAAAATACTTCAAAGGATTTAGTACCTAGCATGGTAATGACTTTTTTTTGGTCAACCAGATAACTCCCTAAAATTAATATTTTAATGACTAATTATTCTTCTCTTATTATTTCTCTTATGGACATGTGGATACATACAGCACTGAGGAAAATTGCAAGCCCAGTAAACGAAGAAATTGAGCAAGTTCTATGGAAAAAAACATGCCTGAGTCTCAAGTAGAAAAGAGCATGTTAGCTGGGTAGACTTGAAGGAAATTATCTAAGTTCTTTCCTGCAAATAACAAAGACATATGACATAACTTACTCAATATTTTGGAAGCAAACACAAACTCCTTGATTCTTTACTTCCAGAATCTACTATCTACCATCAGTCTCTGTGTCTCTACCCTCATCAGACTTGTATGGCTTTGAATAGGTTTTGATTTTCCAGCACCTAATTATGGGTCCATTAGTTACTATTTTCCTAGTCTTACTGTCTAATGAGTTAGTGAAAATTAACATGAAAAACTTCAATAAATAGTAAAGCTGAGATAGAGCTCTGTAATGAAGAGTTAATCCCCAAGCCATTTGATGGTTATTTAATAAATTTCTATAATTAATCAAACAAAACATATTATTATGTGCCATTGGAATTACAAAAAGAATGTTGTACAGTCACAAATACTGGAATCATAACAAAAAAATGAGAAAGTAAAAAGCCTGGACACTAAAATTTCCAACTTTGCTATTACTTGGGGTAATATATATTAACTTTTGTGTGAAAAATAAATAAGACTTATTTAAAATATATTTGTAATCCACTTCTACATGCTTTTATAAATAAAATGACATAAATAAATAATATGAAGGTCAGAAGAAAAATAACAAGGAGTCAAGATTAAATAAGGCAGTTCCTGAATTATAAATACAGAATAAACAACAATCTGTGCAGTCCTCACCAACCTTTTCTATTAACTCCTATGACAGTAATTGTTAAAAAAATAAACAAACAGAAACAAACAAACAAAAACCACCCAATCTTCTACCTTTTTGATAATGGCTGGGTTTAGAAGTAGAGGAAGGTACACACTGTGAAAACATACAGAGTTTAGGGGATCTGACCTCACAAAAGCCTGCCTAGAACGGTAACCTCCTTAATAAGGAATGCTTTCTCTTATACTGGCTGGCTTTCTCCCCCAACTTTATTATTTTATATCTGCTAACGACCTACTTACTAAGGACTTTCGGCAGATTAATAAAAAAAATCTTTTAACAAGTGGTCTGAAAGTGGATGCTTAGAAGCTCACATTTTAGTATGAACAGATTTAACTAAATTGTCAAAGAACTAAAATTAATTGCACTGAGAGATTTGAAGTTTTATCACTTGCACACTTTGGGGTGTAGAAGAAAGAGACTGGGACATCCCAGGCCTGTGGAGGGGACACAAAGCCTTGAGAAAGGAATGCAGAAAGGCAGTTGGAAGAATACTACTGAAATTCAGTTGGCCCACAGGGAAAAAGGAGTAGAAATTTCCTTTCACTATGCAGTATGGCCCTTCAAGGACAGAGACAAAGCCTCAGATCAGTAATGCCTTATTGTTCCTATGATGTGGTTTCACTTTGGCAGGCTACTTTGGGAACCTATTGATCTTTTATGCATAACATTTTTTATGTTAAAATTTAGGTCCTGGGTAATATATAACCATGTTACACATAGTCTTTGGAGCAATATCCATTTTAGATGGGAACGACCTGTATTAGAATATTAACATAGATAAATATCTAAATAGAAAATTTTCATATCCAACAAAACAAACTTCCTTGTAATTTAGTGATAACACTAAATAACTTTCATTCTGTAGCATCTGGAAGGTCCTTGCTTATCAGATGTCCCTTCCCTCTGTAGCACATTTTAGTTATTTTAGACATGCTGGAAATATTCTTGCAAAGTCAATCTATTAGGCAAAGGCTAGATTTTGTAAACAACAGCTATAAATGATTGATTCCTTTTTACGTTCAAGATCTTTGATGTCATATTTCCAGAGTTAATACTTTTTAAAAGTTCAACTGTGTTGTTTTTATTTACTATTGAAAATTTACTATTTTCAGTACATATTATTGACACATATTTAGTATGTCCTTCCAAAGGTAATTTTTACTGTGTATTTAATTTTTAAATACAAAGCAATTTAAAAAATAAAATTTCAACATACAACTTACAATTCTGATGTAATTTCATACTAAAATAAGGAGTTATTCAAAGGCTTTTATAAAAATAAACAATATCAAGTAGTTACAAATTTAATTATTTTAAACTTGCGTTTAAAAATGTGGACATGACCAGAAAATCTGCTGTTAAAAAAAATCTATCATATGAAGTGAATTATTAAACATAACTTTAAAGGTTTAATGTGTAAAAGTGTTTGTCTCAGGAAAAAGAGATTGGTTGAAAACACTGTCGTCCGAGGTTCATATTGAACTCTAAGTATTAAGAAGATTAAGTGATTCTTCGAACATCAGTGAGAAGTGTGTAGAAGATGGAGGTCACCCTTTGAAAGAAGATCTCTGTGACCTGTATAAATAGGAGCCCCACAAACACTTCCAACAAGCATAGGTCAGAATAGGGTCATGGCTCCAGGCCCTCTGGACCACTGTTCACCCAAAGGAGTGTGCTCACCGAGTTAATCTCTCGTCCTTCAGTTCCAGGTCTGCCACTGTGATGAGCTGATCCAGCTTGAATTTAGTGTCAATAATTTCTGCATCTCGAGGAGAGTATGTGCCACCTTCCTTCTGCTTCTGTCGTATTCTAAAATAAGTGTAGCAAAGTTCAAGAAGGGAATGTCACAAAAAGCATATGGAATTAGGTTTAGTTTCTTTGTAAGTAAAGACATTAGTCAGATAATTCCTTTGTTGGGATCACTTCTCTGACAATACTGGACATTTATAGCTACTCAATTTCTTTTTCAGCTTTAATTCCATAGAACCTATTCTACTATCTATTTTTTAACATGATATTTTGTTGAAGTTTCAAATTTTAATTAGAATTAGTTGATCAAGGCCTGAGCCACTGGCATATTTAAAATATAGAGCAAATGAGACTGATTCTGTGAGCTTGTATCTCCTCCCCTCCAGCTGTCTCATGGATTTGTCACAAATAAGAAACATGCCAAAGTGGAAATAGCTCATTGCTCTCAGCACCAATGCAAAAAGACAATGCTCCATTGTTTTTATATACAAAAAAAATTTCTACATACATGAAAATACATAAAAATGTGTTTTGAACTGTCTTATTGACTTAAAAAATACTCTGAAGTATGTTATCTTTATTTACAATCAGAAAACTCAGGTTCAAAAAATAAGTCACATGAATCTGAGCATCAAATTAACACCTTTTCATTTTAAGTAATTTACATGCTTATTTTTCTATGACACAGCATGGTATTATATTACAAAGTAATGTTTAGCTATTTTATTTATCCTTCACATTTCAAACATGTACAATACTTTATAAGTTATGCATTGAAGATGATATAGAACTAAAAAATATTGTACTTAACCTCAAGGACACTAGCTGAGAAACAGGATCTGAATTTAGAAAAAGTATAAAAAGAGAAAAAAAAGATTCAAATTTCAACTCATAAAACAGCAAGTAATTAGGTATAAAATGTTACACCTGGCCAGTGTGGCCCAGTGGTTAGAGCACTGGCCCATATACTGAAGGGCCTTGGGTTCGATTCCCAGTCAATGGTGTATACCTGGGTTGCAGGTTCAATCCACGGCCCCAGTGGGGCACCTGCAGGAGGCAACCAATCTATGTGCTTCTCTCACATGAATGTTTCTCTCTCTCTCTCTCTCTCTTTTTTTTTTTTTTTTAAATATATCTTTATTGATTTCAGAGAGGGGAAAGGAGAGGGAGAGAGAGACATAGAAACATCAATGATGAGAAGGTCATTGATCAAGCCCGCAACCCAGGCCTATGCCCTGACCAGGAATTGAACCCCGATCACCTGAATCCTAGGTCGACACTCAACCGCTGAGCCATGCCCGGCCGGGCTCTCTTTTTCTCTCTGTTTTCCCCTCCCTGCCTCCCTTCCACTCTCTAAAAATCAGTGAAAAAATATTCTCTAGTGAGGATTAACAACAACAACAAAAATGTTACATAAGTGATTACAACTCTTATTATTGTGAGGAAGTAACGAGGTGGGATTCGCCTCGGTGTTCCAGAATGACAAGGAGGAGGAAGCCCATTTCTGGTGTCCGGTGGACTGAACAAAAGCAGAGTCGCACAAGAAGTCTAAGGAATGTTTAGATGAGAATGGACCCATTTGGCTAAAGAAATGTAGGGAAGTTGTAGGAAATAAGGAAGGACCATTCCCTGCCCAAATTAGGACTTCATCCTGTAAGGACATGAGAAGTCAAAAAGATTTTAGAGCCAGAAAAAAATATAAATACGGCTGATTGTCCCTTAAGGACAATGCCCACATTTTACACAATGTATCTTTAAAATGCCTAGAATAATGACTTTCTCTCAACATCTGGCTGCATCTGAGAATAGTATCTGGTATAAGAAAGATATCTTTTTCAAGAGCCTTTCAAATTATCCATCAGAATGATTTAAGAGATTCAAGGTGAAACAGATCGTGCATGGAATTCAGAATACAGAATAATGTTCTTTATGTAAAATAAAAATAAAGCCTAGTGAATTACTTTGGAAATCAGTAGATTGGTTATTTTTACAAATGTAAGGTCTCTTTAACTCAGCAATCTACCTTATGAAAATAGATTTTAGGATCATAACTAAGATTTCCCCTGAGGTACTGTAACTAATGGATGAATTGAGATAAATACTGAGAATTTGGAAGGACACTTAGAAAATGTAGTATAGACATGTTGATAAACTAAATATAAGAAAGGGGCTCACTACAGAAGAAGCTGGACACCTTTAGTGGTTGCACTTACTGTAAATATTATCTTTTCTGTATAAACTTTAAATTAGACTTAAAATATTTTCCATTAAATCTACCAGTTATAAATTATTCAAAACTATATAGAAAGCCTGGCATCTTCTGCTTTTGTGTTACCACTTCATTGTCTCTCAGCTCTAAATCCACTCTTCTTTTCCTTGCTTTGTGATAATGGAGCTATATGCTGTAACATTTCTCCTTTGCTGGCTAGTGAGATGTTAAGCTTTGTCAATAGAGGACACTAGAGTGAGTGACCCTGCAAGGTGACAGGGATAGGGAGAACACTTCCCTTGTGGGTTCATGCTGCAATATTATTATTCATTGTGGGAGCCCAGGAGCCCACCTGGATACGCTCTAGCTGCCTCTTAAGTGCATGCTCTTCCCACAGGTGAATGGTAACAAGAAGCTCCGGCTTATCCACGATATCCAGCAAGAGTTGTCTGCTTCTACAGACCAATCTAGCCTGCCTACCCTCCAATAACGATGGGAAGCTCCCATAGGACAGCTCCAGCCCCTTCCCTCTGTCATATTTCTTTGCCCACTGATAGGTAATAGGCTGCATGTGCTTACTGTAGCCATCCCTTGCTAGCCTTGGGAGTGGGCCTTTTCAGGTTCTTAGCTCCTTTATCTTCCTCTCTCCCGCATCCTAGAGAGAGCATCTGCTTTGCTACACTTACTGCTTCTGGACCGCTTAGAGTTCCCTTTACCCTTTAGCAGTTAACTATTTCTACTAGTTAACACATATTTATTAAATGTTTCCCATTCAGGTAACTGCTGTGGCTTCTGTCTCCTGATTGGACTGTGACTGAATCATGCTTGCAAAGCATACTAGGAATGGGAGCACAAATCATTCTTACCTTGCAAATGCAAAAAGAGCTGTTCCAAGAAGAATGATTGAAAGGATACACAAAGTGACTGAAAGAATAATCTCCACGGTTCTTTCTGAAAGTCCTTCACCTGAAGATGAAGTATAACATTGTCATTAATTATTATTACATAATACTATCTTGGATCTCAAAACACAGAAAAATATTTTCTTGGAATATTGCTCAAGAATGCTAATAAGATGTACAAATTTGTTTGTTTCTGTTCTCCTAAGTCTTCTAACTTTGGGGCTCAATCCTTGGACCTCTCCTTTTTTTCTCTCTAAACTCACTCCTTTGGTGAGCCTATCCAGCTTCATTGCTTTCATTTTCATCTATATGATGACTAGTCGTTACCTACTGAATTTACTTGTATAATCAAGTGCCTCCTAGAAGTGCAATTAAAATTTTAAAAATCAACATTTCCAAAGCTAAACTCCTATACTTCCCTTCTTTCAAATGCAGCCCTCCACCTCTAGTTGATGAAAACTTATTAACTTAGAGTCATACTTGACTCTCTCTTAGAACACATCCAAAATCTTTGAGGAAATCCTATTGGCTTTATCTTCAAATTACATATTCTTTTCACTAAAAGAAACTAGGAAAACGTGGATGGTAAATCCAAAGTGGGAGTGGGGAACAAAAGTTATTCACATACCTAATGGGGCAAGAAGCTTTCAAAGACTAATGATATGAGAAAAACAAAAAGTCCTCTTGTAGAGGTTCCTACTGGTCAAAGAATAATTTAAATTTTATAATAAATAAAAACTGAAATTGATTGAAATAGAGTCAATATAAAAATCCACACTTTCTAATATAATTCAATGAAAGAGAAATAAATAATGAACAAACAATACAAATTTGTAAATATTGGTTATAGCCATAGATAACCATTTCCTTACTCTAAAACTTTGTAATTAAAAGGAGAAAATTAGGCATTCTTTCTGGCTTTCTTATATGAACTGCAATTTATGAATTTACAACAATAGTTCTAGTTAAGGAGATAAAGCTCTTCATTAGAGGATAATTCTGTTTAATAACTGTGGAAGGAATAAAAAAATTAGATACACAATATTACATTCCTAATGAAATAAGTGATTCAGGTAATAATCACAAATACATCTCTAAATGATTAGGAGTAAGGTTGAGAGGGAATTGGATAATTATAGAATGAAAAATAATACCCTGCATATTATTAGCTGGATATAAGAAGAGAAAAACAACTTTCCAATGAAAGATTATGCTGCTGCTACTACTAAAGTTACTGATCAATTTTAACATCATTGAAAATGTGACAAGATATTATACACCTTCTGACGTGAGCTATTTTGATCTAGGGAGCAACACCTTTAGAGTATCCCTGCCAAAATAACTGATTGTGAATATTCAAACCTTTAGATCTTATTTCTAATTTATAAGAAAGTACTGAAAGGAGAGAAAAAATGATACCAAGCGAAAGTAATTTGACAAATTCAGAATATGGGACCTCCTGCAGAACAACTCATCTGTTTGCTTCAATGAGTCAATGTCACGGGGGAAGAAAGAGAGGAAGAGAGCCTCTTCTAGATCAAAAGAGATTCAGAGATTCAGCAATCGAAGATAATGTGTGAACCTTTTATTTGGATCCTGATTCAAACAAATATAAAGAAAAATATCAGAGGATGATTTAAAAAGTTATGTAGTATTTTATAATATCAAGGATTTGTTTATTGGATTTAACTGTGATTATACACACACACACACACTTATTAGCAACACATAGCAAAGTATTTCAAGGTGGAATATAATGCCTTCTGTGATTTACTTTAAAATACTTCAGAAGTAAAGAAACGAATGCATAAATAAAACAATGTGGCAAAACGTTAAAAATTATTCTATTGAATTGGTAAATTGTTGGGGGTTCATTACACTCTTCAAAACTATTGTGTATGCCCTGCTCACTTCTTACTATCTCTGCTGCTAGCATCCTGGTGCAGGTTACCATCCTATTTTATGTGACTTATTGTATGGACACCCATGACTCCTTGTACCCACCCTTGTCTTCTTTCCATCTATTCTCAACATAGCAGCAAGAGTCATCCTTTTAAAACACTACCTCTCTACTCAAAATCCTCCTCTCTAACAGAGAAAAGTCAAATCCTTCCAATGGACTCTCTGGTTCCATTACCTCTGACTTCCCCTCCAAGCTCTACCTTGGTCACTTCTCTGGAGCCAGACCGGCCTCCTTGTTGTTCCTGGAACACACTAAGTCACTCTTGACGGAGGGCTTTTGCACCAGCTTCTTTCCTGCCTGGAAAGGTATCTCCTCTGTATATCTGCCTAGAGAACTGTTTGGTCACCTTCAAGGGTTTACTTCTCAATGAGGCCTATGCTGGCCACCTCTTATGAATGTATAGGTGTCTCCAAAATTCATATGTTTAAGCTCTAAACCCCAGTGTAAATACACTTAGAGTAAGGAAGTAATTAAGTTTAAATGATGAGGTCATAAAGATTGGGCCTGATATGATAGGCCCAAAATGATTAGTATCCTTATAAGAGATACCAGAAAGCTGGCTTTCTCCCTCTGTACACACACACACACACACACACACACACACACACACACACACACACACACACACACACGAACACGAAGGAACAGCTATGTCAGGATAGTGAGAAGGAGGCCTTCTACAAACCAGGACAAGCATCCTCGCCAGATACGCAATTGACTGCAACCTCAGACTTGCATTTCTGGCCTCCAGTACTGTGAGAAAATAAATTTTGTTGTTTAAGCCACCCAATCTATGGTTTTTTGTTACGGCAGCCGAAACAAACTGAGACACCACCATTTAAAATTGAAAGGTACAACCCGCTCGCTTCCTGCCTTCTCTTTTCTGTATCTTCTGCACACTGTTCTACTCTTTCTCTGCTCCATAGCCCTTATCACCCTTTAATTTACCTTATAACTCATTTATACTCATTTATTTATTATCCTCATTGTTTATTGTCTATCCAGAATGTGAGCTCCCTGAGGACAAGGGTCTTTATTTTACTCAAAATTGCATTTCAAATTCTGAGAATAGTTCTAGGCACCTAATAAATGCTCAATAAATATTTGCTTAATTTACTACTGAATAAAAATATTGATTTTGAAATAGATACTAAAATTTTTCAGGTTGCAGATCAGGCATTAAACCAAATAAGAATATATAAATTATTAATCATTTATTTTAGACAACTACTAATATAATTGTAATCAAATTTATATGATTTATAATTTTACTGTAAAAAAGTATTAAAGTCAAGTGACAAAATAGGTTAACTATCTGTAAAACATGCTGGGATTAATGTTTCATATTTTTCCCCTGGATTGATGCTTATGAAATGTTAACAGTATAAAAGCATTCCTGCAGCTATTCTGCATGGTAGGTTTAAATGAACACTGGATCTTAAAGAGTTACCTGAGTTTCATGGTCCTCTAAAATCACCAGCAAAATTTATAAGACAGTAAAGCAGCATGTAGCTTTTAAAGTATTTTAGATACACCTTTTTTAATACATTAAAATGTGAATGGTTTGAGGAATTTTCACATGCTGACTCTTAAATGGATATGCTTGGGAAAGGAAACATGAAGATGAATAAGGAATCTTTATCAGGTAAAACTGAATCACTGAAACTTAGAACTCAGTGGCCTCAGTGGGGGGGAAATGATTTCATAGACCACAATTTTTTTTTTTTCCAGATGAGATTACCATTTCAAAGCAGGAGCCAAATGAAGTGAGGAAATGACATATAAAGTATTAACAAACAATATGTAATCCCTTGGACACTTGTATTGCAAAAGTATCACTAGGAAAGGGTAAAATGTGCCATGATTGTGAGAACAAATTCTAATTCATTGCTATGCATGAACACACAAAGCATTACCAGTATAGAATGAAGACACTTCTATAAATTGTTTCATAGCAAATGAAATTCTTTCACCTAAAAATATAAACATGGATCTTTTTGGAATAAGCACAAGTCATTTCCTCGTTAGGCTTAAAATTCTATAAAAGGTCAAATTAAATTATGTTTTATTTGCATAATAAAATGTACTACTGTAATTAAGCAAATCATAATTATAAAGGGCTAATTAGGTTTTCATCAGTATTATCTTTTGATTGAAATTATCATTATTTAAACTCAGCATGTGGATCTGACTGAGCCAGTTTTATACCTCTAAGAGGCTTAAGTTAAATGGGTTATAAAGCTTATAGGCTTTATAATGTCCGGCTTTGGACATAGGTGAATATTACATGATCTGCTTCTTCTTAATATGATTATTAATCTTAAAAGAAAACAAGTTCTTTTAACAGAACTTAAATGTAAGGAGACCTTCCCCTTTGGCTTAATCATCCTGGCAATTCTAATATTGCACAAAAATTTACTAAAAGTCACTCAATTTCATAATTCAAGAAATATAAATTAAAATAACCTAGGCAAATGTTATTTTCATACATCAGATTGGCAAATATTAAGAGTAGGTAATAAACAGTGGTTTTCAGGATATAAGAATCATCACATGTATTCATTGCTAAAAATAACAAGAAGGAATTATTATATCTTTATGTGTAAAAAATAAAGCATACTCCTGTGTGAATGTTAACCTCAAAAGCTAAGACAAGAAGATGAAAAGAGCCCGAGCCAGTTTGGTTCAGTGGTTAGAGTGTCCACTTGCAGAGTCAAGAGTCTCAGGCTTGATTCCAGTCAAGGGCATGTACCTCAGTCTTAGGCTCGATCCCCAGGCCCAGGGCACATGCAAGAGACAACAATGTGTCTCTCTCACATTGATGTCTCTCTCTCTCACTCTCTCCCCTCACCCTCTGAAAAGTAATGGAAAAAATTTCCTCAGGTGAAGATTTTTTAAAAAGAACATGAAAAGAGAACAGCTAGAAATCATTTAAAGTCTTGAGAAGAGAAAATGGTACAGAAAGAATAGGAAGTCTGTGGAAGCAGAAACATCACCAATAGTAATGCAATTGAAAGCTCCTGGGGCGCTTAATGATTTTCAGGCAATGTTGTAACAGTGGTTACAAGCACAGCACTGATTAAAGTCTCGCTGTCTGGGTCTAAAAGCTGGTGCCACAACTTCCTAGCTCTATAATCTAGGGCAAATTGCTTAAAGAGTCAGCTTCAGACTTCTTACCAATAACTAGATGATAGCTATATGTCAAGTTTACATATAAAAACACTCAGAAAAGTCTTGGCACATGAATAATGTTTAGTATTTTTATTAATAAACATTCATCATATTTATTTATCTATTCATCAGATTTAATCTCCCGTTATTTTTTGAGATAGGTATTCTTCTCATTTTGGAAACGAGATTTCAGAAGTTAATCTTTTAAATAATTAACCCAAGGTCACATAAATTCAGTATAGGCCAAAAGTGCCTGAAATATGCCTGTCTAACCACAAAGTTTATGAGGTCCACCTCCACATTATCACTGCCGCTTTAACATAATAAAACCTTCCCCTCTATCTCTGGTGTTGTGAGGGCAAGTGATTCTTTTGCTGAAAAAAATACATAGAGACCCTCTATTTCTATTTCTAAGTGAGCATATTGGAACTTTTCATTGTTATCTTAGTAATGAAACTAGAAGTGTTATGACAGAAGAAAACAGTCACAGGGTGCCTTTGCCATGGGGTTTAAGGTTTCATCTTGTTCAGCGTTAATGAAGCTTTGTAAGGTGCAGAAAGGTGTGTGGTTTTCAAATCACAGGAGCCCTCTATAATTAAACCTCGTAATCAAAATATTGCCTACCAGCAGTTTCCATAAACTGATGTGCCTACGGAGGATTTTCAAAGAGTTTAAGAGGGATTCTTGTGAATTTTGTTAATAAAAATGCTAATACTCAATCCTGAGTGAAAATAATCAAATAAATTGTAAGAATTTCTTTAGGATTAAAATAATGGTGCATGCCATTTTCCATGTTTATTCTTCCAGGCCATAAAGATTTCCCTAAGTGCAAACTCCTCTTACAACCACTCACCCTATTCTAGCCAAGCTCTGCCTGGTTCCTTCTCACTTGTACTGTTGTTAGCCCCTTTCTCTAAAAAACCTTTTAGTATATCAGTCTTTGGTGATTCTTTGGTCCATAATTTTAATTTCTAAATAATGCTATCTCTGAGAGTCACAACCACTATTAAAATGGTCTGTCTTGGAAGTATATGCCCTGTACAAATTTAGAGACACAGCCTTGCAAAGGCTCTTAAATCCTGAAGATTTTATTGATTGGCGACTCAGCTTGGAGCTCATTGTCTGTGGTGTGCAAAATACCAGTGAATGAACATATTATCTACAGGTGGTTTGATGACCTAAATGGAACCTATATTTCTTTCACTGATGTCTGGGATCGCCTACACATATAAGTCTTTAGTAGGCTTGTTAAGAATGTTTGAGAGTCACTAGCCTGTTGCAAATATTGTTCTATATCCCAAACATGACATATTTGAGAGAGAAAAAGGATTTGAACATTCTTTGTAATTTTATGATGACAGTAGGAATCCTATATCTGTGCATTTTATTATTTGCTTCCCCCATTCCTACAGCCATGAAACCATTTTTGCCATTGACCATTGACTATTGTAGAAATGGTCAACTTTATTCTTTTTGAGTCCTACTATGTCTTCCTTGGCAATGTTCTTTCTCTGAAAACTCGGATGACTCGATGGCCTTTTATTAATGTCAAATCATGGACCAAGGCCATTACTGGGGGCAGCTCTTTGGTGCCTGGCCCATCAGGGTGAATCTGATCTCCACAGAACTATAACATCCAATAGCTAGTTAGAAAACTGATGTGAGGACTAAAATTGATGTTAAATCTATTAACAAGCAAAATAGCCAGACTGCTTTGCTAGTCATCAAGGAATTCCACTCTAATGGTGCACTCCATACTCCAAATATAAGCATCTCATTTCACCGCAACTGAGGGTTGCACTTCTTGTAATTTCCTCTGCTCCTGCCTATCACTGTTTTACTAGCTATAAATGACTAGATAGCAGAACTCTGTGTGGCCAATCCAGAATAAGCATTATAGAGCAAATGCTTATTTATTACAAAGTTGCTATCTATCAGAAGAGATACCATGGAAGACCACTCTAAGGAGGAGCCTGAAAGGTCATCCTTATGTCACTGGTCTACAAATAATATATGAACTGAGAAATCTGATCATAGATACATGAAATCCTTCCTTTTCACGTCCCTCTACCAACCCTGACTGGGGTGGTGGTAGTTATGATCCAAAGAAGAAACCAAGAACTGACTGTGTATTTCTGTTACTTTCTAGAGTTAATTATTGTATTCCACTCCCTAGTCTGTGAGAGAAAGGAAGAAAATGAAGACAATTGCTGAGGAGAACCTTGAGACTATCTCTGGCTAAAATGAGGGAGAAGTCCATGCTTGGCCAGAGGAAAGCCATTTGGCTGTATCAGAGGAATCATTTCCTTTACACCATGGTCTCTGATGCTTGGCTTTCCCCTTTTATGACTTTCCATTCTCATTCCTATTCCCCTGAATATCTCGATTTTGCCTCTCAGAAAGATGACGGAATGTGTTATCTTCACATCAATAAACCACACAGAGAAAGACAAATAGCATAGGATCTCACCTATATGTGGAATCTAATGAACAAAATAAACTGATGAACAAAATAGAACCAGAGATATGGATATGTGGAACAGACTGATAGAGGTCAGAGGGAAGGAAGAGGAAAGACTGGATAAAAGAAGAAGAGATTAGCCAAAGAACATATATGCATCATCTCCATACACAGAAAACAGTGTGGTGCTGCCCGGAGGGAGGCGCTGTGGGGGCTGGGTGGAGGTGGGGAAAGGGGGAGAGTGGGGGACATCTTCGTAAGAGTGTCAACAATAAGTAAAAGAAAAAAAATTAAATAAATAAATAAATAAAAATAATAAAAATCTGTATGAAACCAACACGCTATGAGCGACATAGCATACAACCCCACACAGTACAGCAAGGCAGTCTCTTTCAGAACTGCTCTTACAAAATGTCATCTCCATAAGACATGTGAGCTATTCGCTTTGTCTTGACCTTTTCTTCCATCAGTAAACACACCAGGATCACTAGTGAGCTTATGGTAACAGTCTCTAAATGCTGTAGTCTAGAGGAAATTACGTTGATACCTTCAAGGCATTTGCTGTGGAGGTGTCATTGTGTGATAAAAATCACCTACCAAATGAAGAAACGCTCAACACAATTTCAATATCACAAATCTATTCAGCCTGTTTTAAAATGATTAGTTTTTTGGGTGCAGTTAATCAAACCAGTGATTTTATTAAATTAGAGCAAATAGCCAAAGAAATTTGTTATTCCTCTATAAACATCCACGTAGCAAATCACATGCCCCTTTATTTCTTCAAGACCCAAAGTTTTATTAACTGAGTGGAGGCTGCAGAAGCTGGTTTTCTATACAATTAATGTTTAAAACCTGGTGAGAACTTCTGAGAATGGTAGAACAATTTATCTTCATCCAGCTACAGCTCTCACTGAAATCTACTGCAGCTCACGCTACACTGGGTGTCTGAGCAACAGACAAAGTTCCACATTCTCAAAGCTTGCTGTGGGGAAACTGGAAGTTGTGATCCACTCAGAGAAATTCTGGGGATATAATTTCTCCTAAGGAAGTATATTTCTAAAGTTTTTGGTTATAGTTTACCCAAAAATAAGCTATTAAGCATATTTTTCTATTAAACATTAATGCCTTTACGTATGTTGCTTTATTTAAATCTTTCAAGGTAATACTGTCATCACTATTTTCCAAATAAAGAAATAGAGATTTATAGAAATTAAATTATTTTCTCAAGCGGAGGAGCCAAAATTTGAATCCAGGTCTAAATCCTGTATTTGTAGTATAGCTGCTATCAGATCTGTGCTAGAATCCTGGCCCAGCTCCTTAATTACTGAGTGTGGGCCTTGGTTTCCTCATCTCTAAAATGGAGATAACATTAGCACCTGACAGGGACTATAAGCCTCAGCACTACTGACATTAGGGGTCAGATCGTCTTTGTGAGAGGGGCTGTCCTATGCACTGTGGGACGTTAAGCAGTATCCATTGTTTCTGCCCACTAGATGCCAGTAGCTCAGCCCCCACAGTTGTGACAACCAAAATTGGCTCTGGACTTTCTCAAATGTCCCTTGGAGAGTAAAATCACTTTGGCTGAGAACCACTGATCTAAATTAAAGGACACTTGTGAAGAGTACATCAGTTACTACATACCAAGAGCCTAAATGCGGGTCTAACATAGAATATTTAGTGTTAGATGACAGTGATGACAAAGAAGAGGGGGTGGAGAAAGAGGGGGAAGAAATATACTTGCATCTGACTAAATTGTACATTTGTGTTTTATTCAGGCTAGATTGGGTGCATATAATTTAAAAAAAAAAAAACACAACTCCTGAAAGAGTTGATTAGGAAGAAAACAAAGTTAAAGTCAGAAAATTTGCCATGAGACCTTTTCTTTTTTATTAGGTAAAAATGTCCTACTGTAAGATTGTATATTAAACAGCCAAATAAATATTTGCTTAGTGTAATGTTAGCACACATCAGCATAGAACCAATACCACTTCAAAATAGGTCCAGATTTGAATGGATGGAACTTCCATCTATTAATAGAATGTTTCAAAATACTGTGTTTCCCTTAATCAGGCTAACTGACCTAGAAATGAACTTACATTTGAACATTCATTCATGGATTAATACCTTTACCACTGAATTGCACTGCAATTGGCATGTTGAGATTATAAAAGAAAGTAAACTACAAAATAAGTCTTACCTAAAGTCTTAACAGGGTCAGAGTAATCAGAGTCAGTAAATTGTCCCATGACATTTGTGGCTCTAAATTTAAATCTATGAAATAGAAAAAAAAATAAAAACCAACAATTTACATGTCATATGATGTTTTTCCTATGAATAATTTAGCAAATAGCTATTAAAAATAAATATTTTTATTCCAGATAAAATGAATTTATAAGATGTAAACTTGGAATTCAATTACCATCAAGACAAATATAGACTATCTTTCTGTGAGATGAATAATTACCCTAGACATGAACCTCATGAACTTCATGAGAGAGTGACTAAGAATTTGGGCAGACTAGTGAGCAGTCAGCAGCTAAACTGAAGCAGATTACCTCCTTCAGAGATTCGTTTGGATGAAATAATTTAGTCTCTGTGAAAGTGTGTTGCACAAAGATACTTTATAAATGTAAAGCATTGTAATTGCTGTACCCTGACCACCTTTGAAAATACCATGAACAGATTTAGAATTGTCATACAGAACTTATCTTGTTCATATGTACACAATTAAGAATTAAAGTTTAATTCACAGCTGTATTTTTACTTCATATGCTTTATGACATATGAAATGGAAAATGGGTGCAGAAGAGAATCAGTCTTAAAAATCACTAGGTGATTCTAACATCTGCAAAGACAACTGAAACACCTTATTTAAAAACTACAGACATTCAGGCATTTAAAAATATAAAATCAATTTACTTTAATAAATTGCAATGCATAATTTAATCCTATTCTCAGATTCTTATGATTTGATGAGTCTGTTTTGGAAAACTATGTAAAATAAAAAACACTTGAATAAATATTAAACTTTGTGATATACCAGTTTCATAACTGTCATATGTATAATGATTATATTTCAGGTAATAACCTTGTAACCAAAGTAACTGCACTTAATAATGGATGATAGAGCATTTTTAAAAAATACCTAACTTCTCTAACTTTTCCAATGCTAATTTGGCTTAGGACATTTATAAAGAATTTAATATTGCTTTAATTAGCTGGCAAGATGATAGGCTAGCTGCATGTTTCAAATTTAGTAGTAAAAAATTACATTTTGAAAATCAAATAATTTAATATTTTACAAAAGCTGTCATCTTATGACACAGAAATATTAGTCAACTTAATAGGGAAAAAAATCAATTTAGCAAAGAAATTAACAAAGCCAGATATGAGCACTGATTTTTAATATGATATTCAATTGTTGGGATCTACAGAATGCCAAATATTAAAGTGAGCTGTAAAGATTTCAATCACTCATTCAGATGTTTGAGGCACAAAGAAGATAAAATTGTTGCTGTGAATAAGGTAAATTGAAGCTGTCACTAACCAAAGGACTATGATAGTGTTTCTGAACACCTGCACATTAGTACGCATGGCAAAGCAATGAGTGAGAACCCCAAAGTATCACACATTAGCCACACCATCCTCTACAGGAAGAATTAAATTATCCTACCTATATTCTCCAAGTGCACATTTTTCATATGGCGCTTATGTCACTTATCGGATCAGATCATAATTACATTTAGGTTTGCCTGCTCTTCCTACAGAACTGTATGTCTGTGGAATGTGAGGACAACTCTTTGTTGATATTTACATTCTTAGGGCCTAAATATATCAGGTCACAATGCATGATGGATGCCCACTGCTTACTGGGAAGATAAAAAGGATAGGTGGGTGGATGGATGAAAGTTGTCAACCAGCTTGCTAACACGATGCAGGGTAGGTATAAACCACACTTACAAGTACTGCTTTTTTGGCTTCAGAGGTCCATTGCAAATTTTGTCTTCATTGCCAGGAATCATGCATGCATGATCAGCACCTATGATGTAGATTTCTTCATTGCTACTGAACTTGGTCTTTCCTTCTGTACACGGAGGGTTAGGAAAGCCTTCATTTGTAAAATATGGCCTTGGTTTATTAAAATACGCATCATACCACTTTGTTACATTTCCATCATGTTGAGCTGTTTTCAGAAAGAAAGAATGATTATAAGTATATATTCATATATTTTTCACATTTGCAAAGGGTGTTTTTATAATTGCATGAGGAATTTCTGGATGAAATATCTTTCACTCTATGAACTACCAGGGATGATTCAAGTGATTTACCTGGATAAGCAGCTAGAGGGAAAAAACATCCCTCAGTCAAGGGTAACTCTAATGTTCATACCTCCAATGAAGCTACCAAAGTTAAAACAGTCCCATTAGCATATGAAATAAATAAATCATTTATTTTAACTATGCCTTCTCTTATTTTCATAAAAATTTTAGACATAAATAAATGTTTAGTATAGTTGATGATAATATTGACAATCTATTAAGCTCACGAGTTGTGCTATAATCAGAAGTCAACTTACATTACTAATTTTGAACTGAAATTTCTATACCATTCAGCAAGTCATACTTTACAACTTAACAAGGTAAGTTATTATTTGATGATACCTCCTGCTTCTGTTACAAGCACTTGAACATTTTTGATGGGTCCATGATCATCATTGTAGTAACATATTGGCATTCTGATTGTAATTGTTGTTGAAGTCACAAGCAATTTTCCTGTGGCATCATAAATAGGGGTTGGCTTGGTTTTTGGTCGTGCTGGAGCTATAAACAAAGAAATATCATAATGTAATTGATATTTTGTTTCTGAAGAAAATAAATAAGCATTTTAAATTTTTATTTCATGCAGTTAATTTACAGATAAAGTGATGCCAAACATAAAGAACAAATGAAACTGAGTTTTATTTTAATACAGCAAATATTAAGCAATTATTATCTCCTGATGATATAATCACATATTTAAGACTTAACTTGAAATAATGGGACTCAAGTACGGTTTCTGGACATCTGACTTATCTTCACATATTAAATAAATTCAAATTAGATACGCTCTCACTCCTATATAATTTTTATGAATGCACTAAATCATACTACTATTTTATTTTAGTGTTTCTTCTCCTTCTTTTACATCTTTTAGCTGGTCTACCAATTTCTATTCTAGTCATACCAGCACCTCCTACCCCCCAAGTTTATTGATGCCAAACATCCTTTTACTTCTGTGGAACAGATTCCCAAGAACAGAATTTCTGGAACAAAACATATACGTATTTTCAACTTTAATAGACATTGCCAGAATAATTTCTAAAAGTGCACTGATAATTCACATTTTACCATCAATAAATACAAATATCTCCAAAATCAATATTTTTAGAAGCTCTGTTTGTTTAATTTCATCTTATATCTATACATACCAGCTGTGTGAGCAACAGTAAGTTGCTTAATCAAACTCCAATTTCCATATTTATTAAATCTTTTTAAAAGGCCTCTCAATAATGCTATAAAATTGGCATTATTATTTCCATTTTACACACAAGAAGAATGGCCTTATGTGACATAGCTAGAAAAGGAAACCAAATCTTTTTTACTTGATCCTTTAGCTCATTCCCCTGAGACATAAAGGCTATGATATTAGATGAGTAGCAAGTCTATTGGGGAAAATATCTGTGAAGAGTAAAGTGACAGTGAGCGGGAGTAGCTGCGGAAGCCTTTAGACCACAGATCACAGGTCGACACCTGTGAAAGGGAAGAAGGAAGAAAGAATTCAGCAGGAAGAGCCTCAGGTTTCAGGGAGTTCTGAGAAACTCTCAAGAAGGCCACTGGCGAGTCCCCAAGAAAAGGTTTCCAGTTAGAAGAATCTGACATTGGACATTACTATTCAACTTGACGTTATCAGTCAAATGTAAATTTAATGAGACTACTATTAATTCAGCATCACTCCATGTTACTAAAAAAATCATTCATGTCACTGAACAAAGATTAATTTCTCTAAGAGCCCACCATTGCCACCAGTACACATACACCTCCTCTATATAACTGGCCATGAGTCTATCTGCCCTAAGGAGAGGAAAGACAGAATTATGTTCACCTGGGATGACCAAAGCAGATGAAATGGAAATTTTTTACTGAAGAATTAATACAATGCATCTATTGTTACTGCAGATTTACATGTCTGCCAATGAATAACAGAGATTAAGATAGTATGACGTGAGCTCTTCTTTATTGTCATTTTAAAAAAATTACTGATTTTTAAGGCTTTTTGTATTTGTATATTCTAAGCACATAATTTATCAATTAAAGCAAATAATTAATACTATTGCAATTATGCAAACTACCCATTGATGAAATGATAAAACGTATCAGCTTCGCTTTACAGTGAATATTTCTCATTCTTGATAGTACTAGTTTCCAGGCACTGTCCTAAGGGTTTTTCAAAGATTATCTCTTTTATTCCTCACAGCAATCTATGGAGTAGGAACTAGTATTATCTCCACTACACAGGCTTATAGAGGTTAAGAAACTTGCCCAAAGTCAAACGGATATCAAGTGGCCAATTCAGGATTCAGCCTCTGCAGTTTGACCCTAGACTCAGCCTAGAGCTGGCTTTTAATCTTCATGCTCTGCTGTTCTTACTGAAGACAGAGAAGAGTTACTACTTGCATTAAAGAGAGAAGCAACAGGTGGTGGAATTTTAATAAAGGTCCATATGCTTAAGTTTTTTGGGTGTTTTGGATTTTTTGGGTTTTTTAGCTCTCTGCAGGTTTATACAGATTTTTAGAGAGAGGGCAAAATTATATGCATGTTTTCAGTCTCAGGAGGAGAAGGAACCCTGAATAACTGAATGGCCCTAAATTCCTCTTAACAATATTTTTCAGCTTTTGTGAACTTGGGGAGTGAGGGGCTCCAAATTTTAGTTATATTTTCTATAAAAACTACCAGTCAGATTAATGAATTGATAGATCAGAATCTTTGTAGTTAGAATCATAAAGCTGATCACATAGTGGTTGAGTAAACTCTATTTGATTAACTGAAAAGAACCCAACTTGCTCTATAAATAAAGCTCATTCAAGGAATCTAATTAACTAGTCAACTTCTAGTCATGGGTAATTTAAAGAATGAGTTTTACCCTTCATTAAAATTAAAAAACAAAGTAATGAACTATAAAATTTGTCTCAGAAAAGTCTAAAAAGTTAGAGGAAAAGAAATATAAGAAAAATAGCTGGTGGGCATTCTCTTTATTTAACATGGTAATCTGCATAATTATTTGGGCATTTTAATTATAGCTTTACTAAGCATACATTATTACTTAAATACAATTATTATATGCACAGCCATCATTAAAAGCTTGACTACATCCTTGACTCCAATACAGAACTCAAGTTATAACTACTATTTGATTAAGACAACAGCATTTGTGGAAAGGGAGCTCGTGTATGTACCTTTAATATCCATGGTTATTCTCATCTGAACCTTGGGTCCTGCGCCAGCACTATTGATTGCATAAACCTAAAACAAAGAAACACCTTGTTACTATTTTCAGATTATTGCTTATGTGTACATATAACTGACTACGGTCATACGTAATTTTAAAATGACTCTATTTTGAAAAACAATTGCATAGAGTCTGCTCATTATAATTTTCTTGCACTCACTTAAATGCATATTGTATATGAAGGAAGAACATTAACAATAAAGTAATTCTTAAAACTCTTCTTATGTTACTAAGCCCTGTAGATCAAAGGCTGAGTGACTGAAATAGACCGATCACTGAGGCTGGGAAAGGGCCAGGGCTTCAGTCGGAACCCGTAGGAGGAACAGAAAAGATGCTGTGTCTGTGCTCTCTTCTTCTACTCTAACATCTGTTCCTTCTCTCTGCAGCTAGGGAACTGGCTTCCTGCAAATCCATATTCAAGATCTTCTTTTTCCCTTCTCTGAGATGAAATCCTATTCCTCAGCCTCCCAGTTTTCCTGTATTAAATCATCCCTCTGAAAGTTGCCCTTTATGCCCTTCTTCACCCCTGCCCCAAAGTATCTGACGCTATAACCTGCGTAATGCAGCATATACACATAAAGCATTTCTGTTTGTATATACAGAGGGTGATTTACACAGATGTGAATCCTTTCAATTAACTTTGTGCTTAGGAAACTGTAGACACAGAATCTTCTTTTATTCATGTTATATTGCTATATAAAGCAAAGGCTGTGTTCTTGGCCAGTTTCATTATACTTGAGAAACAAAATTCAGAATATGTTTACTCAAATTAATTTATTTATAGTGACTCACACTCCATACTATAGATACTTTGAATTAAAATGATAATGATATATATGATGTGGCAGTTATGATAAACAAAGTTCCAATAATATGGTTTAAAAATATCTAAAAAGAATGTTTATTGGAATTTATAAAATTAAGAAAGTATCCACAACAAAAAATGATATTATACTGTGCTGCATTATTTTTATTTCTTTACGGTACAACCTAACTTTTAAGTGATATAATAAATGATGAGCTGGACAGTGCTTCTCAAATTGCACTGTGGAACGAAGTCATTTAGAGACCTTGTTAAATGAAGATATGCAGATTTTCTTTCAGGAGATGGGGACAGGTGCTGAAGTTATACATTTCTAATAGACTCTCAGGAGTTGAGGAAGCTATAAATTCCATTTTGTGAACAACCAATTAGAAAACTTATTTCTTGTTTTTTAAATTATATTATTTGTGTTTTATTTTCTATTTTTTCTCATATTCACAATAGGCAAAACTGATAGCGCAATCCCTATTTACCATAACTATAAATCTTTAATACATTTCTATAAAGAAATTATATTATTCCTATTACTAATTTTTCAGATAAGGAAACTATGATCCATATTTGAGGAAACTGACCAGACACAGAAAATAGCTAAGTCAGGATCTGAACCAAGGTCAGTTCATTCTCTTAACCACCACTGTCCCTCTAATAGATCTTTCACAGTGTTAGTCTATTTAATGGTATGTGCAACAAGAATACTAGCAAGATATATATAAGATACAAAGTAAGCTAGGAGAGAAATATATATATATATATATATATATTATAAAGGGGTCCCGAAAAATGTATACACACACTTACACACTTTGAATAATTATAAAGGCAGTGTTTATTAAAATACATTTTACTTTCATTTAACAACTATCAGCTGTTAAAGTTGTATACATTTTTGAGGACACCACACACATGCCTGCACACATACACACAAACATTAATGAAAGTATTCTGATCATTATAAAGAGTTGGTAGGAGGATTAGTTGATAATAGTTAATAAGCTAAGGTTTAGGATGAATTCTATGTTGCTTAAAAGATGATTTTCTGAATCAGATAATTGTATTTGAAAATTGTAAGACATGCTATAAAAATCATCAAACAAAACAAATTGTATGTGTCTCTATATATGCATTTGAACTCATATACATGCTTACTTTCCAAAATAAATAACTTAGAATGAAGATATAATGTTATTAGTTTTTAGTAATAGTTATGTGAAAGACATGGAGATTTTAATCATGTAAATAGTTATTTCTGCTCTTTGCCATTGAAATTTGTTTTTCCATTTTACATTTTTAACCACACATTCCTAATTTTACACTTGGCACAATTATCTCTTTATATACTACTGCTCTTTTACTTTTAACATGCATTTCCTTTCTCCTTTATTTCGGCATTTCTACTACAATTGTACAGCTGTTTTAATCATCTACAAAGTTTCATAGGACTTGCTGTATTATAACAGGGCATCACCAATTTCATTTCTCTAAATCTATTTTCTGTTGGCATATCTTAAACAATCCCACAAAAGATATGAAAAATGAAATGTGTACATAAGCTGAAATATTTCTGAATGCCAAGTTTGTAAAATGACTTTGTATAATAGGCGAATAATTAAAAGCTATGAAAGCTTACACTGATATTGTATGTGTGTCCACCCTTTAGTCCTTCTAACATTGCAATGACAGACGTGTCAGTTTTCTGGATGATACTGAGGTTGTGAACCTGAACAGCAGTAGGATCATCTTCTCGGTAAACCAAAGCTTGGTATACTTGGATATTTCCATTGGGTTGAGAAGGAGGAAGGAACGTTAACTGAAATTTTGTAACTTCATCTGGTATCTTCTGAAATGTCATGTTGTTAGGTGGATCCTTAGGGACTAAAATGAAATATTAAGCAATTAAATTTTATAAAAAATATGTTCTTTTGGATCTCCATATAAAACTTATTCACTTCAAATTTCTGTTTATAAAGAGTATTACACAGATTATTTAAACTATGCTAATGTGAATTATGGAAACAAGCAAAATGGTTGATACATTGTAAAATCTTGACATCTTTAGGTCACAGGAACCAGAATGCTGATCCAATTCATTTACTTAGACATTTCTTTCTTATTTATTTAGCTTTATGTATGCATTTACTGTTATATAGAACACATTTCCATGACGAGTACAATTTAATTAAAAATAACACAGACTCACAGGAAGCTGCAAAAATCACACACAGTCCCAAGTAACCTTCCCCTAGCTTTCCCCAGTGGTGACATCTTATAAGTATAGTTTAATATCAAGCCTGGAAACTGACATTGGTACAATGCTGTTAATAAGAGTACAGACAATATTCAAATTTAACCACTTTTTCATGCTTTCTTGTTTGCAGTTCTATACAATTTAATCCCATGTACAGATTCCTATAAACATCACAAGAAACAAGATACAGAGCAATTTCATCACCATAAAGGAACTTCCTCCTCCTGTCCCCTTGTATTTGCCCTCCATGCCTCCCCACAACACTAATAATTCTCCATCTCCATAGTTTTGTCATTTTGAGAATGACGTAATGACTGGGAGGTTCATCAGAGTTCTTGCATGTATCAATAGTTCATTCTTTTATCGTTTCTGAGTAGTGTTCCCTTATATGGGTGTACCAGAATTTGTTTAATCATAGAAAAACATTTGGGCTGCTTCCAGTTTTTTTGTTATCACTAATAAATCTGCTATTAACATTTACATACAGATGTTTGCATGAACACAAGTTCTCAATTCTCTGATAAATGCCTGAGAGGGCAATTGCTGGATCATGCGGTAAGTGCATGTTTGGTTTCATAGAAGATTATGAAAGTATTTTCCATTGTGGCTCTACCCTTTTATAGTTGCTCTAGAAATATCTGAGAAATCCAGTCTTTCTGCATCTTTGCCAGGGCTTGGTAGTCTCACTATTTTTAAAATTATTATTTTACCTGTTCTAGAAGATGCATAGTGATATCTCATCGTGGTTTTAATTTGCATTTTTCTAATAAGTAATGATACTGAAAATCTATCTTATCATGAGTTTATCTGCCAGTCATATTTCCTTCTTTGGTGAAATTTCTTTTGTCAGCTTTCATATTGGATTTGTTAGTATTGAGTAGTATTGAGTTTTAAGAGTTCTTTATATAACCTAGATATTCCAGTTTATTTTTGATAAACATGTTAGCTGAACATGTAACTAAGTATCAATAAATTATTGTGAAAGAAAATGATATACATGAGGATAAAATTATTTTATGAATATAGTTCATAATAAAAATATATTTTATGAACTAGTTCTTACTACACTACATAATTAGTGCTCTTTATATAAATAACTGATTGAATGAATATATCTGTTTTGATCAAATTGAAATGGATATTTTCTTTTATTCTAAGTAAAAAATTTCCACAAAGAAGGCTGTTAATATTTGGCTGCTAGTAGTTCAGGTATAATCTTTATTTTCTTGCAAACATCTTTAGAGATAGTGCCCTGTGGCAAGCAAAAATAAGTAAATAAATAAGTGAGAGGAAACAAGGTGGCGCGTAGGTAACAGCTGCACCCGCCGCCTCCCGCAACCACATCAAAATTCCAACTAAAATACAGAACCAGCATCACTCAGAGCCTCCTGAGATCTGGCTGCACAGAAGCCCCACAGCCAGGGACCTGAAGGAGCATCGAGACCGGGAGGAGGGGCGGAGACGCAGGCGGATCGGGGCTGAGTCCCGGAGATGCAGCAGCGGGCCCACACCCGGTGCTGCGGTTGAAACCCGGGAGGGAATCTCCATGGTGGAGGTTTCCCAGAGGAGCGAGGGGCCCCAGACCCACAGCAGGCCCCAGCCCAGGGCTCCACGGCTGTGAAACCAGCGGGGACTGTCGCTGAGGGTCGCGGAGGCTGCGGGAGCCCCAGCAGCTCCTCTAAAGGGCCCGGCACGGACTCACTCGGACGCTCCCTCTGAGCCCAGCGCCGGGCAGCAGCCTGAAAGGACCCGGGACACTCGGGGAGGAACTAACCTGCTTGGAATCGGGCGGGAGGTGGAGGGGCGGCTTCCTCCCAGGCAGAAGGGCTGGCAGAGGCCATGGCTCCTGTGGCGAGTCCTCCCCGCACACAGCCGGCAGGCAGGCGCCATGTTTGAGTCGCCAGCACCTGACTCTCACCTTTGGCCCCGCCCCATGATTCCCGAGGCCCCGCCCCTCCCCACCTGCAGCTCATCCAGGCCATTTCCAGGGGCTTTTCTGTGCAAGTGGCCTCTCGAGCCTCATGCTTAGGACTTTCCTAAAATCTCTCAAACAAGAGGCAGCGGGCCCCATACGGCTTGATAAGTGGCCCCAGGCCTGGCACTAGCGGCAGCTGCATTGGCTCATAGCTTGGCTTCTCCTGGACACCTCCAAGCCCAGCACAACTACAGTAGCAGCCAACTACAGTTTGTTGAGTAGCTCTTGCTGGGTGGCCCTGGGCAAGGCACTGGACAAGGCTGATTTTGCACCTCCCGGGAGGCCCCAGAGGCAGTGCACCTGGTGGTCAGACTCGACCACACTGGATCACAACCCTACCACATCCACGAGTGACACACTCAAGGGGTGCACTTGGTGAACACCAAAGCTCCACGGAAGTAAATCCTGCTCCATAGGGGTGTCTCCAGCACAGCAGCTCTTTGACTGCAGTTGCAGCTGGTCCTCACAGCCGATTGGCCTAGGGGTCAGTTCCTCCCAGGGACACCAACAGCAACCAAGGCTCAACTACAACAGGACAGAGCACACAGCCCACACAGGGGAGGACCTAGAAGGTCCAGCTCAGGTGACTGGGAGGCTGAGCCACTGGACCCTACAGGACACCTACTACACAAAGCCACTCTACAAACTCCAGGAGACATAGCAGCTCTACTAATACATAGAAACAAACACCTGGAAGCAGCCAAAATGTGGGGGCAAAGAAAACTGTCACAAAGGAAAGAATAGAAGAAATCTCTAGAAAAGGAACTAAATGAAATAAATCCAAGCAAGCTAACAGATACAGAGTTCAGAATAATGGTTATAAGGATGCTCAAGGATATTAGTAAGAGTATGATGAAAATAATTGAGAAAATCAATGACATAATAAAGGACCAATTTGAAATGAAGGCTACCCAAACTGAAATGAAGAATAATTTACAGGAAATCAACAGTAGAGTAGAGGACGCTGAGAATCAAATCAGCAATTTGGAACATGAGGAAACAAAAAACACCCAACCAGAAGAGCAGAGAGAAAAAAAGAATCCAGAAATATGAAGATAGCATAGGAGCCTCTGGGACAATTTCAAGAGCCCCAACATTCGTATTATTGGGGTACCAGAAGGAGAGGAAAGAGAGCAAGAAATTGAAAACCTATTTGAAAAAATAATTACAGAAAACTTCCCCTACTTGGGGAAAGAAATAGGCTTACAAGTCCAGGAAGCACAGAGGGTCCCAAACAAGAGGAACTCACAGCAAGACACATCATAATTAAAATGCTAAAGGTTAAAGACAAAGAGAGAATCTTAAAAGCAGCAAGAGAAAAGCAATTAGTTACCTACAAGGGAGCACCCATATGACTGTCAGCTGATTTCTCACCAGAAACCTTGCAGGCCAGAAGGGAGTGGCAAGAAATATTCAAAGTGATGAAAAACATGGAACTACAACCAAGATTGCTCTACCCAGCAAAGCTATCATTTAGAATTGGAGGTCAGATAAAGAGCTTCTCAGACACAGAAAAGCTAAAGGAGTTCATCAGCACCAGACCAGTACTACAGGAAATGTTGAAGGTTCTTCTTGAACAAGAAGCTAATGAACAAAAGAATCTGATGAACTAAATAGATCCAGATACATTGATGCATGTAACAGACGATCATATTTCAGAGGAAAGAGGGAAGGAGGGGTGCAGGGTGGGAAGAGATTAACCAAAGAAGTTATATGCATATATGCATAACCCATGGACACAGACAATGAAGGGGTGAAGGCCTGGGGAGGGGGTGGGAGCGAGGTGGAGGGGGTTAATTGGAGGAGGAAATGGGACACCTGTAATACTTTCAACAATAAAGATAAATTAAAAAAAAACTAAAGATAAATAAACTAAAAATAAATAAATAACAGTGAAAAAAAAAGAGAATGAGATAACATGTTATTGTGCCAACTATCATATTTTAAGTACAAAAATACATAACTAAAATAAAGGTTAAACTGCTTCAACACACATTTTCACAACATTAGCTGTTAAACATTTTTAGGATACATAAGAATTACTTAGTATATATTCTTTTTACAAGAGATGTTTCTCAAAAATAAGATCAGGATTAAAGTTTCACGAGTGGAAGAATTCTTTAAATGCGGGAAAGAACTTCCTAGTCTCCAAATACATTTGGTTTTACATCTAAAATTTGACTTACAGATGTTCAGGAAAAGCTTATTAAACTACAATATCCTTGGAAGAGGTAAAACATTAAGATTTGCAATCAATGCTTTATGGCATGAATGTGCGTAAGTTCAGCAGCATCTTTCCTCACAGGTAGGCAGGATGAGGGAGAACAACTGTAAGAAAATAGATACCTGGGATATACGTGGCAGCAAATTTGAAACAAGTGGAATTTTAGGGTTCAGAGAATAAGATGCACTTTTTAATTTAGAACCATAACAACAAACAATACAGTAGATAACATAATGAAAAGACTAACTAAAAATTATTTTTACCTCCTCTACTTACCTTACAGATAGCAACAAATAAACTATAGCAACACATCCCTTTCCAAAGACATATCTGGTGGCAAAGAACATCAGGAGTCTGCAGGAGGATGGGGCAAGCGAGCTCTGGGAAGCTGACTTTCCACATTTAATTCTTATTGGTTACAATCTTATTATTCATTCAGACCCTGTTCATAGGAACTTGAGGAAATCTGTATGGATTCTGACATTTATCAAGTAGATTATATAATAAAACATGTCACTTAACTAAGTGAAGAAAACAGATATGGTAAATGCGATTGGATTCTAATTTTGACTTCCAGATTATTTAATAATAGAGTATTATCACTTTAATGTACACTCAAATCATGAGACAGAATAACTAAAATGGAGTTTTAGGTGAAGCATTTTTGGCTACAGACAACTGGGAAAATCATCTCTTCAGCAAGGTAACTATTTCTGAAACACTTTGTGTTTAAATAAATAGGAAAAAAAAGTATAAGTGCGTTTATTATGAACTAATTTATTTTTTTATTTACAAGGATTGGTTATTCTACATAATTCCACTTTGCCTCAAAAATAGAAAGCTTCACTTTTGTCAATCACAGTGAGTCATTGACTTTTATATTCATATGCGTTAAAAAATTTTTTGTAACATATTTTAGGGAGGGGTGTGAGAAACTGTAAGAAAGATACCTAACTAGGTCAATTTTTAGCAATGATGAAAAATATGCCTTACCTGATTCTAAAGTAGTGACAATAACTTCAGCACTCGACTTTCCTTCTACATATGCAGCACTAACGTTGCCAGTGAATGCAGTGATCACCACAGAATACCTCGTGAATATTTTTAAATCTTTAATTTCTATGGTTTTATTTTCTTCATTTGACTTGATTAAGGAAATATTAAATTCATCACTGTCTACCTATAGGAAAAAATAGCTAACAATTAAAGGAAGCAGCACTTGAGATACAAATCACTAAAATATAATAATACAAAGCTACATGTGATATATTTATCTGGTCAAGACTTAAATTAGAGTTGACCCTTGAACAACATGTGTTCGAACTATGTGGGTCAACACAGATGATGCAGATTTTTTTCAATGAATATCTGTACAGTTTTCAATCTGTGGATAGGAGTCTACAGATGCAGAGGGCTGCCTGTATGCATTCATCTGTGCCATTTATGTCGGGGCTTGACCATCTGAGGCTTTTGGTATCCACAGGTGGTCCTGGAACCAATCCCTGTGGACACTGAGGAATAACAAGTTTTGGCAGAGTCAAAAGTTATATGCAGATTTTCAACTGTGTAGGGGTTGGTGCCCCTAACCCCTGTGTTGTTCAAGGGTAAACTGTATTTTTTTAAAGAAATTGTTCTGGGAAATCTAAAGTGTTACTTTAACAGTTTACTAATTAGCAATTTTTTTTAACAATTAAAAGTAAAAGAAAAAACAATTAATGCATCAAAAATCATCAGAATCAAGCAAAAATCATCTCTGCAGTCAATGAAACACTACTTTCTACTCCAGTTTTATATAAGAAAGAATATAGGTTTTGGTACTCAACCATCAAGGGTTCAAATCCCAACTTAGTTACTTAATAGCTCTTACATAGCATTTGTCAAGTCACTTATGCTCTCTGCATCTTACTGTCTGTGTATGTAAAATGGGTGATAACATGTATTTACACTGTTTTGTTGAGATTTAAAAAAAATAGATCTGAAGTATTTTATTTTATACCCTGCTTCACAAAAAAGAAACACATTTTGTAACATAATTCAGGATATTGTTATTCATAACATAATTCATAAAGTCACTTTTCAGGTATAAAGAAGTATGTACATGTACATATACAATTTTCAGAAATACAACTTCTTTTTGAAATACACTTAGTATTTTCTGTTCTTTATAATTTTATTCCAGTTCATTTTAAAATGCTGGTCTCGATTGCAGTTTGAAAAACTCTGAACTAGCACGATGTATGATGCTGGATAAGAACTCAACTGTAGATGTCATAATTATTAAGTATGCACAGCTTAATATCCTTAGGTGTCCGAAATATAGTTGTATAATTTATTTGAACATGGTGTATCTTTGGTGGACAGTCTGGACTATTCACTGGAGGAATTAAACATAGCTAAAGTTTCTACCGCTAGGGAAACTCTTCCTGAGATGGGCATCAGAAAATGTAAAATCCTATTTTGCATGCTCCTCTCAGGTACATGATTTTGAAACACTCTAGAACAAATTATATATATTGTTCACGGTATTAAGTTCATTGTCAACTTGACCCTCCCTGGTAACTTTGAAAGATGGCTTTTTGTTCAGTATATGGTCTTCAAATGTTCTTTTTTAAGGGCTTTCTTAACTTAATGCAATGTTCATATGAGAAACACAACAAAAGGCTGATACATAATATCAGCACTGAAAAAAGTCAAATAGATGGCTCCCACCTTAAGACAGAGCAGTGGAGGAGATGTTCCGCTGCTCTAACATGGCAGGAAAAGAAATTAGCCTAGAAATCCAATTGATGAGGTGCATATTCCTACTGGTAGAAAGTGTGTGTTTAATTAGTTGTCAATATTCAAATATCACATGAACATCTGGCTTTTAAATTTTTCCTTAAGCCTAGGCTTATATTCGTGATGGGTAACAACTGTCTGGAGATGAATGACAGCTGATTCTTATAACGGGGCCTGGGCCTCCAGGTCATCACTGCCCCGCCCCATTGGCTTCATTCTGACGACTCATTTATGTTATTTGCCCGACCACAGAGCTACTTCAACTCTGATTTTGTAGAGTTGAGGTGAATTCCTCAACATTCCATAACAACTAAGTAGCTGACATGGGATCTGCAGTCAGGTGGTTCAACAGTCTAGAACAGTCTACACTACCATAAGTTCACTGGGCATGATCACACAAAGTAAAACTAAACTATCCCAATGCCTTCCATGAAAACAACGGATAACAAATATGGAGAAGTAAAAATATGACACAGCATGCACGTGATCTAATACGTCTTAAATAATATTTAATAAAATCCAAAAAGAATGCTAGGTCTTCATATTTAGCTTGTGTAAAATTTATCTTCTTTCACTAAACCTACTCAGTCTTTGTTATTGTTAACCAGTATTTGTCCACTTACCCAGCACTGATGCCTCAGACCTTTTTGATTCATCATATCCCTTTAATCGGTTCCAAGGTTGTTTGCTCATATTATATTTGATCGCCAATTATTATTATGAAACATTTTTATTTATTTTTGAAGTGTGGTAGTTTTATATACAGTATCCGTAATTAGACTGGTTCCATTTCTCTCCTTTTTCTTTTCCACCGCCTCCTTTCCCTACTTGATAAACCAAGCCCCAGAACAAATTTAACCTGCTCTGTGAAGTCTTATCTATATCCTGTGTCTTCCATAACAGAAACCTTAATTACTTTGTTAGTTTTTATTCCAAAAAAACTGCATACCTCACACTCTATAATTAGCTATTTATATTCTAGTGTCTCCCACTACAGTATGAACTATTTGAGAACAAAACTTTGTGTGTCATCCTTGTTTTGGTAAATAGAGGCTGCTCAAGAAATATTTGTTACATAAAAAGATAAAGATAACAATGAACAAATGACTACAAAATGCATTAATTTTCAGTAGAATCATCCAGGATGATATCTGTGCCCAAATATTTTTATTGAAAGTGGTCAATTTTTGCTTAATTTGAGTCTTGTAGGAGAATACTTGTATGTCCTCATGGCTAGTATTTGGCAAAATCCAGGCTGCACCATGAGCCCTAAATTCAATGATATGTGCTCTTCCTGGGTCTGGGGGCCAATGGTTCTTTAATGTAGATAGTTATATATTAATGAAATGAGCTGCAGATAAGCTCTATAAAGAATATGACCACATCTGACTTGTTCAGTTGTACATATGCAGAACTTAGAATAATGCTGGCATGTTGGATTTACTTAAAAATTTGTATTGAATTAATGAACAGAGGAAGGACCTAAATGACTACCTGGTTCCAAGAATCCCAGGAAAACTATGAAGTGCTAGTATCTGTTTGAATTCTTGCTATCCTTGATCCAAAGTGGATTTGGTGAGTATATATTTCAATTTGGCAAATTTTATTTGTTATTTAATGGCTGTTCCTTTTTCCTCTCACAGCACTGTCTGCTGGTCTTAGCCAAGTCTCGGTTATGTAAGAAATTATTTATCGTGTCTGTGCCTCTCTTGCCTTTATGCAAAATGAAGATAGTAATATTTACATCAAAATGTGGTTAGATAAGGCATGATAATGCAAGTGAAAAGAAAATAATAAGCTCTGATGTTATTTGGGATATATCTCTCCTAATGCTCTTCTCCCTTTTCATTTGGTATTATGAATCCTTTTTCACTGTATTTTAAACCAGTGTATTATTATCAATTTAACCACTTGTTTATATACACCATCTACACCCTGAGGATCAATATATAATAATAATCATGTTATTATGTTTTGCATTTATTGAGTACTTATTATGTGTCAGGCAATGTTTTAAGTTCTTTAGGCATATTAACTAATTTAGTTAGTCTTCATGAAATCTCTGCACTCTAGATAATGTTATCTATTATTAATCTTTATTTTACAGATGTGGACACTGAAACACAGGTTAAATACATTACCTAAAGTCTAATAGAGCTAGTATTAAAATACAAATAGTTGGTTCCAAAACCTGTATTTATTTCTTTTTAATTAAATATATTGGGGTGACAATGGTTACTAAGATTATGTAAGTTTCGAGGGTACAGTTCTGATACATCATCTGTACATTGCACTGTATACCTACCGCTCAAAGTCAAATCTTCTCTCATCATCATAGATTTGACCCCCTTTACCCTTCACTACCCTCTCACCGCCCTTCATATGGTGACCACCATATGTTGTCTGTGTCTATGAGTTTTCTTCGTTTGTTTTTCTTGTCTGTCCGTGTCCATGCTCTATACAACCTTCTGCAGAAGGTAAGACCAGCCTTACCGATTCGACATCTATCAGATAGAAGGTCGGTCCAGTAAGGACAGCAGGTTCACTCCAGCTGATGTTGATGCTAAAAGGTGATGTTGCTACCACATACACATTTTCAGGAGGACCATCTGGAGCTATACAAACAGAAAATCATTCATTCATCAACACTTGAAGTAGTATTTGCTACAGTACAATAATAGGAAGATATCATGAAAAATGGATAGCCCTAATGAATGAATTATGCATTAATTTATAGCTCACAGCACCCTAAAGGTGTTGGTAAATAAAAACGTGGAATTCCTTTCCAAATTACTATACGTAAAGAACTTTCACTTAAGGCATTAATGGTCATACATACATGTTTTGTTTTGTTTTGTTTTTTTAATACTCACCTGAAGATATTTTTCCATTGATTCTTTTAGAGAGAGTGGAAGGGAGAGAGGGAAGGGGAAAGAAAGAGAAACATCGATGTAAGAGACGCACTGCTTGGCTGCCTTCCACATGCACCCTGACCGGGGCTGGGTTCCGACCTGCAGCTCAGGTACCTGCCCTTGACGGGGAATCAAACCCGAGACCCTTCTGTGCGCCGGCTGACACCGACCACTGAGAAACACTGGCTAGGGCCACACAGACACGGTTTTTAAACTCAAAATAATATTGAAAAGATTTACTACTGCTAAAATAAATCTTTTTTGTTTTTTATTCTAAAATAGATAGCCTAATAATGTTGTTTTAAGAAAACTTGTAAAACATATTAGACTACAGAAAAGTGAAACTAGCACAAGGTAATTAAATTCAAAATGTATTGTCAGATGAATGCAAATTGGGCTGATTTTATTTTTTCCCTGAGGGGGTAGCATAGCAAGTAAATTATACAACTGATCCTGTTATTACAAATGTAAACACTGCTGGATTCATTGTGATTACAAACAAATTCTTTAATTTGTTCTACTTTTATTATTGTTTTCTCATCAAGAGTGCAAAACAAGGGATAATATTTTAAGGAATTGACTGATGAAACCCCTTGTGTAAGCTTTCTCTTTTTTATTAAATTTATTGGGGTGACATTGGTTAATAAGACCATATAGGTTTCAGGTGCACATTTCTATGATACATGATCTGTCTATTGCATTGTGTGCCCACCACCCACAGTCAGATTGTCTTCAGTCAGTCAGAGAAAAGCTAAGAACCATATGATTTAGCTCATATGTAGGATTTGAGTTTTCAATTTGTGAAACTGCTGGGTGTGAGAAGGGTTTCTAGAATGCCGTCATGGACGCTGATCGAGGGACACAGCTGTACATGTTTTCCCCTCCTTTGTCCCTAGTTGATTCTAGAGGCATTAAAGATTGAGAAATAAGTATTTTCCAGTATTTCTAATTTTTAAATCCACATAAACAAGCATTACTGGACAAATACTATTCTATAGATCCTGAGAAGGTACAGAGAGGAAGATAAAATATTCCCTTCCTCGAATAATTTATAAAAGGGGAAAGCTGTGTGACCTTGGTCAAACAACAAAATTTCTGTATCTCAGTTTCCTTCTCATATGCATATTTTATAGCGTTTTAAAAAGAAATATGAAGATAAAACATGTGAAACTGACCAGTAGAGTGTTTGGCCCATCATTGTTAATTAATACAATATTTTATAATAAAGGCCAAAGTAAAGATAAGGCCTAATTAGAAAAACAAATAATCAATGAGAGGGCAAAGGGCAAAGTGGTGAATACAGATGGGCCAGGAAGTCAAGGTAAAGTTGCACAGAGGAGACGGGAACTGAAGAGGCTTTGAAAGATGAGAAGGATTTTGATAATCACAGGAGCAGGTTTAGGGGCACTTCAAAGACACAAACAAAAGGATTCACAGACAGACAGAATTTTATTACTATAGAATTGCTTTCTTTAGTAATCTTATGTTTATTATGTTATACAATAAAAGTACTACTCTAGGAAGGGGTCCAAGCACTTCACCAGACGGCCAGAGGAATCCGTGGTTCAGAAAAGATTCAGAATCCCTAAATTCAAGGAATAGAGATGCCACAGAGACACCAGGGTTCGTGGAGGAATATAGCTGGGAATAAGCTTCAGATAGTAACTTGGGAGCTAAGTTAAGGAGCACTTGACTATTTTGTTAAGGAGTTTGAAGTTCATTCTTTAAACAGTGGGATGCCACTGAAGGTTTTTGAGAAAACTCAGGCAGCTACGAACAAGGTAAGTGCTTTGAAGCATTGAGTCCATATAGGCTACTTCCAAAACACCAGGTGAGGTATGAGACCCTAAATTAGAATAGCGACAGTAGATATTGATAGGAGGATATGAAACATAGAGTCATTTAGAAAATTTAAGAATATATTAGCTTATTAGATGTGCACACAAACTGAGATAGAGGAAGTAGTAAAGGTTATCTCATGTATTACTACTGGGAGAATGCTCATACACTTCACCGCAACAGCACATTAAGGAACAGATACTGGTTTGGGGGAAGGATAATACTATGGAGGGGGATCATTGAGATGGATTCATACTCACTGAATCTGAGAAACTCATGAGAACTGAGGTGCCTATCTGGCAATTAGAAAGATGAGACTGAAACTAGGAAGACAAGATGGAAAAGGTTTGTTTGTTTAATTTCAGATAATTCCTTACAAACTGAGGTAGGATAAATATGGCAAGTATATCTGGTTCAAGTGATTCACATGTTCTGAAGAGAGCTTAAAGGTTTATTTCAATACCAGAAAGGTATTTAAGATGTTCATAATAGTGACAATCTTCAAACTATGAATGAATTATCTGTACTTAGAACATAATTTTAAGAGAGATTATGTGGGACTTAGTGGCAAACTCAGCCCATAAAATTTTTTTTAAAAATAGCATTGAAATAGTTTAATAACAATAATAAAATGTTACTATAGAGAGGTAATTTTCAACTGGTGTGCTACAAGAATTTTTTAAACATGCAATAGCTGTTTAGTCAGGGGCACTGACCTCTTTTCCCTTAGATTGTCAAATAAAATAAAATAAAAGACAACAGCCAACATAACAAAGGTTATCCAGTGTGAATTAAAATTGTATTTATTTATTTTTGTTAGGTTGGCAAAAATACGGTACATGCTTTGGTGTGCTACAGAATTTTAGTAATTAGTTTATGTGTGCCATGAGATGAAAAGGGTTGAAAATCACTGCTATAGAAGAATCTAGCAAATATGTATAAGAAAGTTTCTGTGGGAAAATGCCTTTGGGATGCCAAACATATCCTTCCTACTTGTACCTCTTCTGACCCTTGGGCAATACTCTAAACACTGACTCACAGACCCAGTCCAAACGACCCAGGGAAGCATCCAGGGGAGGGAGAGAACAGAAGATGCCCCAGGATGCAGAGATTTGATGAGCTGAGAGGTGCAATAATGATGATAGAATTGGGTTCGATGACTATAGTAGAAAAACTCATGGAATCTGCATATCCTGACATCTTCAGTCTTATTACTTCTAGCTTTATGAAAACCGACTCAAATTTTAGCATAATTTGTTTAGGTTATTATACATAGCAAACAGGCATGATGGGAGCTCTCCCACCATCAGCATAATTAATTGCTTTTGAGTGTCCTCACAGCATATTGCACTCAATTTGCAAGAGTGTCAACCCTCTTCCTTTTCAAACTGGATATTCCTTAGAAATGCTATGCCCACCTCCCTAACAAACAGCAGCTCTGAATCTTTTCATTCAATAGTTAAATCAGTGGATGGGCATCAGGACCAAGTATAACATTACTGATAATTATTACATACTCTCCTCATGGAGAAACATGCTTTGAAAAATATAAAATGTTTTGTGGATTTCAATGGCCTATCTTCTGCCTTTGACCCTGTAAAAGAGAATGGGCTCCAAGCTAAGCACCAGTGTATTAGTGCCCTTGATTATTAATGTTTTAGCAAAACTTGCCTTCTAGCTCTGTAAGAGCCATTGTGGGAGAAGCAATTTTCTGACAGGCCACACATTTCAAGTGGCATAAGACAGGAAAATATTTTTGACTTTCATTCTTTTTATTTATACCAAATGTTCCGTTGGCTTTTAGATGTAATCTATGTATTCATCCAACCAACCGATATTTATTGAGCACCTTCTATGTTCCCAGCACTAAAACACAAAGCCCACAGAAGCGATCAAGGTAGGTGTGGCCTCTCCATATAGAGCGTCCAGCATGTAATGGCTCCCTTCACTCTTCTTCACTTCTACCGTTCAGTGAACACCTACTACGTGCTAGGCACTTTTGAGATGCTGGAGGTTGAGATGAGAAACAAAGAGATGGGGATCATGAAACCTCTATTCTAGCGGAGGGAGACATAGAATATCTAAGTATAGTATAAAATTTGGATAAATATATAATATACAAGTAAAAGCTATACCATGTTAAGAACAATGAACCAGGATAAAGAGAATGGGGATGCCGACGGGAGCTGCTATGTTAAACACGGAGGCCAGGGTACGCCTCTCCAAGCAGGCGGCATTTACCAAAGGTTAGAAGGCGGTAAGGGAGCACGAGGATGTTGGAAGGAATGGTGTCACAGGATGGAAACTGGATAGTGCAAAGGCCCTGAGACAGGAGTAACAAGAACTCCAGTGAGTCAGAATGAGAGCTGGAGAGGAAATGGCCCAAGCTGTGTAGGGCCTTTGAGGCCACTGCTTAGGTCTTTGTAAGAACCGTTATCATGGGGTGTGGGGGGAGACAAATGCCATAGTTTATCATGGACTAGAATGGGCCTTTATAAATTTGGGTGCTTGGTCTCTAACTCATACCAGAAAGATGGGTCAGAATGAATTAGATCAAAAGAGGACAGACAGGCTATGTCTAGAATCTATTTCTTTCATGTACCTTTACAGAGTATAGCAAGTCCATGGCTGTCAGGGCTACACTTTTAAAACTAAATCATTCTAACAGGCAAACAAGGTGGCGCATTAGTGTGGCCCAGACATCACAAACAGCTAACTGAGCATTTTCTGTAGCTAAGAAAGTTGACAAGATTTTTCTGTGACTATGTTTATGGCAGCTTGTGGTTGGAAATATTCCCAGGGAAATATATCCTCTCTTCTCTGCTCCATAGTCTGGATCTTTGGGGTCTCAACTAAGGAGAGGTCCAAAACCATTTCCCAAGGAAAACCTTGGCAAGTTTTGCAAATATGTCTACAGACCAGCTCAGAAAGCAGTATGATGCCTTATTCAGCTTCTAGTCTTTCATACTAAAATGTCAACCCTGTAATCGTCCCTTTAACACTAACAATCGAAGCCCTCATCAGGGAGTGTCTGCTACCCCAAGCAGAGCTAAGAGAAAATGACATTCAAAAATAATTCATGGCACGTAACAACCACTTGTACTACTAAATATTTTAAGGACTATATAGTAATCAATCACTATGAAAAGGCAAAGTATTTAGCCCCTTGCTGAGCTGCGCTTTAATGCCAGTTCTTAGAATTTTCCCAGTTTCTTTCTTTCTTTTTAGGAAACAATCACTCTAAACATTTTCATTTTCTGTAAACTTGATGAAATTGACGGTTTTGTTACAAAAGTGTTCCCTTTGTTGAATCTTTTGTGAAAACTTTCTCTTCAAATGTATTATACAATTTGTATACTTGAAGCATTAGAATATGATGGAATAGGAACTCTTAAATCTGAACTAAAAAAATAAAAGCAAAAACATACATAACTAAACTGATATATGAATATATTATATGTATATAATATACGATATATATTTCATCTGTACAAAACAATGAAAATGATTTGATTAATTCATAGATAATTTGAGAGAAATATTTAGAATACCATATGCTCATCTACTATAAAATAGTATCTAATTATTTTAGTATTTAAATATTATAGTTTTCTTGCAAGTATATAAAAATTTCAAGTTTCTTTTAGGTAACTTTCTCTTGGAAGCTATCAAAATTCCAAAATACATAATAAAATATATCCAGTATTATCTCTCTTATCACAATGTATACAGTAAATTATTTTTAGATTCACATAAGGAGAATACAAAATTATGACGGTTAACAATCAAAATAAAAGAAAGCTGATGGCAGTAAAGGTATGGGAGTTGAAATATGCCAGTTTAAAAGCTGAGTAATATATAAGCATCCTTGGGAGACTTTGTTTGTCTCCCCATAAACTGTCACATTCTGATTTAGGATTGTTTGTGAAATGAATCTAGTCAGTAATGGGCCAAGATATCACTATACCCTTTCTCTTATAAATCACAGCAATTTACTCAGCAGGAATGATCTATCCTATTCTCTCATTCCCCATAATCCAATCACTTCCTCTCACAAGCACTTTCCCCTGGTTTTCACAATAATGCATTTTCTGTAACTAACAACCATCATTTCCTGATTATCATGCTTCTATCCTTGCACAGGAATGTGGGTCTTGCGTGGGTCAGGGTCATCTTTCCCATCCATCTGTGTCCCCATGCTAAGTGTGTTAGCTGAAAGGTGAGTCTGGATAGACCATCATTTTGCCTAGTCCATATAAAAGTCTGAATGCCCCCAAGTCTGGGCCACTTTGATTAAGAACCATCAAATTTTGGTGTGTCTAATACTACACTTTCAGAATAAGCACATTCAAAGACTTATTAGTAACTTTGCCTTCGGCAGATCCCTGGAAATTTAATTTAATGATGAAAAACGTTGTAGAAAATACTCTATGGTTTTTAGTGCACCATGCTAGAGTGGCTTTCCTATAAGAATAAACATAAATAAATGATTTGACAGCAACTCAAAGGACAGAAAATCTTGAGCTCTGTACACAAATGATTTAAAGTGTCTGTACATCTATTTGAATTTAAGTTCAGTTTAAAGTTTATTTAAAGAGCCTACCCTTCTGGGTATTTTAGTTTCAGAATTTGGTACACTGGACCACCAGATTTCTAGCTACTGTCACCAGTACATGGACTCTTTTCTTTCTCAGCTATACAAATATTAGTGACCTCTAGGATTGGGAGTTGGTTTTGATTCAGCACACCTGGGAGAACTTGCTTTGAGTTTTAGAAATCTCAGGACTAAAGATGTGGCTGGGTATTTGGGTGTATTCTTTGTGTTTTATATAATTCAGGGCATCGAGGGCCCTGAAGAAGTTCAGCAGTTAGATTGACCACATTTCTGCAGGCTAAAAACATTTCAGGACATATCCCACTGCTTACAATACTGTGGTAGTCCACTGTCCTTCCTTGTATTAGATGTTTCCCTAGGGCTCAGTGATTTCACTGCCCAGTATGGGAGACTACTGTTGTATTAAATACCTCCTACTGCATTACAAGATTTTAATTTTATTCTATAGTTACATTTCCCAACAGCAAGATGGTATCACGAAGGGCAAATACTATAAGCCTAAGAAACTGCTGGTTTAGTCTATTTGAAAAGTACTGATGATGATTCCTGGACATCCACAGCAATAAACTTCATTGTATGATTTTTTCTTTGATGCTTAATTAGTAGTTTTCTGACTCATTTCGGACTGCAAAAAATATATACATATACAAAATACAAAAAAATCCTGCCACTTTCAATAATAGCTATGCCAGGTAAGACTGAAACTTCTCTAATAATAGTACCACTATTTTTAGAATCAGATCTCATCATATTTGGAATAGCATCCTGTTTATATAACAACTTTCTACAAGACTGGTTATCAAAATGTGATCTTCAGATCAGCAGCAACAATGTCACCTAGGAAGTTTTTAGAAAAGCAAGTTCTGAGGCCACACCCTAGCCTTACTGAATCCAAAGTCCTGGGTAGGCTCCAGCACTCTCTGTTTTAACAAGCCCCCCTGGTGATTCAAATGCCTGTGGTACAAGTTTAAGAACCGCTGCTTTACAACATCAACATACCATTTGAAAAAGCAGAGGCACTGCTCTTCAGTTTCGGTGACCAATGATTGCAACTTTTGGTAATAAAGCTGGCCGGGGAATTAAGTGACTGCTCTGTGAAGGCTGGGGAAGTGGTGGTGGAGGGCTTGGCAGCTGGTGATAAACATGGGAACGTGCATCCAACCAACAGACACGCCACAGACTGGTCTCCTCCCACCTTCCATTTATTTTAATTCTGGATGAACTAAAAGAGGTTTCTCCCTCCCATTCACAAAGTCCCTCAGGTGATAACAGACCAATGTGCTCCATAAGAACATAGGAAAACATCATTAGCTCCACTTGGAAGCTCTGTGTAGGAACAATTTGGAATAATTCAGATAAGGCCATCACCACATGGAGTGCTAGGGCCAGGGTAAATGTTGCTATTTTGTCTGCCCATTCATTGAATGCAGGTAAATTAAGGGTAAAATAAAGAAGAGAAGAAAAATAACAAAGTGTAGTTTAAGGTTATGTGTGTTAGGGAAAATCCCATCCAATTTATTTGTGAATGGAGATAGTTGGATCACTTACTAGAAGCTTGTATAATATCTCCAAGTCTTTCTTACTCCCAGTTGTCAAAAGATAACAATATTACATAGTGATAATCCTTAAAATGTCCTTTAACTGATTAGTTTTTAGTGCTTTTGCTGAAAAAAATATTCCATTTGTTTATGCAAATGGAATTTCAAATTATTTTTATTTTTATTCTGGAAAACTTGCCTAACAATCTGGCAAAAACTTTTGTGCCATTAAGTTTAGAGCTGAATAACCTGGCAACGGCTTTTGAAATAAATATATAGTTGAATGCTTTATTAAATACTTTAACTTGATATGCTTAGTATTTACTACATGCTTATTTCTTTTCTATCAGCAGTAATTCATACCTATGTTAATGAAAAGGAAAAATTAAGAAGTATTAATAATATAAAATAGACTCATTTTGTGAAATAAAAGGAACTGAACTTGTCAAACATGAAAAATTTTAATTTTCACAATAACCATGCAATATTTGAAAGATAAGTTAGACAAAAAAAATAATGAAAATCTGTGTAAACTATTTTGCAATATGGATTTTGACATTGGATACTTTCACATTAAAGTCAAATGTCTTCTTCAAGTTCAAATGCCATGTTCATTTAGTCTTTAATATTATGTATGAGGGTAGAAACATACATAAGACATGATCACCTGGTCACCTCTGCTTTTAAGAGGCTCAGAGCTCCACAAAAGAGAGAGAAATAAACAATTATGACACTACATGATCAATACTTTAGAAACAAGTTTTGGGAGATGGAATGGAAAGAGGAATTTATAGAAGGCTGCTCTTCAGAAGAAAAAAAAATCAGAGATTCTGGAGCACAAAGAAGAAAGAATAAGGCATGTATGGGGAATTTAAGCAAAATCATAAAAAACCTTATGCAGCATACAAAGAAGTATGATTTTTACACAACAAGAAAATAGACAACTGCCAAAGATTTTAAGCAGAGGGGAAAGCATGGTCATATAGGTGTATTCAAAAGCTGAGTTCAGTGGGGGTAGATAAAATGGGAACATAAAGACCATTTATATATCTTTTGTAATGATCTAGGGGATGAATTTTAAGGGTCTGGATTTAGAGACCCTGAACAGAAAAAAGTGAATTCGAGAAGTATTTAGAAAGTAAATTCAATAGGACTCAGACAGGGACTTGGGGGTGAGGATTGCTAGAAAGAATTAAAAGTGATTCCTAGATTGCTCATTTCAGCAGTTAGATGAATAATGGTACAACACACCGAGACAGGGCGCACACAGGAAAAGGTTTGAGGTGGGGAAGGGGCAATGGCGATATGGGGTCTGAGATGTCCGTGGAAACCTAAGTAGTCGTACTAGTAACTTCAACCTATAGGTCTAGAAAAGAGAGATGTTGCTTTTTTTAATTATTTAGTTTAGAGAGAGAGAAAGGGAGAGAAAGAAGGAGAGGGAGAGAGAGAGGAACATGAATTTGTTATCCCACTTATTTATGCGTCCATTGGTTGATCCTTGTATGCGCCCTGACCGGGGACCCAACCTGCAACCTTGGCGTATCGGGATCTAACTAACTGAACTCCCCGGTCAGGGCATGTTGTCTTGAATTACACATTTGGGACTCTCATATAATTAACTTAGAAGACTTTCAACAGCATCTAACTAATTTCATCATGTCTAGAATATATTATATTAATTTCCTCTAATGGCAGCAGGGTAGAGTCTATTCTAAAAATGCACCAAACCAAATAGCTGCTTTATGTCTTAGACTATATTTTTCCTATTTATTTATGGCCAAGGTCTCTTTTAATCATTATATAAAAAAGATAATATCTACTTCTGTTATGACCACATTCATCACATGATAAATGCATTACACCACAAAGAAAATAATCGAATAGCTCATTAACAATTTCTTATTCTAAAAAATGTTAAGGTATACTTTGCCCTCTATTTGGTTTTTCTTCTTTTTAGATCATAAAGTTGCATTCCTTGGAATCTTCTTTGATGAGGCATGTTTTGTTGAATTTTTTTAACCTAACAGATGTTTGGGTAGTTAAAATTCCTCATGAGTACGGTATCCTGTGGTTTTCACAACCTAAGTGCTACCCCAGGAATTTTCCTTCCTTGCTGTCTTCCAGTCCTGGTGGTCCATAGGAGACGCACATTATGAGAGTCCCAACTCATTCCGTACTAATTTCACACCCAGACTCTTTTAAAGTTGTACATTTCCTCAACATTGTAAGTACCTACTGTGTACCACAGAGATACTTAGCAGCTTTCCAGCCTATAGTCCTCCCCCAGCACAACTCAAATTGCTTTTGAGTATGGGGATAATCAGAAAAATAAGAGATTAGTAAAATGATCTGCAAGATTTTAATGTTTCAAGTTAAATATTTCTCCATTTGTAATTTTTGTGCTTGTTTGTATCTATATAGACTCAGCATGAAGTAGAGAGTTATGGCTATTACGCAGATGACTTAAGGAGAATAGCAATTTGGCTTCAATTGTCTAGATCAGAATATGTGGGAGAGAGAAATGTTAGCTTGTGTTGGCTGAATATTGTTTTCTTTACTCACCCTAGTGTACAGTGGTAGATCAGATTCAGAAAGTAACTCAATTTAATTCTCGGCTTGCATTCTAACTCTGCTGCCTGGATAATTTTTTTTTTTTAATGTATTTATTCATGTAGTCATTCATTTAGCAAATATATTTTTAAAAAATATATCTTTAGTGATTTCAGAGAGAAGAAAGAAGAGGGAGAGAGAGAGACAGAAACATCAATGATGAGAGAGTCATTGATCGAGCCCACAACCCAGGCATGTGCCCTGACCGGGAATCAAACCCCGATCGCCTGGATCCCAGGTTGACGCTCAGACGCTGAGCCACGCCTGGCCGGGCTGCTCCCTGGATCTTTAATTTGGGTTTTCTTCTTTACTAGCTCACAGGGAGTAAATACAACATATTTTCTAATTTTACAAGCCATTGTAGAACATTTAAAAATAATATTTATTATACAAACTGAGTTATCTTTTATTCAAGTTACTCAAAGTGAATAATTTGATTTCAAACTAGCCATCAATTGCTAGCTCCTTATCAAGAAGTTCCAGGTTTTGATAAGAGGTTCTATTCTGCTAAGAGCTTGGACCTAACAGGATGTCATTAGCATAAAATACACATATCTGAAATAGTAATTTTGTGCTAATTTATATTGTAGCTTTGTCTTTTCTATTATTCAAATAAGTTGTTCACTTTCATAATTTTATCTTCTCATATATTACTAAACAACATTTTTAAAAAATCAAAGATAGATAGATAATACAAAACTTACTAATTTTCTCCTTCCAGATTATTTTTTATGTTTGCAAAATGTCTACACTTTCCGTGTGTTTGGTCTGCAGAATCAACATCTAAGCATTACTTACTTTTAATTTTAAAGCAATTACTGCTTTCAAGATTTTTGTTGCTTGACTGTTCTAATTTCTTTTATTCTTATACAATATGTTAGTTCACCATATATATTATTTTGTAATAATATATGTAGTGTCTTTTATACCAAATGTAATATCAGATGATCTCTACTTGGCCTAATATAATAAAACTTTTTTTTACTGTACTATTATGAAATTCAAATATTATGTTTAGAAAAATGTCTCCTCAGTTCCTGAAACTAAAAGAACAACCAACTCATTCTCCGGACTTTCACAATTAACATAACTTACTATTCCCACTGATATACGAACACATATATGAAAAGCTAGTAGGTTTGAAAACACTAAGAAAAGTTATATGTATTATTACAAATTCTGAAATCCAGGGTGGGGCAAAAGTAGATTTACAATTTTGAGTACACAAAACAGTTTAGTCTTATATTATTATTTATTAATTATTGTATTATTTTCTATACAAACACTTGTAAACCTACTTTTGCTCCATTCTGTATATAAATATTTTCAATTTTCTCTTTTAATCACAGTAGAATAAAGGCAAATGCCCATGTATCCTCTGAAAATTAAAAAAATTTTTTTCTATTTTATTGATAAATAGCAAAGTAGAAAATCATCTCTCAAAGATAAAGAAATGAAACAAGGGATACGAGTGCCATAGAAAATCTAATTAAGTAAAGATAGACATTTTATGCTCGAATATTCTGTGATGGTAAATTAAAACTGTGGCAATGAGATTCTAGACCCAGAGAGAAAAAAAGGACCAGGTAAAAGAAAGATGACCTGGTCCCCCATGAGAAAGGCCCTCTGCAGATTAGTCATCAAGTGAAGCCCTGGAAACTGGGGTGAGGAGACACCAAGATTACTCTCTGCACTGAACCAGAACAAACACATACAAATCACCAGTGACCAAGAGAGACATCCTGGTAATGCTAGGAAAATAAGGGTGTGGGGTTTTTTTCAACTCACATTGATTGTGAAATATTTGAAATATTTTCCCATTATTCCTTTAAATCAGAGTGGGCAAAATAGAGTAGTAGGGAATAGAAAATAGCCACATTCTAGTGAGTGGGCCACAGATCTTAAAGGAGGCAGGAATGGGAGGGACCTGTATGGAAGGAATGGCAGTCAAGGGGAACAACTCCCAAATTTTCAGATTAAGAACATAGGATTCTTTAAAAATCCAATTTCCCAGTTTCATTTACCAGATTCTGAACTGATCACGTTATATGTTGAGTTATGCTAACCGAACATTTTCTCTCATAGTGTCTGGAGTGCCTGAAGAGACGGTGCATTCAGGAAGTCTGCCTCCTCATTCAGAGCAGCAGGTTGAAGCAGGTGCTACCCAAGTGAGATGCTTGTAAGGAACAGGGCGGAAACCCTTAGCGGCAACAGACAAACAGACGCAAGGTCTATTTAACAAAAGATTAAAAATTAGCTGCCCACAGGCTAGATCTAGGCTACTGATGTGCTTGGTTTGAGCAATTAAATGTTTTAAAATTAAAATAAAAACTGTCACAAACAAGAAATTTAGTGTTTTCACATTTTAAAAGCCCTAAGTTCCCTGTTGAAAACATCAGAATTCCTAATAGCACAGCCTGTCTATAGGAGAGTTATCGGCCAGAGGTGAGTGGTGGCTGCCCCTTTAGACGGTGCATTCTCTGTTAATTTGCCATGGTTGCCACCACTCCCAATTGCCTTATATCAGCTTGCTTCTTTCATTATGGTACCTGTCTGACCCTTTCAAGTAACTGCCAGTTGCCCCTGGGACTTTAAAGTTTATTCATTGAGCCAATGCCCATTTTTCTATCAAATCTGCACTTAGGATTTTATTTATTCTTACTGGCTGAAGCATCTAAAATCCCTAGCTTTACTGATCTGGAATCATTTAGGGAGAGGTATGAACTATAAAAAAGCTGGTCATGGGAAGATGAAGGTAAAAGAATATTCCAATCAAAAGGAATGGAGAGTGCAAAGGTCCAAATTCTAGGAATTTATTGTGTTGAGGCAACAGAAAAAATGTCCAGTGAGTGGAAGGTAAGAGTAAGTGGGAAAGTGGTTCTAGATGAGCTTAGAGTGATAGGTAAGGGCCAGGTCATGCAGGGCTCTTGTTAATCATGTTAAGAAATTTTAATTTTATTGACAACAATGGGAGTTCATTGGATGGCTTTTAAAAGGGGGAGTGACATCATCTGCTTTAGGTTTAAAAAGATCAGCCTGAAAGCTCAGGAGGTCAGTAGGGTTAATACAGTAGCAGTCGTGAGGATGGGACTGATATGGTAGCAACGCAAACGCGGGGATGCGGTAAGGCGGCAGGGCTGAGGGGGAAAGGGCACTGCCTCGGTTTTCACTCCCTGCAGCCGGATGAGTAATAGTGCACTTTACTGAGGGAGGGAAGACTGGCGGATGGGAAGGTTTGGGGCTTAGATCATGCTAATTTTGAGAGGTATATTGGACACACATGCCCAGTGATATCAGTTGGTCAGGTAAATATATTGATCTCAGTTCTGAAGAGCAGTTAGAGCTGGAAATAAACACATATTTGAGAATAATCACTATATAAGTACACTTTAAAGCCATCGGACAGGATAAGGGCACAAGGCGGGATCTCCTAGGGGTTGTATGTTGATAAATAAACGGGCCAGGAATATACAACTGAGGAATATACTGAGGGAGGGAAGACTATCTCTTGGCACTCTAAAACTCAGAGTTAAAAAAAAAGGGGGATGAAAGGTAGGAAAAAACCCAGAAGGGCAGATTTTACAGAAACCAAAAGCCAAAGTGCTACAAAGAGGAGAGGCTGGACAATCGTGTTGAAGGCTGACTTGTCCAGATTCTGTCTCAAATACTGAATTGCATTAACAAACATCTATTGGACATTTACTATACAAACGTTATGCCAGGTGCTCTGGGAAATAGAAACAAGAGACACATTTAGTGACCTATAAAATAAAGCCTCTAGATCAAAGCTTATTTTACTGTCTATAAAAGAACTACAACAGCATCCATTTATCACTGCAAATCTGTTTGCATGTGTGTTGCTCTACAAATAGGTACCAATTTTTTTTTTTTTTTAAAGAAAATGTGATTTGGATTTAACATGGATCATAGCAAAAGTCTTGGTTAAGATAGAAGGATGGTAACATAAGGTCCCCATATTATAGAGGGCTTGTGTGGGATGGTGTTGGGATGGGTGACCTGGCGATCTAAAATTTGCTCTGAAGGGCTTGGGGCAGGAAATGCATTTCAAAGACAGAGTAGCCATTTCTCAGAGCTCTGGCTTGCAGCACTTGATTTACAACTTATTTGTTTTGCATGGAAACTATCACAATTATATGTAGATAATGTTCCAGGTAAGTAATAGAAATATTTACTTAATTATGGTTAATGTTGTCTAAACAAGCAGGGTAACAAGTTAGTTTTAAAATACTAAGCTAAAGTTGCAAGAGCAATCTTTACCTACACTTAGTGATTTCTCTGGAAAAGCCTTTAAAGAGTGTTTATTTGAATGTAAAGGTCCTAATATATTTGTAGATGGAAAAACAATTTTGAGAGATTATTTTGTGTTTCTTCTCTGTATTTTCCCCTCTTCCATTTTCAAGCCAGGAGTCAGACCCTGGGTAAGTCTTTGCTTCAGAATTTCATACAGGTGAAAAGCACACACTGAAAAGTTGCTGGAAGACAGATCTGTCTGAGCTACTGTGAGTGCGTGGTGTGTGTGTGTGTGTGTGTGCGCGTGCGCACGCGTGTGTGTGTCTAAGCCTATAGTCACTGAAAAGGTTGAAAAGCCTGGCTTCATATTCTACAGATGTGAAGGAAAAATGCAGGGATGGACAAAGGGTTCTTGAAATCAATCAGTATAGACTAATAACAGACCATGAGAGAAGACGGTAAAGCTTTGTTGCAATAGAAGACTGGTAGGACCTTCACACAACTCTGTAAATTTGAGAAAAACCCTAATAATGACAGAAAGTAAATTTCCCATTGATATTCAATTAAGTTTAAAGTAAATGTGTTATTATATGAGTTAGTTTGTGTACTAACTCAGTGATTTTTATGTTCAGTGATTTACACACAATTTAATTAAGTAGAAATCACCATATAGATATAGACTACAACAGAAATCAGTGTATGATATATAATGATATATATATGTACAAATGGATATATGTGTGATATGCTCTTATGTGTGTACACACACACACACATACAATTTGCATGAAAGCCATCACAATTCTATATAGACAATGTTCAGAAGGAAAGAATAGAAAAATTTTTATTTACTTAATGTTTATAATGTTGTCACAGCAAGTAGGGCAGTTAGTTTTAATATATAAAATTTAAATAGTAAGAGCAATCTTTACCTACACTTTGAGTGATTTCTATGAAAAGTATTTAAAGAGCTTTTTCTTGAATGCAAAAATATATATACACATACAGGACAAAACTTACGGCCAGGCAGGGTTTGTGTAGATATCCAACTTGAGGCATTGCCATAGCCGGCATTGGTGCTGGCAGCCACTTGGAATCTATACCATCTAAATTTCTTTAATCCATATACTGTCTCTTCAGTTAGGTCAGCTTCATAGAGGTATTGAATTTGTTGGAATTCAATACATTCTTCAGGTTCCCATTCTCTGCATTTTTGAGCCCGAAGTTGAGTGGTAATCTTGTAATTTTGGAAGTAACCAAAGATAGTGTCAGGTCTCATCCATGTCAATGTTGCACTAGTTGACTGAACATTAGAAAAAGCAATATTTGTGGGAACACTGGGAACTAAAAATTAAAGACAAAAAAATAAAAAGCAATTGGAATTACCAAACATTTTGTAAACAGAAGTAAAAAATTAGATTTAAAAATACTTCTTATAATGTACCTAGTGGCATAATTGCCCTTAGATTAATATTAGGTGATGCTTCAGAGACCACAGGTTCAAAGGTAGAAGACAAAATAATTGTGATTATTTTTTATTCTTAATTTTGCTTCCAAATTCACTTACAATATAAACTTTTGCTTCATATACAAGCACTAGTACAAAAGAAAACTGCATGCTCATATAATCCTATGCCCTTCCCTAGGTATGGTCTGAGTTTCAATGTTCAGTTCCAAAGACAGACATTTTATATTTAAATGTCTAGACAGACACAAGTGCATCTTATATATAGTAAATGTTGATTATAAAATAATTTAAAATAAACAAGATTATTAAATGAATTAATAATTTATATAATTAGTTGATTTTTATTTTATCTTGTATACATTTAGAATTAACAAAACCCCTTCTAGAATATCATCCAGCACAGTGATATTAATACACAGACTAAGACACAGAGAAGTAGTGGAAAGTTCTAAGTTCTTTGGATTGAGCAAAAAGAAAGATGAAGTTGCTATTAACCAAGAGGCGGACAATTGTGGGGGGAGTAAACTTTGGAGAGAAAGATTAAGAATTGTTTTTTAGTACTTTTACTTTGAGATGCCTATCAGATATCCAGAAAGAGATGTAAAGTAGTGTATAGATGCATTAGTCTGGAGTTCTGTAGAGAGGTCTAGACTTGAGTTAAAATTTTAGATTTCTTCTTAAATTTTCACTGAATTATCTACAGACATATTGCATGCATATTTGCCTAAATCTGGAAGAAAAAAGAAAGTCTGATGCAATGGAGAACAAGTAGGAGATTACTTAGAGCCATTGGATTCAATTGACCAGACTGAATTACTCTGTTTTCAAATATTAATATTTATCATCAAATATTACTGCAGTTAAGCAAACATTAACCTTTAATGGAGCATAACAGAACAGTGATACACTACTTACAACACCCTCCCTCTTCTAGCGTTAGTTATGTAGAAAAACAATTAGAGAAGAGTTACATTTTAAGAAAAATTTACCTTTGTAGAGGAAATTTTAGAATTGGCTAAAAAGTGGAATTCCCATAACTTAGTCAAACCCCTCAGCCACTAAGTTTGAATTCAGACTACTGAAGAAAAAACATGTTTTCCAAGAAATTTCAACACAGAGAAATATGACTGATTTGGGGGTTCAGGATAAGCTTTAAGAGAAAAGATGGCATGTGAGATGGAATTTCACTGATTGTAAAGGTAGAGGTTCTAGAACAGGGGGTAACGTGATCTAAACCAAGTTTGACTGTAGTGTATAATTCATGTTGGCAGGAACAAATAGAAACACTGCACAATGGCCTGGGGACCTACTTTGTCACAGGGACTTACAGATAGCTTGTCAGGCAATGGAGAGCCATCAGGTTGTTAGAATAAGGTGTTCAGAAGTATATTTTTTCAAGTCCAGTTTGGTAGTTGCGGAAGAGGAAAAGAAATTCGTAGACCATTTGATTTGTTCAGGAAAGAAGAAAACAAGATGGTAGCAATAGGAGAAAAGAAAGGTGTTAGATCGCGTTTGGTGGTTGAATTCATAGAACAGGCAAATCAATCAGAAGGTCACAGAGTCAGAATGTGAAAGAAGGTTAGAGATAATCTTGGTCAACTTGTCTTTTTATGTCTGACCTTTATGTGGGTAGATGCCTCCCCAAGATTACCAACCCCTATACACTCAACTTCTTTCAGTTTTTCAACCAAACACTGATATAGATGCCGATGCGATGAAATTTTGCGGCTGTAACTAAGAATCCAAATAAGTTGACTTTAAAATAGGGAGAGACTATCCAGTTGGTCTGATTTTATAGCATGAGTCCTATAGAAGCAGAAAGTTTTCTTTGGTTTGCTATAAAAGAGAAAGTAAGATATTTTAAGCAAGAGATTAGACTCAATGCACACACAAAATTCTCCACTATTGGCTTTGTAGAAGGAGGAGACCACATAATAAAGAATTCAGGACATCTCTAGTTGCTGAGAGCAGCCCTTGGCTAAGCCAGCCAAGAAATAGTGATCTCAGTCCTACAAGTGTAAGAAACTGAATTTTGCCACAACCACATGAGCTTGAAAGAGGGCCTGAGCTCCATCGGAGAGTACAGCTGATTGACACCTTGATTTTAGCGGTGAGACTCTGAGAATCCAGACACAGTGTGCTCAGACTTTTGATCTATGGAACTGTGTGTGAATAGATCGATGTTGTTTTAAGTTACTAAGTCTGTGATAATTTGTGACATAGCAGCCCAAATGTCTATCAGTAGATGAGTGGATAAAATAGCTAGGGTACATTTACACAATGGAATACTACTCAGCTGTAAGAAGGAAGAAAACTTTACCTTTTGCAACCTGGAGAGCATTATGCTGAGTGAAATAAGCCAGTCAGAGAAAGACGAGTTCCATGATTTCACTGATATGTGGACTCTAATAACAAACTGAATTAACAGGCAAAATAGAGACAGACTCAGAGAGAGCAGGCAGACAGCTTTGGTGGGGTGTGGTGTGGCGGTGGGGGTGAAGGGATTGAGCATAAAAGAAAAAAAGAGAAGGAACTCATGGACACGAACAGCAGTGTGGTGATTGCTGGGGGGAGAGGGGTGGAAGAAAGTATAAGGGGGATAAATGGTGATGGAGAAAAAAATAAAATAAAGTAAGGACAAAAATAAAAGAAAAAGAAAACTAATATAACTTCCCTCTACAAAATAATCAATCTCGCCCAGCCAGTGCCACTCAGCGGTTGAGAGTTGACTTAGGATCCAGGAGATTGAGGTTTGATTCCGTCAGGACACATGCCGGGGTTGCGGGCTCGATCCCCAGTGGGGGTCGTGCAGGGGGCAGCCGATCAATGACTCTCTCATCATTGATGTTTCTATCTCTCTCTCTCTCTCTCTTCCTCTTTCTGAAATCAACAAAGATACATTCTTTAAAAAATTACCAATCTCTATCTAGTCTTTACTTAAATATATAGAGCAAAGGGAAACTCAACATCTTGAAAGGCTTCATTTTAAAATTTATTTCCAGATAGTTCTGTTGGTTTCTTCAGCCTTCATTATTTTGAACTGATATCTACCTTCCTATAAATCCTATATCTACACTGAAAACCCACCTCAAATAAGCCTAATCCTATTTTCATCTCCACTTCACTCCAACATTTATATCAAAGATCTAGAAAGGGTTTGATTCTGCATCCATTTCTATAAAAAAAAAAAAGATTGAGCAAATATATGTATGCTTGCATGTGTGTGTGTGTGCATGAACATGCACACACACACAAATGCCCATTTACCTATTATATTGTGTCCCTGAAGGTCCAGATTAATGCTTGGAACAAAGGAGGCAGTTAATAAGTATTTTTTATTGTATGAACAAATGAATAAAAGGGTATAACAGGGACTTGATTTAAATGATGAGGAAAGAATTTTCTGATTAATTATAATTTGATCAGAAACTTGACAGCCCGGCCGGGCGTGGCTCAGCAGTTGAGCATCGACCTAGGATACAGGAGATCGGGGTTCGATTCCCAATCAGGGCACATGCCCGGGTTGTGGGCTTGATCCCCAATCAGGGGGCGTGCAGGAGGCAGCTGATCAATGACTCTCTCATCATTGATGTTTCCATCTCTCTCTCTCCCTCTCCTTTCCTCTCTTTGAAATCAATAAAGATATATTAAAACAAACAAAACAAACACCTGACAGACAAAATGTAGCTTCCCAGGTGAAAAACAGCAGGATATGTTAAGACAGGGAGAAGAGAGTGTGGCACTTTGGGAACACTTAAAGAAGGCTGTTGAGTGTACAAGGAGTTGGATAGATAGAAAGTTGCAGATGTAGGCCAAAATCATATAATGTTGAGCCTTCTAGACTGGATTCAAGTTTTAGTTGTATCCTAAGTGCAGTGGGGATGATTGCGAAGTTTTAGATAGACTTTCATTTGCATTTAATCCATAGACTCTGCTCTTTCCCCACGAGAGCCAGGGAGTATAGTTTAGACATTTCCCGGTCCTTTGAGTCCACCACCAAGCACCCCTTCTGTTTCAATTTCCTTTACTTAGCATTTACTAAGCAACTAATGGCGGGAGAGGAGGGATGCATTAGCTATCCAATAAACTGGAGAAGTAAGAGGGCTACCCTTTCCCTATTTTGGCAGGAGAGATTAATAGATGTCCATGGTTCTATGAGGAACATTTTCCCCCGTTAAATGTTCAGATTTTAAAAAAGGAAACTTTAATGGCAAACTTGGTTGCACAGTAAAAAGATTTTCAGCAGGTTAATATTGATCCACAGACTCCTGTATTATCCAAAAAAGTGTTACAAAAAAGTAAAGGTTTAAATAAGATAGTATTTTAACTTGACAAAGAAACAAGGCCCATGCAAGAGCTATTTTTAATCTGGCTAAAGAAAGAGTAACAAAAATTACAGTTGCCTTCCCTGTGATGGATACAGTGGTGGACCTTGAACAGGCCCCCAGTGCTGACACATGGGCACTCAATAAATGTTGACTGTGCGGTTAAATTATGTTTCATTGAAAGTCCTTTGGTTTTCATGTAATAAAAAAAGTTGTCCATATTTTTCAATCAAATGTACGTAAAACAATGAAGCAGAAATAAAATCTAATCTGAAGCCAAATATATAACTCGCACACAATTTTATTTTAACAAGGCTACCTCAGAATCACTCATAAATGACCAGCAGTAACCCTCATTTATATCCAGTATCTTCTCTTTTGATGAACTGTGCATTGAACTAGACTATTTCAAAGCAACTGCCCTATTGAATTACAGATACAAAAAGGATTACACTCATTTTAGCATGGAGAATCAGATTTCCATTCTTTAAGAATGACTAAAAACCTCCAACTTTTTCTATCCACAGATGGTACTAATTTGAACACATCATTCCATGCTTCCTGGAGTAATCATGCAGCTTGCTTAGATTTTCTAAACATGACTGAACTGTGATGAAGCGATCAACATTCACTGCCAAGGTATTCCGTAAATTATATTTTTATTCATAAATTATTCTTATTGGTGAAATACTTTCATCATGGTGGAAATAAAAGTCTGTAGGTCTATATAAGTACAATGTGTTCCAGGTTTAAATGCATGTCAGTTTTAATGACTATTGCGTAGATTCCACTTAGGGGATGAAAATGTGTGTAAAACGTAATTATTCTCTAAATTTCTAAATATCAACTATTAGAAATTGCCAACCTTTATAATAGGATTCTGATGGTAGTTTTATTGACTTCTTGCTCACCTGATTAAATATACTAAAATAGGAGACCAAGTTTCCTTAATTATTTATGACTCCATATTTTTATCTTCAAGCACAGATGTACTCTCTTTTAAGCAAAACAGATGTATGAAAATTTATATTTATAAAACTTATAAAAGTCACACAATCTTTCTTAGTTTATTAGGAATATTTTTGTCTCTACTGATTTTAAATAATCAACAACCCTTTTAGAAACATAAGGAACAAATATATAATCTTAGCATATACAAACAAAAGTACAGTTTACTAACAAACACAGCATGGATAAAAATTAAAATAGAAATTCAAAGTTGAGTGCAAAGAAAATTTCAGCATACTATACATAAATTTTGCATTAACTTAAATTTAATTAAGAGAATTCACTGGACATTCACATTGAGTGGTATGGGCACGTTATCTGCTCCTTTTCATACACATATAAAAAGTAATTTAGCTAACTGAAACCAGCACAAACAGGTAATGCCAAAAGAAAAGGCTCAAAGGAAGGAGAAGATCTGGTAGCTATAACCTGAAAGAACAACTCAGGATCAGTAGAGATGTGAGAGAAAAGATGTTTAAGTATATTGAATATGACAAGAGATATATAAAAGGAAATGAAATGTTTGTTAAGGGCTAGAAAGTATACTAGACTGGAGAAAAGAAAGTCTAAGGAAGTAATAAGAAAAAAAAGGGGCCATCAAGTGTGGCATTACTGAAAGGCATTGAAAGTTTGAGAAATGAGTTTAGATGACTATTGTAGCCAATAGTGAACACCAACAGAGATTAATTGGTAAGGTATAAACAATGAAAGGACTGAAACTCCATGTAGCTAGTTTTTAAGAAAAAGTAAACTTGATAGAAACTGGTTAGATATTGTATATATGAAGTACAGTGCAGATTACAATGATTGCAAAGGATAATTAGGAATAAAGGTTAAATAAAAGGCAAAAGAATATGGGCAGAATGTGATGATTTATTGGTCAGAGAGGAAAAGGAGTGTAACAAATGGGATGAACCCAGGAATTCAGTCAATAGATAAAATAGATATGCTGTGTACTTTGTAGAAGTAAGTTATGATTTGGCTCTGGGTGTTATAGCATATAATATTAAAAAATCAACAATATAAATCTCAGTGGCAATAAAGACAAATTAAGTAATCAAGAAAAATGCAATAATCTCTGGTACTGAGATCAAAGATATATTTTGCCCTCCAAAGCGACATAAATAGGAGACGATGTAATTTAATGAACAATGTCTTCAACAGCATCCTTACCTGGTAAATGATAACTTTGTTTAACTTAGCTCGTTCTTATAAAAAAGCTAAGTGTGGGTGGGCAGGATAATTATCAAATATATTTTTGTAAAACTATTTCTTCAGAGATTCTACCTATTTAGTTCAGGTACACTTCTCTCAGGCACTCTGGCCTAATCCAGAGGTGGATTTCGGAGTGGCTGGAATAGTATTTACCAAAATATGCTACATAAATATGATTTTAGGTGATACTACAAAGCTGAGAATACGGGTTGGCACACTTATTAGTGTGACAAATTAAATCATCTTAACATATTTCATTTGCATGAAAGGGAACTGAGGAATTGTCTATCAGGAGGGCTGAGATTTCCTAAAAATTTTTTAACTTGTTTGTCCCAATGTGTGTATACACAGACAATTAGGGACCCAAAATTGTATGAACAAGAGCTATAGTAATATTTGTGTGGTTTTTTAAGATTTGCTATTGATTTTTAAAGAGAAAGGAAGGGGTAGAGAGAGAGAGAAACACCGATCAATAGCGAAACCTCAATCGGCTGCCCCCTGTACTCCCCCTACTGGGGACTGAGCCCGTAATCTGGGCTTCGACCTGACAACCCTTTGGTGCACCGGATGATGCCCAGCCCACTAAGCCACACAGGCCCAGGGCAATAATATTAGTTTTAAACCAAGTATTAGTGAACATAGAACTTATTTATTAAAATATTTCAGTAAAAGTCTTTTTTCTTTTTTGAGGACAGTACAAGGAAAGCAGGTTATACTTGTCCTATTTGGAGGTAAAGTGACTTGATTTGTTTTACAGTCATTAGTTTGACAACTATACATAGCAAGTTATCTCATGAGAATATCTATCAAAACTGACAACTGTGATTTAAAATAGTTCATATGAAGCAGTTCTTAGGGGAGTAATTACATAGTAGAGTTAATTGTCTATTAAAACCATTACATTAACATCTGGAGACTAAATTGAACAATTAATATTGATAAGGAAATGAGAAAGACATACTGGTTTGTAGGGATTCACTTGAGGATAGATAGGAGTAAATAAAATATTACTTTATATCTTGTTAGCATGGATAGATAGAATGTCTTGGGTGGAGAAGCTTAGGTTAGCATAAGAGGTCAGAAAAAAGCCCCAATTTAAGATAAATATTTATATATAAGCTTTGAAATCATGAGAGTGAAAGAACATTTAAAATTAATATTTACAGTGTCAGAACAGCAGATGATAAGCTCAGTAGTTAAATGGATAGTGAAGTAAAATGAGGGAAAAATCATAAAAAATGCAAGTAAGCCAATAATGTCTGGCACACATGGATACCCAAGAGATATTTGTTTAACAAATAAATGAATAAGTGAACAAACTAATGGACAGATGAACAAGATGCATGGATTCACACAAAAATTTCAAGAAGAAAGTGTCACCAATGCTGACTGATGAACAAAGGTCACCAATCAAACGCTACTTGAAACAATTACTGGTTTTAAGGATGGTGGCTGTACAAAAAAAAACCCATTAATTTAAAATATTCAAAAGGTCCTAAAGTTTGGTGAAAGCTCTGTAGGAAAGAAGAATTGGGATTTCTCAGGGATTCAGAAAGGGAGGGAGGAAGGGAGGGAGGGAGAGAGAGGAGGAGGAGGAGGAGAAGAAGAAGAAGAAGAGGAGGAGGAGGAAGAAGAAGAGGAAGAAAGAGGAGGAGGAGGAGAAGAAGAGGAAGAAGAAGAGGAAGAAGGAGGAGGAGAACAAGAGGAGGAAGAGGAAGGAGGAGGAGGAGGAGGAGAAGAAGAAGAAGGGGAGGAGGAAGAATTTCAACATGAAATGAAACGAGACAGAGAGGGAAGGAAAAACAATCAGAGAAGAAAGAATCAAAGGATGAAGTGAAACTGGGAACTCTGTGAAATAAAGTAGTCAACAGAAATATCTCAAAATATTTTTAAGAAAAAAAATAATTACTGTTTAATTTAAAGTCACGTATATTATTGAACTGTAAACACCTCTTCTATATACTTGTCACAAGATATTCAGTAAGGCTATTGTACATAAAAAAGTTCAGTGTGACTTGGGTTGTTAAAATCATGCAAAAAAAAAAAAAATGGCAGAAGCAGCCAAAAATTTATATCAAAATACCCCAGTGCCCAAACAGAATAAATTTGGGGATTTGTTCTGATAATGCCAGAATAGTTATATCAGACTAATCCTCCTGCATATAGCAAGTATGAGCTCTGGGGAAAAGAAAACAATTCTGGCTTGGATGTCAGAGAATGGGGTGTAGGAAGAAGGGAGTAACAGAGAGGGGAAACCCAAATTCTGGATCTAAACTCCTCTGAAATTCTTGGCTAATCTTTTAACTGTACACATATAAAGAACATGACAGAGTGCAGTGGAAAGCAACGGACAAAAAACAGAGTAGAAATTTTAGTTGTTTCCTAATGCAGGGGTGACAGAATTTGGAAATCGATAAACAGCTCAGACTTCATTAAAATCTCAAAAGGAGCATACATTTACTTTACTCTGTGTCCCTGGATTAAGGAATTCTCTCTAAAATAAGGATAAAACCCAAAGGACATATTTATAAAATTACCACTTCCAGCAATTTTATGATCTTATAGAATTAAAGCCACACTTTTTAAAAGAAGATAACAAATTCCAGAATTTTTGCAAAATATCACCAATGATATCCGATGTAAGTTTAAAAATTTCTAGGCAGATAGAAAAATTACTAGACAAGGAAATGGGACTCAGAGTCAAGAAGAAAATGTGTTCAATAGAAAAACATCACAGAATAAGTCAGATGTAGGAATTAGAAGAAAATGTATTTAAAAAGCTATTATAAATATTTTATTTGACTTAATGGAAAACAGTTACAATTAGAAAACAAATGGTCAATTTCAGCATAGAAATTGAAATAATGAAACAGAACTAAATGAAAATTCTAGAATTTAAATGTACAATATCCTAAATGAAAAATACATTGGACTTGTTCAACACCAGACCAAAAAATGGTCAACCTGATAACACATCAATAAAATTCCAATCTGATGAACAAATTTTTAAAAAGTGAAAAAATTTAATAAAACTTTAAGGAATAATATCAAGAGGTATGTAAATGGAGTCCCAGGAGAATAGGATAAAAGAGCACTGAAAAATATTTTAAAAAAATAATGGCCCAAAATTTCTCAATTTTGGAAAACATTAACTTACAAAAACCAAATCTAAATGAACTCACAGCAAAATAAATACAATAAAACCTATACTAGATATATCATTGTCAAACTGTTTAAAAATAAATATAGAAAAAAAAAATCCTAAAAAATGCTATAAAAATTACATATTTAACACAGGAGAACTAATGATATAAATGGCAGTTGACATATCATTAAAGATAATGAGTACTAGAAGACAAAGTTATCTTTAAAATAAAAATGGGGGTAGGGAGGTGGACTACTATCAACCCAGAATTTTACATACAGAGGAAAAAAATCCTTCAAAGAGTAGAAGCAAAATGAATTTATTTTTCAAAAAACTAAAATCTGAAAGAATTTAATGCTAGAAGAAAGAATTTGATGCATACCTGCATTAGAAGAAATTCTAGTTTCTTTAGCTGAAAGGGAAATAACACTAGATGCAACTCATAACTACTAGAATAAATGAAGAACACCAAAAATGGTAATTAGAAGAAAAAAATATGTGGCCTTTCCTTTATTTTTTTAAATGTCTACTGGCTCTGTAAGTAAAAATAATACAATAAATTTGGGGTTTTACCATGTACATAGATGTGAATTATTTAAAATATATAATTTGCAAATGTATGACCAAAAAAAGCACAAAATATGGGGAAATATACAAAATTGTACTTTTGCAAGTTCATATATTTTATGTGAAGTTGTACAATATTAACTTAAGTAGTCATGATAAGCTAAGGAAGCATATTGTAATCCCTTGAGCAACTGCTAAAAATAATAAAATGAGGAAGTATAGATAAAAATCCAATAGAGAAATTAAAATAGAGAGCTAAACTACTCAATTAATCAACAGAAAGGCAAAAAGAAAAAGCAAACGAAATAAAAAGAGAGAGGACAAATAGAAAACAAATAGCAAACAGTAGAACTAAAATTAACAATGACTTTAAATATAAATATATTAAATGCTTCATTTAAAAAGTGGAGATTCTCTGACAAGATAAAAATGAGACATAATATATGTTGTCCACAAAAGACATAGTTTTCTGTCTATTAGACCCGGTTTAAATATGACACAAATAGGAGATTCCAAGATGGCAACTGACTGAGTGGAAGCTACACTCTTCCAGGACCAATCTGGATTTACAACTAAAACATAAAAAAACTATCCTGAAGACGAGCTGGAGAGAACCCTCATAACCAAGGAAGAAAACTGGAGCCCTCATAAAGACTGGTAGGAAGTGCGGACTAGAGGGCTGGCTGGGCTCCCACAGGCAACAGCTGAAGGTCCTAAGGGGTAGCTCAGCTGTGGGGGGCTCCCACTTAGGATACTGGGGCCTAAACCCCAGGCTGGGCTTCCCAGCCAAGAGCACCAGAACTGAGAAAGGTGCCCACATAACATCTGGCTTGAAAAGCAGCCAGGTTTCTAGCTGCCAGGGAGAGATGGCTGGAAATGCAGGCACCCTCTTAAAAAGCCAACACAAAGTTTCGTGTGCAGCCACTCACCTTGGACTCCGGTGGAGGGGTAATGGAGTGGACTGGATCTGTATGGGGAGAGTCTGGGGTTGTGGGCTCTGGAGAGTGAGATCAGAGGATGCCTATCTGGATTCCTGTGCCAAGTCATTCACCCAGACTGTGGGGGACATCTTTCTCCAGCAGAAAATTTTTGGCTTTTGCTTGAAGGGGGGAAGCAACTGCCCCACCCTCCTGGAAAGCCCTCTTGCCCTGCCCAGAGGAGTTTCTACAGCCAGAAGGCTCATTAAGAGAATCAGATTAATCAGCCTGCAGGCAGAGGCAGACCTCAGAGTGCTTTGAATCTTTGCCTGAGCTATTTTGGGACCCATGCCTTGGAAAAGCAGACTTTGGTGTGCATCTTGGCACTGTCCAAATGTACCCAGTCCCAGTACAGGAGACCTCAAGCCTAGGGTTGTTGATAGCCACAAACAGAGTACTCAGGGCCAGTCACAAACTGCGTCTGACATTGGCCTGTACCAGAGACCCTCCAAAAAGACTGAGAGTCCTGGCAGATATACATAGTACTTAGAAACAAACCTCACAAAGTAGCCAAAATGGGGAGACCAAAAAACAAGGCCCAAATGAAAGAACAAGAGAAGTCTCCAGAAAAAGAGCCAAATGAAAGGGAGATAAGCAATCACTCAGATACAGAGTTCAGAATACTGATTGTAAGGATGCTCACAGCATGAAAAAAATACATGGAAACTATGAAAGAAATTAAGAATAACATAGGAGAAATAAAGAATACATTGGAAGAAATAAAGCAGATTAGAGGAAGCTGAGGATTGGATCAGTGAACTAGAAGAGAGGGTAGAAAAAAAATCACTCAATCAGAGACTCAAAAACAAAAAACAATTAAAAAACAGGATAGTCTAAGGGAGCTGTGAGACAACATGAAATGTAACAACATTCACATTATTGGAACACCAGAGGAGGTCGAAGGTAAGCAAAGGTTAGAGAACCTGTTTGATGAAATAATGGCAAAAAACTTCCTTAATCTGGTGAAGGAAAATGTCACACAAGTTCAGGAGGCACAGAGAGTCCCAAGCAAGAAGAATCCAAAGAGGCCCACGCCCAGACACATCATAATTAAAATGCCAAGAATTCAAGACAAAGAGAGAATCTTAAAGGAAGCTAGAGAAAAGCAATCCATTACCTACAAAGGAGCCCCCATAAGGCTGCAATCTGACTTCTCATCAGAAACTCTAAAGGTCAGAAGGGAATGGCATAAAGTATTCGAGGTAATGCAAAACAAGGATCTGAAACCAAGACTACTCTATCCAGCAAGATTATCATTCAAGATAGATGATGAAATAAAGAGCTTCCCAGACAAAACAAAAAGCTAAATGAGTTTATCACTATAAAACCAGCATTATAGGAAATGTTAAAGGGACTGCTATAATTAGAAGTAGAAATAGAGAAAATAAGAAACATAGGCATAAAGAAATCAAATGGCAGTAGGTAAGTATCTTTCAACAATAACCTTAAATGTAAATGGAGTAAATGCCTCAATAAAAAGAAATAGGGTAGCTGAATGGATAAGAAAACATGACCCAAATATATGCTGTATACAAGAGACCCACCTCAGAACAAAAGACTCACACAGGATGAGAGTGAAGGGATGGAAAATATTTTCCATGCAAATAGAAATGAAAAAAAAGCTGGGGTAGCAATACTCACATGGGACAAAATAGACTTCAAAATGAAGGCCATAACAAGAGACAAGAAAGGTCATTACATAATACTAAAGGGATCAATCCAACAAGAGGATATAACCCTGATAAACATATATGCACACAATATGGGAGCACCAAAATTTATAAAAAATAATTCTAGAGGACTTTAAGGGAGAGATCGACAGCAATACAGTCATACTAGCAAACTTTAACACCCCACTGACTTCACTGGATAGGTCTTCCAGACAAAAAATCAAGGAAACAATGACCCTAAATGACACTCTAGATCAGATGGATTTAATTGACGTTTACAGAACATTCCACCCCAAAGCTGCAGAATATACATTCTTCTCAAGTGCACACAGGACATTCTCAAAGATAGACCACATGTTAAGAAACAAAACAAGTCTCTACAAGTTCAAGGAGACTGAAATCCTATCAAGCATCTCTTGGATCACAGAGGCATGAAATTAGAAATCAACTACAATAAAAACACTAAAAAACACTCAAACACATGGAGGCTAAGTAGCATGCTTTTAAACAATGAATGAGTTACCAAAGAGATCAAGAAAGAAATTAAAAACTTCCTGGAAACAAATGAAAATGAACACACAACAACTCCAAATCTATGGGACTCAATGAAAGCAGTTCTATACAGGCCTACCTCAAAAAACAAGAAAAACTTCTAATAAACTCTCTAACCCTACGACTTAAAAACTGAGAAAGAGAACAACAGGAAAAGCCTAGAGTAAGTAGAAAGAAGGAAATAATAAAGATCAGAGCAGAAATAAATGAAATAGAGACTAAAAATACAATACAAAAGATCAATGAAACCAAGAGCTGGTTCTTTGAAAAGGTAAACAAGACTGATGAACCTTTAGCCAGACTCATCAAGAAGCAAAGAAAGAGGACCCAAATAAACAAAATCGGAAATGAAAGAGGTGAAATAACAGCTGACCCAACAGAAATACAAAGGATTGTAAGAAAATACTATGAACAACTATATGCCACCAAGCTGGACAACCTGGATGAAATGGACAAATTCCTTGAAAAATACAACCTTCCAAAATTCAATCAGGAAGAGTCAGAAAGCCTGATATGCCAATACCTGCTGATAAAGTTGAAGCAGTAATCAAAGGGCACCCAGCACACAAAAGCCCTGGCCCAGATGGCTTCACAGGGGAGTTTTACCAAACATTCCAAGAAGAATTAACACCTACACTCATAATATCCAAGAGGAAGGAAAACTTCCCAACTCTTTTTGCCAGGCCAGCATTCATCTAATTCCAAAACCAGATAAAGACACTACAAAGAAAGAGAATTATAGGCCAATATCCCTGATGAACATAGATGCTAAAATCTTCTACAAAATATTAGCAAATTGGATCTAGCAATATATTAAAAAGATCATACACCATGACCAAGTGGGATTTACTCCAGGGATGCAAGGCTGGTACAATATTCACAAATCAATAAACATGATACATCACATAAACAAACTGAAAGACAAAAATCACATGATCAATATGCAGAAAAAGCATTTGATAAAATCCAACACCCATTTTTGATAAAAACTCTCAGCAAAGTGGGAATAGAGGGATCATACCTCAACATATTAAAGGCCATATATGACAAACCTACAGCCAACATCACACTCAATGGGGAAAAACTAAAACCATTTCCCATAAGAACAGGAACAAGACAAGGGTGTCCACTTTCACCACTCTTATTCAACATAGTGCTGGAAGTCCTAGCCACAGCCATCAGACAAGAAGAAAACATAAAAGGCATCCACATTGGATAGGAGAAAACAAAACTGTCATTATTTGAAGATGTCATGATATTGTATGTAGAAAATCCTAAAAACTCCACCAAAAAGATACTAGATTTAATAAATGAATTCAGCAAGGTAGCAGGATACAAAATTAACACCCAGAAATCGATGGCATTTTTATACACCAATAGTGAACTCTCAGAAAGAGTAACTAAAAAAACAATATCATTTATCACTGCAACTAAAAAAATAAGATACCTAGGAATAAACTTAACCAAAGAGATAAAAGACCTGTACTCAGAAAACTACAGGACACTGAAAAAAGAAATAGAGGAAGATATAAACAAATGGAAAATATACCATGTTTATGGAATGGAAGAATTAACATCATTAAAATGTCCATACTACCCAAAGCAATCTATAAATTCAATGCAATCCCTATTAAAATACCAACAGCATATTTCACAGACCTAGAACAAACACTTCGAAAATTTATATGGAACAAAAAACACCCTGAAGAGCCAACAGCAATCCTGAGAAAGAAAAACAAAGTTAGAGGGATCACAATACCAGATATGAAGTTATACTACAAAACCACTGAAATTAAAACAGCCTGGTACTGGGACAAGAACAGATGTGTAGATCAGTGGAACAGAACAGAGGACCCAGAAATTGATCCATGCTATTATGGTCAATTATATTGATAAAGGAGGCAAGAACATACAATGGAGTAAAGACAGTCTTTTCAATAAATGGTGTTGGGAAAATTGGACAGATACATGCAAAAAAATGAAACTAGACCACCAACTTAACACCATACCCACAAGTAAATTCAAAATGGATAATAGACTTAAATGTAAGACATGAAACCATAAAAATCCTAGAAGAAAACACAGGCAGCAAAATCTCAGACATCTCTCGTAGCAATATGTTTGCTGATACATCTCCTAGGGCAAGAGAAACTAAGGAGAAAATAAACAAATGGGACTACATCAACATAAAAAGCTTCTGCACAGCAAAAAAAACCATCAACAAAACGAAAAGGGAGCCCACTGTATGGGAGAACATATTTGCCAATGACACATCTGATAAAGGGTTATATCCAAAATATATGAGGAACTAAGGAACTCATACAACTTAAAAATAGGAAGACAAACAATCTAATTAAAAAATGGGCACAAAGGACCTGAATAGACACTTCTCTAAAGATGGCTGAGAGACATGTGAAAAAATGTTCAAGGTCACTAATCATCAGAGAGATGCAAATTAAAACCACAATGAAGTATCACTTCAAACCTGTCAGAACAGCTACCATCAGCAAATCAACAAATGACAAGTGCTGGAGAGGGTGTGGAGAAAAGGGAACCTTAGCACACTGCTGGTGGGAAGGCAGACTGGGGCAGCCACTGTGGAAAACAGATCAGGGGTCAATGAAATGGAAAACAGATAGCAGAGAACATTAACAAATTCAAAAGTTGGTTCCTTAGAAAAATTAATAAAATTCATAAACACTTATCAAGCCATATATAAAATGATAATGCATCTGACCAAGTGTCATTTATCCTGAGAATGTTAAATTGCATTTAACATTCAAAAATAAATCATGTAATTTACCATAGTAACAGAATAAAAGAGAGAAAAAGTATGATCATGGCATCTACAGAAATCCTATAGCAAACACTGTATAAAATGATAAAGGATTGATGCTTCTCAAGAGTGGGAACAATGCAAAGATTTCTTTTTACTGCATCTATTTAATTTAGTATCAAAGAGTCTAGCCAGTGAAATAAGGTAAACACAAAAAGTCATAGAGTTTAGAAAGATAGACATAAAAATAACTATTATAGGTGGAATATTTTAATGTAGGAAGTTCTAAAGGATTATTTTTTAAACCCCTTTTAGGATTAATAAGTGAACTTAGCATTGTAGGATGCAATATTAATATACAAAATCAATTGTATTTCTATATTCTATATCAAACAACTGGTAACTAAAATTAACATGATTCTGTTTAGAATAACATTAAAAAATTAAATACCTAGGTATAATTTTAACAAATGACATGAGAAACTTATTTGCTGATAATTACAAACCACTGATGAAGGAAATTATAATCTAAAAATGGAGTAATACACCATGTTTATGAATCAGATAACTTATTGTTAAGATATCAGTTCTTCCCAAATGCATGCATAGATTCAGTGCAATTCAATGAAAATGTCACAGAATTGTTTGTTTGTTTGTATGGGTGATTTGAAACACAAAATTTATATGGAAATGCAAAGAGCCAAAATAATCTTGAAAATTAACACATTTTTAGAACTTACACTACCTGATTTCAAGATTTTTTATAAAGCTATAATTATCAACAAGATTTTTTATAAAGCTATAATTATCAACTGTCATAAAGGTAGGCAAATGAATCAATGGAATAGAATAGTCTAGAAATGGATTCAAACGCATGGGTACTGATGTTTGACAAAGCTACCAAGGTAATTCAATAAAGCAATATACAGATTTAATGCAACCCCCAACAAAATTCCAGTGTCATTTTTTTTAAAGAAATAGAAAAAAAAAATCATCAGAATTGTATGGAACCACAAAGAGACCCCAAAGAGCCAAAGCAATCCCTAGGAAACAACAACAAAGTCAGAGGTATTATGCTCCTGACTTCAAATTATACTACAAAGTGACAATCAATAATCAAAAGAGCATGGTACTGGAAAAAAAAAAAAAAAAAGGTACATGGAACAATGGAACAGAATAAAGAGCCTAGAAATAAAACCACAGGTATATGGGCAAAATAATTTTTACAAAGAATCCAAAAATACACAATTGAGCAAGAAGGCCTCTTAAATAAATGATGCTGGGAGAATTGGAAAGCAAAAGAATGAAACTAGATTACAGTTTATCCCCTTGTACAAAAGTTAATTCAAAATGGATCCAAGATCTAAACATAGTATCTGAGATAATAAAGTACACAGGAGAAAACATCGGTAGCAAACGTATGGACCTTGGTCATAGAGAACATGTTATGAACTTAACCCCAAAGGCAAGCGAAGCAAAAGCAACAATAAATGAACGGGGCTACATCAAACTAAAAAGCTTCTGCACAGCAAAAGAAATCTACAACAAAACAAAAAAGCAACCAAGCAAAGGGAGGTGATATTTGCAAACAACAGCTCCAACAAGGGATTAATATCCAAAATATGTAAAGAGCCCATGCAACTCAACACCAAGCAAACAAACAAACAATCCAATTAAAAGTGGGCAGAGGACCTGAACACACACCTCTCCCCAAAAGACATACATACGGTCATCAGATATATGAAAAGATGTTCAAATTCACTAGTTATTAGGGAAATGCAAATCAAACATACAATGAAATACCACCTCACATCTGCTAGAATGGCTGCTATCAACAAGACAGGTAATGACAAGAGTTGGACAGACTGTGGGGGAAAAGGAACCCTCCCTCGTTCACTGCTGGTGGAAATGTAAACTGGCGCAACCACTCTGGAAAACAGCATGGCAATTTCTCAAAAAACTAATAATAGAGTGACCCTATGACCCAGCAATCCCTCATCTGGGTATCTAACCGCAAAACTTGAAAACATTTATTTGCAAGGATATATGCACCCTTATTTTCATTGCAGCATTATTCATGGTGGCCAAACACGAAGACAACCAAAGTGTCCTTCGATAGAGGGCTGGGTACAGAAGATGTGGTACAGATATATTATGGAACACTACTCAGCCGTAAGAAAAGATGAAACACTGCCATTTGCAACAACAGGGATGGATCTTGAGAATATTATGCTAAGCTAAGTCAGTTAAAAAATGCTAATAACCATATGATTTCACTCATATGTGGGCTATAAAGCTGAAAGTTGTAGACACAGACAGGCAATAGTGTGGTGGTTACCAGAGTCAAGAGGGTGGGGAGGCAGTCAGGGGTAAAGGGGGCCAAATGTATGGTGACAGATAATTTGACTTGAGTGGTGGGCACACAATGCAATATACAGGTCATGTATCATAGAATTGTACACTTGAAACCTATATGATCCTATTAACCAATGTCACCCCTATAGATTTAATAAAATAAAAGATAAAAAAGAAAGAAAATAACACATATTCCTTAAGGACAACTGATACTGATCTATGTTGGTTGAAATCAGGACGGTGGTTGCCTTAGGGTGCAGATATCCAAGGGAACTAACTTCCTCTGGGAGATGGAAATGCTGTACATGTTACTGAGTGGTGGTTATGTGGGTTTATGCACTTATAAAAACTCACTGACTTGTACACGTAAGTTCTGTGCATTTCACTGTACAAAAAATAATTCCCCGTAAGTAAAAAACATAAAAATAAGTTATAAAAACATAAAAATAAAGCTTTCCCATTAAAATAGAATGATAATATTCAAAATAAGTCATATATTTATTACATTTCTATAGGAATTTAAAATACTAGACAGTTATACTTTCTAGCTAATAAAAAACCATTTATGAGCTTTATGGTATTTCTCATATATCCATACTAGAAATGAAGCCTTACAGATTAGTCCATCTATCCAGCTTTTAGGGAGTATGTCTTATATGACTAACCATTTCTCTGTAATAACTTAAATGAAAAATTTCAAGTTTAAACTTTAAAAATGTTAGACCTTTCATGCCTAACAAATAATAATGTACTTATATTTTAAAAATTACAAACAGAATCTTGGTTTATAAAAATTCTTATGTAAAGTAGGCTAATTTAATTAGTAACAGATTTCTGGGCTACTGATTTTCAATGTATCTTTAATCAGTATAGATTTCATTGTTATGTTCTATATTGGATAATATTTATTATCTTTCTAACATTGCAATTTATTTTAAAGTGATAATTCTTTATAATAAGGTATCCAGGCACAGAATAGATGATTGTTTTCAAGTTTGCAGTAAATAAATAGGTTGTGAAAATTCAACTTACAGTGGTGATATTAATATATTAAGAAATGTTACTTCTTTATTTGAATTTTGGAAGTGTTTAATCCTATGGTGGCTTCTATTTATGCAGGTCTTACATTTATAAAATAGCTTCCTCCACCAAAGTTATTTTTGTACACCATGAAACTGGTAATACTTGAAATTCACTGTTTTGATGTTAACAATAATGTGCACAACTTATATTCAACACCTTTCTTTACATTCATGTTGCATTGATTTTAAAACTCAGTTAAATTAACATGTTAGTAAAATTTTGTTATAATGAAAATTCATTTATTCTACATTCAAGAGTTTTTATACGTTTAGTAAACATTTTCCCCTGAAGCTTATAATCTCATAGAAACAAGTCACATTCTTGAAGCGTGCAAGTAATATTGTTATGAGAAAGAAAGAGAGAGAGAGAAAGAGAGAGAGAGGAGAGCTACTGCATGCTCACACACGCTTAATTTACTTAAAAAGGAAAGTAAAAGAGTAAGGAAAAAATGGGGTGAAATGGGGAAGGAGGTTGATATGTAAAGGCTGTTATGAAAAGTATCAGCTACAGCTGCATAAGACAGGAATGGAAAATAGTGTAATGAGATATGCCCCAGTTCCTAAATAAGTTAATAAAAATGCTGCTTGAAGAACAGCTGGTTTTAGCTGGAGCTGGGATGAAGAAAAGAGTCGAAGCCTGGAGCCCACTTAATGAAAGGTATTAGAGCATCCAGGGGTCAAGAAGACTTATGCAGAGTAACTCAAGTTCATTTTTCTTGCAAAAGGAATTACATTTAAAGGGACCTCTACATTTATAATTTAGAATTTGATACCTAAGACAATTTCATAATAGCAGACATTACACCTTTAGAACTGATCCAGGATAAAAAATGTGAGATGTGTCCAGGACCTTTAAAAATTTCCCAGGATGTATTTTGCTTCAGTGTTTTACAGATCTTATCATGTTAACTAATAGTATTTTTAACATTATAGGTTAAGCACGTATTTGATCATAGAAATTTAGTGTTCTTGAATTTTAAATCCGTATTTGGATAAAAGTATGTATATGCTTACACCATAAATATATCTGCACAAATTAACGAGGGAATCTGTATAACGGATAAAGTCCCTCCACTCCATAATGACTCTATTTAGATATTGTAAAATAGTAGAAGAAAACTATTCTAATTCCAATTAACTCAAGTTATTTGTTGAATTTCTAAGATAACGGAGGCATTATAATATAGTAGAAAGAGTTCTGGATTAGCTAGAGTTCTGCTAATAGTTACAATACACTTAGCAGACACTTAACCTCTTTGCTTCATTTCTCATGTAGGTAACATGAATGACTGAATGACATTATCACTGAGATCCAATGGAGATCTAAACTTATATAATTCTAAATTTTTAAAGCACAAGAAATACATTTGTTTCACAATATTCTTCCCAGCAGAACCTCATATAATACTTATATATTAAATAACTTGATCTTGAATATATGGATAAAAAAGGTTGCACACATGTAGTAAATACATCTTCATGAGTGGACTTCTGCTTTGATGATGGAGTAGATGTATTCCCCCTCCTCACCCCATGATGTACAGCTAAAACTGTGGGCATTAAATGTGAAACAAACATAAGAAGAATCTGAAAGGTGGCGAGAAGAAGGCAGAGCAACGAGGGAACTCAGGACCCAAGGAACAATATAGTGGTAGGCTCCTTGGGTTTTCTTTTTGACCCTTATATCCCAGAAGCCAGAAGCCTAGAAATGTCAACCAGTTCAGCCCCTAAAAAAGCCCCCCAAAAAGCCTCTACTTCTAGCCAGAAACGAAAACAAAACAAAATAGTAAAGCCCTGCAAGATAGAAAACTTTTATACAGTAACAACTTACCCCAGTACCACGGAGAAAGACTGGGATTGACCCCATTCCCTCCCATGACAACAAAGGTCAAATGGGGAACGCAGTCTTCTGCCCTCATTGGACAGTAATAAAGCACCCTTGATAGGGGGAGGGCAGAGAAGGCAAAATAGGGAGCCAGGACTTTCACCCTTTTCAGATGCCACCAGACCCCACCATCATGTCAATGGAGAACATGTGGGCAGTGGTAATGAGCCAGAGTCGGGAGGCCTCCTCATTGAAGGCCTAGTGGGCAGCTCTCTTGCCCATGACCAGCCAGCATCCCCCCCTGGGTGTCAGGAGGCTGAGTGAGGAACTTGGATTTCTACCTCCATAGGACAGTAATGGAGAGGTGACCTCCCTTTCCCTACCAGAGTGTTATCAAGGGAAATCTTGATAAATTTAATGACCCTGATAGTTACCGGGCTATTCAAATTATCCACTTCATATTACGTAAGCTGTGGTTGTTATTTTTTTTGGAGAAAGGGTTCATTTCATCTAAGGTATAAAATTTAGGTATGTAAAGTTGTTGGTATGATTCCTTTATTTTTCTTTTGATGTCTGTGGTGTCTGTAGTAGCTTCTTTCATTCCTAAATGTTGGTAATTTATGTCTTCTCTCTTTTGTTCTTTGTCAGGCTTACTAGAGGTTTGTCAATTTTTTTTCTTTTCAAGAACCTGCTCTTTCTTTCACTGATTTTTCTTACTGCTTTTCTGTTTTCAATTTTATTGATTTCTTTTCTTATTTTTCTTATTTTCTTCCTTCAGCAAGTTTTGGGCTTATCTTCCTTTTCTTTTTCTAGACTCTAATGGTTGAGTGGAATAACAAATTATGGATCTGACATGTTCTTCTTTTCCAATGTATGCATTGAGTGCTATAAATTTTCCTCTATTCACTACGTTATCTGTATTCCACACATTTGATATATTTTATTTTCACTTCATATCAATTCAATACATTTTAGTTTACTATGTTTATTTCTGAGACTTCCTTTCTGAGAAATGGTTTAGAAGTATTACTTTTTGCAACTAGCTTGATATCACATTTCACCTCCAACTTTGTATCCTGAGAGCATTTAAACATAATTTTAAAACTCCACAAAAAAGAGATCTCCAGGTTCAGATAGTGTCACTGATAAACTCTATCAAATGTTTAAAGAATAATTAACACCCATCATACACAATCTTTTCCAGAAATTAGAAGAGTCATATTATAAAGCTAGTGAAACTAGACAAAGACAGTTGAAAAAGAAACCCACAGAACTACAGACCAATCTCCCTGATGAATATAAGATATAAACATCCTTAAAAACATATTAGCAAATAAAAATCAGTAATATATGAAAAGAAGTACATCACAGTCAAGAGATGGTTGATTCCAGAGACCAAAGGCTTGTCTAATATTAGAAAATCAATCAATGTTAATCCACCATATTAACCAGCTAAAGAAGAAAATCACATGAACATGTCAATCAATGCACAAAGGCATTCACATAACATTCTTTTTTAAAAATTGATAGCTACTAAGTCAGACACCATACATAAGAAAATAAAGAAAACTTCACAAGATCCATATAAGGTAAGTACTATAAACCCTACTTGAGGGAATGTATGTGGGAAAATTAAAGTTGAGAGAGTTGAGATATCTGGTTGGCGGCGAATCTCTGCCTCACAGCCTAGTGTGTAACCGCCAACATCTACCAACTGCTAATTGTTTTTATTGGGAAACTTGCTATAAAAAGCATCCAGCAATGCAAAACTACAAAAATCCTAATTTCTCTCAAATCCTCTTCCCAGTAGTAACCACTATATTTAAAGTACTTTTTTATTATTTATTTTTATTTTATTTTCAACAACAGTTTACATTCACTATTATTTTGTATTAGTTTCAGGTGTGCAGCATAGGGGCTGAACAATCATATACTTTACAGAGTGTTCCCCCAATATTTCAGGTACCCATAGGGCACCATACATCATTATTATAATCTTATTGACTATATTTGCTATGATGTACTTTACATTCCCATGACTATTTTTTATATAACATTCTTGAAATGACAACCTTATGGAAAATGGAGAACAAATTAGTGGTTGTCAGAGGGTTAAGATAAGGGGAGGTGCAAGGAGAATGGGCATGAATTATGTGTCGCCTTAAAAAGACAACGTGAGCCCGGCCGGGCGTGGTTCAGTGGTTAAGCGTCGACCTAGGATCCAGGCGATCAGGGTTCGATTCCCGGTCAGGGCACATGCCCGGGTTGCGGGCTCAATCAATGACTCTCTCATCATTGATGTTTCTATCTCTCTCTCTCCCTCTCCTTTCCTCTCTGAAATCAATAAAGATATAAAATAAAACAAAAAAAAAGACAACATGAGGCAGATGTGCTTACCTTTAAAACAGATAGGTGCCCTTTAAAGAGACAGTACTGTGATTATGCAGTGTATGTGCTAACAGTTTTATACCAAGAGTCTTGGAAAACTGAAGAATGGGAGAAAAATAAGACTGAAGCAGACATGGAAGAGTATAGATGGAAACATAGCTCCTCAGAAAAAATATCCTGGAAACATTTCCCCGAATCAAAGCTGAAGAGAAAAATCTGGAAGTAAATAAAGAAGAGCTCCTTGGTACTAAAAAAGTTGAAGATTACAAAAAGTCTGTTGTTCGTCTTAAGTACGAGGGGGACAATGAAAATACCCGTTCTCAGTACAAAGAATCAGTGAAGAGACTATTAAGCCCGGCCAGGCGTGGCTCAGTGGTTGAGCGTCGACCTAGGATCCGGGCTATCAGGGTTCAATTCCCGGTCAGGGCACATGCCCAGGTTGCGGGCTGCAGCAGATCAATGCCTCGCTCATCATTGATGTTTCTATCTCTCTCTCTCCCTCTCCTTTCCTCTCTCTGAAATCAATAAAAAGATATATTTTTTTTTTTAAAAAAAAGAGACTATTAAATCTGTCATGAATTGTGTATGAAAAAATGGAACATGTGTGAAGAGTTCATGTAAAAATGCAGGTGGATTTTAAACATATAAAGAGTGAAACCGTGAATAAGAGATGATTAATGTAATGAGAATTCGTTAATGTGCCTGGAAACAAGATAACAACATAAAGGAATTACATTACACCAATGGTACTCAATACACAGTTCATGGGATACTGAACTTTCCTGAGGCCTTTTTGAAAAAGCTATTTTCATCATAATACAAAGATTATACTTGCTTTTTAACTGTGTTAAAATGGACACAGGGAGTGCAAAATTCATGGTGTCGAAAATGGCTCACAAATTAGCATGAATCAAGACAGTGGCACTAACCTGTAATCTTCAGATCTCCCTAACCCCACCATCTGAATGAGAGAGCTCAAATAAAAATAAGAATTTTCTTTGATATGCATAACTGACATTTTCTCATAACATGTTGAAGAACCACAAAAAATATTTAGAGCATGTGGCTATTTTACTGATGTGTATCAGACGATCTAAACATGAAGCATAACTGCCTATGAAATTTAAGGTTCAAGACCATATTATTATTTTCCAATTAGGTTGCTGAGTCTAAGTTTCTCCCATAAAGCAATTCTGAAGCTACCAAAGAGCCATACCCAATTCTTATTTCACTTCATTACGTTTTTCAATAAAATCTATTTCTCCTGAATTCCTATTTGATCCAATCTCTTATCTACACAACTGAATAACATATTTATACAGGATTGCTTTATATTTATTGGACATATCTTTACAATAATGGTGGAGCTATTTGGTCATGCAGAGCAGAGATCATCAATGCCATTCAGGATTCAATAGAGCCTGTATACAGTAATTATTAAGTATGTATTATCAAATGTCCACCACACTACGAGAGTAAAAGATAGTTCTCCAAAGAGGACATACAGATAGATGGCCAAGAGGCAGATGAAAAAATGCTCAGCGTCACCAATCATCGGAGGAATGCAAATGAGATATCCCTTCACACCTGTGAGAATAACTACATCAACAAGTCCACAAACAAGTGTTGTCGACAATATGGAGAAAAGGGAACCCTTGTTCACTGTCAGTGGGAATGCAGATTAGTGCAGCCACTGTGGAAAGCAGTCTGGAGTTACCTCAAAAAATTGAAAATGAAACTGCCTTATGACCCAGCAATTCCACTTCTGGGAATTCATCTGAAGAAACCCGAAACATAATTTGAAAAATCTATACACCCCTGTGTTCATTGCAGCGTTATTTACAATGGCCAAGATTTGGAAGCAGCCCAGGTGTCCATCAGTAGATGAGTGGATAAAACAGCTGTGGTACATTTACCTAATGGAATACTACTCAGCTGTAAAAAGGAAGAAAATATTACCATTTGTGACAGCATGGATGGACCTGGAGAACATTATGCTAAGTGAAATCAACCAGTCAGAGAAAGGCATCCAATGTGAACTTATAGGTGAAATCTAATGAACAAACTGAACTAACACGCAAAATAGAGACAGACTCATAGAGAGGACAGGCTGACAGCTGAGGGTGGGGGGCTGGAGGGTGAGGTTGGGCTTAAAAAAAAAGAAAGAACTCACTGACGGGGATAACAATGTGGAGATCGTGGGGGGAGGAAGGGAGGAGGGGAGGCAGGTGGAATAGGGTATATGGGGGATAAATGGTGATGGGGAAAAATAATAAAGTAAAATAAAAACGCAAAAAGGTACTTCTCATCTGATGTTCATTCTTAAGAAAAGTATTATGTTTAAAAATTAAGTCTGTATGAAAGATACTTTGTAAAACTGCTGAATTTCAATTAAAGTAGCAAGGTTAATAGCTATTTCTCTCTGATCTGTGACAGGCAAGTGAATGGCTTTTGTGCTTTTAGCAATTACTGACTGATAAGTGGAATGTGCCAGCTCATTCGCTTAAGAACAAACAGGATCATGCACTTTTCCTGCATGTTTGACTTCTCATCTCAACTGAGGGGTGAGGAGAGCAATGTCAGAGGGAGGCAGACAAAGGAAAAAGTGAACTTTTGAATTAGTGTAATGATTTGCAATCCTGAGAAACATTTTCACCACCTACACTCAATCTATAAGTGGTACTTAAGAATGGTATGAATTCTTATAAATGACATAATTTTTTTTAAAAAGCTTGTAAATGGAAATCAGATTTAGTCATAATTACAGTTTGTTCAGTAATCTCTGCATTGCTCAGAGAAGTCCACAAAATAGAATCTGAATAAAGTGCATAACAAACACAATTTATTTAGGATAACAATGGGCTGTATTAGCTTTTTCTTTTTTTATAGTGTAGCATAATATAATTGCAAGCTCAATGGATTTCCAATGGATCCCTACAGGTACCTGATATCTCCTATTGGACAAAAAGCTAATAAATCAAGAATGAAAAGAATGGCCTTAAAAACTACACTGTACAATTTACTTTCTAAATCACAGAACTTGGAAGCACTTTGAATAAATTCAAACTCTAAAGTTGTCTTCCAGGAAAAAAAAAGTTTTAAAAACTCAGTATTAAGTCATGACATTTACTAAGATTTGAAAATACTGTGGATCAGTGCATGCATTTTTAAATTTGAGATTCTAAAAGTTCAGTCGTACAGGCACATGAACTTGCTATAATATTTTTGTTGGTACATCTGATATATTTTGACATTAAATTCTGTTAAAAATACCAAGTTTGGGGCCTTCGTCTGTATTTTCCCCTTTCCAACGTGTTTGACTGTGACAATGAAACCAGTTTAGACCCCAAACACTAATCTCCTCATAAATTCAATCATGACACATGTTTAACTGTGCTCAGATATGACCAAGTTTACACTGAGAAAAATACCCAATAATCCCTGGAAGGAATGTTAAGGTCAGACACTAGGCAGTGAGAAAGTGAGTCAAATTTGATTTTACTTTATGTCAAAAATAAGCACAGAGTTGGTGACTCAGAGCTGACTATACACTGTGACTAATCTTAGACCACCATAAATTACAAGTTTGCAACAGCTATAAAACTGTTTCCATTTTGAACAATGAATCTCCAGTTCTTACTAACATCTATCTCATCAACAAACAATTCATGTGAAGCCAGATGAAAGCAAATCGTTTCTCTAATAAGTACAGTAATCACAAGTATAATTGCAAACTAGACCTGAATCTTAATTTTAAAGATGAAAAAAATATTTGAATGTTTTTTGAAGCAGCAATTAATACTCATGTTTCATATGAATGACTCTCCTTAATTAAAAAACAGCTTTTAGATTTGCCTGGGAGAAAATACGATTTTGCCTCATGGTTGTCTGGAAATAATATATTGCAATGGAGTAAAACCCTTATGAAAAATTATGAGTTTCATAAGAAAACTCATTTCTTTTTTTTTCTCCTACAGATGTTTGAGTGCCTTAGAATGCCAAGGCTCTCTGCGAGGAACTGAGAGTAAAATAAAGACAGGTAAGACACAGTCCCCACAAGCAAAGAGTTTACAGTGAAATAGTGGTTCTCAAACTTCAGCACCGTTTTACCCACATATCTTGCTTAAATGAACATCTGTGAGTCTTAATTTCCAAATTTTGATTCCATAGGTCTGGCGTAGGACCTAAGAGATGTGTATTCTGATGCAGGGAGTCAGAAGTCCAAATTCTGAGAACCATTTGTCTTTAGTGGTGAGAGACTACATAGTACATTGTACAATATGTCCAATATCTGCCTAATTAATTTAGAATTCCTTCAACTTCCACTAACGGGGTCTTTTAATCCTGAGTTAAGATCCAATTCAAATCTTTAATTAAAAATTTTTTTTGAAAAGATCTGAAGCTTAAGTTCAGGTATCGCTACATCGAGTGCATAACGCACTTTGCTTATGTGTCTCAGTCCCACTAACTGAAGTGTTTTGTTCCGGTAACGAAGCAGTCGCCTTGCGCTGCACTGGACTCAGTGAGAACGAGTCGTCTACCTTGTTCCAGAGTCCTGAACTTCTCATTATCGCAGAATTACTGTCCTATCTTTCCCCCCATCCCATTTTTTTAAAACTCAACTCCGGTCCAATGATCAAGACCATTTTTACCTGGCTGGACCACCCCGAGGCAGACCACCTGCCTGGATTTGAACATATTTTCTGCTCCCACACTGCACACAGCGACGACCTGCTGCCCACCCGCTGGGGAAACACCTGTCACCCTTCCTGGACTTCTCTGACACTGTCTGCCTGTCCTCACTGCTGCACATCACCTGCCATCACAGTTCCTGGGTAATCGACTCCAGTGCGTCCCAAAATGTACAGAGCATAAGATCACCTGGAGAGACGCTTCAACGTACAGATTCTCGGGCTTTAGCTTTTGAGGCTATAATTCAGCAAGTCATGGGAGGAGTCCAGAAATCTGTAGCCTTAATGCTTCACATATTATTGCAGACTTAAAAAAACACACACATTTAAGCTGGGCTTTTGAGAATTAATACAATTTTGTGTGACACAGCAAGGGAGAAGGGCAGCATAGTGTTGTGTATATTTAAAGAAGAGAAAGTAGGCAATGACCAGTCCACAGTGGATACTTAATAAAGGTTTTTGAACCAAATACATGAAATTTAATGTGATGAATAAAGTTTGGTTGGAGGCATCAGCCATACGAAGAGGTGGAGGAGACGGACATAAGGATGGAAGGCTAGACAGAAGCCAGTTCTAATGGGCGATGAATTCTGGGATGCATTTTGCAGAGTGAGGGTAAGTAAAACATCTGGAGTGTTCTGGGCCGTCCCCTACACACTGCGCTTTTCATTCTGACCTCTGTGCTTCAGATGCCCAGGTCTGCACATCTAAGCTTATCCTTCAGATAATCAACTTCAACTGCCAACACATACATGCTCTAAGTTATATATTAAAGCCAATTTAATCAAAGCAGGTGTGTGGAAAGATGAGCCTGATGGACAGTCTGGATGAACATGGGTGATAGGGCTATTTTAGGGTCTTATTACAGGAAGCAACAGAGGCCTGTTATGAAGTGGGGCCAGTCAAGTTGGAAAGGGAGAAAACTGCAGAGCCACGGCAGCAACCGGAGTGGTAAGGTCTGATTTTATGTAGGAGAGATGGGAGGAAAAAGTCACATAAAAATACGAGGCGTGGTGTCCAACTGATTATAAAGAACAGGCTCAGGAAAGTGAGAAAGACACGGAGAATTCAGGCAACATAAATTCCATTTTGAATATGTTTGGAGTTGATATACCAACCTGATCCTCCAATGAAATTTCCTAACAGTGTGTGGAGGGGGGGAGGTGCATGAACAAGAGAGAGAGGGAAAGGGGAAAAGCAGAAGAAAGTGGATTAAACTGATGAACAAATGTTCTAGGAAAGACATGAGATTGAAACAAAAATGAGCAGCTAGATTCCTGCAAAGAGGAAGGCAATGACATCGCTGAGAGAGCGTATCTGGAGAGTATAAAGAGAGGGGTAAAATTTGAAGGAGGGCAAATCAATATCTTTGATATTATTTGATGGTAACATCAAATATGGATGATAGTGAGGGTAGACGGTCAGAAGGAGAGCAGAATTTTCCTATGGAAAGTTGATGGAGTGTGAACCGGGGGTATATAGAAGATTGCGGAGCAGCTGGGAGACCTAGAGAAGGTGAATTTATAACTGAACAAGGTAGAACCATTTCTATTTTTTTCTAGCACTATTTGTCACCAGATCCTGATCTGGTGAAAACAAACAGTAGGATCCCCTCAGTGTTGGGAATCTCCTGGAAGATGAGTCACAGCTACATGGTTTGAGATCTAGGGATCAAAGGAAAGGTGGTGTTGAGGTGCGTCCGTTCCAGCTGAACAGGGAGAACGGTGAAGTCCGAGGAGATGTCACGTTGGAAAGGTGAAAAGGCAAGGGCGCGCACTGGGATGCTGAAGTTAGGGAGGAGGTGCCCCGTGTCCTGAAGTTCTGCACTTTATAGCCTCAGGGGTAGAAAAGTGAAGTAAAACTGGGTGATGCTGATTTCAAAAAAACGGAAGGGTTAAGGATGTTTCCAAGACGAAGGACCTGGATGTGCCAACAGTAAATAATTATGCCAATACCCACAGTCTCAGTCAGGGAGGACCTCCCAGGAAGTGATGTTCCCAAGAGGAATCAGGTTTTCCTTAATATGAGCAGGTTCATTGTTGGCGACCGTAGAGGGTGAAGGAGATTATGACACAGGATGGACCACTGTTAGGGAAAATAAGAGCTTTCTTTGTAGACCAGACCTTCGTGACCTGGATATTTTTACTCAAATAATATAAAAGATAAAGCCTGGCATATAGGGAAGGAAATATATGAAAGGGAATCTGACACTGCAGCCACGGAATTCAGAGAAGCATCTAGAATTCCATAAAATCAATTAAGAAAGAGAGATCCAAAAGTTTACATGGTTACTCCCTTATTTTTTAAATTATGAGAAAGCATAATTCAGTAAATTTGGAGTCTGGGTGGTAAAAAATAGATATTTGTGGAAACACAGTAAAGCAGCTTTTCTCTATTACCCCCCCCCCCCAATCTCCCAATGTTGTCAAGAAGGGTCAATGCACAACTCACCCGGTACTCTGGTAACACACGGGATAAAAAAGCATCTTTTGCATTTTTAAAGATTTCATATCTTTAGATAAAACGTGCTATAAAGATTACAATGATATCGACTAATGTCTGACACAATCCACAAGTACTGACCTGGTCCAGAACAGCCCTCTCTCCCGGGTAGTTACCTGTTTCAGGAGGCGTGCTGAGGCCGCAGGCACTTTCCCCCCCTTCGCCTGCTGAGGTGGATGCTCTTATTTTAAAGACATATGAGGTATTGGCAAGAAGTGTCATGAAAATATACATGTGATCTTGGGGAGAGACTTTTGTAGAATTCTTTTCAACTGTTATCATATAATGTGTAATGATTCCATTTGCCTTTTGGGGGGGATCCCACTTCACTAAGGCGGACTGCCAGCTAGTTGCCACGCACTGTATGTTTTGCACAACATCTGGAACTTAAGAGATAAATGCCTAACGTTAAAATTCATACACGCGTGGTAGATAAGTCAATTACTTATGTGACTGCTAGATAAAATAACGTTTAGTAGAGACAGAATAAAGATTTAACATATCAACCTATCGATTTGTGCTCAAAAAGCTCTTTACAAAGGCTGTTGTCTACAGTTCTCTCCCCTGGCTAAATTTGTATCTTTACAAACACTTTTTCCTCTGGAAGATAGAGGCATCAGAACTAATGGAGAATACTTGCAGAATGAGTGAAATTTAAAATTAAAGAAAAGACAATTTCATGGCTGTTCCAGGACTCTGGCAATTAAATATCATGAATTATTTACTTCCTTGTTTTCAAAAACATATAAAAATAGTTTCATAAAATAAGTTAACAGGGACAGTTGACAACTCGTTTAAGTTAGTTTACAAAACTGAATTTTGTGAGCATCGATTTCACTGACTCTGTGGAGCTAAAAACGTTTAATTAACCAGCTGATATTATAACCCTTAAAGTTTAAATGTTTCTATTATTTAACCAATCAAGGTATAGAATTTTGTGGCCTTAGGAATTAAGTAATTTTCAGATATCTAGAACCTACTTTGTTCCTAAACTAGTCTTTTATTTCAACTCCTTCAGTTCAAAACAGAAAAAACCAAGTGTGAATATATTCATATGAACACATATAATTGACAGCAGACAAGACCCAGCCTAGCTTTAAAGCATTAAAATTCAACTTCCTTAGAGTGAATTATTAAGCAATACTTTATCACACAAGCTGAGAAAGGGAAGAGGAAAGGGTTAAACACAAATGAAACGTTTTAGGTTCAAAAAGCTGTGTCTAACCTGATTCTTGGGTTGTGAATTTTAGTACGTTACTGAATTGGTTGCCATTTCCCACTTTGGTAAAGGCAGATATGCTGATAGAGTAAGTGCTGACCGGTTCCAGTCCAACAAGCTTGGCTTCAGTTTGAAAACCTGAAATATTCTGAAAAGCAGAAAAACATTCTTAGTCACAATGTAGCATCAAAAATTTGTGTGTAGCTGGAAGACAAAGGTATCAGAACTAACTTTTTGAGCACAGTTAAGCCTTCTATGTTTAACTGATGATTTAATAAGCATGGGCATTTTTCATTAAAAGAAAACAAATTTAAATATTATTTTGGGCATAGGGTATGCTCAGCTGATGATACCAGGATGAGCTGGACATTCTTTCAGCCATGAAGTATCTCATTCTTGCCATTTTTTAAAAAGCTAGATTATTCTGTTTTCATTTTGTCTCCCAGATTCTTCCTTGGAATTCTATACTAATTCCATTCTTTAAACCTGCCAAAATTGAAATTCCCAATTTAAATCAAACTTATAGGTGGTCGACGATACTTGATTTTTATTGAGTTTATTTAAATTCATTTTAAATACCCAGTAACATTCTATGTAGATAAATTAATCCATCCATCTCCTATTATATGATAAGCACAGGGAATAAAACAAAATCTCTGCTCTTACAAAGCTTAAACTACGAGTTTTCCAAGACAACAACTAAATTTCCTATTTGACACAATCTTAGGAAAAAGAGATAAAGAAGAACACAGCACAGGTGCCCAAGGAAGAAAATGCTTTCTCATAGAAAATTTTACCACTGAGTATGAAGTCTTCATTCAAAGATAAATATCCTAACCAAGAGCGCAGCTAAGATTAATCAGTTGTGTAAAGAGAAGACAATCTCCTGTGTGGTATAATTTTAAGAACGTTATATTATATCTGACCTAAAATATAAAACACTTGGACTTAATTATTAAACATTTTAGTAGCAAAAATTTAGCAAGGCTACTAACTCTTGGGTACTTACAGTTAGAACCATATTTTAAGTTAATTTCTCACAAGTCCTTGACATATATTAGGAACTCACTATGTTACACTATTTCCTTTCATTTCTTCACACTTATTATTTACAAAGCATACTGTTAGATAACCAGCATATTTAAAGATATATAAGACATGGTCCCTATCATCAAGGAATTTTAATAATTAGAGGAATCTACAGACAATTGCTTACTGAGAAGAAATGAAACACAATGCATGTAAATTATGATTTTGGTTAGAGAAGTGACTGAACTTGGGAGCTTACAATGAAAGTGGGAGAGTGGAGAGTAAACAGATTGACACAAGAAAAGTGGTAAGGAGGAGACATAAGTGAGGAGCATTTCCAAACACATTTTTATAGAAGTTTTCACTGAAAAAAACAACTTCAGTACGCAGGCGCGGCCTGAGTTACCCGCAGACCTGGGTCCCACTGATCTCCCCAGGAACCACACCGGAGTGACCGGCATGACAGAGACATTTGGAGAGGCTCTGGAATTATTCTCCTCCACAAACCCACATATAATTTGAAAGAATAAAAATAAAATATAATAGAAACTGGTACTGTTGTGGCATAGGGGTGGGATGAAAACATAGAAAGGAATATGGGAAAATACACTTGTAGAGAAAGTAAAACAGCGGGAGGGAACTCGACAAAGTAAAATTAGATGTTATGAAAGAAAAAAGATGGCACAAGAGTACATATAACAGAGTCTGAAAGAAAGCAAGATCGTGAAAATCGATGGGAGAAAAAATAGATGTAAAGGTAGTAGATTTTAAAGAAAAATTATGTTCTCCCCCCAAAGATGATATATTCAATATCCATGGTATAAAGGTTATATTTTTGCTACTAGTGGAATATTAATGGAAGTATTTCTATTGAGAAAAACAGAATGTCTAAAAATCTTAAAATATAACTTATTTTCATAGGTAATGACATAATGTCACTTTATGCTCAGTGCTATTACATTGCTAGATGGATTTGTTGTTGTTCTTTTTATAACTACATATAACAACAAGAGCTAACACATTCATCACATGCCAGGGGTTGTCCTAAGTGCTAGATTTTCCCTTCTAACCCTCACTTTTTAAGGTATGCATCTTCATAACTCCCGATTTGCACTTAAAGAAATTGAGTCATAAGAGGTTAAGCAACTTGTCTAATGCAGCTCAGGAAGTCTAAATGGCAGGGCTGAACCAGGCGCCGGGATGCCAAAGCCCTAGGCTGGCCACATGCCAGGGGTGTTGATGCTGGGGGTCGCCGTTCCGAGGGGAAAAGGCCACACACAGACACCCACGCTCCGACGCGCGTCCACAACTGTCCTACGGACGTGGTAACACTAAGAAAATGATTCCCTTTTCCCTTTTGATACATATTTCCCAGCCAAAGCAAATAAAAAAGTGGGAAAATGTTAAGATTAAACCCGAGATAGATATTAGAGGGCTAGGAACTTAGTGTCATTAATATAACTCCACACTTTTGGGAAAGAGATTCCACATTTATGGAATAGTAAGTATAACTCAAATTCGACTCAGCCTTTCAGATTTTGAAGTAATATGCTGATCTCCAGAAAGAAAATTGTTTCCTATGATATAATCTTAATCACAGCTTTTGCTTTTACTATTCACTTTGTAAGCTGCATGTGCTATAAAAGTGATTCACCATCAGTAATAAATTAAAATGCATATAGCAACATTGGCAACAAGGTTTTGCACACCTTTCACACTCTTCTTGCTATAACTAAATAAGAGCATCCCAGTGCTTCAATTTGCCTTTTGGAAAAAAATAACACGTTTTAAAATAAAGATCCCATATTATAACATATTTTGGCAATCAAATGCTAGAAATCATAAAGGTATATTTGAGGCCCTCTGTTACATCAGTTCTTTGGGTATTTTTCATTGATTCTGAAACCTAAAAACTGAGGAGGAAAAGGGTGTTTAGTGTTGCAAACTAATTAGTGTTGAAAGTAAAAGATAATGATATATCTGAAAAGACCAATTAGTGTGGGATTATATGCTATTAGGGAAGACTACCAGAAGTCCAATAAAAACACTTTTTTGAAAAAGTTAAAACCATTAACTTGGTACTTCTTTTAACAAATAGAAACATATTACATTTAAGATAATAACAGATTTTAGTCTGAAAAAAATTTACTATATACTTTCCAGCATTCCCAAAATGGTGCAATTATTTCTTTAAATGTAGACATTTGGAAGTTAGAAATTCTAAGTAAATTGTTCTATGAACTCTTCGGCTTCCATATCTGGCAAATGTTTTCTGTGTTTTCCACAAGCATCCTTCAATTGTAGGAAACAAAAGAAGTTTCTTAAAAGATAGCCCTTGTTTAATTTAAAACAGTGCACTTTCCCCCAGCATGTCAGAAGTTTTAATCAATTTCTGAATTTTTTAAATAAAAATATACTGTCATAATCAACCTACCTTATAAAATACAGTATCAGTTTCATGTTCATGAATTTTAAAACTATATACTTTAACAATACCGCCTGGAACAGGACTCGGGCTCCATTTCAGCCATACAGAGTCTGAGGTGTAGTTGATTAAAGTCAAATTTTGAGGAGGTGCTAAAGGCACTGTAGGAAAACATATTATAAAACTTATATTCATAATTTTTTAACATAAAAATATCATTGTGACTGCAGCTTCCTGAAGACACTAGTTAAAAGATTTATAAAGTAATCATATTTTAATTTCAGAAATAAATAGCATAAGTAATTATGTTTTTGTACTGGAACTCAGTAGTTCCCAAGTAGCTTTAAACAGAACACTTCATTCTGAAGCTCTAATTAAAAAAAAAAAAAAAGAAGCAAAGTAGATGAATAGCTGTAAACCTGTTATAAATAGACAATCAAATATCCTCTCATTTTCCATGCGGTTCCTTTCGAAAGAGAGAGCAAGTGCTGCAACAGTGAGGCATTGGAAAGAATATGAATTCCGGCTTACCTGACTCGTCTGTGTAAAAGAAAAGAATACTGGAAGGACCAAGTCCTTTTATAGTTCTTGCAGCAGCAAAAAAACTATATAGTGTAAATGGTGAAAGCTCTTCCAATATTATATAGTTATCAGAAGTAATGAAAGAATAATTTTCATTTGGTCCTTGTAAAGTTAAATCATAACTTATTATTGCACCATTTGGTTTTACTGGGGGATCCCATGATAAGAGAACTGAGGTAGAGGAAAGGTTTTTAAAAGTGTTGATTATTGGTGAAGATTCTGGGACTATAAAAGAAAAAAAGAATATTAAATGAAACAAAAGTGAATTAGCATTAAAAAAGGCTTTAATAATAATGGGACTTCATTTTATTAGCATATAATTATTTTAATTTTAAGAAACTTAGAGCTTATTGTGTTTATTGAAAGACTAGTTACTTGAGAACACATCATTTATATAATTATAAGAATAGTGTTTTCTGTCAGAAAAAAATATAAATAAATAAAAAATACCAACAATCTGCTTAATAGGCAATAAAAGGATGCAGCCTACCATCTTCTTCAGTTTTGATGTGTAGCTGGGCAGTATAGATATCAGAGAATCCCTTTTCTGTTGATGGAGTGATTTTTAATATATAATCAGTGTATTTTTCCAGATTATCAAAATACATGCTTGTCTCATACGTGACTAGATGTGGTCTTACGTGGCGAGGAGTCTGCTGTGAGCTCAGAGAAACATAGTAGAAGACTAGACCGTTGGGTTGAGATGGTGGGCCCCAGCTTACATTTATTGCAGTTGACGAAATGGACTCGTAAGTCAGGTTTCCAACAGGCCCTTCAGGCACTATGACAGGTAATGCGCAAAATATAAAAAGTATCAGTCACCCTAAATAAATTTAAGTAAATTCACAAACTGAGGATAACTGTTGAAATGGCATCTATTACATCATCAGTTCTGAAATTGTTTAAATGGCAGCTATCGTAAACATCGCCTATTATAAAATAGCTTCTAACAAATATTAAAAACTTGTGAACTATTTAAAAGATTGTTCCAACAACAAGGAAAGTATTTACTCCTCATAAATAGTATCTGTCAATTTATATCGTCAGATATTAAACATGGAATTTCACTCAGCAGAAGTGTAGGTCAATACCATTTCTCAATAAGAGACTAGTCTTTAAAAAAATAGACAGACAAAGTGGATTCAGTGACTGGGTGACAAAGGCGAAAGGATTAGGAAGTTCAAATTGGTAGTTACAAAATAGTCACAAGGATGTAAAGGACAGCATAGGGAATACAGTCAATAATATTGTAACAACTATGTATAGTGCCAGGTGGGCACTGGAAATATCAGGGGAATACTCTGTAAAGTAGATGATTGTCTAGCAAGTATGTTGTACACCTGAAACTAATACAAAATAATATTAAAATGACTAAAAGTAACCATAAGAAGAAATAGGCAATGATCCACCTGTCACTGTATTCTCAAAGCTGAAACCTAAAAAACATCAAGAGTTTCAGTCATTATAGTTTTCTGAAAACTCAGCACAAACAAGATTCTGCAGAAGCCGCATACAAGAAACTTCTGGGGTTAAAAAAAAGATATTCTAGGTATATTAGTCACGAACACAGTAAGAACAAAGATGCTGCATAGAGTCCTATGTGGATTCAAAGACTGAAACAAAATAAGTTGCTAGAGGGGGAAAAATGTAGTTCCTAAAGCAAATGGATAAACATATTAGCTATTAGAAAATCTGCCCATGTGTACCACAGCGTTTTTCATGCCCGTAACCGGATGGCCGTGACATCTTTTGAAGCAATAACAGCAACACAATTTTCATGAATAGATGGTGTAGCAGTTTTTATGAAACCAGAGGCTGTGATTATTGTAATAGTTTTATAGCTATGTTAAATGCATTTTCAAACTTTTATGGTGACTAGTTCAATGTGCCTAAACAAAATGTAGATTTTACTACACATACAAATAGAAAAAGGTTGTGAAATAACTATAAAGTTTTAAATTAATCCTATTAAATATGAATAAATACTTTTCATTTACATACTGTCTTGATCTGTGTGTACTTGAACTATGTCACTGCTTTTATTCCCATTTCCAACTGAAGTGCTTGCTGTTACCCAAAATGTATAGTAGCTGAATATTGCCAGTTTATCTATTATTGCAGATACGGTCATATTGTCAAAGTCATTGGTTACTTCATGGAGTGTAAAATTCTGAAAAATAAACATATTGTTTTAATTGTTCAGAATATAGTTTTATTATACACGAACACTTCAAAATAATTATTCATGAATTGATTGCCTCATTATTTTAATATGTTAATCTTTGAGGAAAATCAACATAGAACATTTTATTGCAATAATTAAACTGGAAATATGTTTGTACTAAAAGAGGACTACATGGTAGCAGTTTTTATTACAAAATCGATAATATAGAGTAGCAAAGAAAAAAGACTCCTAGCAATGGAGAAGGTCCAATGGCCAACTGAAAATGCTGCTACTGTGCTGACAGTGTGAGTTTTCTTATGAAACATTCTAGTAATTTTCAAAACGTTAACTATGTATTTTAAAATTTGAGAGTATCATGAAATTTTAATTTTTCCTTCCTATTAAAGAGGAAGGAATTACGAAAGTGTTCACCTCTTTCTATGAACCTAACTGGTATAATTATTCATCTTTAATGAGCCCTCTGTTCTTTACAATCTTGGGGAGAACAGGAAGGCAGTTAGATGCACTCTCTTATATGCAGAATAAGAGACATTTTATAATTTTCTGGCCTGATGCTTAGTTATATTTGTCCCAAGGCATTGTTTGAATTATTAGGAAATTTATGCAATCATTTTCTCTCTGAGCAAATATTAAACACAAAACACGTAGTCAAACAAAATAAATTTTAAAATAAAGGAAAACAGACCTTTAAAAAACATTTGGCAATTAGCATGAATAATTTTGTAATAATGTCCATCTACACTGAAAAATCTAAATCATTCCAATCCACACAGACCTCACTTAGAGTTCTATAAACCTGCATTCAATTCTGGCAGCGTAGCTCTGGGAAAATTATCTAATCTCACAGCTTCTCCTTCCTCTACTATAAAATGGGAGAAGTCATTTATACTTCACAGAGAGTTTTTGGGATTAGATGATATGAAGCATATAAAGCAATTAAAACCATTTCTGGCACATAATAAACACCAACAAATGGTAATTAGTTAATTTACATTAATAACACTGAATAATCAATTTGACTAAAATTTAGAATTAGGATGGTTCTACAATGTATCAACAAATTAAATTCAGCAAGTTTTTCAGGGTTTTTTTTTGCCAATATTTGGTGGGGGGAGAATGAATCTAATAAAAGATCTATTTCAATTTTGTGGTGATTTATTTAGGAGCAAACAAGTTAAAATAATATAACAACAGCACACAAAATATGATCTGTGAACTTTAATATCTTCCAACACATCTACTTTATACATGGAATAACAGGTTTGTATCAAGTATCATGTAAAGTATTAATGTAGCTTTCTAGTGTAACTTTTAATTTTTCTTTGTTACAGAATTTATTCTAATTACCTATGACCTTGATGACAATTAAGTAACAAATTATGTTGAATCAGCCAGAAGTCATTCATGCCGAGTGTGTGTAGACATGCACAGACATAACAAATTTAGAATTAGATCAATTATCTAGATTATTTCATTCACCTATTTATTTTTGGAAAAAACATCTTGTAGTTCAAATCTATCTAATGAAGGTTTACTCTTCCATGTATATAAATGCAGTCAGAGAGTAGTTAGTAAGAACTTTTCAAATTTGATTAATCAACCAGTATTTTTTTTGTACTTTATAATGTAATAAGACTACGTCAGGCACACTGAAGAGACATGACATGAGTGGGTAAAAATTAAAATGTTGAAGCTTTCGTACACTATACAAAACACTGTGCAACAATTGAGAGAGGAACGGAATGGTTCACCAGGGAGAAACAGAGAGATTAAATTCCCCAGAATAAGAAGGAAAGATCGCTGCCAACTCAGGTGCTCCGGAGTCGTCACTAAGTACTGAAAATAATCTACGTCTATTCTAATAATTTATGTCCTTTCCACTAAAATATTTATTGATCATCAAACCTATATAGACTGCAGTACCGGGGGACTTCGGGACATGGAAAGATAACTGTCATGTGACCTTTTCTTCAGGTTGCTTGTGATGGCATAAGGGAGCCTATGACAAGTGTGAGATACCAGGACTGGGACGCAGGCTGTGCTGTGCCGTGAGAGAGATTCTACAAATTTCAGTGGGAAGGAGAAGGAAAAGAATAGGAAAGAAAAATATATATACATTTATTTTGTTATATAATTTTGATTTTGAGGATTTCTTCTATTCTACCAATCCAAAATAGAAAAATTAGGTAGTAAAGATTTCGACGCTATATTTAACATTAACTTTAGGAATAAATTACAGCACAGATGAACTTCAAGCAACAGGAGAAATCTTTTAAATCGTTAGCTTATGTCCTCTTGCAGCTGTCACACTTAAAAGCATGCTTAAGATTATTTAATAAAAGATTACATTTTCTAAGATAGATAAATTGCAAATGATATCACATTATATACCCAGGTTTGAATAAGTAGGTCCATAAGATCATGTTGAAACCAAAGTTAGATGTTTACACCTGATTATTTAGACATGGACAAAGAGAACCCAAATAGAATCATGTATAAGCCATCAAGCAAACTGTACAGAAGCAAAAGCTTTGCTAAGATTCAGAACCACTGACACCACTTTGCAAAATTTTTGTTAAATGTGTGAAAGAAGCAATTCCAATAACCTATATGATATAATGACACTGTTAAATGTATAAACAACATTGCAGTTAGAAAATAATAATAAATTGTATACTCATCCCCGTATCTCTTCCCCAAATAGAGCAGAACAAAAAGGTACAGTAAAAAATGCTTGATGTACAGAGTAGGGGAAAAATAAAAAAATAAAAATATCCTCCTTTCTTAGGGGGCCTCCATTCTTACAGGGCCTTGAACGGCATGTAAAAATCAAACCAACCTCTGGACTTCCTTTACTCACTCCTGGGCTAGTCCTGAGACAGCCTGCAAAGTGCTGCTCTGGTCCTGTTCACTAGCGCGAACTACGCTACAGATACACTGCGGCGAGTCTCACTGTAGGCCCAGAAGGCTGCTGCTCACTAGGACTCACTCTACTCACTAAACCTTGGTTGTCGGTCACAAATAGAACCAGGCAGCCTGGAACGACTAAGACTTATCTCTATTCTCCTGCTCAAAAAGATACAAAGAAATAAGAATGGCCAGAGTCACCATCAACATGCAGTCAATAGTTTCTATCAGTAAGGTAGGCAGCAGTAAACCGGGGGATTTTTTCTAAATTAGTGCTTTCCCTATTACAGTCCAACTTTCCTCATTCCTGATTCAGTCACAATAATTCCAATTATATTCTTTTAATATATATTGGTTCTGTGAGATATTTAGAGAAATAAAGAAATTCTGCTGAAGAGATAAAAATATTTCTCTAAATGAAATGCATTTTAGCTATTTTCATAACTACTATCATTCGTAATCTCAGAAAGTGTCCATCTGCAGGGTGTGACCCTAGTACCTTGCATACCTCATTAACTACAGTTCTAGTTTGTATTATATCTGATAATAATAATAGTAATAATAGTGATAGCTCCTCTTGCTAACAATTGAAAACATTCTTTTAAAAATGAAAAACACACAGCACATTCAAACATGAAAAGTATTTATATTGTATACAAACAAAATACATTTTTACTTAGTTGAGAAATAATTGGGGGCAAATGAAACCATCAACTCTTTAGGGAACACTTCTTGGAGGAGTGGAATTGAGGACCATATTTATGTACAGAATTTTAAATAGGTGGCAGCTTCATTGTTGATAACACCTTTGAAACTGATATAGAAATGTGTGTGCGCGCACACGCACATGCATTGAGAGATAGATAGACTAAAATGTATCTGACATTTCCCCATCACATTCTTCTACAGCAATGGGAGTTTTACAAAATGACTATACAAAATTATCAATGTAAGATAAATGATTTTTTCTACCATGCCCAGTCTATATAATTAGCAACAAAACTGAAGAATGTAAATAAAGAAGTAGGACAAAACTCAGGCCTTACCTGCACGAAAGTACCTGAAGTATTTCTGTAATAAACAGAATAATATTGTATAACCCCATTAGGTTTTGAAGGTGGCGTCCAAAAGAGAATTATTGATGAAGAACTGATATTGGCATAATGAACATCTTTGGGAGGATCACTTGGTGCTATAAAAAATAAAAAGCAGTTGAACCAAAAACTGAACTTGTGGCTCCCAATAATATCTGAAATGTTCTAAATTTTACCTGCCTTTTATAAGTAATGATAATTGTTTTACAAAAAAAACAACCACCTTAAATTGGAATAACATCTAATTACAAATTAGAAATGAAATCCACAAGGCTCAGTGGGCAATCCCTCTAACACTATAGCAATACCCAAGCAGAGGAAAGATGAATTTCTTACTTGTAAAACACTGTCCTAGCTCTAAAACATATCTATTGCCCTAGATTTGAACATTAAAATGAATTTCCAATATATAATATATAATATGAAACTCCAACTTAGAACTTTAAAATTGAATAATAGAAGACAAAGGCAGAGAGCTGACTTCATGCTGAGTGCATTTACAAATTTAAGTGCATTTAATCCTCATAGAACCTTGTGAAGGAGATACTATATTGTTTCCATAATACAGATAGGAAATTGAGGCACAGAGAGCTCAACTATGTGTACGATCATCACACAGCTAGAAAGCGACCAAAAAGCAATTTTGCATCCAACCAATGACAGATAAAAATAATATATTTTTATATTCAACATTTATTTTGTCTGGGTAAGATATTCTTTATGTGGCCTACACGGATAAGAACTCACCTCCCTCAGGTGTTCGAAAGTTAATGATATTGCTTCTTGTTTTCCCATCACCGAATCTGGTGCTAGCTGTTACATATGCACTATATTCAACATTATAGTCCAAGTCTGAAAACTCTAATGATATTTCAGTTACATTAATAGTTTTTAATGATGACTTATCCCTGAGAGAGAAAAAAAGAGATTATCTGTATAATTGACTTTTAAATTAAATGTTACATATACATTTTGAGCAGTACATTAAAAATAAACATGTATGCACAGAAATTTATTAATCCAGGCTAATAAGATAAAGATGCCACTTATCCTGAAATGCTAAAAGAGAATTTCAGAATAATTCAATAAATAGATTTCTTTTGTTTTCAAGTATATTCAGTAATTCAACCAAGTGTTAATAATACGTGTTTATATTAGAGTTTGCTTGGACTAATTTTAATGAATCTCTAAGAATACTATATATTCAAAGTAATCATAGCATTTCTTTCCATACCAATGTTTTAGTTGTTCAAATATTTATTCTTTTAAGTGTTGGCAAAATCTTATTTATACTATATATTTATAAACAAACTCGTTTTTCATATATTGTAAAAAAGTAACATCTATTTCAGACAAATCCAAATAAATAAATAGTAAATATCTGAACAACAGTATCTAAATAGCAAGCCTGTGGGTTATCATGTATTTACTTAATTAGAAACAAGACTGAAAATAATGTACACATAACATATAGGGAGAAAAATAGAGCTCATATCTCTCACTCAATTAAAATCTTAAAAGTATTTGAAATGTCAATCCAGAAAAGAAAATAAATACTCTTCAAGCAAGTAGCAAAACCTAGGAGGAGGGGAAAAAATGTCTAAAGAACAAAAGATTGCTAAGTAAAAGTGCACTACAATTATTTTATTTCAGTTATGTTAGTTCAGGCTCCATAGTTTTGAATTGGGTATAGGTTATAACCTTAATTAAAGAATGAATATGTATATAGAGTTGCTGAAAACTGCATTTTAAAAAGAAATTTAGATTTTAAGAATAGTAAAATTAATTATTAAATAACTTAGATAAGGAAATATCAATATCACAGATTATATAACATATATATCTTGTAATCTCAGTCTTTTCTTCTTTAGAAACACAAGGTATCCAAGACGTAAATGGATATTCCCTATGAAGATATAATGCCCTTTCTTTACCATTGAAATATGTGAATTCTTGAATAATCAAAAGGAATAATAGATTTTAGGTGAATTAAGGGTATCCACAGAGAGATTTCAGCCATGGTTTTACCATCATAAAAGCATCAATTCACCTCAAATATAAGTATGGTTATCTGAAAAACAGTTGAAAAGCTTACCATAGTGAGAAAAATATGGACTCAGAGTATGCTATTAGAGACAAGTAGGATAAGCTAGGCTACTCGGCAATTTGAAACAGTTTTATCAGACATCCTTTTCAGAAGCAGGAGGGAGAGCTTTCTTTTAGTTTATTGACCCTGCAGGAGAGGGGCCCTGCAAACCCAATGCTGTGTCTATTAGTCTCAGACAAAGAGGCCTTGGCAGAGAAAATTTACTCAAGTCCACACTCCTGTCATCAGAACACTACAATATAACTAATACAATTCAGATCTCTAAAGCTATGAAATTAAAGTAAACTAATTAATTGCGCTATATCTATTTTTAAAATTCCTTATCAAGCATATTTTTCAATGTTATCTGCTGTTTCGTGTCGCTTTCTTACCCTGATCTTCACAGCAAAACATTACAGATAAGTATCTACCTACAATAAGAAAATCCTGCTTGAGTTTCATGGATAGTGCAATTACCATGAAAATGCAGATCAAAAGTAAATTTCATCTCACATATCTGAATCTTTCAGTAAAAATAAAATAGTATTTATAAATTATCTAAATAACAAACTCATTAATTCACCCTGGACACCATATATATAGTTTCTACATCTGTCCTGATTTAGCTCCAGAGAAAAAAATAGTGTTAACAAAATTTTTCAGATACTAATATGTCTTATCTGTGTGGGGCTTATTTGTTTTTCTTTTGAAGTATAGGACTGTGACCAATATTTTAATGACTAAGGTGGAAAATTACCTGAGCATGAATGAACTCCAATTGAAATTTCAACTACTGATTTGAAAAGTGAGGACTGTATCTTTTATGTAAGAGCCAGCTTGCCATACAAATGAGAACAGAGAGAAATGGAAAAGAGATATGTGGTGCTGTCCCTGAAGATCTGACCTAGCCTCCTTGCTTTTATGCTGTTGCCAGATTGGAGGAAACACATTAACCTCTGGGCTGAGGCCTGAGCTCTTTGCTGCCTCAGTGAGCAATCCTGCAGTTCAGGGGGGTCCCTCCCTCCCCTGCAGAGAAATCCAGCTTCGACACTGCTACCATCAGTTGTCCATTTGGTCTTAGCTGCTTTCATTTAAAAATCTGTTTTGTTATTAGTTTAAAAATACTAATGGGATGATTATGTGTTTCATTATAAAAGTATATGTTCTATATCTTATTTTTCTCTTTTCATATGAATAATAATGATCTATACAATTACTTTTTGTAGTTGTCTAATTTGAATGTCTCATAGGTATTCAGCCATTCTTCTTTAAATTAATATTTAGGTTGTCTCACTTTTTTCCTTTAGTTATTACTAATAACGATGCAGTAATTATTCTTATACAAAAATCTTTTCATAATGGTAATTTTACTTCTGTAGGCTAAATTCCCAGTCGTGTGATAACTGAGTCAAATGGTTTGAATTTATTTTTATTTGAATGATCACTGTTCTAAAATAATTTCTATTCCAAATTATAATTTATTATAATTTAGAGTCACAACAATAATGTGTGAAAATACATATTTTGACAAACTCTCACTACTAGTCCGGGTACTAATCTTCTTAACTTCTGCAAGTTTAATTGACAACAACAAAACATATGTAATTTGCAGCACATCTCTGGCCATGAGTGAGATACGTCTTCTCATATGTTTATTGGTTATTAGCGTTCCATTTTTAAATAACTTGCCCACATATTTTCGTTTCTCTATTTTATTTGAGCTTTTTAAATGGAGAATAGTATATGTTGGAGTTAGAGAGACATGTTCTTTTACATAGTGCTCCAAACAAAAAGATAGATAGCTTCTCCATCACCTCTAAATTTAGAGATGACATGCATGCAATCAATATTCGGCAAAATGCAACAAAATTTATTGAGTATCCACTTTATGTCAGGATCTCTGTTAGACCTAAATATAAGCAAGATACAGAAAGACAAAGCAGTAAATAATTATAAAACAATTCATTAACAACCGTGACCTCCTTAAAGATGAGAACAATACGTTTTCCCCCCAGTGCCTAAAAGAAAAGAAAAAGAGAAAGGAATGAGCAAAAACATTAGTTGTAGCAATGAGTAGAAAAGGGAAATAAAGCAACAGGCCCCAAGGAGGCAGGAAGTTGTTTCCTAGAGAGCTGGCCTGTAAGATTGGGGAGCAGAATAGAGGCTGAGTGAGGAGGGAAGCGGAAGAGGGGAGGCCTACCTGACAAAGCAGGTCTAACTCTCACATGCCCAAAGTCACAAACTGTGTAGAAATAGAAGGAATAGAAATGTCACACAATACTTAATCGCTAAAACAGGTAACTTTCGACATCAGCCAAACCTCCTGATTCGTGCGAATTTTCAAACTGAGAAAAAACTCGAGGAAAGTCTTCAATGCAATCATTTTAATGATTTAGTTCTAGGAACTTATTACAACATTTTTAATGCTGTTTGAACTTTGAGAAATCAAAGCTATTCAAATGACTGAAAGTATTCGGAAAATGTTTAGGGCATAAGGGAAATTCTAAAGCATAAGAGCTGTTTTTTTGCTCTGCTTTACCAATTCCTTTTCTCAACTTTTATCACATCAAGACCATGCCAGATAGCAACTGCCTATGAAGGAATCATGAACACCAAAACCCCATGGGAAGATGTAAATTTTCCCTTTTCCCTACTTGTGAACCAGAATGGTTTTCTACATAAGGTTTGAGACCCTTCGAAAGGTCAAGGCCTTCATTCTAACCTACATCATTTTATCTTTTGTTTCCTGTGGGCAATCTAACCTGATGATGCATTCACCTCTGTTTATTTCTATGAATTCATTTTCAAAACTTTAATCTGCTATCTAAATATTCTAGATAAATCCTTTCAATCACTAAATTCCACCCCCCCAAAACTAAGAATTTCAACATCCATTTACTTAACTTTTCATCAAATCATTTCCTCCCTCATATTTTCCCACCACAAGGAAACTGCTCATATATGTTACATTTTGGAAAAATTTCTCTGCACAGCATGTAGTATCAATAGTTTAGTAATTAAGTATTAAACAGCCCCAAACTAGTAAGGCACAATTAGTTGCATATTCCATGATTATAAAGATTTTCCAGAGTCTCAGAGAAAGTCTGAGTCAATATAAGGTATTTATTTGATTGTTGCTATTGCTCTTATTGTCATTTGGTTAGCTAGTTGATTTGGTTTAACTTTGTTTGTTTGCCTTTAGCAGAAAAAGACCTACTTAAAAGATTAGAGGAAAAATCCACCAAAGAGAATGAGGTTGAATGCACTTATGAGCCAGGGTCTTGGAGAAGACATAAGGAGTTGGGTCCAGAAGACAGGGAACAGGATTGTGCTTAAGTTGGGTTCCTCCCCTGAGAGTGGACAAAATTCCTCAGGTCAAAACAAGAAACCTGGATTTTATTCCAGGGGTAATGGAAACTTTTTGGAATGTTTTATCCAGGGATGTGAACTTTGGGTGTATGGTTAAATTAAATTTTAATATCCCACGGAACACTAAGATTAATTCTCTCTTTGTCCCTCCCTGTCTCCGTCTCTGTTTCTCTCCACCTTTCTCTCTCATGGTGCAGCGTCTGGCCCACCCACCTCTTCAGCTTCACCTCTTCCAATTTCCTCCTGTGCCATCATACTCAACACACACAGCCACCTTGCTGTTGTCCTTGCCAAGTTTCTTGCTGTCAACCACATCTAATTAAATTATTTGAGCTCTTATACCTGATGAGTACACACCTGGATTTTTCAGTTACATGTGTCAATAAATTCCCACTTTCTGCTTAAGTCAATTTAAGTTGGGTCCAGTCACTGGAAACTAAGTTATCTTAACTAATAACTATTCTTACTCTTTTCACCATTTCTCATATGCATTATTCTGAATATTTCCACTATCCTTATCACTCATCCCCAAATAAGCTCTACTTTGTCCATATAATATTTAAATGTGGGGACCAGTAATCCAACTGGTTTACACATGAAACCATGTAATTTTTCTCTCATACCAAGTACAGTTTATCAACTAATGCAGACCAATATCAAGCCAGTGAAGTTTTTAGTAGAAATATCCCCTATGAGTTGATGCAATAAATTCAATTTATCTTTACTCTGTTTATCACAAATGCTTTTACCAAACTAAGATTTCCAATTTCTATAAGTATACTGCTGAGTTTTTATAACAAAGACAATTATAAACTTATTCCTAGTGATGTGAGAAAAGCATGGTTTGGGAGTAAGACAGATCTGGGTTTGAATTCTGATGCTGTCATCGTCCAGCTCTGCAAATGTAAGTTATTCCTTAATCTCATCAAGACTTAGTTTCCACAATTATTAAATGAGGATACTGTTATGTTCTTTATGGTATTGTTGCAAAAAATAAATAAGAAAATATATGGAAGAAACCAAACACAACATTTGTCCCAAAATGGTAACTACTCTACTATTCCTCCTGAGCTCTTCTCTTCAGCTCTCCAAGACATTTTGCGGTAATGCCAGGAAATCACACTCTCTCACGGCTCTGTGCATTTCACAAAGAGATGAAGCAAAGAGATCCCCTACATTTAGAGTTTAAACATTTGAGATCCAGACAGGCAAAATAAATGACTAAATAGATTGGCCTTGAAACAAGTTGTGGTGGGAAGTGTGGTAAACCACAGGGCAAATGCTCCATTTATGACAGCTTCCATTTAACTCCAGGTGATTTTATCACGGTGAACATGGCAAAAGTATTCTCTATTCTCAAGGAACCTGAAGTTTTACCAGGTATCTACTCATTTTTAAATGCTGCTGGATTTCTATTCAGAATTTATTAACAATTTGCAGGTCTAGCAAAGCATGGGTGGTCACCATGTAGCCTGTTTGTGCACTCTGACACTCAAGCTTCATCCAAGTCATTCATTAAAAATGACTAGCAAGAATTTTAAAAAATTACAAAAAGATATAGCCTAATTTTACATATTTTTAAATTTATGTAAATGTGTTTTGCTCACCTATTTTGCAACTTGTCTTTTTTGTTTATCATTACATCTTGATATTTATCAAGTTTGATACCTGAAGCTCAAGCTTATCCACCTTAAGTGCTCTGTAGTAGCCCACTGAATGAATATTCCTCATTTTTTATTAATCAGCTTACTGTGGTTGGTAATTCAGATCTTGTTGTGGCTGTGATGGATACTGGAATGAACATTCATGCATATGTATCTTTCTGCTCAAGAGTGTTTTACTAGGGTTTATAACTAGAAGTGGAAACTTGAAATAGAACCTGCAGATCCTTAAAAAAAAAAAAGACTAGCAAGAAAGAGCAAAGACAGAGTTTTTAACATCTCACTAGAAACCTCAATTTAAAAAATCAAGAGCACCCTTATACTTAGCCAGTCCCTCTACCAATGTATCACTGATCATCTCAATTTGGCTCCAATATGTCATTTCTATAATGCTATTTATCAACTTCTTGACATGGCTCATTTGTGCTGCTTCTGAGACTTCATACACTGTTTCCATTGAGATGTTCTCCTGACTTAAGAATCTATCTTTACCACCTTCATCCTAAAATGGGAGTAAATTCATGAAATGTGAAATGACCCTCTTCCTATTCTGATTATTGTTCTATATCATATGCTCGAAACACTAGGTAGTTTTAAAAGGATGAAAATCTTTTAGAAAATTGGAAGAAACAGGGCTAAACATACTTTTTTAGCATATGGAAGGCCATTTTCAAAGGTAAGCTTTTATGTTACAGGGGAAATTATTAGACTGGTGACATTTGATTAAAAGTTTGCATCAGAATTGTTTTGACTGCCTAACATATTGCTTAACAAGTATCTTTAAATTATTTTACATGGCATATTTTATCTCCAATAAGTCTACATCATTTAAGGTTCTATATATTTTATATCATCTGATGGAGTATAATAAACATCTGTCAAACTGACTGATTCAGAATCACTTTTCATAATTACTGCTAAGAAAAGTGAGAAACATTTCAAAGCCAAGATCTGTACATAAGCTAGAATTTTCAGCATCACTTTCATTCTACAGTCTTTTAGCTAAACCTTATAGAGCATTCACTCAAGTTTTATGAACAAAGGAGAAAACTACTGTTAAATTTTACTGACAATATAGAAGTAAAATTGCTAAGAAAACCCACAGTGAATTCAACTCTAGAGTAAATAAATAAGCTTTATATTAGTCTACTTAACCCACAGTATATTAGAAGGAAAAGCTTTCAGTGCTCTAGTAGAAATGGATGCATTTAATGATAGTATAATTTATCCATACAACTGAGAAAAACACTACTTAAACATCTTGCTAGATGCTAAAAGTTATTTCACAGAGCAAACTATAGAAGGAAAAATTAATTTAAAATGCAGCGGGTTAAAGGAGATTTCTGAGCACACGGTCCATAGCCCATATGTGACTCACACTGCAGTGGATAGCAAATGATTGTGCATTACCCCTCATGAGTAGGTTGTAAAGAAATATGCATGACAAAGAGAGAATCATCCAGTGTAACAAATGTAACAAGAAGCCTGCATTTTGCTGACATACTGAAAAGAGTAACTAGCCAAGATGTTTAAAAACAAAAGGTAACTATTGGAACAACTGAAACAATGGAAGCAGAATTGTGAGAGAAATATAAACCGCTGAAATTGGAACCCTGCTAATAATAATAGCTACCATTTATACAGTATGTTAAAAGAACTGTACAGATAATTAAGTGTCAGAGTCAGGATTCAAACCCATGTCTCTTTCACTCAAGACCCATGTGCATTATGTTATGGTATCTGCCTCTTATTTTTCCCAATAAAACATGGCAAAAATCCTCAAAAAGCATTAGAGATTGTGAAAGAACTCAGAATTATAACTATTCCTTTAACTACATAAGCTAAAGTTTCCAGTAAGTATCTCAGTGACAAGATGCTAGACATTTAAAAATGCCTCTATATACTTCATTATCATTAATATATATTTCAGTCTGTTATAGATAATATGCTTGAAGATGCAAAAATGTTTTTCCATTTTTGCTCTTTCTTTATGTGATCTTACCCTATCCAACCTGAGGCATCCCTTGCCTGAGAGAGCATCACTACTCTTACGGCAGAAAGTCAACAAGTCAACATCAATTTCTAACTCTTAAAATATACTCTTAATTCATTCATCCCGTCAAAATACTATTTCACTTATCAGCCAGGTAGTTTTCTGTTCTAGATACAGCAATGAACAAAGTAAATCTTGAAGCACAAAGGGTCTTTCTCCCCACTCCACCAATCAATCTCCCGCCCCGTCCCCTGTGTGTGTTTTCAAATGAAACCAAGTTTTGTAGGGGAAAAAGTTTTTCTACATTCTCTGCATACATCAAGAGTCAGTCCTGGGTTATTTAAGATCATAGAGTTAGATAAATAGTGATGATGTAGAGAGGAAGGAGTGTATGAGAAAAGAAAGTTTTTATCAATCAAGAATTTAAAAAAAAAAAAAAAAGCTTTGCACTACTAAGAAAGAGCGAGAGGAAGAAAAGGCCAAGCAGCGGAACTAGAGTGTCCTGGGATCTCAGGGTGATGGCAGAGCAGTGAAGACACCTCAATAGGTTGTGAAAGAAATCCCACCATAAAGGGTTTGCTCCTTCTCAGGATGGAGAGAAATGACAAGCCTCTCAGAAAAGCTTTGTTTCTATACAGAAGACCTAAGGGCTCCTCTAGTGGACCATGAAGAGCTGGGGAAGGGTGGGGGAGTTTCCTCCCATCCTGACGCTGCAGCTGTGTGAAGGGAAAACGACCAAGGGCATCTGAGAGTTCAGACAGACTTGCTAAGAGATCCGGGGCACTAGAATAGGCCTGGGGTTGGATCAAGGATAAAACAGAAAATAGGAACCTTGAAACTAGAAGCTATGACTGCAGATCAGTGCCAGAATGATTCCCCAAAAGCCAGGTGAGAGGAGCCACAGCATCACAGACATGAAACTCCCTCAGCCCAGCTTCCCTGGGCTTCACCTGTACCTAGAATCCATCTTAGGAAGGGAGACAGAAAAGGGGTACTTTTAGAAAAAGGAGAGAAAAGGCACTGTTGGGAGGCGACCTTAAAATTGATGGAATATTTACCCAAATGAAATTGAACTAAACACAGAAGGATTGAGAGAAAAAATGAGTGACCCCGAGTCAGGGCCCTCACTGCCCACACCAACACTGCAAACGGCACAAAGACCAGTTACAGGGCATGAAGATCATGTTTTATATCACATCTGAATTCATATAAACCATGCAAAATTCTATAGTCTTGCTATATTCTGGAAAGGTAGTACAACATATGTAAATGCCGTTGTTTATTTTCAACACATCCTACTTTTAAAAAAAATAAAATTCAGAATTAAAAATAGATAACTTAGAATTACAGCTAAGTTCCTATGGGTGGGTCCTATGGGCTATCACAGTTCATACCCAGAGAGAAAAGACCCAGGGAGACCGCACCCCTCAGAATGCTATCTAACCTTGTGTGTTTCTCTCCATGTGCGCTGCACACATGATGCTAAAAAAACTCCGCGAGGCTTTAGTGAGACATGCATGATCACTGCCCAGGGAAACAAGGTTGTTCTCACAACGTGGGGCTGGAACCCCAGCCAGAAAAATCTTGAGTCTCACTTTCAATAACTTGTATTTCACTTTCAGTTTTTTTCTAACTCCATAAAATGGTGTCAAAATCTTGGAGTAATCACAGCTGATTTTAAAAAATCTAGAAGTTATCATTGGTTCATCTCTCTTTTTTTTAATCCCTGCAATGAATCTATCACCAAGTCCTGTCAACTCTTCATAACAGTAGCTCAAAGTGGCCCATTTGTCTTTGCCATAGCCAGTAACACCTATTGCAAAGACTACCAAACTAGTACCCCTACTAGGTTCCCCGCTACACTTCTGGCTCCCTACAACACATTCCCTGTAAAGTAACCAAGGTGCTTGAAATTCCCCAATAACTTCCATTATTGTTAAAATGAAAACCAAATCCTTACTGTGGCTTGGCTTCCAACCTTTGTCTGGCCCCCAGGCCTCCTCTCGTCTGTCTGTTACTCCAGCAACACTGACCTCCTTTCTTTTCTTCAGAATGACAAGTTGTGTTTCCCCACAGAGCCCAGGCCATCGACGTTCCTTCTTCCTGGAAAACTCCACCCTGCTGATCTTCACATGACAGGAAGCTTCCCTCGTCCTCCTCAGGTCACAGCTCAGTGCCACTTCTTTAAAGAGGATTTTACCAAGCACCCCATCAAAAGTACAGTCGCCCACCTTCCCTTATTTGTCTGTTTCTGGGCCTATAATCCAGTTATCCCTTTAGAATATAAACTCCTTGAGGGCAGGGGTCTTACGTGTGTCTTCTTCAGGTACACAGGCACTCACTCCTTCAGCATTGTTAGATGAGTGGATGAAAAACTGAGTGCACAGGGAAACCACGGGAAATGGCTGCTCCTGCCCACTGCTTCCCTTCCCACTAACATCTCTCCTGTCATCCCAGTTTCACCAGGACTCGGCAAAATGCCTAGGAATCAGGCCATGAAGGGCATGGGAGATGGAGTCCTACAGAGCAGTATGTAGAGTTTAAAGAGAGACCAGGAAAAGAAAACTCTTAATTTAGGAGAAAGAAGAGTACATTTTCCCAAAATATTGTAGCCTCTCAATGCTGGATCCTCCAAGTCAGGAATCTAAAAGCAAGAAATGCCTGTGCTCCATAAAATACTGTATAAAATGTATTTTCTGAGTTGAGATATTTAAAATGCACTAGGAAATATGTTCCATAACTGGTGAATCCTTTCAAGAGTGTTAACATTAGATGAAAATTAGGATTTTTATCTCTTGAGTTTTCATGAAGCAATATCATATTGTTGTTAATGGACATGAGACACACTATAGGATTTTATCTCTTTCACAATTGATGCATGAATAGGTAATCAGGAAAAGGTGATTAGACAAAAATAAACCCACTGCTTACATTGTAATAGAAAACTGACCTTTAATAACAGATTTGTGAAGAAATATCTTTCAGTTAAGTTTTAGTTAAATTATGTTCAAGGAAACTTAAACAGCAATATAGAGAATATTTGTGTAAAACTCTAGGAGAGTTTAAAAGTATACACTGTCTTCACTTAAGTTGATCAGTCAATAACGTTACAGAGCAGAATTTTAGTATAATTATACATAACACTTAATTGGTTTTGTTTTAGTTAAAAAAATTATATTATTTGACTATGCTTGGATCTCTACATGATATGGGAAAAATCTGGTTTCTTAATAAAAGCATATCAACTAGCCTATTAATAATCAGGTTCCTAATGTAGTATCATATTCTGAAATTTTAAAAAAACAAAACAAAACTACATTCCTATTATGTTACAGATTAATACTTGTTCTCAGAACTATTTCCAAAAAAGAAAAAAAAAAATTCTTACCAGACATAAACTGTGTAATAGAGGATAATTCCATTTGGCTCCAGGGGTGGTTGCCATGACAACTTCACCGTGACACCAGACAACTGTTTTACAGAGAAGTCATGGGGGGGAGAATCAGGAGCTGAAAAGTTAGAGTGAAGGATAATGCATTTTATTAAACGTATATTTAAAAAGGTTAAAATGAAGGTGCACAAAATTTTTATTATAGATGTTCTGGTAAATGAATCAAGTACAGTGCTTTTCTCCATGGGCATGGGAGACTGATGTTGACTTTCAAAATGAGATAATAAAGGAAGATTTTGCATGGTGGTGTTAGAACATCTGTTTCTGTGATTCAATGGAAAAAAACATTTCATGAGAAAAAAGAACCAGGGGTATGTCACAGTGATTCACCTACTGCTCAAGCACATCTTGGTAAATTACCATTCTCTAATAAAAATAAAACCATGGGGTGAATAAATATAATATACAGTAAAAAATAAGCTCCCCCCAAAATAAAAATAGATGGGGGGGAAATCACACATTTAAGAAGTGAAAAATGATAAGCATGACGTTGGGAGAGCAGTTAAAATAACTGACCTCACAAATAAAAACTACAGTCCTCAATGTGTCAATAAAATGTAAAATAATATCAAAATCTGTACATTTTTGTCTTGGAAATTGAATGGTTTACAAAGGAAACACCAATGCAGCACATAAACAGAAAAATACAGTTTAGGGTCTACATCTCATTCTACTGTGATAGTGTAAGTACTCAAATACGTTAGCCTTTCTAATTGAATAAGTACCAAAAAGAATTGCTGTAAACTAGTGAGCCAAGTTTAGATTTCCATTTTGATAAAACATGTAGAATGGCATTTCTCAGCTGCTGTATAACAGTAGAGTAGTACCTTAGAATATTAATATACAACTTTTTGCATGTAAAATGGTATAAATTACTAAAGCTAATCATTGATACAATTTTACATGGAAACAAACAAATCAAAAGCTAACAGAAATTCTGAGAATTTCTGAGATCTTCGAACAATGTTAATTTATTAATCTGGACATGGGCACATCACTTTTTGCAATAATTTGGATAAAATGCTACCTGAATTATTTTAATTTTTCTTTTCTGAATAAAAGCAGTTATAGTTGTGTGTGCACATGTGTCTCTGTGTGTGTTTTCATTATTTTGGTAACAACAATTTTTCAAAAGGAAAATTTATTGAGCAGAGAGAAAAGGTTTATGAGATGAGTTCTAAGGAATAATGATGACAGCTGTATTTATATTTCCATTTGGTATTCCCACTGGCAGTACAATAAAAACGCTATCAAATACTGATTACCACAAGAATCCATACATCATTTGGAGATGTCTGTTTCCCAAGACATGCATTACTTTTAACTGAGAACTCTCATTTATCAAAACAATAGCCTATGATATTTTCCCTAATAGCTTTGCAAATCTTAACTTTTGTTTATTGTTGGGGGAAAATAGATTTCAATAAAAAAATAACACTGATTTAAAACATGTTGTAAATAAGCATTTCTATTCTATAACATGTTTCAACATATTTATGTGGAATATGAGATAATTCTTGGTGTTTTATATTTAATCTTACTATATCCTTGGGTATTTTCTTTTTTTACATAAAACTGCATTTCTTAATAAATGTAAGTAATATGCTTATCTAAACAAAGCACTGCACATTTATGGGAACACACTGAATCATTTTGGTATTTATATAAAATTTAAAAATTAGAAAAATAAATGCAATATCTTTTGTGTTCTATCCAATTCATCATGACAAGGCATATGAGAATACATGAGAAGGGTCTTCCTAAGGCTGTCTGGCATGACCTTACCTACCTTTCACCTTCCCTCTTTACCCATCTTCCTTCAAGTCACAGCTTAGACATAACTTTCTCAGCTGTACTTTCGTAGGTGCCTCAGAATAGCTAGTACCACTTTTGTCCTGGTGAATAATTTTGGGGAACATTTATACCAATAACTAGAATTACAAAAATCATTTGTTTATATAGTTGTTAAGTTTCTATCTCTCCTCCTAAACTGAAAGCTCCATAAGGGCAAGGAGCTCCTAATATCCAATAAATAAAATTCCTCAGGACTTTATCCATTCTTAATTTCCTTGCAATTTATTGATTAATGGATCTTGTTCTTCACTCTGAACCTTAGTGATTATAGCAAGAACTAAGCCAAGGATTTGCATGAAAGTTTACCTTGACTTAGTATTTTTTTAACAACCCAGGTATCCAGATACATAGTATAATTTAAACTACTGACTTGAGAGGTAAAAAGCTCTGCCTGTTTGAAATATATGCTCATTACAGGCCTAGTTCCTTCACATAAGATCTCAAATTCTCAGAAAAAGTTATTTAGATAAAAATAAAGAAGTGGGCAAATAATGACTGTTTACTTCCTCTTTTCCAATTTGAATGTCTTTTTTTTTTTTCTTGTCTGATTGCTGTGGCTAGGACTTCCAGTACTATGTTGAATAAGTGGTGAAAGTGGACACCCGTGACTTATTCCTGATCTTAAGGAAAAGACTTAATTTTTGCCCATTTAGCTATGGGTTTGTCATTATGGCCTCTATTATGTTGAGGTATGTTCCCTCTATTCCGACTTTGCTGAGAGTTTTCCTCATAAATGGGTGCTGGATTTTGTCCAGTGCTTTTCTGCATCTATTGATATGATCATTTGATTTTATCTTTCATTTTGTTTATGTGGTATATCACTTTAATGGATTTGCAGATGTTGCACCAACCTTGCATTCCAGGAATAAATCCCATTTGATCGTGGTAAATGATCTTTTAAATATAGTTCTGATTCGCTTTGCTAATATTTTGTTAAGGATTATTGCATTTATGTTCATTGGGGATGTTGGCCTGTATTTTTTTTTTTTTCCTTCGCAGTGTCTTTATCTGGTTTTGGAATGAGAATAATGCTGGCTTTGTAAAGTGAGCTTGAAAGTCTTCTCTCCTCTTGAATTTTTTGAAATAGTTTGAGAAGGATAGTTGTTAGTTCTTCTTTGAGTATTTGGTAAAATTCACCTGTGAAGACATCCGATCCAGGATTTTTGTTTGTTGGGAGTCTTCTGATTACTGCTTCAATTTCGCTAGTTGTAATTGGCCTGTTCAGATTTTCTGTTACTTCTCGAAAGAAACTTTTGGAAGTTTGTATGTTTCTAGGAATGTATCCATTTCTTCCAGATTTTCCAATCTGTTGGCATATAGTTAGTTGTTCATAATATTTTCTTATAATCCTTTATGTTTCTGTGGTGTCTGCTACTTCTCCGCTTTCATTTCTGATTTTATTTATTTGGATCCTCTATTTTCCCTGATGAGTCTGGTTAAAGGTTTATCAATCTTGTTTATCTTTTCAAAAACCCAGCTGTTGGTTTCATTGATTTTTCTGTATTTTTTTAAAATTTTTTTTAATTCTCACCCGAGGATATTTTTTTCCTTTGCTTTTCAGAGAGAGTAGAAGGGAGGGAGGGAGGAGGGGGGAGAGAGAGAGAGAGAGGCATCGATGTGAGACACATCGATTAGTTGCCTACTGCACGTACTCTGTCCAGTCCAGGGATCAAACCTGCAACTAAGGTATGTGCCCTTGGCCTGAACTGAACATGGGACCCCTCAGTCTGTGGGCCGACACTCTAACCACTGAGCCAAATTGGCCAGGGCTTTTTTGTATTTTCTTTTTTTAGACTCTATTTCATTTATTTCCATTCTGATATTTATTATTCCTTTTCTTCTACTCACTTTGGGCTTCATTTGTTCTTCTTTTTCTAGTTCCTTTAAGTATAAGGTTAGATTGTTTATTGAAGATTCTTCTTGTTTCTTGAGGTAGGCCTATAATGCTATGAATTTCCCTGTTAGGACTGCTTTCCCTGTGTCCCATACATTTGGGGTTGTTGTGTCAGATTGACTACTATCAATAATTCAACAAACAACAAGTGTTGGTGAGAATGTGAAGAAAAGAGAACCTTCGTGTGTTATTGGTAGGAATGCAGATTGGTGCAGCCACGGTGGAGAGCAGGATGGAGGTTCCTCAAAAAATGAAACATGAAACTGCCTTATAACCCAGCAATTCCACTTGAGGGTATTTATCTGAAGAAGCTCAAAACACCAATTCAAAAGAATATATGTACCCCTATGTTCATTGCAGCATTTTTTCCAATAGCCAAGCTGTGGAAGCAACCCAAGTGTCCATCAATGGACGAGTAGAATATTAGCCATAAAAGGAATGAAATCTTACCATTTGTGACAGCATGGACCTAGAGGCTATTTTGCTAAGTGAAATGTCTGTCAGAGAAAGATAAATACCATATGATTTCACTTATATGTGGAATCTAGAGAACAATATAAATTAATAAACAAAACAGAAACACACTCACAGACACAGAGAACAAACTGATGTTTGCCAGAAGAGAGGGGGAGCAGTGGAAGACTGGATGAAAAGGTTAAGGCATTGAAAAGTACAGATTGGTAGTTACAAAATAGTCACGGGGATGTAAAGTACAGCATAGGAAATATAGTCAATAATATTATAATAACTATGTATGGTGCCAGGTGGGTACTGGAAACACTGAGAACACTTTGTGAAATATATGATTGTCTAACCATTATGTTGTTCACCTGAAATTAATACAAAATAATATTGAATGTAAATTGCAATTAAATTTTTTTTTAATTTTTAAAAATACATTTTGGACAGGTAAATTTTGATGGAGAAACAAGGACAGTATGTAGAGGCAATGACCATGGAAAACTAACCTCTAAGAAAACTTAGAAACTGGGAAAACCCAGAGCTACCACCATGCTTTAGTGAAGTAATTTGGTGGAGGGGAAGCCATGGAGGATCTGAAATGGGAGAAGAGGACTCCAAATACTTAGTTATGGTGAATAAGATAAGAGTAATGTAGAGAAAAGCCTTCCTTCTAGAAGTGTACAATGCCCACTTTGTCCTGGTGAATGACTAAAATCTGAATAGCCACAGGGCACAACCTAGCTGGAAAGACTGGGAAACTTGGAAGAGGGGAGGAAAAAAGATACCCTACAAATACTCATGATACATACTGGCCCATCTCTCACGGCAACAGGACATCCTTTTACAGAAAAAATTAACAGTCTCAAAACACACAGTGTATTAAACATAAAATGCAAATCCAAGCCCAAGCATATTCCTAAAAAGTAATTTTCTTAGCATAATATATGCCTCTACCTTGGTGAGGTAGTGGTATAAAGTGGTCTCAGTAGCAAAGATTTTATTTAGGTTAAGAAAAGGTATGTTTCAATATTCAACAGGAAGACTATTAACAGTCAGGAATGCCATCTTGTAAATTATATAGCAAACCTGGAAAATAGTCTGAACTCATTGTCAAACTTATTCTAATGTGATAAAAAACTGTTGCAGCTTGACATAACAGAATCTACTACAAAACTTAGGCAAATAAATGTCTATTCTTATGGATGTAAAAGTTGAAAAACACCATTATAACTAAGACAGTTAGTTGATGTTCAAACCATTCAAACCAAAATGTTAGCCTTAAAAATTCTTAAAAACATATTCCTGATTTTTTACAGAGCACAGATGACTCCAGAATAATTTTAAAAAGCATTTTACATAAATGTAAAAAGCATTATACATAGTCAGAACATAAATCTGACTATGCTAGCTACTTTGATACCATGACAATGAAATCTGTGTAATGCTGGTGTGGCACACAACTGATACCCAAGGATAGGGGATTTTTTACATTATATCTTCATCTACAGACATGTTTTTTGAAATGTCATGAATTCAAAATATATCACTACCCACTACCATGCTTACCATCTTCTTCTGTCAGTACACGTATGGGTGCACTGCGAACTCCTTCACCTCTGAGCGTACTAGCAGACACCTCAACTATATATGGGGTATATTTCTTCAATCCTAAATGGAAACAAAATTGATCAGTTGGGACTTACAGAATATCCTTTAATAATATGCATGAAGCAGACTATGAAATATCTCTTCACAATCTTCCAAAGTAAAAACTAAATGAAAATGTAGATCTTTGAAATAGTAACTCCTCTTATGAAGACAAAATGATATTGGGTAATGTGGACAAGGAATATCCTTTCATGTGACCTGAAATAAACTCTTACGTTATTTAACCAAAAAGCTAGAATTGTCATAGCCTGTATAAAACGACTCGCACTTAACATTTATAAAAGAACAAGCTAATATTTTTGTGGCCACTCTGTCAATATAAATGTAACTATACAACATTATACGTGTGTGTGTGTGTGTTACCTTTAATGCTCTGAGTCAAAGAAGTTGTATCTATAGTTCTTTCCTCATTTCCATTAGTTCTCTTGAGATAAATTGTATATTTCTGTATGATTCCATTGGGACTATGCGGTGGAAGAAATGATATTTCAATCTCTCCAGAGGAAATATTTTTGTAAGTAATATTCTCTGGTGCACTACCAGGCACTAAAAGAAAAGAAAAATAAAATAAATGCATAAAACAGTTCCATCCTAAAAATCTATTCTGCTGAACTTTTCATCCAAGTGCACTAGGATGTGATTGTAATAAGTATCCTAAATGAAGCAAGGTGTAGTTAAACTATACACTAAGAACATCATTAAAAAAAATTCATCTTTAAATAAAATTCATACTATGATTTTACAGAATGCTTATAGTATATTTATTAAAATATTTGTAGCTGTATTAAGCTATCTTGCAGAACAAACAGATGAAAGAAAGAGGGTTGAAAAATACTTAAAAAGGGTTCTGTCTTTCATTAACTATATATATTTATATAGTTAATATATATATAGTTAATATATATATACAGAATCCTTTTATATATTAACTATATAGTTATATATATATAACTATATATTATATATCATATATTTAATATGTTATATATATTAACCACATATATATATAACTATATATATATATATAGTTAATAATTAGTTTTGGTCTAAAACAAAACCTATGACAAAGCAAGTAATTTTTCCTAGATAAAATGTTGCATATTATAACCTGGCAGCAATAGAGCCTCCTAAGGATAGATGATATCATTAAATAAAACACTAGTTTTTTATGTCTACTAATGTTTTAATTGCATTAAATGCCATGGTCATAAATGGTTCTCTACACATATTCAAATAGTAACAGTACCTGTGGGATTCAAATTTTGGAAAAACAGATACTCTAAACTGAATGACTATCTTAATTAAAATAATTAAAACACTGTATAACACAAATTTTTCTCTTAATTACTTGCAGAGCTGACAAGAAAGTAAGAAATCTGTGGCGGCCAAGAAACTAAACAAAATAAAATAAAACAAAATAATAATACAGTAAAAACAGGTATCCTGAGATGGAAGCTGGTACTAAAGCCAGCTTTGCCTTGGAGGGTATTGGTCAACCCCGGTGACTTTGAGTTTCCATATTAAGAGCTGTGTGGAGTGCCAGAGATATGCTTGAACCAGAAGAAGGGCAAGGGATATCCCTGCGTAAAGAGCTAGAACCCTGCAAGAGTGCAATTTCAACCAGAACCATGACATTGGACAACTCTAGGGGGCGCCCTGAATTCTTCTGCAGAACGCAGTAAAATTCACCATGAGTGGTAACTCTTGGACTAGTGCAACATGGTTCATTCACTCTAAGGGGATGAAGAGTGGGGAGTAAACCCACTATAGAAAATATTACAGAAAATAAACTTTTTTCTCTTGATAAAGAGGTGGAAGAGAAAGAAAAATAATGCAGTTTTGGAACTGCAAGTCTGTCCCTATGACCCTATGTGGCCCGAATCCGTGCTGTCCATATAGCCTGAAAAAACTCTCCTTCAGAATTTAAGTTACAACAAATCTTTAATCCTGAGTTGATATGATTCAAAAGCAAATAGCAAAAGTAAACCTAAATCTTCTCTGAAGAAACTCAACTTCAACTCAGGCCACATAAATTTCCCACAGATAAAGTTTCAAGGAATATGAGCTCACTGATACAATCGCTAACCACCCAAGCAAATCAGGCACCAAAAGTTAAAGCAGAAAAGAAAAATGAGAAAATAATGCAGACACACTCACACACAAACACACATATACACTCTTACACACGCGAACACACATATACACTTACACCCACACACAAACACTCTCACACACACACACATGCAAACACACATATACATATACACTTACACATTCACACACGCAAATACACACACTCTTACACACTCGCACATGCAAACACACATATACACTTACACATTCACACACAAACACATACACACTCTTACACACACACGCAAACACACATATACACTCTTACACTCACACACGCAAACACACATATACTCTCTTACACACCCAAACACACATATACACACAAACACACATCAGACTGCAAAAGACTTCAGCTGTTCCACTTACTACAGAATAAAATTATGAATGTTTAGTATATTTCAAGAAATAAAACAGATCTGAAAATGTCAACAGAATTCTTTAAATAATAAATAAATAAATAATAAATAAATAAATAAGCAGGGCTAATAGAGAACCAGATGGGCTTTCTAGAACAGCAAAACAACACAAAAAAAATGCATTTAAAATTGATGTCTAAAAGTAGATTGGGTAAGAAAAGAGAAAAATTTAGCAAAGAGGATGATAGTATTAAAGAAACTATCAAAATGTAACTCAGAGAAAGAAAATAAGAAAAATAAAAATGGCAGACATAGAGGTTATATTAAGAAGGTCTAAGATAATAGAATGAGGTAGAAGAAATGTTTAAAAAGATAATGGCTGAGACTTTTCAAAATTGTTGAAAGATATCAAACTTCAGATTAAGGAATTCCAATAAATCCCAAGCAGAAATTAAAAAAAAATCATATTTAGGCCCTTCATTGTGAAAATACAGTACACAAAGAAGAGATGATCTTAACAGCACCAGAAAAAGACCTATCATCTATATAGGAATGACAATTAGGCTGACAATTGACATTAATTGAAAAACAACTGGAATTCTACACCCAGAAAAATGAATACAGGTGAAACAGAGATACATGTAGACAATCAAGAACAGAGAATGCCATCGATACAACTTCAATAATGAAATTTTAAATAATGCACTCTCAGCAAAAAGAATAAAAAATTTTCCTGGAGATGAAACACCACAATTGCAAAGATAATGTTAAACATTGGCTGCACAGAACAATAACAATAATGGCTAATTTTGGAATTAAGCAATATAAACTAAATATGTAAATATTATTGCCATTATAGAGTCCTGCTATTAAATTCTTTCCTTTCAAAAGAAAAAAAATGAACCTTTTTTTATTAGTATTCTCCATACAATAGACATAAAAGTGCTACTAATAAATAGACAAAATTCTGAAGTCTTGAAAGTGTAGACAGTGTCCCTCCATCCCAACCCTGCTAATTGTTATCTACTATGAAGTGTATTGTATCTAAGGCAGACTTAATAGAAAAAAACCTGACATAAAAAATGGTGATAGTTCTAAAATGTTTGAAGGTCTATAAATCAGAACATGGTTTGATGTAGCAATACATAGCAATATAATTATATGGTTTGATGTAGCAATACATAGCAATATCCCTTCCCAAGCACCCAAAATCTACTCTGAATGCTTTGTTAACCATCTGGCTCTCAAATCTTGGGCCTGCTGAGAACACTGCATCTTAGCCCTAGGAGTTGAATAGTTGTATTGGTTGCTCCTCTTTGCCGAATTCAGATTGTTTTTCCTTCCTTCTTCCTGATGAACTCTGTGAGCTACACTTCCTTAGGACAGTCATCGGCTGATACTCCACCACTTCTCCAAACATCTTAAAAACATTACCACCTGCCCGGCCGGGCGTGGCTCAGCGGTTGAGCGTCGACCTAGGATCCAGGCGATCGGGGTTCGATTCCCAGTCAGGGCACATGCCCGGGTTGCGGGCTGCAGCTGATCAATGACTCTCATCATTGATGTTTCTCTCTCTCTCTCCCCCTCTCCCTTCAACTCTCTGAAATCAATAAAGATATATTTAAAAAAAAAAAAAGTTACCACCTGGATGACTGACTTCCTCTCTAACACTCTTAGAGATGTCAACATCGATGCAAATGGTCTGTCCAATTTCCTGGTGCCTGCATTCCTGATCTCTGTAATTCCAACAGCCTTTTCCTCTACCTCACCTTCCCACCAGCTTTCATAGGCACCTGAGACCCTGTCATTACCAGTAACTGCCGGGATCTCTCTTTGGCCACCACTTTCTGTCTTTCCAGCTTACTGACTCTTGTTCTGCCAATCAAACAATTATTTTATCTTCATTAAATCTTCACTGCCCATCACCTCCCTACTCAGTCAGAGTCCACAGTCTGTCACTAACATCACTCCCTAGCCATCTGCATCAGCTCTGTCTCTCTCCTCACCTAATTCCCTCCCCGTAACTCATACTGCTTCAAAGACAGAAATATTCTATTCTTCCTCAACTGCATATAGTATCTTCTCACTTCAGGAACTGGGCAATTGCTATTCCTCCTTCTGAAACACTTTTCATTATCCTTATCTAACTGAATCCCATAGATTATTAATATTTCTGGGTGTATATATAACATCCTCAGAGAGACTCTCAGTCCTCTACCTCAAATAGCCACTCATGCTCTATAACTCCCTTCTTTCCTTCATAATTATTCTTCATAGAACTTATCGCTACCCAAAGTCATATGTATTATTTGTTTATTAGCTTATTTTCTGTGGCCCTTCAAAGAATGTTAAGTTCCAAGAAGGAATTTTGTCTTATTTACAGTTGTATCCACAGTGCCTACTAGAGTTGTAGTACATGATAGGTGTCCATAAAAATCTGCTCAATGAATGAATATGTTCAACGTGACATAGAATGCATTAAAAACAAGAGAGAAACTCATAGCTAAGGAAAATAAGTAAAATTGAATTGAATAGCTCTTTAATAGTAAGAAAAAAGGGAATTAATGATACAATGCTTGAATTTTATAATTCAGTATAACTTCTGATTTTGAAAATTTTCATTGGTGTTTTCTAAGTTGTCCCTTAGGAGTTTCCTGCCTACCACCAGTAGTCAGGATAAATATGCATCTCTGACCCATCTCTGATCCTTTGCATTTTTATTCATTAATCCTGAGAGGATAACTGTGGTAGGATAGTAAGAAGCTAGGAAAATTCCTGGGCAAGTAGGAAAGGGAAACTGAGACAAGAAAATTAAACAAGGCCAAATAATTTTAACAACTTACAGCCAGCTTGTGAATCACAAGGCCTTTTCTTCCCCAACCAAGGACACTTAAGAGCAAATGGTTTATACCTCCCCTCCCTAACCAGAGAATACATAGCTTAAATCACCCTGGTCTGGGAAATAAAGAGCAAAGACCCAATTAATGCCATTTGTGTCAGCTAAACCCAAGGACAGATAAAGTCAGGGGAACAAATAACAAAAACCCCATTAAAGCCAGGCAGACCCAAGATAAAAAGTAAAACAGTAAAACAAACCAGCTGAGTAATCCCAAACTCCCCTATACACTCATTTTGATACATCAGCATATTACAAATACACCTAGAAAGCTAATGAATATTCTGTTGAAACCCTCCCCTAAGTTCCTGCAGGGGGAAAAAACAAACAAAAAACAGGACCAAGACTCAATGCAGGCTCACTCTAGACTATGCCCGTGCCCTTTCCTGGGCATGAACTTTTTACTTCCTCCTAAAGTCTAAGGGTCCCCAGGAGACTTGCAACCAGGAGAGCAGTGGGAAGCAGTAGCTCCATCCAGGCTTACCCCCGATCATGTCTCCAAGGCCCCCTTTTCTCTGACTTCCCAGTGAGTTGGAGCAGCCCTGCCTTGGCTCACTGCTTTCCTATAACATTTCTAGGGAGCCAAAGCAGAGCACTGTCTAGACTCTCTGAAGTTGCTTCTTCTACTCTAAGCCCTCCTTCTGTTTCACTGTCCCCAGCTTTAACAAAAGTACTCTCAAAATCACCTGGGCTCTATTGTGAAATCTTTCCTACACAAAGTCAAGAACCCACACTCTACAGGCCAGCCTGGGGAGACCCGCTCCAGCAGTCCCTGTCCAATAACATATCTTCAGGGAAAATAAAGCAAGACCAACTGGATGAGTTACTAATTTTGGAGAGTGATGAGGCACTCTTCAGTTTTCTGACATAGCATAGTGTTTCCAATTGTAGAAGTAGTGCGTAAAAGAGATAACTCAAGAATTAAAAGTAATTATTATAGTTAGTTGAAATAAGCTAAATTGATGTAAAAATTTAAAATAAATAATTTAGTTCATGATGATACTAAAATATGAAGTGAGGAGTTACCTTGTGTATGTCAAAAGATTGTTGTTTGGTATACATAGTTTTAATGCTATGTAGATAAATTAAGAAATGTCATTAATTAATATAAAATTATAGAGTCCTAAACCAAAATTTGGTCAATGTCAGGCTAAGTTACTATTCATGGGTGTTTATTGCCCAAAATCAGACACAGTCAAGGCATTTGGTTAAAGTATTACTATAAAGAAAGTTATGTCTTGCCTTGGCTGGGTGGCTCAGTCAGTTGGAGCATCATCCTGTACACTGGGTTCAGTTCCTAGTCAGGGCACTTACCTAGGTTGTGGGTTCAATTCCTAGTTGGAGGGTGTATGAGAGGAAACTTATCAATGTTTCTCTCTTTCTCTTTCTCTCTCTCTCTCAAATCAATAAAAACATATCCTCAAGGGAGGATTTTTTTAAAAAAAAGAAAGTTATGTCTTAAAAAGGTTACAGGATACATGGATCATAGGGTAATTTGTATGGGAACTTAAAATTCTTTATGTGATTACTGCACACTATTCTCATAATTATTTTCATAATTCTCATAATTATATGAGAAAATATAAACTAATCTCAAGTTTGCTTGTCAACTGTACATTCTATACTTAAAGCACACATAAACACATACACACAAAATCAGTCTTGCATTGATCTTTCCTGCTTGAACACAAGAGTACAGTATTTTATTTCCAAGTACTAGTAAACTCTGATTCTCCAACCAAGATAAAACATTTGAACAAATAATTTACTCCTATTTATAATTAGCAGCATTAACACATTATTGAGTTAGCACATTCTTCTATTTCTCATGAAACAATAATAAAAAGAGTTGACTCTTGCTTTTATGTAAGAGTAAAAGATAAAATTATTGTATTTAATAAGCATCCTGAGCCCTGGGAACAGATAGTTGTTCTTGAGCACGTCCTGCTTCAAATGCACCTTGAGCCTCTATTTAAAATTCTAGCTTCCTCTTTTGCAAAAAGAGCTAAGTTGGTGGCTCAGTAGTAGTAAACATGACCTAAGAAAAGTCACTAACATCGATTCCGTTGTCCATTTCCATCCAGATAGAGAATACGCAGGCCTTGAGAGTACCCTAATTTAGGACAGAGAACTAGGAATTAAGACTATGGGCACTAAGCCCTATCTATGCCCTATTTTTAGGCTTCTTTTGCTTCCAGTGTAAAGACGACTGAATTACAGTCACCCAAGTGGGTGAGCTAGTGAGCCCTGTCATAAGTTGTTCCCCCTTCTCTATTTTTTGTACTAGCTTGGGGCCTTGAACAGTTGTCAGGAAGCTTAGCTTCAAATCCAAACATTACTTCTCACCTACTGTGGTTGTTGAGTCATTTTACTCAAATAGTCCTAGGTCTCCTCTTCTATAAAATAAAGGGTTAAAAAAATAATAATAAAATAAAATAAAAGGTTCTGAGTGTTTTCTAAAACATCTTTCAAACCTAAAATCCACGTTTTAAATTACATTTCAAGTTAAATTCTTACATTCACTTACGGTTTGTTATTTATCCCTACCTTTGAATTAAGCTCACACAACAAATAATGACATAAAAACAAATATATATATATATTTAATCCTCACCCAAGGATATTTTTTCCATTGCTTTTCAGAGAGAGTGGAAGGGAGGGAGAGAAACATCGATGTGAGAGAGACTCATCGATTGGTTGCCTCCCCCCCCACATGCCCCGACGGGCCAGGGATCAAGCCTAAAACCAAGGTACCTGCCCTTGGCCAGAATCAAACCCGGGACCCTTCAGTCTGCAGGACAACGCTCCAACCACTGAGCCAAACTGGCTAGGGCAAATCAAATTTATATTTTAATACTAAGTAGAAACTTGCATGCATGTAATAATAAGGAAGCAAAAAATGATTTTTATAGATAGTCATAAAAATAAGATGTACTTGATGCTGTGACCACTTACGTAGTGAAACATTTGATAAGCATTCATGAATATGGCTATTTTTAATATAACAAGATTTTTAAAAATTTATCTTTATTGTTGAAAGTATTACCGATGTCCCCCACTTTTCCCCCATTGATCCCCTCCACCCTGCAAAGTTCTTACTTTCCTTTAAAATGCTGTTCACAGTCAAAACCGGTAAAATATGGTTCTACTGCAACAATGGACAGAAAGATCCAGATGTATTTATAATTTACCAACTTTATTGATGATTTCTAAAACAGCATGTATTGTGAAAGGAAATGGGCTTTACAATCAGATAGATTTGGGTTCCAGTTCCAGTTTTATCGCTTACCAGCTGTATAATCTTAAGCAATTAAATACCCACCAATTAATATTAACTTTAGGTGGGTAAAAATTCATTTTATTCTACAGTGACACATTCCCAGTAGGACTTGGCACATTGTAAATATCTACTGAAAGGATAAACCTCTCGGATCTTGGTTTTTTATTGGGCAATAAAGCTAATAATATCTTAATGCTTTATTCTAGAATACAAAGGCAGTACTGTGAAAGCCAATAGCAGAGCCCATGGCACTTTGCAGGCGCTTAAAATATGCTCGTTTCTTTCCTTGACTCAGTGTAAAATAAAATAAAACCAGGCCTGGTAAAGAGCAGACATTTTTTCACAAAAATACTTAAGTACAATGTCTATAAAATCAATGAAACGTGACTATATGTGGTTTAATATCAATTAGGTTTCACTTTAGGGGAACTCATGATGAAAAAAAGAAATGCTCTTTTCATCACTCTCTTGTTCCTGCAATTATAACCAATGCCTCTCTATGGGCATTGTGTCATCTCATTTACTTAATTTCTGAGACCAGGTTCAAGAGGATACTTTGGCTCAAAGGTAAGCTGCTTTACCATATTCCTTGGTCCTCAAGGTCAGAGGCAGGGCCATAAGGATCAGGCTATTCTATATGAAGTTGCTAGTATTTGGGCATTATGACCCATAGGAATAGCAATTCCAAATGGTTCAGCCAGTTGCTAGTCAATAAATGCTTATTTTTTACATGTAGGGATAAAATAGTAACTTTCAATTTAGTTCTTAATTCTCAGCATACACTATAAAGTTGACCTAAGAGTGATGTTCCAATATATGATTATAAACAAACAATAAACTAACATCATCAGGCAAAATGTCTTCCTTTGTGCTGTTGGCTCTTGCATGAGTGAAACTGAAACACAGCAACTCCTTGCCTGTGTTATTTTCTTTGGATTGGCTATCCCCCCCCCCCCCCCCACTATATGGCCTCCATAAGGTCCTTGTGCCCATTCCAACTGACTCCTTAAGATCCACGTCAAATGCTACCTCTTCCATAAGGTATGCCTTTTCTGCACTCCCACTCCCTACCTACCTACATACCTCATTAGAGTATAAGAATCTATTCTTATGAGTGTGTCTCTGCTTTTACCTTATTTGAAAGCAAGCAATTATTAATTTGCAAATTTACAGGCACATTGAAAAACATCTTTAGTTTCTTAAGGCCTTTCATTTGTAAAATTTGCTGATTTTTAGTTTGGAATTCCCTTATATGCAAATCAGACTTTTAAAAAATTTGCACAACAAGCCTTTTCTCACATTCTTAACAGAAAAAAAGCAAATAAATTCCTGGATTATAAAAAATGAAATAATGAGGGGTTTTAGTTTCAGTAAAATAGAAACAATAGAGCAACTGTCAGCCACATTTACTTTATTACTATGCATTATTAAACAAACAAAAAACTTACCAGTCTCAGAAGTCCTTACAGAGAGTAAGGAAGATAACTGATTGCCATGACCCAATCTGGTGTATGACCTCACAGAAATGTTATAAAGGGTGTAGGGTTTTAAGTCCCTTAAAATTATGTTTGTCGTTGAGGTGTTCTTCATAAATAAGGTATCCATGTTTTTATAGAGGACTTCATAAGCAACAATAATCCCATTGGGTTTCTCAGGTGGTAACCATTTCAAACTTATTTCATATGCAGTCAGGTCAGTAACTTCCACATCTTGAGGTGATGATTCCGGTTCTGGGGGAGGAAGAGAAAAAAATTATTTTTAATCTTCACCCAAAGATATTTTTTCCCATTGCTTTTCAGAGAGAGTGGAAGGGGGAGAGAGAGAGAGAGAAACATTGATGTGAGAGAGACACATCAATTGGTTGTCTCCCGCACATGCCCCAACCTGGCCGGGGACAGAGCCTGCAACTGAGGTACATGCGCTTGATCGTAATTAAACCAGTGAGCAAAACTGACTAGGGCGGGAGAAGAAAAATTTAAATACATGTATTTTTTCATGTTTATTGCTTCAGACACTAAAGGCATCATGAGGTAGATGTTAGTAAGCAGGCAATACCATTTGCTTTCTTCTATTAAAACTGCACTTGACAGTCTTACCATCTTCTGGAGTTCTCACAAAGATGTCATTTTCTTCAGACAAAGAACTTTCTCCAACATGGGTTGAGGCAGCCACTCTCATCTTATATTTTGTGTATTTCTTTAACCCTATAAAAACAACAGGCAATTTGTTTAAATTCCTTAAAATAACACTGAGATTAGTGTGTTATAGGCATAGTGAAAATAATTTATTTGGGAGACTGACTCCCCAGGTCAGTTTCCTTATAATCCCAATCTCCCAAAAGTCCTTGGATTTGAGGATCTTCCCCTGTTGATGATGTTTTAGTTATTTCCTAAAATATTAAGGAAGATTTGAGGCTGAAAAATAATTTTGGCACACTGCAAGGAGTATAGTTGCCTTGGCACAAACACCACATCAGCTGCTTTACTTCACATTCATTCCTTCAAGCCTTCAGTGCTGAGTTATTTCAATATACCAGACATATAATTTCCTGGGTTAAGTATATTCCTAAGATATCTGTGATCTGATGGTTTTACTCCTTTGTAGATAAAGAACAATTTAGTCAGGTTATTTCTTCACATATTTTTTAAGATATCCATGGCAGCATAGCACAACAAAATCTGGAATGATGAAACACATGTCCTGCAAGGCTTAAGGCATAGAGAGACATACATATTTTTCCATTAGAATAGAAAAGTTTTTTAAAAGCAAAACTTTGTTCTACCTGTTATGAGAAAGCTGTTATCTAGAGTAGTCATCTGGAATGCTCTGTTTGTATCCAATTCCACTGCATAAATTGTATAATGAGTTATTTTTCCATTGGGATATTCTGGAGGATCCCAATATAATAAAATAGATGAAGAACTAATATTTTTATAGTTTATAATCTGAATGGAGCTTGGCACTTGAAAAGAAGAATGAACAATTAATATGAATGAAAAGAAAAAGTATTTCAATGCGCAAGAGCATATCTCCAGGTAATTATTTCAAAGGAAACACATTCTTACCTTGCTCGAGTGTCCTAACATTGAGAACCGTTGGTGGTCCTTCTCCCATGATGGTGAAAGCAGATACACTAATCATGTGCTCAGTGAAAGGTACGAGTCTCCTGATAACGTAAGACAGCTGTTCAGCGGCGATGTCAGTGATATACTGATTCCATGTAGCTCCTATTTGAAATCAGTGTTTTTTTTAAAAAAGGTGTTTGGTTCATGATCAAAATTATTTTTGCTCACACAGTGAAATCTTAAACCTGATTTCGTATTATTCATTAATCCCCCTATGCACTCCTTTATGTGAAAAGTAGATATATAATTAATAATAAATGTGCTGAATACTCCCCAACAATATCTAAAAATATTTTGTGCTCACAATATAGTTTTGTTAGGTATTATTTATCCTGGAACATGAGATTAGTGTTTCGAGAAAACAGAACTTGCTAAAATGGACTGACTAGGAAATTTTTTGAAAAGACAGACTAGTCAATAATATCAAATTGAAATGTCCTAAGTCATTGCTAGATTATAAAGTGAAAGAAATGAGGCTTTTATTTGAACTCAAAATTCACTATACCTTCACTAAACCCAGTAATATTTTAAAGCATGCAAGTTTGGATAACTGATACATACATCTGTCTGAACAAGGATTTCAAATAGTGTTAGATTTTAAAAGTTATTCAGAACTTATGGTTCGAATAATGTTAACTAGCAATTAGGCCAAACGTGAAGTGTTTAAGAAAACATCTGTATCAGAAACCGTGGGCCTCTTAATTTGTAGCATTGCCCCCAGTCTTCTTTGCAAAGAAAAAAAGTGAATAAATGAGTATGTGAAATAAACGTATACTAAAGGTAATGTGATATTTTTTTGACTGATTCTACCATCAATAAAATTACACTTTTAACTTGGAACAGGACAAATACCAAATCAGAGAAAAGGGAAAAATGTTCTTCTTACTTAGCATTTCAGAAAAAAACAGAGAGAATTTAGATGGGCGTTTTCTAACCAAGTACTTTTAATTTGCTATATATGACATTCTTCTTTTAGAAACAATAAGATCCATTGACCCCAGAGAGCAAGTGTACACACAAATGACATCACCACATCGCTGGGGCACCTACACCTGTTTATCACTGCATGCACCAGAGTTGTAACTTTCTGACCTATTTACCTTTGGTGACATTTGAAAACCTATTAGTCAAAAGCTGCAGAGAGTGTGAGGCCTGTAAATGATTTGAAGATATGTTAATCCCTCCCCATCACACCTGCTTTGGCAACTGTAATAACTGATTGTCTATGCAGCTTGGCTGAAGACTCTAGGGTGCTACTTTCTCTAGGAGGAAGGTCAAATGGGTTAGGAGGGGCCGGCTCCTTCCTGTGTGGCATTTCCATTTGCTGCATGAGGTTATCCAACAGTTAAAGAAGAAAAAAATCTGACGCCAGCCCACGAACCATTAATTATTTGGTTGAACTCTAAGCTCAGGTTCATATCTGTGCTGGCCAGCACTGGTGGTTTAAGTGCATTTCATAGAACATAAAAACTGTACCTACCAATGGCTGAATGCTGGTCTTCAGCTCTGTTCCTCACAGGAAAGTTATTATGCGGGTGACTGTTATACATGACTGAAGCAATCGCATACAGGTCAGAAGATATCTCTGCTGAGCCCTCAAATAATTCTGCCATTGACTCTACTATGTTCACAGTTTCTGGAGCAATGGGGTTGTTTATGTACTGTAATTAAAAATAGTTATTTACAAAGACTATTCAAAAAATATTCATAACCATTATACTTAATAATGACTTCATTCAAGTATTAATTTAAGAAACTAGTAACTTTGGAATCATGCTTTTAAAAAGATAATATTATTTCCATGACTTCTGTCTCCTTTACATTCCAAAATTTGATTCTGAAGCTACTGAAATCTTGCATCATTGTGACACACTCCGATCGCTCCTATGTCTTAGGAGGCCAGTACTGGACTGGGGGAAGAAGCAGATATTTGTGTCTGACTTCAGTTGTAAAATTCAGCATTCTCATGCAAAGCTTTCAGGTCTAAAATGTTTTAACTGCTTCCCTCCCAAAAGGTAAGTATTCTAGGCATGCTGCCTTATACCAAGTGTGAGAGGCCTGCGTGACCACTTAATACACGTTAGTACAGTAGTTTATCTATGATGGAGTGAAGTCACAGACATGATCAAAACTACATGGCAATGGCTTTCAAACAGGCCCATGGCAGACCTATCCAAGGCTCTGGACCTAAGGAATATTTTAAGTGACTGTGATTGTTCCTAGATCCCATAATGTACTTCACATACCTCAAGTTCACCAAAGTGGCAGATATTGAAGTGAAAAAATATCAGGAGCAGATTGCACATATTTAGGGGTTTATTTAGGGGTTTTTGTTAGGATAATAAGATGACTCTCTCTCTTCCCCCATCCCACACAGCATAGCTGATTGAAACAGAATGAGAAGAGGGTATTTTGGCCAATTAGTACTAGGTATTTTGCATGGATTGTCAACCTTGAAAATAAGGCTAAATATTAATCAAAGAAAATACTGCCTTAAGAACATCTGTAATACTTTCAACAATAAAGGTAAATTTTTAAAAAAGAGACCTAACAACCAAATGCAATGTGTGGGCTTTGGATTCTAATTACAACATACCTAACCAATGTAGGTTTTGAAGATAATCGGGAACTTGCATATGGTATAGGTATTAGGTGATACCAAGACAATATTAGTCCTTGTGTTATTTGTGGTAATGGGATTATTGCACGAATGAAAACATCCATGTTTTTTAGAGATTTGCACTTAGGCATGTAGGAACAAAATGATGTGAAGTCTGGAATTTATTTTAAAATATGTTCACAGAAGTAGCAACAATGACACAAGAGAGCTGAGGCAAGAATGGCAGAATGTTGATATTCAGTCCTGGTGATGGGTAAATGGGAGCTCATTATTCTCTTTTCTCTACTTTCATAGGTGTTAGAATTTTCCAAAATAACATAGTTTTGAAAAAGAAGAAAAAGAAGAAATAACAAAAAACTCTGCAAGAACTACCCTCTTTTTATCTATTCCTTTTCAAGTTCTACTTCAAAACTCATCTTCAAAACCTTTTATTTAAAAAAAAAAGAAAATTACCTTATTTATTCTCAATTACGAATTTCTCAGAATTTATAATTAATTCATAACCTAGGCTTTATTTATTAATAAGTTTTGGTCCAGTTGTCTTTTAATAATCTTATATGTTTAGGGGCTGTCTTTGCTCACAGAGCCAAAAACAGGGTTTTTTATTCCTTATTAATATAAAGCACTTAGTATTTTCAAAAAATAGATGCTCAGGGGGGAAAGAAATCTTAGGAAAGCAAGCTATTTTAAGGCAGTTTATTTATTTAATTATCTACAAAGACAGGATATTTAAATATTAACTTTCCTGAGAAATAAAAGAATGGAGAAAAGAGTCAAGAAAATTTCCAGTTCTCCAAGTGATATTTTTGAGGCAAAATGATCTAAATCTTGTTACACCTTTATCCAGAAAAGTATTGTAATGAAAAGCAGGGGGATACCTATATGATCCATTCTAAAAGTGTGTGATTTAAAAAGTCCGGAAAGGGAGCTCTATATGGGACAAGTGAAATGAAAAGTCTTCTGTCTCCCAACAGCCCACTTCAGCTCTGCCTCCGCAGGAAAATCGGGGAGGGCATAAAGCACAAACACATAATTCAGAGATGCTCTGGTATTTCAGTCGATAGTTTATGCCCAGCCACACAGCTGCTTCCACAATCAATCAGCCACTCTGGGAATCTACTGTGTACAAACCACTATAGAAGGTACAACGAGGCAGTCCAAAGAATTTCCCCCGAACAATGACTTTGCATTAAATCTCTCAATATTTATACCCATGTCAGATAAATTATTGAGATTAAACCACAGCATCCCATCAATTAACTAAGTTAAGCATCTCTGTTGACATACTGCCATTTCAAGGTAAGAGTTGACCTGCATGCTTCTGACTATATGAAATTCTCCTAAATTCTGGTATTCATTGGAAAGACCCTCCTTATCTTGGGCAGTGATTTGAACATTGAGTTCATAACAGTCCAGAACTTTACTAATTATCACAAAGTGTGCCATGTCATGACATTTCTCATATTTTGCCTGTATAAAAAAAAAAGCATTAGATATTAATCAGGTTTTTTAAAAGATGAAAAAGAAAAAAATTTAAGAGCAAAAATGATGGCAAAGAATCAGAACTTAGGAATAACGGAAAGGGGCAGAGAAAATCAGAGGTAGAAATAAAGAAAAAAAAAAGGGGGGAAGATCCATTGCAACTTCTAAAAGTTTGGGACTCATTGAGTTGGTCCAGGGTCTCACCCTCAGCACTACTGACGTTCTGTGTTAGATAATTTTTTCTTGTAGGGACCTGTTGTGTGCACTGTGGGAAGTTTAGCAGCATCCCTGGTCTCTACTCACTAGAAGCATCGTCCTAGCTGTGACAACAAAAGTGTCTTCAGAGATTGCTGAATGCCTCCTGGAGAGCAAAGTCAGCCCCAGCTGAGAGCGACTGAGTCAGGGAATGTCACAATTCATCAACATGAAAGGCCCCTCATAAGCTACCCAGGAATCTTTGGAATTTTTGTGAAAGAATTAGGAGTCATTAGAGTTAAATTCCAAAACCACCTGAGTAAACCAACTTCATTCTTCATGTAATAATCTTCATTATAGTTAATCTGATTTTATTTAAAACAAACCCTAAATATATATATATATATATATATATATATATATGACCTGAAATTATATGTATCAATTTAGCCTCGTTAGAAGTATGCTGAGTTAAATTAATGAAAATTTAGATTTATTCTTAAGAAATGCTTCTATATTTTATTATAGACTATAACATGATTTATGTCCTCTATTATCAAGCAATGATAAAAAGAAAAATTTGCAATCAGCATATGCTTGGACACCTCCTAACGGATACTGTATCATTCTGCACATTATTTGGGTGAAAAAATCCTTAAGGTTTGATTTTGTTTATGTTCCTAATGCTCAACAGAGTAAACTTGTCTCAAGCATTCCTGACTGCTACTGAGTCCTGTCCTCAGCCTCATTCCATAGCAACTGGCCACAATTTAGCTGAATCTCTTCTCATGTTCACCAGTGACAAACATGGATAAACCTGAGAAATACGCGGGATGAAAAAAATTTTATCTGTAGAATCTCAGAAGTTTGTAATACTAGATGACAAGATGGTGTCTTTTGGGAAAAAATGTCCCAGAGTTGTACTAGAAGAACAAGTATGAAATGAGATCTGAGTGTGAAATTCAACTAAAGAGCAGTCCAAGGAGAGAGATGACTTTAGGGTACTTCAGACTTCAGTCTCAGTAGAATGAGTCCCCCAAAGTAATTAATTTTGTTCTTTGCATTGAGAAGTAGGAAATCTACACCAAAGGAGAAAATAATTATGTCCAATTTGGTTCTAGTAAAACTACATATGGAATATTGTGTTCAGACAAGTAAGAGGCTCATTAACAAACAGGGAAATATATACAGGAGCATAATCAATAATAAGAAGGGCCTGGAAACCATGACTGATGAGAATTCTTCCCTAGTCAAGTCTCCAGATGAGAACACAACACAGTCAGCCTCTTGACTGAAGCCTTGTAAAACCCTAAGCGGAGAACCCATCTAAGCTGTCTGGACTCTTGATCCACATAAACCGTGAGATGGTAAATGTGAGTTGTTTTAAACTTGCGGCAAATTGTTATACAACAATGGAAAACTAACGTAGTGAGCTAACAACAGTCTAGGCAAGAGACTATGCAATTCTGAGCTGGGGTGGGGACACAGGGATGAAATACTGATGACTGATGGTCACACTCTGGAGGCAGAAATAAATGGCCTTAGCAGTAAATGGCTATTGAATGCTAAGTATAACAAAAGTCTGAGCTAATCCGAAGGTTTCAAGCCTTCATGACAGGGAAGATAATGGTGCCATTATCCAAAAAGAGAAACCTTATATAAGGTATATAAAAATGCCACAAAAGCCTTCTGAACTCTAATACAATGACCTTCAGGTCAAGGCTCTGTGTTGTGCCCAGTCCAAGGGGTAAGGGGGTTCTAAGCCTATTATTTGGTATCTAGGCTTTAAGTCAGCTTCTCTTCAGGCCTTGTTCTTGGCACCCCAAAAGTATTGTCTGACACACTTTCTTCATGTGTGTCCTGTGGAAATATCCACAGGTCCTCATCACTGTCCCAGGATCTCTGTCTAGTATCTGTATCTCATTCAACTGCTTTCCTTCTGATTGTAAACCAGATGCTATTACCCCAAAAAAGATTTTTGTTTTGCTTAATGGAGTAGATGAGTTTAGATTCAATGAGCCCTAGAAGATCCTTCCCACAAATGGTTGTAATTAGGAATGCAGAGTGTTGGAGATCATTGTGGAAAGCAAAGCAAGAGAGTCATGCAAATAGAAAGCAGAGATCAAAACTGGGAGATCATCAAAAGAAAGTGTAATGAGATGGCTGAAAACAGAAACCTTCAGAATACCTTTATGAAGATGGAGACAATTGTAAAAGAACTAGCTTTTTTATTTTCTTCATTGTTCATTGCATAAAGGCAAAATTTTGCAAAGTGACAGTGCATAAAAGTGGAGGAAGTATTAGGAGCAAATAGTTATGTCAAAGGTAGGAGTAGGGAGGCAGAGGGATGGATTTGGAGGAGATAGAAAGATGAGGGCTGTTAAAAATATATAACCACTTATTTGACAATTTGGAGAACACTGGTGACTTCTAACAAGATTTCAAGGATTTAAAGAATTCTTGGGAGGGGGTGTGAAGACTATACTTTTGAAAAAATTTAAGAGTGAATACAGGATGGCTGAATGGATAACAAAACTCTTACAAATGCTATCTACAAGAGACTCACTTCAGACTGAAAGTAAAGACATAGAAAAAGATATTTCATAAAAATGGAAAGGAAAAAATAAAAAAGCTGGGGTAGCAATACTTATACTAGACAAAATAGACTTTAAAATAAGAGATAAAGAAGGACCCAGCAATTTGCTTCTGGGTATATATCTGAAGAAACCAAAACCACCAAATTGAAAAGACATATGCATCCATATGTTCATTGCAGCATTATTTACAATAGCCAAGATATAAAAGCAGCTTAAGGGTCCATCAACAGATGAATGGATAAAGAAGAAGTGGTGCATATATACAATAGAATATGATTCAACAATAAAAAAAAGAATGAAATCTTTTCATCTGCAATATGGATGGACCTAGAGGGTATTATGCTGAGTGAAATAGGTCAGCAGAGGAAGACAAATACCACATATGAGGAATCTAAAGAACAAAATAAATGAACAAGCAGACCAGAAACAGACTAATAGATACAGAGAACATTTTGATGGTTGTCAGATGGGAGGGGGTTGGGGGAAATAGGTGAAAAAGCTGAGGGGATCAGGAAGTCCAAATTGGTAGTTACAGAATGGTCATGGGGATGTCAAGTATAGCGTAGGGAAAAATAGTTAATAATATTGTAATAACTATGTATGATGTTAGATGGGTACTAGATTTATCAGTATGGTCACTTTGTAAGTTATACAAATATCTAATCACTGGGTTGTACACCTGAGACTAATATAATATCGTACTTCAATTATAACTGAAAATAAAACTTTAAAAAAAGAGTGAATGGAAGAAAAGAGTCCTTATCCTAAGACAGGTACCAAGGTCAAGGAAAACGATAATAAATTAATACACTAAGCCTGGGTTTTATCTGTTATCTTATGTATTCCTCACTCTATGCGGTGGCTATATAAGCACTGCTTTAAAAATAAGGGCACCAAGTCTCCAAAAGTTGATTTGTACAAGTTCATAGACCTAGAACAGTGAAGAGCCAGGGCTAGGATCCTGGTCCATTTGAATTTAGAGCCTCAGACATAGGGATGTAAAATATGGCACAGAGGATAGTCAATAACACTGTAATAACCATGTACGGTGTGTCAGATGAGTACTAGACTTACTGGTGATCATTTCATATGTTAAATAAATGTCTAATCACTATGTTGTGTACTTGAAGCTCACATAACATTGTATGTTAACTGTAATTAAAAACTTAAAAAGATTTTTAAAAAGAAAAATCTTTGCTAAAAAATAATCACAATAGGTCACCATTATTTAGTACAGCACTACATGCCAACTAGAGTTCTAAGTTCTTTACATACATTAACCCATAAAATCCTTATTATCAACCTTTGGTTTTAGGGACTCTTATAATCCCTACCTTAGAGACGAGGAAACTGAAGTTCAGAGATGCCAGCCAACTTCCCCAGTGTTAAATCATCAGTAAAGGCAAAACCAAGGTTTAAACCCAAGTATTCTGTCTCTTAGGCCCAAGCTCTTAACCACTCTGCTATACAGCCCAGTAAGCGACCAAACCCAGATTTGTATGGTTCCAAAGCTCATGTTCTCTCTACTGTGTTGCAAGTACTGTAGATCATATAGACAGAAGCAAAATTACAAAGAAGCCTCTCTAGAACCTCTTCATTTCAAGAGAAAAATAAGTGTGGGAAACCTGTCACCTAATTCTGAAAGAGCTATGTATCTAATTTAAGATCTTCACAGCGGGAGTAAAGGGTTGAGCTTTTGCCCTTTACCTGAGCATCAGAGAAAACACAACTCAACACCTTTTCACAGAAGAAAGGAGCCAACGTAGGATTAAAATTTCACCCCAGTCTGGAGATGGTGAACAACTTGAGTAATAAGTCCTGGGTGGCCAGAGTGCATTGAGCAGCTAGTAGGGTCAACTTTCATATAGATGCCAGAAACAGAGGAAGGCTGGGGCTAGAAATAGAGTGAATAACATATGTGGGAAAATAACAGCACAATTAGAAGCAGCAGTGATTTGAACGAAATCAGTGGACGCCAGCTGCTGAGTAACCGCGAGGCAGTGCCTCCAAGCTAGTCCTCCAGCTGAACTCACTGGTCCTAAATCCATTGATCCTTCGTGCGCCCTGGAAGCAGTGCGCAGACGATGTTTCACTGAGTTTACTCTTGAAACCTATATGGTTTTATGAACCAATGTGACCCCAATAAATTAAATTTAAAAAATCTAGATTTTACAAGTCTGGAGGCTGAGAGGTCCTCACAGGTGAAAAGCTGGCTGGGTGAGGTGAATAAAAACAGTGAAGGGAAATCATTGTTGCCTGTGCTTCCTAATAAAACAAAGGGGGGAAAAGACTTCCAATGGGACCAGAAGCAAAAACACTGTCCTCTTATTTTATATCTAGAAAATGATTTAATTTATTTAATTTAGTTATTTGATTTCTTCAATAAAATGTACTTTTTCTAATAAGGCAGCTCTGACACATTTACCTTCCTAAAACTAAAAAGACATAATAATTTGTCAACAACAGCTACTAAAATTACTGTACCTTTCATTGGCAACTGTTCCAACTGCAAGCAAAACCTTAGTAGGATTATTTAGATCATAATGGGAGTTTCTAAACAATTCATTAACAGAATTACCATAATAACATTCACATATGGGAGCACCTTTTGCCTGCTTAATTGCTCAATTAACATTTTTCATATGCTGAAAAAGAATACCAGCATTTAACTAATAATATATGTCCTAAAATGAAATATGATCCAGCCTGACTACCAACACGGCCGGAATTTACTTCACATTCTACTCTAAAGCGTTTCAAGTATTTTGTTTGAGTGCTGGAAAATCTTCCAAGTTATCAGTGCCAGGGCCAAGTAGAAAGAGCTCACCAAAATGTAAAAGAAAAGTGCAGTACCTCATCTTTTCCCGTGAGCAAAGTATTTTCCAAAATCACTCCAGTCTCTGAAACTAGCACTTTCACTCGGTACTGGTTAATGATCCCATTTGGCTGTCGTGGTTTCTTCCAAGTAATTCTTATTTGTGTGGCTTCTACTTCTGCAAGCTGTAAGTCAACTACTGCACTTGGAACTAAAAATAAAAATAAGGGGAAAATTTTAAATACATTTTCAAATTTTCAAATATTTTCCAAATTCTTAACTCATGATTAAAATCTGTAAGAAATTCTTCTAGAAAACAGATGACAACAATTTACTAATTTACTATAAGACTCTTTAAATACATGGGTATTTAAAGTTAAATTTCTACACACTGTTCTCAAAAATGAAAATAAAAAATAGGATAACATGGAATAATTTCTCCAAATCGAAATGTCATAACATTTGTTTGAACACTTTCACTAATAAAAATAACTTCCCAGAAGAAGCTGTTTCTGGATGATTAATGCACAGTAGAAACCTTGAAAGCTTTATAAAAATTATAACAACATATCAAAAAATAATATCAAGAAGACTTGGAATACAATGAAATGTAGTTGGTAAATTCAATTAAGCTACCTTTTAATTTATTACATGAGATTGTTTGAAAAGTTATTATCTGCTGATTTTACAAATTAATTACATGAGTCTCAAATTTCAGGCACCCTTACACTTTGCAGTAAAGAAAAACAGGGACAAACTAATAATTGGTTTAAGACAAAGCACCAAATACTTAAACAAATTCTAAACATAAAGTCACCAAGAGTGACATCTAGGAAACCCCCCAGTTCCGAAGGAGTAATGGATCAACAACAAACCTGCCCGGGACTTTTGCCCTTTTTTTTTTTTTTTTTTTTTTTAATAGCTCAATGTGTGACTATGGATAGCCAATTCCCCCCTCCATCCTCAGTTTCCTGACCTATAAAATGGGTGTAATTATATCACTCCTATTACTATGCAAGGTTCCTATAAGGAACAAATGATTCAAGAGACTTTATAAAGTATTGGTTCAAGAAAGAAAAAATATGACATAAAAATATTGTCCCTTATAATCAGGATATGGTAACACATTAAATTCATTTTCCTAAGCTGAAGTATTTCACATTAGTAAAAGGTTAGCAAATTTCACTTAGAAGAGAGACACCTTGGGGGTGGGGGTATAGTATAATCGGAAAGTGATACTGTTTCCTTTTAGATAACATAAAGGAATTGAAAATTAATGTCACAACTCCCATAAATATTATTTATAATTAGTGAACAGAATTATGCTTAAATTAACCATGTAGTAAACTGTATGGAGTTTTTATCCAATATAGTAAGAGTTTTTTCTTTGTCTCTATGACATAACCATTTTAAAAAGCCATCTAGATATTGTATTACAATAAATATTTCTAAATGTTTTTTGAATGGTTAATGGCTTGATGGGTGAATGAGTTATTCTTGCTGAAGAGCATATTATTTGACTATTGCAGTCAAGATTCTAGTGTCCAGTAGGTAAAACCTGTGCTCAAAGCTGGGAGATAAGCACCACATGGCTGTACACCTGTAATTTTCTAATTCTTTGCATCTTTTCTAAAAACATTTTGGTATATCTCTATAGAAGATAACTCTTCAGATTGATGTCCCACAGGAATTCTAATCTGAAGAAAAACTTTTAGTCTTTTGAAGGAGGGAGGAAAAGTTCTAGGCTAAGACCCCACAGTCACTCAATCATTCATCTTTCAACAGAGCACTCATCACACGGTCACTGCTCTAGGCTCCTGACAACAGAGGGAGAAATAAGACAGATAAAACATTTTGCACAAGTCACCTCTGGTACCCTTTTTACTTCATTAACATATATTGTCCCCAGAAGCTTATGTTTCTACTGTCATATTTACCAATACCCATTTTTCAAGGGTGGAGACACTTTCCAATTGTCTATGTAGTGTGAAAACAACTCGGCCATTTAATTAGCAAGGCTCCCATTCCACCTTTCCTTCACAATGCATTTGGGAGTTGCTATGTAGACAAAGCCTTAGCCACTATTGCAAAGCATATTCATAGAAAAGATAGGTCATTTTTCTATTTAACTTGAACTCATGTAGAATCTTGACCTAAGAAGCCAATTTAATGACTACATTGATCGGACTAATCAGGTGGCTAAACCCTGCCGCCTAGAAAATAAGTGAGATTTGATGTAACAGTCAGTTCCATTTGATGTAACACATAAATGTAGTGGGATACCCCAAACTACCGAGTACAACAGAAAAATATACATATTTTTCTATCTCTTATTTAGCCAAACTTAAGAATTGTAGCAGTTTCTTCATCTTCTAATTTTTAAGATTTTTTTAATATAACATAGTAAGTATTGCCCCATGATGCTGATGCCTAAAATTATGATTCAAGTAAAAATTAAATGGTTCTATATTACCTTAAAAAAATATCCCAAACCTATATAAGAATGACTGTATATCTATCTCTTTTTTTTTCTTGTAAAAGAAGAAAAAGCTTAGGAGATAAAAGAAATGAAGCAGACAGCATTGTGTCTTGTCTTTAGAAAGATATTTGATCTGTTACACCACAAATTCTTATAGGGAAACAAGAGAAGTGTGGATTAGATCAAACTCCTTTAATATTGATACCAAATTAACTAAAGAAAATCAAACACACAAGGCAATTATTCATAGTTCAGCATCAATTTTGAAGATGTTATCTACAGGATCTACCTAAAACTCATTCTCAAGTCAATACATCTATAAATTTTACTAGTAAATGAGAATCAGAGTAGACATATGACGGGTAAAAAAATATTCCAAATGATCTTAAATTTTCAAATAAAAAACTGTTAGAAAAAATAAAATTGAGACAAATGACACTGTGAAAAAGAAAATACATTAAAATAATTTTTACCATTATGGAACAAATCAAATTTCCATTAGAAGTGTATTGTGAAAATAATATATTGAAAAATAAGTCACTGAGAATTCCAAAAAACACAAAGTTTACAGTCTCTCAGTAATTTCCCTACAAAAGGTTTCCAATCATTTGTAGAATGTAGCAAGTTGAAATCCCTGCAGACAAAAGGCTTCAATTCTATAGCCTACTTATGGGGAAGTAAGTATGGCTTTCAATACTTGGTTTATTTTTAAGAAACGATGTTAAAATCCTTACAAGATATGTGACACTAGCCCTGGCTGGTTTGGCTCAGTGGTTAGAGCATTGGCACTTGGACTTAAGGGCCCCAGGTTTGATTTCGGCCAAGGGCACATACCTCGGTTGCAGGCTCCATGCCTGGCCCCGGTTGGTATGCATGCGGGAGGCAACCAATCCATGAGTCCCTCTCACATCGATGTTTCTCTCTCCCTCTCTCTCTCTCCCATCCACCCTCTCTGAAAAGCAATGGAAGAAATATCCTCAGGTGAGGATTTAAAAAAAAAAAGATACTTGACACTAGCAACAGAAAATTTATTAGGAGATATTGAAGCAACAAAGTTTACTTAAGATTTTTTAATCCCCATACAAATAATAAGAAAATGCTGTTGCTTATATTACATTCAGCAGCACTGTCTCATTTTGGAATGGGGAACTCTATGGCATTTTGTAACAGTGGAGATTATTAAATGATCAATTATTTTCTAAAAATCATCTCTTTTTCATGCTTATGTAAAAGCCTGTTCAGTAAAATATTAAACAAATGTAGGAATCTTATGAAATGTATAGAAGAACTGCTATAACAACATGACATTGATTTTTCTTTGAAATCAAAGTAAACTATGGACCATAAAACATTCTCTATGATAATGAAATCAGCCCCACTGTAATGTAATAGCAGATATTATATTCTATAAGAGGCAAATTCAACATTTTTCTATGAATATCTGGAGATTTGTCAGAACCCCAGTTATTTTATAAGACATTAATTTAAAAGTCTATCCTAATAAATTTTTAAATAGACTATAATCTATTGTTAAATATGGAGAAGAAAATAAATTGAGTAAGCTTAATTGAGTAACCTTAAAATCCATTCTCTGTTGTATTAATAAATGAAAAAAGATCATATCAAGTATAATTGAAAGAACACAGTCCTTATGAGTTATTAGAGTATTCTCATATAGTTTAAAGATTCTTGTATTACAGAGTTTAATTAGTGGGACCAGATTCATTAGCATTGTCAGAAGTAGAAAGCTACATTCACTGTATCTTGAGAGTATTCCAGGGAAGCCCTTCCTAAGGTTGAACTATCCCCCAAGAACCCCAGGGAGGAAGGCGGGCATGCAGGGGTAAGAAGCCTGTCATTCCTGCCCTTCCTGGAGTCCACCTGTTGCTAATGGGCATGCCTGAGAGCCAACCGGGTGTGGCCTATTTGGGGAGTAGCTCAAGAAGATACTAAGGTAAAACTCCGGATAAACTGCTTGTTATACAGGGCAAATCGAATCATTTCCCAAAATTGGTGTGAAAAATAACCCATATGAAATATATTGAACAATGTCCTTAAAATTGTACTTATTATTTTATGAATAAGAATTCAGAAATTAAAAAATGAATGTTTAAATGATATTCAAATAAATAACATGGCACTGTATGTGGCAATGTTTCATCTACCTCTCTATTTCTGTCAAGTGCTGTAGGCCAAGAATGATGACAATAACACAATAGAAACACCAAAATTGGCTTGACTTGAAAGAAGGCAAAAATTTTAAATTTATTTAATTGTATAACATAAGAATGGAAATTAGTTGGTCAATTAGGTTGGTTGAGAAAATGCTGTTGTGACCAAACTCAAGCACTCTAGTCTGATGAGGGCCAGGTCACCAGGCAGTGCTTGACAGCTATCCATAAATCTGTTTAGCTTTCTTGGAAATGCTTAAGGGCAGTTTTAGGTGGAGACTGGGAAAAATTAAGGTGGAGAAGGCATATAAAGCCAAGACTCTTCTGAAACACAGAGGAAAAAATTTAATAGGAAAAAAATGAGAACATTTTCCTTATGCATATGCATCTCTTTCTCAACCTGTGTATTGAAACTATATACACATTAGCATTTTCATTCGAAAGTGATATAAAGCATAATTTTTATGTACTTTAAACAATAAAATATCATCAAGGTTGAACTGATTTTTGAAGGGGAGATATACAAAATTCTCTACTAGCTGCTGCCCTCTAATGGTCAAATACTTGAATGGATATATCTGATGAATGCATGCCCACTCCTGTGTGTTTGCATGTTCACACATATATGCATTTAATTTATAAAGTACTGTATGTTAGCTATCACACAAACAAAATCCATAAAATTTTTCAAGTGTTAATGTGGTTGCAAAAAATTATTATATTCTTTTCAGCAATTACAATCACTAAATTTAGTAAATTTGTTGTAAGCCAAAAAAATATGCTATAAAATAATATGGTAACATTTTTAAACACTGTATTTCACCTAAAACTGTGACATTTAATAGATACAAATAAAATGTTTCATTAGGAGAAATATTGTTTTAATAATTTCAGTAGATGCTTGTAAGTTTGTATTATACACCCTCTAGGATCCCTTACTTGCTTAAAATACCCTTTTCATTATAAACATATTTTGTTATAGGCATTGGGGATATATACATTCCTCTGAACATTAGTCTGTGAAAAAATATATATTGTAAATCAAATAATGTCAGTTAAACAATGTTAAATGTATTTGTTTGTTTAAGATTTCTTGAGGTTTTGCCAATATTCATTGTGAACCTCTAGCAGGTTTGTTACTGCAAGTAGTATTTCCTAACCATGCTTGACCTTTGGTCTCTCTTATTATGAATCATGTTATGGGTTTAATGTTCTGAGGAATATGGGTTCAGAATGTACTAGGTAGTCATCTAATAAAGAAACAGCATGAATTAAGTAAGCAGAACAGCTTCTAATATAATGTTTAACCAATGTAATAAAATTCACGAGAAGAGCAAAAACATCTCATTAACATGCTGCAGGAGATGCTCTTACCTTCTGGGGGAGTGAATACTGAAATATTTGATTTGGGCCCAATCCCTGCACTGGTTTCAGCCGCAACGTAGACATCATACATTGTAAATGGTGTTAGGTTAGTGAATGCAAACTTAAGGTCTTTTGTGCTGTTATCTAAAATCCGACCTGCAAAAAGTAAAAGATACCTGTGGATTATTTCCTCATCAAGCATGTAATCATTCTCACATCTGAGTACAGAGTAAGGACAGCAATTAAAGTGCTAACCTGTGTACTGTTTGCTAATACAATTTTTAAGGTAAATTTATTTTAAACCTTTAGTTTAATAGTGTATTGACATTAATTAAAATAACAGAAATAACATGAAAATCTTCCAGTGTTTAAAATGACTTTTATTAAATTATAAAGTTCAATTGCCATGTTATTTTTGACATATTTAAAAGAAATACATTAGATTTTACCAGTATAAAAACAGTCACAGTATTTTATACTCGAATTTAGTCAATTAAAGTGCTAAATATTCTCATTTTCACTTACAGAAAAATTTATTTAGAAAATATTTTTAATTTAGCTTCTGAAAAAAATTCCTTAAATAGTCCAGCATCAGAATTCTTTAAATCCTCAACTTTACCAATGAACAGTTCTTTCACCTTCTTGTTCCAGCTGAAACCTGACTGCCCCATAAGAGGCCCACCTCTGTTCCCCTCAGCCACTCCAATGTTGGTGGTCTGTTTTTCCCCACAGCCCTCACATGACTAGGTCTTCGGGTATGCTAAGTGTTCTTCTTGCTGCTCATTACCCTGCCATAGACCATTCTAGTTCCCTCCATATAGAGCCCACAGCATTAAATCTCACGTCATAATGACATCCACTAGCCCTCATTGTTGTAGCGACCTTCTAACCCCAGGGTCACTCATCCTCATTCTGAATAGAGTAGCTACTACTTCATTGTCACTTTGTTCAATGCTAACATCTTAATTTGTGGCGATTTCAATATCCCTAGAAACAATCCTTAAACTACTTTCAGCTCTTTTTAAATAATCTAGTGTTCCACTCTATCTCAATCACTCTCTCATGGTCATAACTTGGTTATTGCCATTACCAATAATTGCAAATCCCCCATAATCTCAATTTCATTCAACTCTCTCTGACCATTCTCCCGTTCACTTACTCAAGAACCCTGAACCAACAATTCTTTGAGTCCACTGGGACCTCCAATCCATTGACATTAACCACCTCTTCTACTTTATTTTGTTTGGTCCCTCACTACTTGATTTCCTCAATGTCACTGTCAATTATAATCACTGCCTTACATAAGCCTTGCATTCCCTTGCCCTTCTCTTGTTGAAGGGAGCTGGAGGAAAACACAAAGTCACTCTGAATGATGTCACTTTATTCATTACCACATCTCCAATGAGCCCTTAATGGTGCTTAGCACCTTACTCAATTCCCCGTCTAATCACCCTCAGCTCTTCCAGGTGATTATTTTATGCTTTCTATTCCCTCCTCAGACTTCAGACCTCTTTCTGCTCCATCATCACTCCCAGTTGATAGTCTTGCTTCTCATTCCATTAAAAGAATTAATCAGAAAAGATCTGCCATAGGCTCCCACCAAAAATATTAAGTATTTAACAGCCTCTGTACCAAAATACTCTGCCTTAGTCTGTCACTATGGGCAAACGATGTGTATTCTTATCTCAAACCAATCCTTACATTTAAGCAAAATATCTCTGCCTATACAGAGACATCTTTCCAGTAATTCTTGCCTTTTTTATATCATTAATTTTTCCTTTCTTTCTTCATTCACATCAGCCAACAAACAAGCATTATTTGTTCCTTCTGAAAATAAACCCGTTAACTCTGCTTACCCCCAACCCCACTCTCTGACTCCTTCATTGCTTCACTTTGTAGCAAAACTCAAGAGTTGTCTGTTACCCACTGCTCCAATGTTCTTCTCCCACTTTCTCTCAAATCCATCCCAATCAGGCATTTACCCCGTACTTCATCATAACTGCTCTTGTCAAAATTGTTAATGACTTCCATGTTGTTAAATGTAATAGTTACTAAATGCATCTTACTTGATTTATCAGTCTTACAGATGAGAGATTACCTTGTCAATGTTTTGCAAAATAATACCAGATAGAAAAAGTGTATGAAGTTTGTTTCTGTGTATGCAGGAGGGAGAGAGGGTTGGAGGGAGAAGAAAGACTACCTTTTTTTAAAAAAACAGCAAATATTTCAGAATTTTAAGAGCATAGGTACTTACGGATGAAAAATAAAGGTTACTCATACGATTCATTAGATTCATAACAGTTTCAAAATGAATAATTTGGAACTCTCCATTTTTTCATTCTTCCAAATAAATGATAATATGTGAGTTTATGTTATTTCAGTATTATTTGAATTTAATTTCTTTTGTAGAACCATGAGATCTCAGATTAGGAAACATTTTTTTAAGTTTTACTTAATTAACTGGCAATAACTTAGTATCTGAACCCCTCAAAATATCTCTGACAAGTGGATGTTCAAGTTTTCCTTGCTCATTAAGATGGAGAACTTGACACCTCATAAAGCTGCCCATATTATTTTCATAGAGCTCTAATTATTAGAAATAGCTTCCTCTTCTAAGCAGAAATCTGATTTAGTATAACCTGAGTCAATTTTTCTTCATAAATATATTTGTCATCAGAATAAGTTCCTCTTGTTCAAATATTTGAAGACATATATCTCCTCTAACGCGTCTCTTCATAAGGGGTTATCACTAGCTCTTTCAGCTCTTCCTCATCAAATATGGAACACGGATAGTGTTTTGCCATCCTTATATTTAATTTATGGTTTAAAAAAAAAAGTTCAAATAGCTTCACTTTCTTTATTACTTTTCAATTATTTGCTTCAGTTACAGGGTCTTTTAAAAAGGACTTTGATACTTTAAAAAATTTGACACCAGTAACATATTTTATATAATTCTTACTCTAAAAGATAAACACAAAACCAATTAAGACTTACCTGATGGTCCATATAACTCAACTCTATAACTAAATTTCCCTGTCACTGTCGTCGGTGGGTCACATGAAATTGAAAAGGACTTTCCTGTAATGTTGCCGGTTATACAGTTCTGTGGCGGCCCCTCAGGCACTAAAATAATCATATGGGGAAAATGAATAAATACCAGAACAGATATATATTTAAAATATTTAATTACCTTATTAAATACACATAATAAAACATAAAGTCAGAAGCAAAATAAAATATCACAATTTCAGCAAAGGGTTTTCTTAACTTAGAAAAAGGGTAAATAGAATAAATTGAAGGATTTGAATAAGACATGCAGGATCAGAAGATGAACTTATTTGCAACAATTACTAGTTTTATTTAATGCTGTATATAAGTTTTATTCCTTTATAGTTCAGTGTAGAGTTACACTGTCCTGAAACATTTACACATACATATATATACTGCATTCAACAGGCCTGGGTATCTGGCTTGATAAACATTCACCCCCTGGTGGACACAGGTAAAAGGGTCAAGGAGATAGCTCAGCCTTCAGAATCTATTGGCAAGGATCTTTACCTTTTGTATCAATATTTTTATTTGGTTCTGAGAGGAAATTTATAAGCTATAGTTACAAGGTACTAATGTAACATTGGCAACACATAAAAATAATAATTTAAAATAGTAAGTTTTCATAGATGTGTCTCTACCTTTATCCATTCTTTTAGTTGAAATAAAAAATTTCAAATTTTTTTTCCAAAACAAATTTCTTGTCTACTAAATCTTACTTTGTGTGACTCTCATGAAATTTTTTTTTATTCTATAAGTAAGGGGTATGGAAGAAAATGCTATGACTCAAAGATGGTTATTTAAATCAAGGAAAACTTAAAGTTTAAATGTAATGAAATGATGAAACTAAAACCTATGTCACCAGAAAAAAAAAAAAATTATGCCTTAGTGAAATTACCCTACCAGTACTAATTTCCAGTAACCTCAAATATTACCGATCACAGCTGAATGCCTGATACTATATATTTAGTATGGCATTATGTCAGTATCTACATAAATTTACATATATATCCATAATACTATAATTAAATATATATTCTCATGCCTAGAAATTGTATGCACTTTTTTTTTAATCCTCATGTGAGGATATTTTTTCAATTGCTTTTCAGAGAGAGTGGAAGGGAGAGAGAGAAAGAGAAACATCGATGTGAGAGAGACACATCTATTGGTTGCCTCCCGCATTCGCCCCAACTGGGACAGGGATCGAGCCTACAACTGAGGTATCTGCCCGTGGCTGGAATCAAACCCGGGACCCTTCAGTCCACGGCCAATGCTGCAAACACTGGGCCAAACTGGCTAAGGCAGTGTGTACTTTTTGAATTTAGTAGTAATAATATCTAATTATAGTCATTAAGTCCTAACACCACTGCCATAAGGAACATACTGTTACAGTCTCCAATTTTCACATGAGGGAACTGCGGGGCAAAGAGGATACTACCGGGTATATTTTTTAACTACTGTTTTATCTGACACTGAAATGCTGATCACATGATATTCTGCTACTGCAGGTGTTATCCTCATATTTGCTGACAGCAGTATCAGTGAGAGAAGGTACAGGTGATTATAGAAGGTGTAAAAGGGAAGAGATGATTGCGGGTAATTGCTGAGATCACAGAATAATAAACGATGGTCTTCGAATCACAGTCATTAACTCAAGGATCCTTTCAAATCTTTCTCCTTCTAGATGCTTATGTTATAAAAGAGCATTGAAACTGAAAATGCTCCAGGTGAGATGCCTATTATCTGTTATTAGCGGGGGAAAAGTTATTGAAAGGGAGGAAATATTTTAACAAAAAGATCTGTATCCAAAAATGAAAGACCATTCTATAGGTAATTTAACCACCCCCCCCCCGGCCCCCCAACACACACACACACAGAGAAACCATACCTGATTCTGGTGTTCTGACTATTGTGCTATCAATATAACCTGCTTCTGTTGTAACAGCAGAAACTTCAAAAAGATACGTTGTATAAGGTCTCAAATGTGTCACTACAAAACTGATAGGCTCTCTCCACACAGAGCTCATTTTACTCCGCGCCAGCGTGCCCCATGAGTATGTGGGACGGGAGGGAGGTGTGCCTCTGCTGGGGACTGGGGCAGGGCTGGTCGTGCTCCACAAAAAGGATTCATTATTCTCCTAGTGGACAAAATAAATATCAAAGAAATGTGTGTTATCTCTTTGTAGACATGAGAAGTATATTTCTTTTTCCTTTATATTATAAATAGTATTCTTAAATTTGTGATACATGTATGATTGGTAAAGATTGTAACAAATTAACCCATTCGAGCACTGAAAAATTTGCTAGAATTATACCCATTTATGTCTACAGTTTTAGAACATAAGATATAAGATATATATATGCATATATATTGCAGTCTTTATACCTTAATATTTCTTAGGAATAGGATTTCATGTGGCTTAGAATAAAGGTAAAACTATAGCAAAATCATTAGTAAGAATTTTTAAATTCATGTTAAAGGTGTAAGAGCCAAAGAGATGATATTTTTCCCTGTTTGTGAAATTTCAACAGTAGGTCACTTACTGTTACTATCATTTTTTTCTCATAAGCACTCAAAAGATAAAGCATCTGTTGTGTATGTGAGTGTATGTGCATGTGTGTGTGTGTGTGTGTGTGTGTATTAGAATGTATCCTAATTCTAAAAAGAAGAATTTGAAGCTTGTAAAACTTTTAGTATTTAAAACAAACAAAATTGTGTTTGACTGTTTCTCCATCAATATTATGACAAAGATCAACAAAATTATTTTTGGAAGAGCATTATTACAGTACTTCCAGGGAACCTCCTATCAATGACTTGAGAAACAAATTCATCACCAAAGATAGGCACAACAACAAAAATCTACTTCCACAACCTTAGCCTTGATGACTCCCCTACCAACCTTTCCTGTCACATCTTTTTTCTAGTGATAGCCTGTACTTTCTTACTTCAGAGCTTTATAAAGTACCCTTCGCCCAAAATGTGCTCTTCAGTTTCCACCCATCCTTACTCCAAGGCCTATCACAAATGCTATTCCCATCTCGAAGACTTTCCCGAGCTCCCCAAGCGATTCTGGTATCTTACTCTTGAATTCTCAAACCTTTTCTCTTATTCCACCTTGAATAGAGCCAATTGCGTGTAACATGATACAATAACCTAATACTAAGTATAGGTAACCAAATAGCTATTCTTTGGCAAAATATATAGTATCCAGACACCAAAAACTTCAAGATACAAGTTTACTTAAGATTCTTGAGACACAGAAAGTGTTCCATGATACTTACGTTACATTCTGGCAATTTCCCAGTCAAAATGTCCTCTACTCTGATTGAGACGTCTTTCACCACGATCCCACTTCTGGCATGTTTGACACTAATCTTGAAACTGGTAATTTTGCCATTTGGTTGCCGAGGTAAGTACCAAATCAGGTTTACTGCTGAATAGTTAAAGGCCTCAACCGTGAGGTTCACCACTTTTCCTGGAGCTGAGGAAGTGAGAGAGAATAAAAGGGAGGGAAAAGTACTGTTATAAAATTTAGTTTGCCATTTATACAATTTTGGGATATTACATTTCCCATGTTATATAAAATTAAATATACAATACATTGGAAGAAAATCTACTTGGGTAAGATGTTTTGAAATATATTTAATTAACTTTTGCCTAAAATAACTGGGAATTAGGTCCATAAAGTCCTGTTAAGAGGCAAATAAGCTTTACTCCAGGATTATTTGATCAACACATTCACTGATAAACTATTTCAAATATGTCTGAAAAATTTAATTAATAATTGTTTGTGAATATATAAAACAATTTTTAAGTGAATCTCTTCTTGAAATATTTTGGAATTATATAGGTTGCTTAGATAATGAAGAAGTGATAGACTGAAACAAATATCCAACTGTTTGCACCAAAAAAAATTTTCTACACTATATCTAAATAAAGTGGATACCACTCAATTGGTTGTGGTAATTGCATTTTTAGTTTCATACACCCTAAAATTAGCTTTCATCAGAATTCATGATACTTTGTTATCAGATATTCATAATCTGCAATAATAATCATCTGTATGCTATTTTAATTGGGATAAGGCAAACATAAGGACAAATGAAAGAAAATTATGCCCATTAATTTCAAGGCAAATTATGCAAACCTGACAAAGTAGAGTAAATAATCAAGATCCCTCAAAATACTGATTAAAGATGACAAGTAACTATTGAAAGAAATAAAAACAAATCAAGATGTTTGCGGTAAAATATTATAAGTGATAAGTAGAGGTGCCTAATATTAGGATACCAAATAATAGAATTTAGGTTCACGTTGTAGAGAGGAATGCCAAAATATGATTTGCAAATGAAAGCCACATAAATTATAAGAAAGTTTGGTCTTGGGAGAGAGTGCTGTATGTGAATGACAGAAACGAAGGACTTAAGGACAACTGCATTTTAACAGAAAATAAAATAAATCAATTTAAGGGGGTAATTAATCATTAATAAAGGGAAACTGATCAATGTAATTAATTAAAGCTTAATAAAAATAATGACAATATAATTACTTTCTGATACTAAAGATTTAACACTTGCACTTATTTGGGGTGAATAAAATACAATGTTGCAAAAGGGAAAGGTTGTTAAATATCCGATGCTATGGATTTATAAGAATTAAAATTTATGAACCTTTTTAAAAATTGAATATAATTGACATAACCGTGTGTAAATTTAAGGTTTACATTGTGTTAATTTGATGTATTTATATATTGTATTATGATTACCACCAGTGACAGCATCTCTATCACATTAGACAATTATTGTAACACATTGTTGTCTATATTCATTATACTGTGCATGAGATTTTTTTAAAAATTTTTTATTATTATTGTTCTTAATCTCCACCCAATATTTTTCCTATTGCTTTTCAGAGAGAGTGGAAGGGAGGGGGGAGAGAGATGTATATATATATATATATATATATATACACATATACATATATATACATATATATATATATATCTCGATATATATATGTATCTATATCAATGACACATTTCCAAATGGGCCTTAACAGTCATAAGGGACTACTCAAGTGTAGAGAAATTTAAATTTATAAGGTAACCAAATTTTTATTAAATTACAAAGCATGATTTCAGAATAAAAGTAGACCCCAGAACATTAGATTTTAAAAATTAATTACATCACTTAAACAACATTTAGTGAGAAAGAGGATATTTTTATTAGCTTGCTTTAATTTTATCTCAGGTAAATGTATGTGTGTTTTCATTTTGTGACTTCTTGGTGTCTAAAGACTAATTCTGGCTCTTTTAGTTGGCAGGTCTTTTCTTATGTCAGATATTCTAGTTTCTACTTCTCAACTTTTATGTATCAAAATCCCAGATTTTTAGAGGTGAATTTATCCATCTTGATCTAAGTAAAAAGATTTAATATTGAAGTACCAAAAAATTCTGTTTACAAAGTCATCTCATCTTTCAGATAAGCATCTTCCAACACTTTGAGGATATATCTAGACTAGTAATATGCATAAATACACAAGTGTGTGAAAGTACTTACAACTTTTCAAAGTGTACACTTTACAAAACATACATTTGTTGAGCCAGAAGGCAACTGTATAAATTCAATACAGAGATTTTAAAAGTATTTTCCTGCACTTTTAAGGATACACTAAGTTGGGAATGACGACAAAAGAAATGTTTTTAATATTGTAACACCAAAATAAATTCTTTTTACCTGAAATAATGCAACATGGAAGTAAAAAAGTTGAGCTTTTGTGCTAATGGATAGAATATTAACTCAGTATGGTATAGCTGGTTAACTTGTACACTCCCCCTAACAGTATTTTTATTCACGGGGGGGGGGGAATTACTTCTGATTAAACAATAATAAACGCACGGAAATTTTGCTTAAATTTTGGTTCTATGTAGCATAAATAATAACAGGGGTATTTAAGGGGGAAAAATGGAGATCACTGGCTTAATTAAATTTAGATTTACATTACATTTTTACCTTTTTAGTTACCAAAAAATAAGGGAAAGATATAGCAAGAGGGATTACGTGACTATGCAATTTGCCCAAGAACACACAGCAAATGAGAAACCGTGAGACACCTATTCCAAGGTTATTTTCACTACATCCTAGAGTTTCTCTAGTTTCTCTCAATCATAATTTACCAAGACAGTTAATATCTCTAGAAACTGTCTCAGCAGAAGTATGAAATATATACACTTCAAAAAGAAGGTCGGTGTAGCTGCAGTAAGTGGAGGAGGGGAGAATGGTAAGAGATGAAGTCAGAGAGGAAAGAGGTACAGAACACTGAAGGCCGTGGGGAGGATTTAGGGTCTTACTCTGAATGACACAGAAGCCATTCTACAAGACAGAAGTAGCACAGTCTAGCTTGTATTTCAAAACATGACACAGCTCTTGCAGAGACAGTAAACTGTAGGCAGGTACACTGCAAACAAGAAAACCAGGAAGGGACTTTCAATTGTTCAGGCAAGAAAAGATAACAGATTAGAATGATTAGCAACAGGCGTGAGATTCAAAATACATTTTAATGTAGTGCTGGCGGGCTCTGCTGATAGAGGGTGCTGTGAGAGAGAGTCAGTAAGGGCCTCAAGATTTTTCCTCTGTGCCGCCAGAAAAATGGAGGTGTCTTTAAATTGGTTTGGTAATGACTACATGTTATGGATAATAGGATAACTGTTAAAAATTTAAAAATAAATAAATGAAAGAAGGTGGAGAGATATGGACAAAGAGAGGCTTTACATGATTTAGAAATAAAATTTGTTCTGTCAAAAGATTAAAAAAAATTCGTACTTCCAAAAATTTAATGTCATGTAAATTCTTATGACTTGATGTTAACAAGAGAGGAAAATGCAGGATATAAATGTGCATAAATGGCACAAATCTACTTTCATCATAAGCAGTTATATAGAAATATATTCACAGGGGGAGGAGGGAAAGACCAGCCAGAAATGCACCAACATGATAACAGGATGTCTGTAAAACAGGACAATGAATAATTTTCATTGCATGTTTTTTTTGTGTGTGTGGGTTTTTTTCAGTTTCCTAAGATAACACTGCTTTTATAAACAGAAATGACAATATATATTTTAATGAATAAATTATCTAAGAAGACTCTAAAATAATTAAATGATCATGCTGTTGAAAATTTTATGCATCAGATTTTTTTTTAAATCCTTATTTATTTTATGTGACAAAAACTCATAACTAAGTTAAATTAGAATAAATGATTTAGGAAAATTACCACTTTCTGCAGTTTGGAAGAGAAATGGGTCACTAAACACTCCAATGCCAGCACTGTTTTCAGCAGCCACCTGGAGTAGATCAAAAGAATTATGCTCAAGCCTTCTGCTCTCTAATTAAACAGAATCTGAAATAATAAAACTTTGACTTGTATTATTATTTGGCAAATGATAAAGACACTTTTCCTTCTAATTCCCATAATATTCCCAAAGTGTAAGGCACACATTTTCATTTCCCCTACGGATATATTTGCAGCATAGTTTCAATCAACAGATTTCTCATATTTTTAATAGAAAAATTAATAATCAAGTTTTATAGTTTATTAATAGTAACAATAACAATGGTTATTTATGGTGCAACTTCTATGCAGGAGGAAATCTTCAAGCAATTTTACAAATCTCACTTTAGCCATATAATCAAAACGTGAGGTAATGTCAACAATTTATAAATGAGAAAAATAGTTGAGAGAGGTCAAGTATCTTGCCTGAAGTCCTATAGGAGGAAAAAGTGATAGAACCAGAATTCAGTCGACATTGGGCTTATTTTTAAAGCTCAACCTCTTTCTACTATAATCACTCTATGCAAGACACTACAATTATTTCTGTAACAACTACGAGACCATAGCTATGGCATCTGGCTTTAGAGTTTACAATTTAATCAGTCAAATGAACACTCAGGAAAACACTTCTAAAAATAAGCAGGTGTAATTAATCATTTAGACTAAGGATTCTAGAATTTAAAAGAAAGGAATGTTCTTTTTGACTTGGACAGCTAGTCAGACTAGACTAGGCAGAGAAAGCGTCATGAAAGAGATCAAGACTCTTAAGGTCTTTCGAATGCCATAACTGGAGTCAGACAACCTTGATTTAAATTGCAGCTCTTCCAATTCTCAGATAAGTAGATATGGTCAATTAAGTTAACTGTTCTAAGTCACATTTCCCCTTTTTTAAGATGGGAATAATAATGCATATGATAGGATTGTTCTGAGGACTGAATGAAATCACACCTGTAATGTAGTTAACAGGATTTTCCCATTATCACGTAGATTTGATACCTACATTTGAAGATGTCAAATGTCACGTGCCAGATACCTTTTGGAATTCTGTAATGACTAATATTTATTTGAACATCATAAAAGACACAACAATGATTTATAAAGTGTGGGGTGAAAAGAAGAATAAAGTCTTCCCGATAGGGCCTGAAATAAGAGAATTCAAAGGAATAAAAACTTAACAGAAGGAAAACAAACGATTCAATTAAAAAATGGGTAAAGGACCTAAATAGTTACTTCTCCAAAGAGGACATACAGATGGCCCATAGACATATGAAAAAATGCTTAACATCGATAATCATCAGAGAGATGCAAATTAAAAACACAATGAGGTATCACTTCACACCTGTCAGAATGGCTCCATCAACAAGTCAACGAACTACGAGTGCTGGTGAGGGTGTGGAGAAAGGGGGACCTACTGCTGGTGGGGATGCAGATTGGCGCAGCCACTGTGGAAAGCAGTATGGAGGTTCCTCAAGAGATGAAAAATTGACCTGCCATTTGACCCAGCAATCCCACTTCTAGGAATATATCCTAAGGAACCCCAAACACCAATCACAAAGAACTTATGCACCCCTATGTTCATAGCAGCACAATTCACAATAGCTAAGATCTGGAAACAGCCCAAGTGCCCATCAGTAGATGAGTGGATAAAAAAGCTGTGGGACATTTACACCATGGAGTACTATGCAGCTGTAAAAAGGAAGGATCTTATAGCCTTTGGGACAGTATGGAGGGAACTAGAAAGTATTACTCTAAGTGAAATAAGCCAGTCAGAGACAGACAAGTACCAAATGGTCTCACTTATATGTGGAATATAATAAATAAAAAAACTTGATGAACAAAGTGGATCCAGAGACATAGAAGCATGGAACAGACTGAGGGGTCTCAGAGGGATAGCAGGGGGAGGGGGTGTGTGGGTGGGGAGAGATTAATCAGGGAACTTGTATGTTTATGGGCATGGCCCATGGACACGGACATTGGTGTGGGGAGGGCCTGCGGGTGGAATGGATGTGGGATGGAGGGGATCAGTGGGGTTAAAAGGGGACATCTGTAATGGCCTCAACAATAAAGATAATAAATACATAAATACATAAATAAATAAATAAATAATAAAACTAATTTTAGGTAAAAAAAAAAGGAATAAAATTTCAAACGCCACAAAAATAGATCAAAATAGATCCAAGCAGAACTAGGTTGGCTTACCTTTCTGTCAGCAATAGCTTCTTATGTCACATTAAAATTTAATCTTTATTTATTACCTTCAACAGGGTATTTTCACATATAAATTAATATGAATATGTGCTTGTTTATAGAAAATATCATTAGTATGTCATTTTCAGATGTCATTGAGAAAAAGGTTTCCCCCTCTTTAACCTATTTCTGCAATGAGATCGCCATCACAAATCTTTGATTTCGATCTCTGCATCAGTAAAAGTTTTTTACTTTTCTCATTTGGGAGATTCCCTACTATTGGTATATGCTCTCCAGTTCTTCTTATGTTCTTTGATTTCACAAATAGGCATGCTTCTAGTAGGAAAAACCTTCCAGGCAAAATCTCTTTCCATCATTTCTTACCATCTAGAAGGTCATCCTAGTTATGTATGATCACATATTTATGTAGCTCTTATAGATTTTTTCCTCAACATTCAATTACCTACAAAGCTCAAAGAACTTTTGATGCTATGTTGAAAAAAGATAAGGCAAGAAGATATCTGAACCCTTTACTACCCCCTAGAAATATCACATATATCTTTTCATTGTAAACATTTTCATACAGCCTAATTAATTTAGGATAGTTTTCATAAGTTCTTCATTTAATTTTCAAATAAGATGTTAAGTTTTGCATATTAAATATTATAAAGGACTAAAAATTTTTGTAAGCACATATACACAGTAAATTACTAGGAAATATTAGTGAATGGAGCTAATTTGAATTCATGGTTCTTTAAGAAACTGGCTCATTAGTAACTTCCGTTCCATTATCCAAAATTTTAATAACAGACATACCAATACAACAGGATTAACAGAAATATAACAAAGCTAACTTTGATTTTAATTAAAAAGTAGAATATTTTCTCTTATAAAGCCTAAAATATTTAATTTAAACTCCATTTATTCTTTGAAAAAGTCACTAAGCTAATGTTTTTAAAAATAGGTAAATGACATAAATGCATAAAAGTGAAAAAGGATTATAACATTTCATGTGTTTGTTTTAAAAGCCCCGATGGGCACTGAGGTCATGACTCAAATTGTCATTCTCTTCAGGCACTTCTTTTGTGCAGAAGTAAAGGTTTGACCAGGTGGGAAAAGTTCCTTCACTTTTAAAACAGATGAAATATTTGAATACTGAGTAATTATTATCAAAATAATTACCTTGATTTCATATGTTGTGCCAGGATTAAGATTAGTAAGAAGAACTTCCAGGCTGTCCGGCTTTGCCCTAACTTGTGTATATGCTGTTTGCATCCATGGGCAAACTTCCTTGTACTTTACAACGTAAGAGAGAATCCTGCCATTTGGGTTAGGTGGTGTGTTCCAAGACAGGAGAATCCCAGCAGATCCCACTCTTTCTCCTGCCAGGAAGACTGGAGGCCCCGGTTCTATTTTTTAAAATAAATCATGTTGTTAAAAGGTCAAACAATTATCGTATTTTCACAGTCATAAGTAAGAAAAGTATTTGCAAATGTAGACTTTTGAAGTTCCCAAAGACTAATGGTCACTTAAATGGGAGTTTATCCCCCCTAGAACTTTGCTTCCAAAAAAGAGAAAGAAAAAGATCAAGTGCTTTGGGAAATACCTAAAACATTCCTTTATAAGAATGAAAAAAATGGAATGCTACTAAATACTACATGCCAAGGATACTTCTGATGCTAGAATATTTTCAAAAGAAACTTCCTTGTGCCAGGTTTACACACAAAAACGAAGAAAACAAGAAACAGTCTTACAAACAGAATAATTCTTCCTTAGCAAGTATAGGGAGTTTATTTTCAGGTTCTGTGTTATTTAAATATTGCCATTAGCAGTCTCTGATCTTTTTCACAAACAAATATAGAATAATTATCTTTAGTCTTTGAAAGAAAAGGAAGCTAGAGAACCAGTAAAATGCAAGTTGTAAACAGATCACTTTCTTGAGTTTCAATTTTGCTTTCATTACCAAGCTGCTTTCATGCATATAATGCACATGTTGCTAACATAAGTTTTTCTATCCAACAGATTTATACTGGGCTCCAAATACTTCATTTTAAAAAAGGTAATTGAAAGCATATACTCACTCGTTACATTCGTTGTCACGGTTCTACTGACAGGTGAGCTGTACGTTGTAGCAGAAATGGAAGAGATGGTTACATCGTACCTAGTACCAGGAACAGCGCTGGAAACATCAACCTAGAACACCAAAAACAAATAATTGCAATAAAACTCTTCCTGGAAAGCAAGAAAGCTAAAATAATGAATCCATCACAATCAGAAGAATATGGTAACTTGACTGTGTAACTCTGCACTGCTTAAAATATCACGAGTTTCACACTACTAAAAAATACAAACATGTTCTATCACATAATTATTCACTAAACACAAACTTACAAAACATACTGCACTGTCAAAGCTAAATCAGTACTTCTATCTAGGCTAGTTCACTGCCACAAGAAACAACTGTTTCAAGAGTCTTAAGAAATCTGTAGCCCATTGCTCAGCCCTAGTTTTCAAGAGTGTATATGAAATACCTGTGTCTCTGAAGTTCCAATAAAAACTAAAAATAAAAGGATAAAAATATCCATCATTATTACATTTTTCAGGCAGTGGAATCACATTGATGGCTCTGGAGAGAAACGTTGCCTGCATTAATGATTTAAAGACAGATCCTCCTGGCAAGTGCACAATTAATGAGCCTGGATTACTCAATAGCTCTGCCCTTTCTTTGTTAAACTATTCATGAACCCTTGGATGGCTGGCTGTAGGTTCAGGGTAGACTTTAAAAAAAAAAAAAAAAAAGGGCATAGACGTTGCTAAGGTAACAGTCCGCCCGATGCTGAAACTTAAACTCATCAATTTCGCATCTGTGTTTTTGTCTTCATCCTCTGCCTTTAAAAACTCTCAAAGGAGTAAGTTTTCACGGTGAGTGAGTTTCATAGAGAACTTTCCTAATAGGACCAAATATAAATACAAGTTGGCTCGACAAGTGTGATAATGAAAAATATACCTGATACTCTCCACCTCCCAGATCTCTGATAGTAACAAAGCCGCTGTCAGGAACCAGATCCACGTGAAACCCTCCGGCGTGGCCCGAGCGCAGGCTCCAGCGCAGAGAAAAGGAATGGGCGGAAATATTGAAGGCGCTAAGTGGCTCGGGTTTTTCCGGTTCTGACATGGAAAAATAGAGGTTTCACATATGGTTATTCTCCTAAAGCTTCAAAGGAAAAAATGAAAATCGATAGTCTAAGGGTCAGGTTTCAAACTAATCACATTGTTAGAAAGCACCAAGTCCTTCAAATTATGTCTAGCTACACGGAGGTGTTAGGTATGAGTATCGTATCTTTAACAAGAACTAATTTTTAAGTATAATTATCAGAAATAGTATATCGATATAGGTATCTGTTTCTGGAATATTTTTTAACCTACTAAAATCTGTTTGTGGACTATAGTGTGTTTTAAAGCTAGGTTCTAATGGAAAAATTGAATCATTTTTAGCTAAGTAAGTACAAATTATCCAATTACCTGGATATTTACCAAATTGAAGACAACTGGGAAAAATATAACCAAAATCGGCCAGGCTTTTTAAAGGGTTACAGATCCTGATAAATATTTAGTTATGTGTTTCTTTTAAAGGAAAGCTAAGTTTTCATGGGGGAGAGGAAGTATGATAGTTTTTAAACAGTAGGTCCTGATTGTCCTAGCTATTTCAACCCTAATTTTCTGCCTTTGCTTCCTGTTTCTCAAGTTTTGCGTATGCCGCCTGCATCTCCTTGAAGGGCGTTTTGTACATAAAGTTCTTCGGACTGGTTGCCAATGAGTCGGGATTTCAGGCTGCTTTATCTTTAGTGTGGATTTCAGATGAACAATATATGAGAATTTATGATGCCAAGTATGTGAAAACGTACCTGATACAGATCCAATGTAACACTGTTTCCAAAAGAAAGGAGTCTGGGATTAATCATTGACCTCCACTTACCATTTTAAAGCCCCCCCTACCGGAGATGATTTGAACGGATATAACTTTTAACAAAAATTTCCTAACGAAACTGATAATGGCACATTGCACAAAATAGAAATCTTAACAGAACAAGTCGATTTCTCTTTTTAGGAGAGGTGGGGGATACTTTTAGAATGATTTTTCTTTACCCCTTTTGAAAAGTTCCTTTTATGCTTTTAATGTTTCCCTAGCACCTGAAACTGATCAATCAACTTCCACCATGACATTTTCAAAGATACAGTCATTCTCTTGGCATCATCTCCAAACTGTCCATGTAGTGAGCACTGTAGTTTTATAAAAAAACCTCTAGAAATATAGTAATCCCGGCCAGTGTGGCTCAGACACCAAAAGGTGTCTAGTTTGATTTCTGGTCAGGGCGTGAGTGGGAGGCAACCGATCGATGTTTCTCTCTCACATCGATGTTTCTTTCTATCATCTCTCTATCTTTCTCTATTTCCCTTCCTTCCTCTAAGATCAATTTTTAAAAATTAGGAATATTGTAAACACAGGGTAAAAGATCAGAGAAATACCCAGCTTGTGATGGGTACAATCCCTTTGCTCTTCACAGCGGCTGGCATTCATCCTGGGTCATTCTGCATTCGGACCTATGCCCTCGGTATGCTGAGGCTTGAGAGAAGAGAGCTTCACTGTCCTCACCAGCCCACATTAAAACAGGCAAAAGTCTAACATGACAAAAATCCGATTCACTGCTACTAACAATTACTGACTTATATGAGGGTAATACTATTGCTTCAAGGGTCACAGAAAATAACTGATATCCACGAAGTCTTAGGTAAGAACCTAGAAAAAGACCTCAGCTGAGACTTTGCAAGAAAAAGGAAGGTCGGAGCAGTGCAGTTCTGCTTACTGAGATGGTGGTGAGATAGGATGCAGTTTCCTAGACTGGGGTTTAAGGTTACACACCGAAGAACTCTTGGCGAAGAGTGAAGTCTGTCTCACCAAGAGGAGGAAGAATATATTTGTCTGGAAATTCGCCAATCTGATCAGGAGAGAAGGCCTGAAAACTTCAAGACGGTTTGGTAAAGGCCTTTCAAAGCAGAGTGGGTGGAAGCTCCGGAAATGGGCAAAGTTTAGAATAACTGAGAAAAACCAGCCCAAGTTCCTGGGATCACATAAGAAAGAGAAACAGTCTGATGAACATGCAGGCCGTAAAAAAGATTTCAGATTTTTCTTCCTCCCTAAATACAATGAAAATCCATCTTTTTAGAAAATTTTCTTTTTAAACTTTAAAATTGTTTATTTCTGGGATTTTTTAAAAATTTATTTTTATTGTTGAGAGTATGACAGATGTCCCCCACTTTCCCCCTCTACCCGGATACCGCTCATTACTGTCTGTGTCCATGGGTGATGCATATACACATAAAAATTCTTTGGTTAATCTCTTCCTTTCCCCACTTCCCTCTGAGATCTCTCAGTCTGTTCCATGTTTCCATGTCTCGAAATTTTAAGCAGGAAAGCAACCTGGTCTGTTTTTGTTGTTGTTTTAATTTTAAAAGATTACTCTGGAATGGTATATGAGTAGTGTATGATTCGGAAAGAGGCAAAAATGGCTGTGAGAACCCCTGGCCAGCTAACTCGGTTGGTTGGAGAGCCAACTCCATGCACCAAGGCTGCAGGTTCAATCCCCAGTCAGGGCACACACAAGAAGCAGCCAGTGAATAGGTGGAACAAATCGATGTTTCTCTTTCTCTCTCCTTCCTTTCTCTCTCTAAAATCAATTTTAAAAATGGTAGCAAGAAGCCAGTTAGTGGTATATTGTTAAGTCTGGGCAAAGAGGAGTGAGCCCTGCCCTCAGAAAAAGGTAGTGGAGGTGGAGCAATGCTTAAGTCATGTGGAAGAACGCAGCTTTTTGTATATGAGCTGGAAGATTCAATTAACTGAAAGTAGACCCTGTGTAAATACATGGTCTGCACTCCATGGAATTTAGTCTCTCAAAAGTTAGGAAAATATGAAACAAAAATATTACTCTCAACCTAATTGTAACTGTTAAACAATAAACACAGCAGTGGGTATGTTTGGAGTTTTAAGAGAATAAAAAATCACAATGTACTCCATTTAATTAGGGTTAGCAAAAGGAATTCTAGGGTGTAGTTTGATATTTTTTTAGACCAAAAGATAATCTTCAGAACCCTAAATCCTTAGAATTTAATAGATGTCCTGTGATCAAACCGCTTTGTCAAATAATTCCTTTTTTACACTAAATGGCTTCTTTTATTGCAGGATATCTCAGAGCCTTAAATATGCTTAAATATGTCTCTTATGTTTCTCTAAACCAGTACTGCCCAATAAAAATATAATGTAAGCCACACCAAAAAAGTAAACAGAAACATGTAAAAATAATTTTAGTAATATATTTTACTTAACCCAATATATCAAAAATATCATTTCATATATAATCAATAAAAAATTAATGAGATGGTTACTTTTTTTATACTGTTTTTGAAATCTCATGTGTCTTTCACATTTACAGCACATCTGAATTTGAACTAACCATATTTTAAGCTTTAACAGTCACATGTTGCTAATCACTACATACTAGTGCACCCTAAAGCATTTCCCAACCTTCTCCTTGACATTTCAGTAAATTTACCTAAACTGCATTTTGAAAAGCTGAGAAAAAAACAGAAATATCCTTTGATTGGTGTCTGTAAGGGAAAACAGCTCAAAAGAGTTGGGAGAACCTCAAAAACAAAATTCTGATACAAACTCTGGTACATTAACCTTTGAAAAAGAGAGTAAAAATATAGGGTGTCCCAAAAAATGTATACACACACCGAATAATTATAAAGGCAGTGTTTATTAAAATACATTTCATTTTCAAAATTGAGCTATCAGCGGTTAAAGTGTGTATACATTTTAGGGGGACACCCCGTAGATTCAAAATGGAACAGTACATGGAACACCTCAGTAGATTCTGACTCCTAAAAGATTGCATACAAAGTGAGACCAAAATGTTACATAGCAGAATATTCACAAAAGAGCTGCACAAACCTATCAAAGCAGTACCAAGAAAACAAAAACCTACAATGCACAGCTTTTAAAAAATAAAATGTAAAGACTTAAAATTAAGTTTCATTGCATTATTACTAACTTTTATTACTTCCTTTGTACCAACACTATATATGATAAGCTTTGAATATCATATTTAAATTTCTGTGATTAAATCATAGGTTGGACATAATATATACTATGACCAATGGGATACTCACGCACTGGACATAAAAAATAATAAGAACTAACTCTTACCAAGTTTATAATACACTATACACTGTGCTAAGCGCTTTCACACACTGTTTTATGTAGCAGTAATAACAATTCACAAGTAGATACTATTATTATTGCCATTTTAAAATGAGAAAATTGAGGAACAAAGAATTCAGGTAACTTCTCCAAGGTCTCAAAGCTAACAAGTAAATGGTAGAGCAGGATTTAGATGCAGGATCAACAGCTTCAGAGCTCAAGCTTAATTAAGATTGTAAACCTTAAAACAGAGATGATCCTCGATTACCCAGGTAGGCCCAATCTAAACACACAGGCCCTTAAAAATAGAAGAGAAATCCCTGGCCAGTGTGGCTCGGTTGGTTGGGCATTGTCTGGTGCACTGAAAAGTTGCTGGCCCGGGCTGGCGGGGGGGGGGGGGGGGGGGGGGGAGTGGTCTTGATCCTGGGTAGGGGGCATGCAGGAGGCAGTCGATAGATGTTTTGCTCTCACACTGATGTTTCTCTCTCTCCCTCTCTAAAAAAAAAAAAAAAAAAAGGCAATAAAAAATATATTTTAAAAAGTGGGAGAGAAAGACAGAATAGTCAGATGTGATAGGAAAGATGGCAGTAGTGAGTTGAAGCATGAGTGCAGCTCAGCCTTCCTTTGCTGGCTCTGAAGATGGACAAAAAGGATCATAAACCAAGAAAGGAGGCATCCTCTAAACCTAGGATCAGTTCTCAGCTGACATCCATCAAGAAAATGGTTACCTCAGTCCTACAACCATAAGGAAATGAACTCTGCAAAAAACCTGAATAAGAAAAAAAATAGATTTTCCTTTAGAACCTATAGAAAGGCGCCTGGCCAGGTGTGGTTCAGCGGTTGAGCATTGACCTAGGATCCAGGCGATCGGGGTTGGATTCCCGGTCAGGGCACAGGCCCGGGTTGCGGGCTCGATCCCCAGTCAGGGGTGCGCAGGAGGCTGCTGATCAATGACTCCCTCATCATTGATGTTTCTACTCTCTCTCCCTCTCCTTTCCTCTCTCTAAAATCAATAAAGATATGTTAAAAAAAAAAAAAAAGAACCTACAGAAAGGAACACAGCCCTTTTAATACTTCGATTTTAGCCTGGTGAGATCTCTGTTGGACTTATGACTTATAGAACTGTGACATAATAAATCTTTTTGTTGTTTGGAGCCACTAAACATGTGTTAATTTGTCAAACACAGTGTGTAACAGCCACATAACATAAATGTCCACAGACTGAGTTATCATTACATGTCTGCTTTGGATCGTCTGTCAAATTCACAACCTTAAAGATCACTTAAGAGTAAGGATATAAGGGGCATAAATGATGATGGCAAAAATAAAATAATAAAATAATAAAATAAATAAAATAAAAAATAAAGAAAAAAATATTTTAAAAAGAGTAATTTAACGAGTTATTGCTACAATCATGTTTTCTTTTGAAAAGTTTAAAATATTGATAGGTTTCACAGCTTCATCTGGATTTTAAAATGATGCTTTAAATTATTCAGAATAGGATTTTGTTATCTTCTCATATAAAAACAGCAAAATCCTGCAATATCGAACTGCTTACACTTCCACAAATACACCAGATCATTTACACCTCCATAATTCTGCATAGGCTGTCCCCTCTCTCTGCGAGGCCTCCTTTCCACACACCCCACATGCCCTCTAGTCTTATCAGAAAACTCCTTACCCTTTTGAAGGTATTACCAGGCTCAAAGAACCTTCTCCATCCATGTTGTGGAAACAGTCATTCCCTTTTCTGTGCAACCACACTGTTTGAACATACTTCCATCACTTCACCTATTAATCTGACTTATGCTATGTGTTTCCTCGCTTCTATTCTTTACTACTCTATGCACATCCTAAGACTATGCTTTTTCATGTGTACAGCACATAGTAGGGCATCAAAGATAAAGAACAAGTTTTTAGGAGAATGGATGACCCCCAGATCAACACTAATTTCACTAGCTGGGCCTCTAATTTGATGTGAAACTAAGTATAATATTGGCTACATTTATTGAGCACTATGTGCCAGAGACTGCTTTATCCAATTTACATTTTAGGTGTGTTTTCTCAAAAACCCTCAGAATAGTCCAACAAAATGAGTACTTTTTGCCTCTGAAATATTTTATAGACTGTAAATTTTCAAATTTAAAAAAATGCATTGAAATTTTATCTTGAACAGTACAATATGCAATACAAATGTGAATTTTTAAAATATCAAAAAGAATTTGTATACCTGCAACAATGCTGATAGATATTCCACATCCTTCAACATTGCCTCTCACTCTGTGTACTGTGATGTTATATATTCCACCAGGAGTCAGATCTGTAACTGTGTACTCAGTCATCATTCCCCAAACGAGATACTCTTTTGCAAATGTTCTGTTTGATACATAAATCTTGTAGTGAGTAAAGTTGGTCTCTGTTGGATTCCACATTAAATGTGCAGAAGTAGTATTCACAGCTTTTAATGTTAAGCCACATATCTTAGATGGTTCTATAAAAAAGGTAAATTATGTGTAAATATAATTGTACATATATATGAAAATATAGCAAACATGAATAATATAATTTAAACACCTATGTAATAATCTTTAAATTTATTCATGTATAATTTCCTGTATGTTCAATTCTGCAAATTGAGAATTAGAATATTATATGTACAGAGAGCTAGATAGAGATATATCCGAGTTTTAGTTTAAGTGGCACATTAACATCCTCCTTTCATTCCCAAGTATCTTTCCCTAACCAATCATAAATCACTTCCAATAGTCATTCTTTTAGACTGTGTCTCCTGAATGCTCATAGCCAGAGTCATTCTCATATGATATAAACATAGGTTTATTAGCTACCACCTAGCAGTTAGCTAATGTTGAATGAAGACGACACAGAACAAATAAGTTAGAGAGGCAGTGAGGAACAGAAGGGCATTTTCAAATGTGGTCTCATTACATCAAATTTTTTAATAATCTTATATATATCACTGCATTTCAATCCACTCATCAATGGAAGTAATGCTGTTTCTTGAAATATTGATCTCCACTGAGAGGGGATCCTACAGACCTCACAGTCTTTCACAATAATTGTTGGTAACAAATACTGTAACTGCTCCCAATCCCAAAACATTATGAAACAGATTTACAATGAATTTACAAACATGAGGGAAAAGAAGGTAGAAGTTCTCTGTTTATCAAAACCCTACATCAGGAGAAAATAAATTGTGCTTATATTATTATGAAATATATATACATGCATATATACATGCACACATGTTCCACATATGTAACATATATCACTTACATATGTATATGTTGACTCCAGATTTTTAAAAACACTCTATGTAGTTCCCAATACATTTAAACATAACTATTTTTTTTAGTTCATATATTTTTAAAGAGTTCTCTTAATATATGTTTATGATCATTATTCCTTTATTTTTAGGCTTTGTGTTTTAAAATAGCTTTATTTATGCTGAGCCAAAATACTTTCAATTTTTTAAAACTATAAAGCAAAGATTTCACTCATAATATATCCTTACTTGTAGTCACTGTTTTCATTACAGATACACTGTAATCTTGGCCTCTAACTGTCTTCACATGAAACATGTAGTCCGCACCGGGAGTCAAATTCTTTACTATGGCTTTGTTTCCATAAACAATTATTTTAAATAGCTTTTCCTTTCTAGATGCCATACAGTAAGATACCTAGAAAGAGGAGAGATTAAATTTATGTTGTTCATGGCTTAAAAAGTATTTACTTAGCACCAACTTTGTACTAGTCACATTCACATAAGTTGCTACTGTGAGCTCGGGGCCGTGATCCTTCCTACCTTCACCAAGAAGTAATTTGGGGCCGAGTAACAGTCAAGTTCACACCGTAATAAACACAGAGGACTGAACTAGAAGTTACTCACTAAAAGACCAACAGTCTCAAAACAGTTTTTCCATCTCATTTCCATATGCTCTGACTTACATGTGCATACATAATAGATTACTACAGAATGACTGGGGCTTTCCCTGTTGGTTGCCTGAAGGCAAACAAATATTATGTAATGTTGCACAACCGCTCTCCCAGCTCCCTGTAAGCAGAAGACAGGAGGGGGAGAGGGCAGGACCGACCAAAGTCTCAGGTTTCCAGCCTAGGGAAGACCACCAGGATGTTTTCCCGGCTGCCCGAGAGGCGGGAAGCAGGGCTTCTGCCCAGGTCCTACGCTCCAGCTAATGAGGAGGCCCCGTGCATCCCCGCCATAAGCTGAGGGCGCCTGCTAGGGAACACAATACCGCCCAGTAGGTCATGTACTCAGGCAGCAGATGTTTTGCTCATGTGTCTGGCTGATCACAGAAAACGAAAATTAGAAAAAGAGAGAAAAGAAAAAATAAAGAGCCATGGAGCCATTTGTACACCCACCCTTGCCCTGACAAAGATGCCAGGGCCTCCTGACCACAGGGGGAGGTCAGGCTCGAGCTGTCTTCCCAGTACCTCACCCAAGACGGCTGGCCTCTGTGCCAACAGACCCCAGCAGCAGAAAGCAGCAGGACATAATGCCACAGGAAAGAACCGAGAGGGGTTTAAACAGGTTGATCCAGAGCTGGTCTGTCATGTCAAAGAAGTGGGCAGTGGAGATAGCCCCCAGGACCTCCTGGGAGCTCATGCATGTGCCTCAGGAGAGAGCCAGTGTTTGCAGGAATGTTAAACAGATGTCACTGGGCGTCAGTCAGCGTTAGTCAGGGGAACAGACGAAACCAGCAAGAGGGAGAACAAAAACAGACACCGGAATAAAGAAGGCGCTTCCATTTTTGGTTAAATGAATGAATCACAAATGTCACACCTCATGCCAGCCCATCTTTTATCATAACCTGAGCCAATCAATTTTTCATTAAAGCTTTGAGAATTGGCATTGCCTTTAGAAATTTTCAGTGGAGTAATCTGATAGTTCCAATACCTTGGGGATTTTTTAATCATTAAAGGCTACTTATAATGATCTTTATTCTTTTTCACTCCATATTTCATGTTTGTAAAACAGAAACACATTTCTAAATGAGAGCAATCACATTAATTTTGTGTATTATTTCAACTTTATTATGCTTTGAAAAACACTGTTACATGGTACGAGTGAAACAAATTTTCTAATTTTCTAAGCAGACGCGTTTATCACTGTCTTGTGGGGAGAGGGTTTTGTTACTGGAGGAAGATGATCATTAGGTCTAGAAGCATATCATTGCTTATTGATTTAGAAGGTGTCACTGGCAATCACCTGCTGGTCCGGCATATGCAAAGATAGAAGGAGTGAGTAGAATGCTGAGTACTTCTGGTCTGTAAAAGGATGGTAGGGCAAAGTGCCATGTGATTGTAGAAGAATATTATCTTAACAGAGTGCTAAATTCAGACATACAAAGTCATATTAAGGCACTAATGAAGAGGTAGAAGGAAAAGAAATTGTCTAGGTGATCTAATGATGAAAATAGGTAAATTTTAAAAAATGAAAAATAGAGGAATGTTTCCCAATTTATGTGGATTACACATGCCTAACAGAAACCAATGGGGGGGAAAAACTTAATTTGTGCTTTATGTCTACTTTTAAAGCATAGTTTGAAGACCTAGGATGATTAATTTTAAATGACGAGTAAAATGATCCCAATTATGCAAGTACACTTTGCTTAGCAACCAGGATACTGTTGCTTAATTCATTAATATTTAACAAATAATCTCATTGGTTGAGTAAGACTAGGATAAGCATTAGTAATATAATATAGTTAATAAAAATAACCTGAATCCTAAAGATGAACATGATCGCTTAAAATAAGTTTCACTTAATAACAGATACATAATTTATAGTCTCTGGGGGGAAAAAAAGTATTCATTTATATAGTACAAAGTAATTCTATAGTTACATATTTTATCCAGCGACAAATAACTGTATGGCCTCAGTTAAACCCCATGGAAAGATCATTCCTTTGGGCATTTGCTTTGAAATAATGTGAATCAGAACAGACAAGTGTAAAAAAATGTGGACCTTTTACAGTTAACTTTTAAAAAGCTTAGATTTTTTCACTAGAGAATACCTACACTGAATATAGGAGTGAACTGAATCATTCTAAAAGGATAGAATATTTCATGAATGATTTATTATTAAAGATGCCCCTATCACTGAATGACATTTACAAATAACAGAATTCTCACCCCTGACTTGGTGAACTTGCCAGTGTAGAGTCTCTTCTCCTCTTTTCCATGCGTCTGAATCCTACCCATTACTAAAAGTTCATCTCGAGTTCCAACTTTTCCTGATAATTATATTCAGTATTGATGTCTTCCTCCGTTATCACCCCAATCATATGTGAGAACACTGGTATTCTAAGTTTTATTTATTTTCCAATTATTTATAGAGCATCTATTTTAGGGCAAGCACTAATTCTACGTACTAGGGATATTATAGTAAATGAGAGAAAAGGCTTCTGATTGTAGGAAATTACATTTCTAGTGAGAGCACCTAACAATAAGCAATTCAATAAATAAATGAATGAGATCAATCAGCGACACCAGGAGTGAATAGAAAGAGCAGTTTTATTTAATTTCGTAATCAGGGGAGAATATGAGATGAGAATATAAGGTATTTGAGCTGTAAACTCAATGATAGGAAAAAATTAACCAAAACTGGAGGCAAGATATCCATGCAGAATAAATGTTAAGCACAAAAGCCTTCTAATGCGGATGTGCTTGAGGAACAGAAAAAGCCAAAGATGATCTCAACATAGTAACTAAGTTGACAGGATATATAGATGAAGGTCCAATTGGATGAAGTCTTGGAGACCACCGCAAGGAGTTTTTGTTTTTTTTAATCTTTATCGTTGAAAGTATTACAGGTGTCCCATTTTTTCCCCCCACTGACCCCCTCCCCCCGCTCCCCCCTCTCCCCAGGCCTCCTATGGAGGGTGTTAAACCAATGAGAGACACTATGTTTTTAACAGTTCTCTCTGGCTCTTATGTGGAAAGTGTACTGTAAAGTATTCAAGAATGGAAACAGACCAGTTAGGAGGTGAAAGGCTATTATCTGTCACCGAGGCTACTAATCTCAGTAAGAAATGACAGTGCCTAGGACAAGAGTGGTGCAGTGGAGATGGAGAGAAGTGGGTACATTAAGGATCTGTTTTAGAGGTAGAAGTGGCAGAACTAACTAGCTGAGGAATTGAGGGATGAATGAATGGGGAGAATCGGAGATAACCAAGCAAGTGATCGCAGGACTGAGTCCTTTCCTGAGATGGGAGATACTGGAAAGAGCAGGGGTGAGGTCACAAGGGAAAGCCTTGCAAGCCACGGTAAGGAATCTTTGAAGAAACACAAAATGATACATTTTATTTTTTACTTTTTAAAAAGAGAATTCTGATTGCCCGGCCGGTCGTGGCTCAGCGGTTGAGCGTCGACCTAGGATCCAGGCGATCAGGGTTCGATTCCCGGTCAGGGCACATGCCCGAGCTGCGGGCTCGATCAATGACTCTCTCATCATTGATGTTTCTATCTCTCTCTCCCTCTCCTCTCCTCTCTCTGAAATCAATAAAGATATATTTAAAAAAAAAAAAGAGAGAGAGAATTCTGACTGATGTACGCAAGGGAAAGGGTAAAGAGGGATTCACATTAAAATTGAAATAGTAATAATTCAATCATTCACTCATTAAAATATTTATTGACTGCTGCTATATGTCAGACACTGGCCTCAGTAATGGTACCAAGAGGTGATCAAAGCAGACAAAAGTCTGCCCTCACAAATGTACATGACAGAGCAGTTGCCAAACACATTATCTCACTGAATTCCCTCAACAGTTCTACAGAATAATAATAATCTTCACTGATAGATGAAAAAATAGGACCAAAGGGTATAAAAACTTGCCCAAGGTCTCACAGCACAGGTGACGCTGAGATTCAAAGCTGTCCCACCAGACCGCCTACCACACCTTGTAAAATCACAGGACAGCTGAACACAGGCATGTATCTCTAAGGTGCATCGTATTAGACGGCTGGCCCTTGAGGTCTGAAAGATAGAAACTGTGGACAAGTACACAGTAACTTCTGAACTCTACCCTTACGGAGAGCTAAAGGGTTCCTCAAGGACACGGTGACATCAGCACAGGTACGTCAACAATAGCGATACAAGATAGCGTGATAAAAGTAACACAGAAAAGGTTAAACTGAAGTTTCACAAAAGCTTTGTGCAGGGAAATGTTACTCCCTGATGATGGGATCAGAGGAGGTTTCAAGAAAGTAGGATTTGATCTGGGCTCTGATGGGTCAATTTTTGCCATCTTCCATCTTATCATTAAATTCAAATGACAACAGTCGCTCTCTGTAACTGTGAAGCCCCTTGTTACACGTGGCCATTGAGTACTTCAAATGTGTTTTGTTGGAACTCAGATTTTTTTAAGTATAAAACAGATACTTGGTTTTAAATAGTATGAAATAATGTAAGATATCTCATTAATAATTTATATATTGTTTACATGTTAATATTTTGAATATGTTGGAGTAAATAAATATATTACTAAAATTAATTTACCTTGTTTCTTTTTACTTTTTTACTGTTTCTATTAGAAAACTTAAAATTACACATATGACTTTCATTTGTGGCTCACATTAGATTTCTACCAGACATCACTCAAAGTTCATAAAAATAGTTAAAATGCATACGAAAGGAAATGGTGAACCTCCCATAAATGTTCTATGTCAACTCTGATTTTTTTCTAAGTTCACAGTGAATTCTCTTACGTCTTAAATATGCAAGTTAATATTTATTTTTATGCTTAGAATAGATTATACCTTCAGTTCCATCATTACAGTTCTGAGATTCTATTTAAAGATATAAATATTTTTGCACTTGCAGTACCCATGAAAAAGGAAGACAGCAATCTAATACTTTCAGAGGATTACTAACTAGAACAAATATTCGGTGTTTAAATGAATTTCACAGTTTGTCTATACGAATAAATGTCCCTTATCTTTTGAACTCTCAGAATGCTGAGCAAAACAAAGTAAGGATTTCTTTTTCCCTTCCATTTGTTTTTCTTCTCACTGCACCCCTACATGAGCCTGTCCCCTTCAAGGAATCCTCAATGTGTTGTGAAAACCTATTGTTTAAAGAAAACCTTAGTATAAAATTCACTACCAGAATATTTTGCATAAGTATATCACTAATAGTTTAATTCTTCTTCTGCAAAAAAAATAAAGTTGGAGTTGATGTCCTACTCTCATAAGAAATATGATACTTGTGTTCTTATGTTCTCTCTGACATAGACTTTAATGACCTTGCATGCCACATGGATTCCGTCATTTCACATTGGTAGAGAACTTTTAGATAGTATGGTTTTCTGAGGACCCTTTATATTTCAGTAGTGGAACTGACAACATTTGGTGACTTAAGATTTTATTTAAGACAGTTCCTTTGGAAATGTGCCTTGGTTAATCAACCAGACCTGAACACAGCACCCTCCTTCCTTTTGTTTTAGAGGATTTGGGGACTTGATCTTACCTCTTCCAGTCTTTATTGAGATATTGGTCTAGTAACTACCATTCTCATATACGCAGGTTTTCTAGACTGCAGGTAAGCATCGCAAAGACAAGAGTTTGTTGTTGAAGTATTAAAATTTTTGAATACTGAACGTTAAATTTGTTGACAACGGAATTGTTTCTGTTCTAGGAATCTTTCAACTTAGCCTGAAGGCATACATAATCCCCTCATCTTTTAAAAAGCAAAGAAGCAAACAAAAACTCCCCTTCACCTTATTTCTTCTAATCTTATATTTTAGATAAGTATAGTATGTAATAAAAAGCTAACTCTATTTTTTATTGTTGACAACTTTTACATCCCTGCTCCTCTTTCCAGCCTACTCCTCATCCAGACAATCAAGATAAGAAGGTCTCCTAAGCTCAGGGAAAATTTCAAACAGCACAGCCTCTAGTACTTCCAGGAAGCCCCTACATCCTACACCAGTTCCACCCTCTATCCACAATAAAATCCAGAAGCCAACTCCTTTTCCCTTCCATTTGCTTCCCTTCTCACTGCGCCCCTACATGAGCCTGTTCCCTCCTAGAAATCCTCAGTGTGTCGTGAAAACCTAACGCACTTGATTCCTAGTCATAGAAGAGTGTGTTGTGTGAACTGCCTTCACAACCAAAACGTTTCTGGTGGACAATCACGTCTGCTTCTGAGAAGACATCAAAACAAGTGTATTATATAAAGACTATGACAAAGACATAAAAATAAAGTTCTGTGGGTCAGAGAAGAGAGTAACCATTTTTAGAAATAGGTTGGGAAGCCACCCCACTCCCTTTCAAAAAATGGTGAGAGTTAAGAATATATAAATGATCATTTAAGGCAGGAAAAACAACTGCACAGCTATATCTCAAAGAGGTGTGCACTATCAAAGAAAGAAAGAGTAAGATGTCTAATGTATTTACAATATGAGCCTGGAATTTAAGATGAGTGTAGGTAAAGGTGCTAAGATTATGGTTCAACAGATTTAGACTTGTTCTAAAGGTTGGCTTGACTCTGGGGTAAGAGGGAGCCAACAGCAACGGTAAGGGCCTTAACTGAGGCATATAAAATGGAGATGAAAGGAAGGGAAGGATTTTTACAATAATTCTAAGTTAGAATCACTATAATTCTGTGAACAAGTACATATAAACATGAAAGAAAGAGAACAGTCAAAGGATGACACTAAAATTTCTAGCATGGAAGACTGATAAATCGTGTTCAAGGGAACTTTTATAGAGGGAATGATATCTGAGTAGGGATTGAAGAACTGCCAAAGAAAAACATAGGAAAGAATGTATTCTGGTTGAAGAGAATAATATAACCAAAGAATAATATCAGGAAAACATAAAATATATGAATAATGGTGGGCAATACAATTCAGTGGAAATATGAGATATACGGAAAATAGATCAGAGAGGCTGTGGAGTCACTCATTGGTACTGAAGGTCACAATAAGCAGTATATGTAGCATTAGTTATACAGTGGGGAGCCACAGAAGGCTTTAGACTTTATATAAGCCTTACAGGTAGATCTATATTAGTATCTCTCTCTATCTCTCTCTCTATATATATACTATTATTTAATAATTAATACATATTATTTTAAATATTTTAAACTTATGTTAACTAGCGAGTAATATATATGCTAATATCTTTTTGAAAATGTTTATTTTTTAATTATAGTTGATATACAATATTAGCTTCAGATGTACACCCAGTGATTAGACATTTATATAACTTATGAAGTGATCACCTCAATAAATTTAGTACCCATCTGACACCATACATAGTTATTACAATATTACTGACTATATTTCCAATGTTATACTTTACATCCCCATGACTATTCTGTAACTAGCAATTTGGACTTCCTAATCCCCCCACCTTTTTCACCCATTCCCCCTAACCTCCCCTCCCATCTGGCAACTGTCAAAATGTTCCCTGTTGTAATGTGTCTGTTTCTGGTCTGTTTGTTCATTTATTTTGTTTTTTAGATTTCACATTTAAGTGAAATCATAAGGCATTTGTCTTTCTCTTTCTGACATATTTCTCTCAGCACAATACCCTCTAGCTCTATCCATATTTTTACAGATGGCAAGATTTCATTCTTTTTTATGGCTGAGTCATATTCCATTATATACATGCACCACTTCTAAATCCATTTATCTGTCGATGGACCCTTGGATTGTTTCCGTATCTTGGCTATTGTAAACAATGTTGCAATGAACATGTGGATAATAGGCATGTATTACTGCCATTTTAGTGTTCACTACCCTCCTCCTTCTTCTTCTTCTTTTTAATCCTCACCTGAGGACATTTTTTCCATTGCTTTTCAGAAAGAGTGGAAGGGGGAGAGGGAGAGAGAGAAACATCAGTGTGAGAGAGATTGGTTGCCTCCAGCATGTGCCCTGACTGGGACTGGGGATGAGCCTGCAACCAAGGTACATGCCCTTTAGTCCACAGACTGACGCTCTAACCACTGAGCAAAACAGGCCAGGGCATCTTCTCCCCCTCCCCCTCCTCCTCTTCTTCTTCTTCAAGAAGAAGTGAACTGCTTTTCCTTGTGTGGGAAGCTCTTTACCAGTCCTTCAATTCTAAATGATAGCTTTGCTGGGTAGAGTAATCTTGGGTGTAGGTTCTTGCTTTTCATCACTTTGAATATTTCTTGCCACTCCCTTCTGGCCTGCAAAATTTCTGTTGACAAATCATCTGACAGTCGTATGGGTGCTCCCTTGTGGGTAATTAACTGCTTTTCTTTTGCTGCTTTTAAGGTTCTCTTTGTCTTTAACCTTTGGCATTTTAATTATTTTGTGTCTTAGCGTGGGCCTCTTTGGGTTCCTCTTGTTTGGGACTCTCTTCCTGGACTTGTAAGTCTATTTCCTTCACCAGGTTAGGGACCTTCTCAGTCTTTTTTTTTTCCAAATAGGTTTTCAATTCCTTACTCTCTCTTCTCCTCCTGGCATCCCCATGATACAAAGGTTGGTACATTTGATGTTGTCCCAAGGCTCCTTAAATTATCCTCTTTTTTTTCTTTTGTACTCTTTGTTCTTTTTGCTGTTCTGATTGAATGTTTTCTGTTTTCTTATTTTCCAAATTGCTGGCTTGATCCTCTGCTTCACCTATTCCACTATTGATGCCCTAAAACGTATTCTTCATTTCAGTTCATCTATTCTCCATTTCTGGCTGGTTCTAGTTTATGTTTCTAACTCCATTTTAATGTTTCCTACCTTTTCGTTGAAGTTCTCACAAAGTTCACCTACGTTTTCCCTAAGTTTATTGAGCATCCTCATTACCAGTGTTTTGAATCAGCTGGTAGATTGCTTGTTTCTACTTTGTTTAGTTATTTTTCTGGAGTTTTATTCTGTTCTTTCATTTGGGACATGTGCTCCAAAATCGAACACATGTTTCTTTTTCTCCCCATTTTGGCTACCTCCTTGTGTTCATTTCTATGTATTTAGTAGAGCAGCCTTATGTAGCAGGTGTCCTGCAGGGTCAATGGCTCAGCCTCTCAGGTCACTTAAGCTGGGAGACTCCAGGTGCACTCCCTTTCCCCACCCTGTGACTTGTGTGCACCCTTTTATTGTGGTTGAATCTTGATTGCTGTCAATGAAAGGGCTTTACTCCCCAGGCCAACCGACTGTAAGACTGGCAGTAACCACAACAGAGAATCTGTTGCACAGGGGATGACCCCATGGAACAGGATTTGTCTCAGCAGGGCTCAGGTACCCGCTGAGTCCACCCACCCCTTGAGTGTGTCGTTTGTGGAAGTGGTTGGGTGGTGATGCTTAGACATGATCTGAAGCTGTCCACTGGGTATGCTGGCTCTAGTGCCTCCTGGGAGGTGTAGGCCAGGATCAACTGCCACTTGTGCCCTGCCTAGGGCTACCCAACATGAGCTACAAAGCAATCTGCAGATGGCTACGACTTGTGCTGGGCTTGGAGGTCCTGGGAGAGGCTAAGCTGCAAACCAAGGCCAGCTGCCACTAATGTCAAGCATGGGACCACTCAGCAAGAGGTACAGGGCACACTGAGGCCAGATGCTGGTTGTTCAAGATTTGTAAACCTTTGAAATATTTTAGGAAAGTCTACAGCAAGAGCCAAGATAGGCCATTTGTGTAGAAAAGCCACTGAAAACAGCTTGAATGGGCCTGTAAGTTGAGTGGAACAGGGTGCCAGGGAATCGCCAAGGTGTGGTGAACAGCATGAGCCAGGTTGATGGAGACTCAGATATGGTACCTGTCTGCTGGCTCTGTCGGGGGAGGGCTCAGCAAAGGATCAATGGTCTCTGCCAGCACCTCTCTCTGAGAGAAAGCTTGTTTTGAAGACAGACAACTCAATTCCTCCACATATGGCCCTGGTCCCCTAGCACTGGAGATCAGAGAGAGTGAGTCTGAACACCTAGGACTCCAAGAGCCTTCCATCTCACTCAGTTACAATCCCCACTGGTTTTCACAGACAGAAGTTTTGGGTACTTCTTTTCCCACCTCTGGGACCCTGAGCTGGGGGCCTGATGTGGGACTGGAACCCCTTGTTCCTCAGAGGGGACCTACAAAGCCAAGATATCCCTCTGGATTTTTAACCACCACATGTGGGTGTGTGACCAAACTGCTCTGCATCTCTGCACCTCCTATCAGTCTCAACATGGTTTCTTCTTTATATCCTTCTGTCCTCTAAAAGGGATTTTGTAGACCATCACCCAGCTTTAATGTCTGGAATCGTTGGTTTGGCCAGTGCTGTCACAGAAGCTTTAACTCCAGCCCATCATTCCTTTATTCACTTTTTTATATGATGTGTGCACATGTCTATCTCCATTAAAAATCCAAACTCATCAAAAGTCAAGTATCAGCTTTTACTTAAATTGGAACACTGCCCATGACAACTTTGTACTTTTAAAGCAATAAATAGAATTACTTTGGAAGAAAATCTTACATTAAAAGAATGGTACTATAATTTCTAAATCCATTTAATGTAAAATGAAGGACAAAAAGAAAGAATAAAATAAAGACCTCAGTAAAGATCAAGGTTTATGACAGCAGCACTGTTCTTTACCTGAAACTTTTCGAAGCCTCCTTGTGGGAGTTTCCAAGACAAATATATTGTGTTTTCTTCCTGCCCCAAAACCAGCAAATCTGATGGTGGTTCTGGATCTAGGGCAATGAAATAAGACACAGAAATGATACCTTTTTTAAAGAAAAGCTCTACCGCCCGGCCGGGCATGGCTCAGCGGTTGAGCGTCGACCTAGGATCCAGGCGATCGGGGTTCGATTCCTGGTCAGGGCACATGCCCGGGTTGCGGGCTCGATCAGTGACTCTCTCATCATTGATGTTTCTGTCTCTGTCTCTGTCTCTCCTTTCCTCTCCCTGAAATCAATAAAGATATATTTAAAAAATAAAAATAAAAAAAAAAGCTCTACCATTATCTTATCTACACTGGACTGATGACCTTGGACCATCACACTATGACAGAGAGGACAGGATATCTGGGTTTTTCTAGTCAGTTTTAGCACCATGTGATCGTGTGTGAGCTATTTACCCTGAGTCTCAGTCTCATCTCTTCAATGGAAGGGAAATAAAGAATTTTCTAGAAAGCCTCTTTCCACAATAAAATTATATGACCTATGGGGTTTCCATTTATTTTTCTCATAGAAGAATTCAGTATGCAGCTATTACAATTGGGATTTTTAACTTTAAATTTTATGGTACTTTATAAAGTAAGATATACATCTATTTCCCTTCCTTAAATTCAAAACTTCTTTTCTCTTTAAACATTTTATTTGAGAAGGTTCTAGAAACTTAGTTTTCTAATCAGTAACATGTCTCTACTTTTAATTTATGTTTCAAATTGAAACAGTGCATTGCTTTCCTTAACTGGAAAAAATGTAATATTAACGTTTTATTGAAATAATTTCATCTTTAAATTCAAATTTTGCATGAGATTTTTGTCCCTATTTACATACTGATTTAAGTTTATTAGAATTCAGCTCAGAATTAAACCTATCTTACTGATTCACAAATTATTATTTTTTTATTTCAAAGAGAGGAAGGGAGAGAGAGACATAGAAACATCAATGATGAAAGAGAATTACGGATCGGCTGCCTCCTGCACACCCCTATTGGGGATGGAGCCAGAAACCAGGGCATATGACCTGACAGCGACCTCCAGGTTCATGGGTTGGAGCTCAACCACTGAGCAACACCAGCTGGGAAATTCACAATCCTTTTTATTCCATTTTTCTGTGATGTATATTCCTTCTACTGAAATTAATTTATTGTCACCCCACATTCCCATAATATATTTTAGCTCTATTTTGTAAATTTTTAATATCCCATCTACTTCTAATTGGATTTGAGGTGGCTTTCAAAGAAAGAGAGTACAAAAAAAGAAATGCAAAAATTATATAGGGTAGAAGACACAAGTGAAATAGTAAAGTGAAAAGAGTGAAAAAAAACCCACTTTACCAGCATTGTCTTGAAAAGCAAAGCCAAAGCATAGAAAATATTATTACACCCAGGGTAAAAATGAGGAACTTGAGGTCCAAATAGAATAACGATTTGTACAAAGTCACAGAGTGAAGAATGGGTAGCATCGGTCATTCCTATAACTTAGTGGCTCTTCTACTGAAGCACAGTGGTTACGAGGACAGAATCTGGTCAAGCAAACATGGGTTCAAATCTCTGTCATCTTGTATAAGCTACTGAAATTAGAGGTAATCCTCAGTTTCTTCATTTGTAAAAAAGGTAAAAAATATGCATCCCATTATGATTGATAGAATAAAGGTTATCACTGAGATTTAAATGATATAAATAATAAAAAATGCTTAGAAAGGTGCCTGACAAAGAACAAGCACTCGATGTGAGAATAACAATGACGACAATGATGGCGATGATGATGGTGACGACTATAGCGACACAACCCAAATCTAAGCAACATTCTAAGGAGCTTTCACTAATATAAAATAATAAGCTATCGTTTTAAAAAATGAAGCCATTTCTCATCTATTTCTGATTTTTTTTTTAGGATGATCTTTTTGAGAGGCAGCAGTGTCATATCAGTTGTAGAGTTAGATACTTGGGTTAAATGTCACCTTAAATAATAAGTTATGAATGCCTCTGAGCCTTAACCTACATTTTAGGTAGTCTGGGGAGATTCAACGTGGTAACATAAGCACATAACCATGTTGATATATACATAAGTGCTCGATTTTTTTAGTTTTTTTTCCAGGAATTGATTTGACTGTTGCTGTATTTCCCAGGGCTTTCCCTTCTTCCACATGACAAATTCTGCAATTAAGCCTCCTCTCTTACCCCTAGGGTGCTGGTACTTGAGCAAATATTCATGCAACTATGACCCACACATGATGGAGCTCTTTGGAACATCTGAATATGTTCATACATGTAAGTGATGCTAATAAGGTCAGAAGAGGCAAACTGACCCAAATAATGCATTTGAAAACACAGAGCTATCTATTTTTATCATGCTCCAAGGTTTTGTTTTTCATGAAATGTTATAGATATAGTCAAAATGTTAGAAAAATATTGAGTATTTCATAATGACAGAACCCTAGGGGTTTAGGGCACTTTAAACTTTCACTAAGAACTTTGAATTTCATTTTAGTAACAAGATTTTATACCTAGGCAGGAATAATTATTCTCATTTTCTAAGTGAAAATGTAATAGTTTTGTCCATAGTCACATAACGAATAAGTGATAGAGGCAGGAATATAACTCAGGCTTTCTCCATGTGAATACAGTGTTCCTTTTTAAGCATGTCATCAACCACTTCCAAATACATTCATTTTAGATTAGATATTGGCTTTAAAAACAACTATTCCCCTATTTTACCCATGAAAAGTTAATTAAGTATGAAACAAACTTACAGGTGCTAACCATGAAGACAGTAGGGTGGCTTCTCTTTAGTCCCTTGGTAGTTATAATGCTAATTGAAAAGTCAGTCCCTGGAGAAAGGTTATCAAATGTGAATGTCCTACACAGTAAGAAAAGTCACATAGTAAGGTATTTAGCTGAGAACTTTTGAAAAACACTATCCTCTCGCACTACCTGAAGAAAGAATTTTATATGCAAGTTTTGTTTTTAAAATTGCCTATCATGGAAATAATGTGCTATGCTTAAGCACTAATAGTTAATTAGAAATCATAGCTTCTGACATGGAGAAATTCCATATAAATTAGAGCGTGTATTACACATACTAGCATGACAATATCCTGAAGTCATCATTATCCATTTGCAGAAATAAATTTGGCTCTATGTATCAGTCATTCTAATCACATTACAGTCCAAAAGTTGTCTTGCAATGTTTTCTAATTTCTATTTATATTAAACCACTTACACAGTTTATAAAAATATATATAACGTTGATCTTGTTTTCCATGTAATTTGATATGATTTCTTTTCAATATTATCATACCTTTTTGTGGAAGGCAGGATTTCTTCTTTCATTAAGCTTTCACTGGATATTGAAATAATGTATCCATCCAGAAGACTTCTGGGTGAAGACCAGCTAACAGTTACTGCATTTGAGTTTCTGCTATGGTTCAGAAATTCAACTGCACTTGGGGCTGTATCATTTAAAGCACACACATAAAATAACATTTTCTACCACACTAAGCACCTGCTTTAAAACAACCCTGAAACACTCTCAGGGTTTCTTTGATGTTCTTCAAACTCCTAGGATAGCCAAGACATTCCTTTAATTCTTCTTAGTAGATATGAGCAGTTAAAAGTCAAAGGGGAAAATACCCAGAAAGAATCATTTTAAACTTTGAAATAAAGCTGATATGTACCCCAGTAGTATTGTACTCAATATTTCCCTTGCCTCTAAAATGTAGGAAGATATTACATGTTTGTCTTGTACAACCACACCCTCAGAAATATTTAATTATTTTTAGGACTCATTCTAATTAAATACCAACTAGTGACAATGTTAATCATCAGGAAAGTTAATTGCAATCTAAATATGAAATGTTTCTCTTCTTTCCTGAGAAAAAATGTTAAATAATATATAGTATATATATTTTTTCCTCTCTAAAGTTCTTCCATGTATAAGAACAAAATTGCCAAGATATTCCTCTCCATCCCATTCCTTGTTATTACAGTAAAAGGATATTAGACATGACCAGTTTCTAAATACATAAATATTTAGATAGAGCAACAGTGTCAAGAATAACTAAAATAGTTATTTCAGCAGACTAGTTGACAATTTTACTTCACCTACATAAGAAAACATGTATTTCACATTCATCCTTCACGATCATCTTTTATTCCATATGATGACCTTGGAGTAAATTACTATTTGCCATTGGGAGTCAGCTGCTAACAACGGGGACATGGCACTTCATTGTCTAATTAACTGAACAATGGAGAAATTAAATCAGAAAGGGAGATTCTGACCAGACCCCAGGCAAATAGCCATCCCATTATCTTAACAATGCATACACAGAAGAGGTAGGAAACAGAAAAAGAGACAAGAGAGGACACTGCCAGCCTATAAAGAAAATCTAGGAGAAATGTACTATTTACTAAGTCTTCCCTAAACAAACAAATATTTGAACATTGAATAAGACCTACAGTGCTCACACGGCTTGTACCTGTCTGTATTTCCTTAATGTTGGGAGTACTGTCTTTAAAACCTTCTTTTTCAGTGCGAACTGAGAAGGTGTACACTGTGGCAGGTTCCAGGTTAGAAAAAGTTGCTGCTTCGTGCATTACCTTCTGGACCTATCAATCCAAAATAATGCATTAGCAAGTTTTCATTTCAGACGAGCTCCACGATCGAACACCAGCAAGAAAGCTTGGGGTTATTTAATTTCACTACCATCTAATGTAAGAATGCAGCAATATTGGATTCAGCATGAAAGATTTGAGTTTAATTCCTCCAAGAGCCCTTTATAACGTACCATGAAAACAGCAGCACAGTTTACGCATGTGATTTCATAATGCTGGAAATTCCCATCAGCTCGGTTCCAGAGAATTTCTATGGAAGAGTCTGTAACTTTGCCCTCGTGGATGTTGGACGGTGCTTCCAAACCTACCCAAAACACACAACACACTTAAATTCTTCTTGGGTGTTTTCTAACTAGGTTTTTCTTTTAGTTTATCCCTTTAAAGGGGAGGAGGGGGAGCACAATGTGAAATATAGCAATGAAGTTTATTAATCGACTATCTTTCTATACTAATTAAAAATAATAGTTTACACATGCAGTGAGTTTATAAAATATGATAATCAGTTGCAATACTCAGAGTCACTGTAGATACCATTAGAGGCAGCTGATTTTGATGTTGAAGCGAAAATTACATAGGAGCAAACTCACAGGAGCAAATGCTCAGTATTCAAAAGAAGATAAAGAGATTAAAGCTTTCTGAAACTATTAGCATAAGCTGAAAAGACAACGGAGAGAAAAATATGAAGTCCAGACAAAGTAAAAGAATCCTTTTTGTATCAGACATTGGCTGATGCTAGAAACAAATTTTTATCTGCAGAGCTTTTATGGTTATTTTTCTAATTTTAAGCATCCCATTTAGCATGAAGGAAAAAAAAATATTTTAGAAAAACTAAAACACTGGCAACTTTAGACTATCATATTATATACTGATATATTTTGCTGCTTGATATCACAATATTGATATTATTTAGATAATCAAGTATGAATTATTTTCAAAAACAGGAATTGTCAAAGAGAATGCTACCCGTGATGGTCTGTCGTACAAGGAAGAGGGGCAGGGAATTCCGACAGAAGTATATAAAGACTGCAGGCAAAAATAAAGTATATACTTGGCTGATTATAAACATGTTAAAATGCTATTGGAATAATGTGATTTGTGACTTCAGTTTGGGAGTATTTTATGGAAAATTTAAGTTCAAACAGTAATGAAAGGATAATAATTTGGGAAAAAGGAGACGCTTAGTAGTATGATGATGTATGTGAAGATGTATAGACAGAAAGAGCAAATCATAAAGAACCTGGACATGGTACAGTCAACATTTTAATGTTTTTAGGGCTCCACATGATATTTGCATGGCATTTATTACTCTGTACCATTTATTTCTACATATACTAGATGAACATCTTAGATAAATTACATATATCCCCAATGTTCAAAATTAATACTTGTAGAATTTAAGAGTAACTTAAAAAAGATAAATCAAAATCAATACGAATCTCTAAATGTAAGTACTGGTATGAACAAATACAATGTTTTCACTGTAAATGTTCACAGACGAAAGGAAAATATGCACTGGTTTTTTCCAGACAGATGGAAGCATGGGGAGAGCAAACACTTTGAAAAATGTAACCTAGTTGTCATAATCTGCCCCAAATTACTCACATTCCTCACTTTTGGATTAAGTCACTGAAAGTTCTGATTAATACGCAGCACTTTTTTGGTTAATGGACAGATTTTAAAAATTCATAACCTCAATTTTAGCAAGGTTAGCTCCATCTGTATATTAGGCAATAAAAGATCAGGCTCAGTAGTGAAGTATTTGCAATTATTTTAAAAGATCTTTTAAAACTATTGCATTACTGTGAACATAGCCTATAATTTGAAATGGTACACAAATCAAAATCAAGATAAAGCCTATGCAAGTCCTAAAATACTTACATGTTTTTACTGCAGGCACATAATATACATTACTTAATTCAGTCCCACTGATGATGGAAACAAAGAAATTATATTCTGTGCCTGGGGTTAAATTGTCAACAGTTATTTTATTGTCCTGTTTTAAAGGCAAGGTTACATTCGGCCCTCCTTCAATTACAATATATATGCCATCAAACACTCCAATGTCAGGAGTTTGAACAAATAAGATTACAGAGGTACTGTAACTTTCATAAGGAATAACAATTTGAACTGGTTTGGGCTCTGAAAGATAAAAAGAGAGATTTATAATTAGTGGGGTTTTTCTTTCCAAATTTCAAGCATATTTCTCTGTATTTTGTCTGGCATGTTTTAGAATTTGTGAAAGTATTAAATGTCTATGCATTAAATTTACGTTTCCTATGTCAGCATTAGACGGAGAAACAAGGCAGATATTCTGACAAACCATATGTGCAAGTATGCTGGAAGTACATAATTAACTTTCACTTTTTGATTTGCAGTAATAGTGTCAAAAAAATAATTTGAGATTTTTCCAAGTTTTTATCTTTTTACTTATTAATTAAACAAATACTTTTGAGAACCTATATACTACAACGAGTACCCAAATAAAACACACAAGGCCAGGTTCCTTCGTTCAAAGAGCTCCCAATCTCAGGAAATAGATGCACATATCACTAACTAGAAACTCAGATGGTCAGAGTGTTACCGGTGTTGGGGTAGAAATAGAGAGGAAACCCCAGAGAAATTTCCAGACAGATTTTATTAAGCTTATGCTTGAGCACCGGGGAGGCAGCACAGAGGAAAGGAAAATCCTGTGAACTGGCTGGGGGCTGGCTCTGCTTAGCAGCTTTTATAAGCTGGGGACAAGGCAGGCTTATGTGGAAAAAAATAGGCTTTTTTTGACAAATGCAGGCTTATGGAACTTTCCATTTCAGGGTCAGGTGACTTCCCGTTGCAGCTACATTGCCTCTAATTATGTTCAACTATGTCTGCTCTGTGCTGTGGGGTAAGATGATGGACTACTCAATATCACCACTGCAGAGAGGTCCTATAAGTCAAATCTTTACCGACTGGGCATGTGGGTCGGTAGTTTCTACATAGGCAATTAGAAGGGAGATAAAATCAACTACCTCTGGTTTTTAATAGGGAGTGGAGGGCTGGTAACATTCTTGAGGCCAGTTTATCTGACATTCCTTCTGGCCATCTGGTCTTAGCTTGGCTTCCTGACCACCTGGTACCCCCCCATTCCCTGGCCCTAGACCCTATCCTGGGTAAAGAGCTGGGGACGTGAACATAAAGCCGTTCAGAAGACAGGAAGAAATAACAATTCTAGCCGAGATAATTGGGGAAGACTCTCCAGAGTCCGTGAAGTTTTATCTGAGTCTCAAAGGATAGTACAAGTTTATCAGAAAGATTACGTGTGAGGGGAGAGAAGTGAATTCCAGGCAAAGAGGCTACATGAGTCAGGCCCCGAAACCAAAAAGGGCGTCATTGTGTGCTGGGAATGTCACGTTCTTTCTGCTCTTTATTGGCAGAGTGTCTGGGCAAGTTCCTCAGTCACTCTGTGTTTTGGTTTCCTCGTGCCTCAGATGGGAAGGAGACTAGTATCTACTATGCTGGGTCACTGTGATGATTAAATGAGAGGTTGTATTTATACATAAAGTGCTTAGAGCTGTGCCAGGCACACGCTCAGACTGGTGACAGCGTGCGGTGTGTGTGAGGAGCGGGGGCCAGGCATGGAAGGGCAGCCTCTGAGGCTGGGTGCTGCCTGCGAGGGGCCCCGCACACGATGCTACGGATGTCGGACTATATCCTGTAGGAACAGGGATTTTGAGCAGACATTTCATTTCATTTTTAGGAACACAGTTCTGGCAACTGCTTGGAGCACATTTTACAATCTCCCTGACCTCTATTAAATAGCTTTATTTTACCTCAGCCTCCTGCTGTGCTCTTTAGAGCAGATTTGAAATTTCAGACCAGTTATATTCACATTATTTTTCCTCAGGTCAATTTTAATCTCAATTCTATCTGTGGATTATTGGGATACCATCTGGTATATCCTTAGATTTGTCTTTCTCCGAAGTATATATCTTCTTCTAAAATGTATATTCTGAAAAAGTACTTTTTTCCTCCAGAGAATAATTAGATGGCCTTTTCAGTTTTACTGGTGACATCTGGTTTCATGCAGTGGATCTTGTTCTAAGTCACTGTTAAATATTTGGTAATGAGATTCTGCTACTTTACATAGAGCCGGTACTGTGTAAAAGGATTTAGGCACGCACCTATAATTAGCATTATAGAACATAAAATCTGTGCAATATCCATCAATTCATTCAGCTGTGACATATAAATTTATTGCCTCTTCTATTCTTGGTGGTTATGAGAAAATGTTCAATATACTGACCATAAAAAAATTTCCATATGGTATTCTACTGGGTTTCAAGGCACTTTTATCATGTTTTGCCTTTTCCAGTTATATCATCTTAACTTCTCTTTTTCTGTCCATAACTAATGTTTTTTTTGTAGGTTTCCTCTTTAAATTCCTTCCAGCTCTCTTCAGTTACAAAGCTCTTACTGTAAACATGGCTTTCCTCAGGCTAGGATGGCATCCCACAAGTATCTAATCCATCTGAATCTGTGGGCAATGATCTGTGAAAGCTTCTAAATGTGACCTGAGCAGGAATTAAAGATCTGGGGATTGGAAATGAGTGACCAATGTAGTCATGGAAACAATTCATTTCCATGTTCTTGGGTGCCAAGGACATTTTCTAAGGAGAGACACGGCTTTAAATAGGCATAGTCTCGTTTCAGCTCTAAACGTATACAGAGTCAATGACATTCCCTCCAGTGGGCAAATGTGGGGTTTTCCATCAGCTTCACATGTCCAGGGAAATGGAGCCAATGGCCTTAATGCATGACACATTAAACCTGAGGGCTGGCCAAGGCTGGAAAGGTGTGGAACGGGACAAAGTTCTTCCTTCTCTTCAAAATTATATCCTGAACCTCTGGAAACTCACACTGGAGATTTCCCTTAAAAAAAAAAAAACAAAACTGAAAGGTATTGACATAATTTGGGGACTTCCGATGCTTCTCCACCACTGTTACCGTGGCCTCCATTCTTACCCATTTTCCTTCAGAAGCTCTTTCAGAAGCAGCAGTAGCACTGGGGGCTGTGTGAGGTTTTTTCAACATGAGATAAACTGAACTAGGCCAAATGCGACAGCTTTTGTTACAGAGAAGGTAGAATGAGGTCTCAGGGATACCCAGGCTACATTAAAATGTATTCTTCAACATCAAGAGGTAAAAAGAAAATGCAAACAGCAGCTCTCCTACCCTCAAGAAAACTTCAGCATGGTTAATTCCTCCAACAAGGAGAGACAGTGTGGACAGCTGGAATGGCTTTCCTGGCCACTAGGGATGGCACAGCCCCTCACTGTTCCACTCCACTCCTACTGAAAAATAAAAACCATGACAACAGCAAACTCTCATACGCTTGCTTGGTGTCTGAGCCCTTAAATTATATTAACTTCATAAAGTAGATAAGATTCTTATCTTTCTCACTTTAGAGAGAAGGAAACTGAGGACCAAAAGGTTTGAATGACTTCCTAAAGGATGTAAACTGATCATTGTCGACCTGAAATCCTAACCCAGGCCATCCAGTTCCAAGGTCTGGGCTGGTAAGACTGCCTTCTCCCAAAAGGCACATTTTATGTTTCAAGGTGCATAATACTAGCTGGAAATCAAGCTTTGCTAGTTATTTTCAGAATAATTGAGAGAAAAAGAAAGAGAGAGAGAGAGATCAAAGGGGAAAGGTAAACGAATGAATGTATAAATTTTATTTTCTTCTACATGTCTGTAAAAACTCATTAAAAGGAAAATAACCCTCCATGCTTGATTGCCTCAAAGTGTATTGGAGATAGAAAAATAAGACCTAGTAAATAATAGTTATTAACTAAAATATTAGTTAATATTTAGTAATTCACCCATTAGTTGAATGAATGCATGGAAAGCATCAATTCTACCTATGCACCTTTGAAGAGGTTACTATTTATTTTATCATCTTGGGACAAGTACAAATGATGAATGATAACCTGGTGATGCCAAAATGATCATGTAGCTTAAGAACTGAACAGACAGGCCAATAGGATCTCAAGAAATGGAATGCTCGAAAGAACTAGAGATAGTTCACCAGAAGGAAAGAAACTATAGAAACTGGGAACACATACAGCTGTTCCCAAACATCTGATGACCTTTCATGTGAGTCTGGGGGTAGATCTGCTCTGTGATGCCCTGGAGAACAGGCCTGACGCCATAACAGAGGACAGTTACAGGCGTGCTTTACAAAATGATCAGAGGCAGTTGGGAACTGCGTATAAGGTTCGCAAGAGGGTCTCTGTCCTGCCTTCAAACCCCACTATTCTATTCTTCTTCCTAAAATTCACAGATGTTAATCCATGTTTCAGCTTCCATGTCGGATAGCAGTTTTACAAATAAGTGCTCGAATTAAACAAAATCAAGAACTGTGCTTACACCCAAAGCTACAGAACTGAAAAAAATTTCAAGAGATCACTATCTAGAAAAGGAGGCAAAACTTTTATATTTTAGATAGAAGAAGGGTTAAAATATGCTAAGTTCCATAGCATCAAAGAAGAATAGGACTTTAGAGCTGGAAGTCAATTTTAAAATGTATTCAATGAGTACGCAGCTGTAAAGAAGAAGGATCTCGTACCCTTTGGGACAGTATGGATGGACCTGGAGAGTATTATGCTGAGTGAAATAAGCCAGGCAGCGAAAGAGAAATATCACATGATCTCGCTTATACGTGGAATCTAAAGAACTTAATAAACTGATGAACAGAATAGATTCAATGACATGGAAGCATAGATGAGACTGACGAATGTCAGAGGGATGGAGGAGGGCGGGTGGGTGGAGGGGGAAAGAGTAACCAAAGAATTTATATGCATATATGCACAACCCAAGGACACGGACAATGGTGGGGAGAGGGACTGGGGAGGGGTGTGGGATGGGGTGGAACGGGTCACTGGGGAGAAAAAGGGACATCTGTAATATTTTAAACAAAAATAAAATTAAAAAATAAATAAAATATATTCAATGATCTGAATTTTTTAGAGAGAAAACTTAGGCACTCATACAATATGGAGACACTCTAACCTCACAATTCTAATAACTGGTATATCTAAGACTAGAGCTCAGTTCCCATCCATTCATTTCAATTTTAATACATCCATTCTGTCAATAAATCACAGGCATGAAAGAATTGTTTTCAGCAATATCTCTTTCTTAATAGTTTTCTCTTTCATAACTGTTCCCTATGATAACTACCTTTAGGTAGGCTTTTCTCAGATTTTAAGGATGAAAGCGCCATACATGAATTTAGTTTTAGTCTTTGGAGAATAAAACAGGAAGATTCAATGCAGGTTAAGTGTAGACACTGCTGGTACATAATTTTTTGGACCAATTCATTTTTTTCCACCAGGCTGTCCTTCCTGATAGCCAAAAGACCTAGGATGTCCAACGATCTTTCCTTCCTCAGAGTCACCACTATCCACCCAAATTGCTCAAGTCCAAACCCCAAGTTTCTCCCTTCCTTTATCACAAGCACTCCAGCACCAAAGCTTGGACCACCTACTTCCATGATATGAAATGTATCTGCCCTTCCCCAGCTTCTCCACCATAACATTTGTCTACATTCTACAACAACCTCTTACCCAGTTTCCTTGCCCTTTTACTAATCATTCCTTGCATACAGCCACAGGAAAAATGTTTGTAGCATAGGTCACTCTCCTGCTTAAAAATGTTTGTAGCATAGGTCACTCTCCTGCTTAAAATGCTCAATGGCTTCCCATCGCCTCTGAAGAAACTCAAAGCATGGGCTGTAAGACCTATGTGATCTGACCCCTGAATACCTCTCTAATATCATTTCCTAACACCTCTCACCCTATCCCTTAGACCCCACACATTCTGGCCTTTTTGTTTTCAGATATACCAAACTTCTTCGTGTTTTACAGCCTTCGTGCTGTGCTAGCCGTGTGCACCTAACGCGCCCGTCCTGCATCTAATTCCACTCTGGCTCCTTCTTTACATGTCCATCAAATGTGACTCCTATTACAGCCTGTTCACAATAGAACCCCCGTCCCTCCTCAGTTGTTCTCGATCACATCACTTTGCATTTTCCTCTCCTAATGTTTATCACAATATATAAATAGGTATAGGTATTATTTCATTCATATATTTTCTTTTTACTTTTTAACTGTCTTTCTTTAATAGATTTTTTAATGATTACTGAGTAAATTAATCTTATTTGAGAAAGGACACAGAAATGTTTTGTTCCTAAACCTTTTATATACTGTCAAAATTTCCTTCCCATGTGCTACAGCATGCCTTTCTTGATGATAATTATAAACAGTTACATAGCTATGTGCCAGGCACTGTTTAAGCCCTTACATTTACTAAATCAGCTATTCTCAGGGAATCCCATGATACATACTATCATTTTCTCCCATTTTATAAGTATAGACACTGAGGCATATACAGGTTGAGCACATTGCCCGGGGTTATTCAAAGAGCCTAACCCAGATTCAAACCTAAGTAGTATGGCTTTAAGATCAACTTCTTCATCATAAACAATCTTAAATAATGCTGCCTTATACAAGCAGGGAGCATTGTCAGGATAAAAGGAATAAAAATTCCTCTAGATCCTGACACTCCCATTAGACAAAGCACACCAGCAATCTACTTAAAAAGGCAAAACCTACTACCAGAGGGGTCTATAAGGAATATTTCACAGTACCCCAAGATCAGCAAACATTTGTTAAGAATGGATGAAAAGTATTTGGTTCTCACTTAGAGTTTGTTGAATAGTTACCAGCTCACTCAAATTCCCATTCATCACTGTTGCCATTCCAATGTCATATGTCATTCCAGGGATTAAACCATCAATCTTGAATCTATTAGCATCCTTTACAAAAAGAGTCATGACTTCTCTCGTATCTGGTATGGATTTGATTTGAATGTAGACCTCATGGCCATCTTGCGGGGATTCCCACTGAAGAATTACACTGTCCTCTCCCACATCTTCAGGTTTAGCATAAACTTTCTGTGGTGGATTTATACCTCCGAGAAACAGACATGCATATCTTAGTTTACTGTGAGCAATAGCTCAGTTCAATATTAATTAGTATTTTAAGTAATTGAAACAGATTCTATGTCACCACATCTTGGAAAGAACTCAATTTTGGAGAAAAAATGCATTTTGTTATTACTATGTAAGATTTATCAATATGATTAAGTACAAACATTACACATCAAGGGAAAAATAGCATTTTGCAAATTCTTCACATTTTTAGGAGCTTTATGAAAGTAATGTTCCCGTTACTGAAATTACTTAGTCTTTTACCAAATATACATAGGTCCCTACTATGTATGAGGCATTCTCCTAGGCATGTAGAGCACATCAATAAAAAATAACAAAGTCACTGCCTTCTGGACTCTATTCCAATGAGTGGAAATGGACAATAAACAATACATGTAACAAGTGTATACATTATATAATATTTAAAATATGATAAGTACTACAGAAAAAGTAAACCTGGGTTAGGGAGATCAGGAGTGTGGTGCTTATGGAAGAAAACTGTGTTATTACATAGGGAATTCAAGGCAGGCGTCTTGGGAAAAAAATGAGATTTTGAGCAAAACACTTGAAGGAGGTGAAGGAGTTCGATACACAGATGTCTGAAAGAAGAAAGTTCCAGGCAGAAAAAACAGCTAATATAAAAGGCCTACTATAGGATTTTACCTGGCATCTTCCAACACAGAAAGAAAGGCAGAGTGAATGAAGGGAAGAGTGATAGGATGAGGCCAGGGGTTCACAGGAAGCTCCACAGGCTTTCAAGGTGAATAAAACAGGTAGCAACTGCAGGGTTATATGCAGAGGCCTTTCCTAAATTTTAGAGAATCATTTGGGCTGTTTATATTAATAATAGACTATGGAGAAGACCAATGGTAGACACATGGGATCAAGGGCGGTCATCTAGGTCAGAAAGAGTGGTGCCCTGGATGACCATAGCCCTCAGTGGGGACAAGTGTTGTAATTCTAGATTTATTCAGACAGAACCAACAGGATTTCCTGACAGATTGGGTGTAGGTTCTAAAAGAAACGCAAGGGTTAACAATACCTTCCAGGTTTTGACCTAAACAACTAGATGAATGAAATGGCTATGAAACAACATGGAAAAAGCTATGCGTGAAGCGGATTTGGGTGGGAACATCTGCATTTCAGTTTTGGACATATTCAGTTTCAGATGTCTCTTAGACTGCCAAATGAGATATGTTGAGTAGGCAGTTAGATTTTTAAGACTAGAGTTCAGGATAAAAGGTCTGAGCTAGAGATATAAATTTAGGCATCATTAACATATAGATGGGTTTTAAAACTTTGGGACTAGTATTTATCATAAAGATAGCTGCAACTTTAAATTATATTACCTGTCTAATTTCTGAAAGGTATGACACATTTAGAAATAAAGAGAAAATTGTTGTGTTTACAATTCATGTAGAACATCATCGGAGAACATTCTCTTAATACTCTATTGTAATAACCAAAGAAAATACTTTGGTTTATCTCCTTACACAATTTATTTGAATATCAAGCCTTGGATTTTTATTATTATTATTTTTAAATATATCTTTATTGATTTCAGAGACAGGAAAGGAGAGGGAGAGGGAGAGGGAGAGAGATAGAAACATCAGTGATGAGAGAGTCATTGATCGGCTGCCTCCTGCACGCCCCCAACTGGGGATCGAGCCCGCAACCCGGGCATGTGCCCTGACCGGGAATTGAACCCCGATCGCCTGGATCCCAGGTCAACACTCAACCGCTGAGCCACGCCCAGCCGGGCGGATTTTTAATCCTATATAACACTCTGGAATTTTCAGTGCCTTCCTTTTAGTCTTAATTATTTGTCCTGTGTTATATGCTTCCCCTGAACTTTTAATAGTTCCCAAGAACAATGATGAATCATCAGTTCATTACAATAAGGATGATTATGGAATTTTAAACTGTTCAGTAGTTATACTTTAAATAATCTTTAAAGAATTCATTATGATTTTCATAATCACTTTGTTTGAAGAAACTATAATTTGATTTTTAATTTGTTCTGAAGTTTACTTCCTTATCAACACAAACGCCACATTTACATTTTTTCGGCCAGACCTAGTCTGTTCATCCCATACCTTAATTCCACAAAATCATAGCTAGCTTGACTTTAAGTGTTGAAACTGATTATTTATGTAAAATTGTCAGAAAAATGCCAGCATAATCCAATTAGAAAAACTGTTCACAGGATTCCAGGATGAAACAACTGCAGATCTTTGTTCTTATGTATTTGCAAAACTTATGCCTGTTACAAACATTTCCTTCAGTGGAGGGTTGAGATGGAATCTACTGAATGCCACACACAAGCAGAGATTGAGGAAATTGATGATATCTGGTAAGACTGTGACAGCCCTGTAAGTACAGAGTTCTCTGTGCATGCCTGTGCATTTTTATGGGAGAGGGTCCATTCATTTCCCCACAGTCCCAAAAGGCCCTATGGCCCAGAAGAAGCTAAATTTTACTGAATGAAAATATACTCCTTAGTACCCATCAGAGCCCTCCCTGTTGTGTGTCTAGCTTGCTTACACGTTCTAGCCTGTCTCTACGTGCCCCTCTGTACTCCAGCTATGCCAGCCCACTTTCCACTTCCTAATGTCCAAATGCTGGTCTCTTGAAAAAGCCTGCCCTGGCTCTCCCAGGTGTGGCTAGACAGGTGCCTCTTCTTTGGTCCTCGCAGCCGACGCACATCTCTTTGCTCTGCTTGCAACATTCTTCTGCCCCCCACTCCCAGCTGGCGAACCCCTTCTGTTCCTGTATGAGTCAGAGCCCCACTCCTCCACAGGAAGACTGCTGCGAGCATCCCTGCACCCCGAGTCTGGGTTAACTGATCCCTCTCTATCCTTCCATGGTATCCGCAGCATAGTTCCTATTACAGCAACTACACTACAGCATTATCACTGTTCTTAAACTTATGCGACTCACTCCACTAGCAGAAGGCAGAGACCAGGCCTTATTCATGTTTGCATCTCTGGTACGTACCTACTGCAATTGCAGATACTAAAAATTAATTTGTTGAGTAAATAATAAATAAAAAAGAAGAATGTCATCTCAACCTCAGGGGAGTAAAAAAGCACTGGGTTACTAAATCCTGGACATGTACTGCTGTGTCAGCCTGCAGTTAATATACATAGCAAATAACCCAGAATTAAACGTGCAGACTCACATGTCCCTTTCTCCTGTCCCTCTATTAAACAAATAAGTACATACCATGGGAGATTTTAATATGACTTTAGAATTAATGTATCTGTGAGAAATTCTCCAAGTCTGCCTGTCAGTGAAAAATAAAACCATCTCAGCTAATAACTCAGCTAAGCATTTATCAAATGAAGGATGCTTTGTCTGAGCTCAGGGAAGGAAAAACATCTCCTATCCAGTGTCCAACTGAAAAAATACTTTTGGTTAGGATTTGCAACACTGAATACATGGATGTTAAGCATTTGCAATTTAGTAAACATTAAATAATATCTTTTCTTATTGTTATTATTTTCAAAGACTCACAGGTATTTCCAGTTAAGTATGAAAAGGTTTAATAATCTATGGCTGTGAAGGTGCAGGTTTTCCACCTCAGCTCTAGTGTGTTTAAATTTTAACTGGTGAAATTTCAAAGAACTATCCATGAGGGCATGTTAAATACACATACACAAATACACACATTACCCACAAAGGGATATGGGTTTAATTAAGCACTGTTTCCTATAATAGTGTTTTACCTTTTCAAAAAGAGAGTGACTTATACTTAAGGGAGTCAGTATAATACTTAAATAAAAGACAGATTAATGATTATGTTCCAGACAAGGATTCAAAAACTGCCATGTGCAGGTGAAAGATTAGAAACACATTGGCCAAAAGTCCTGGGATAAGACTGCCCCCTAGTGGTCAAATAATCACACTGTGTAAGAACATTAATGAAGTAAAACTGATTAAAGGGCAGGCCTTTATATTTGTTGGATCTAATGTTATTAAAGAGAAATGGGTGAACTAATCTTCATATATTATTTTCTGGCCATGGCTATGATAATTAAGATGTCTTCTAGGCACTCTGGTAGGAACAATGCTGATGTTTATATCTAAATTAATTTATTTAGAATACAGGCTTAAATATTGTGGTCCAACATTCAAACAAATATTCACCTGTTGATCCTACAAAGGATCAACATAATTAAATTTCATCAAAATAATATTCCAACATATGCAGTTTATGTTTTTTATTGAAAGGCAAAATATGCCCACACTTACCTGTAATGGCTGAAATAGGTTTTTCAAAGCAGCTTAAAGTTCCTCTTTCTGCTACACTGAATAGGTAGACCAGGTAATGATGGAAAGATCTGAGACCTCTAATTGTCGCTGATGTGTTGAGTTTTTCAACAAACACCTCTTCTGATTTATTACTTTCAACATCCAAGGTAGTTACAAGATAATGGTGAAAAGACTCAGGGTCTGGAGGATCCCACTGTAAAAATATTTCTGTTGGGGTCACATGAGTAACTGTGAAGTTTTGTACTGATAATGGACCTAGGAGATAAAAATACATACTATTAGTGATATGATTAACCACTCAGTTCTCCGTTATTTCTTTAGCTTGAAGAAAAAGGAAAAACTGGGTTTGAGTCCTGGCTCTTACACTTTCTGGCTCCACTCCCTGAGTAAATTAGTACCTTTGAGCCTCACTTTTCTTGACCATAAAATGGGAATGATGGTAGTAGCCACCTTGTAAAATTATTGTGAAGATTAAATGATAAGGAATGTAAAGCACCTGGCACAGTGTTTGACACCCATTATTGTTCAATCATTTTTAATACAAGCACCACTAAAAGGGCACTTACAGCATTCAGTGATCACATTTTATGTCTTGTCAAACTAGAGGGTGCGGACGTCATATTATTCCCTCTTCAGTCCCATCATCGCCGGAACGCCGGCTCTCATCCTCTCACAGAAATATTTCCCTATCACAAACCATTTCATCCAGTGCCAGTGATCTTCCTAGTTAATCCCTACAGATTAATTTTCTTAAAACAGTGCCTTGCACACATCAGCCACAAACCCATATCCGTTCCCTGCCCTCCCAACATACACATTCTTCTTGATTCTTTCTTTAGAAGCAATATCTCATGACTTAAAATAAGACCATCTGGGTTCCTGTTTGGATCTGCTACACAAACTATGCTACTCTAGTCAGCTCACTTAACCTTTCAGAAGCTCGGTTTTCTCATTTCTACAGTAAGATAATGCATTAAGAGTGCTTGTGGAAGGTATGCAAGTCTTAAAATATTATAGTCTTAATTGATATCCATAGCTTCTAAGGTCAAGTCCAACCACTGAGACAGAGACCTCTGGCACCCCCAAATCTGGCACCACCTCCCTCTCACACTGACTTTACCCTCACGTCCAAGGAAATCTTCTCCAGTCAGTATGCATTATTCTTTTCCCATAAATTCTTATCTCCACATATTTGCTCAGGTGTGTTTTTCTTCAAGTTTGAGTCCAAGCCTCACTTGCCACAAGTTTTCCACTGTCGCCTACCCTCTGAATTCTAGAAAGCATTTATTAAATGCACCACCGAGTGAGAATTTAGGTTATATTTTGCTATGTAGTTCGGTTTGCATTTACTTTTATTCCTCACTAATTCTCTCCATCATAATCCTCTTAATTAAAGTCCAGACACACATCTGTTTATCTCTTGTTATTAGAGATATCAAAAATCCATTTCCAAAGAAATTTATTGATTATCTGTTATGGACTGGGCTCCAGTCTAGCTGGTGCTATAAGGCAAATAAGATAGAGTTCCTTATAGGTTAAAAGTTTAACAGGAAAGCCAAACACACAAACAGATTCATTATCATTTAAAATTGATATAGCTGCAGGTGTAGCCAGGGTGTTATGAGAAAACACCAGGTCCTCAGCAAGTATCTACAAAAGATGACATTAAATACTTGAAAAATTATAATTTCAGACATCTTGTGACTTACGTGTCTCAACAATGAATACTGGACTTAGTGTAGTTTTTCCCTTCCATTCATTTACTGCAAAGAGTAAAAATCTGTAAACATGGCCAGGAGACAGTTGAGTAATTGATTTTTCTGTAGTATTTGGGGGTATGCTCTCAAAATGTTGCTCTGCATAATCTAAATAATATTTAATGATAATTTTATATCCCAATTTCTGCCACTTATTCAAATTATTCCAACCATTCAAATTATTCCAACTAAATACAACTTCAGTTGTTCCAACATCCTTTATATAGATCAAAAGACCTTCCTGCAGAGAAGGTGCTGAAAGAAATATAGAAAAAAAGAATTATTTTAATTACAAATTATAATTCTATTTTTAAAATAGCGAGGTGCATAAATATAAGAATACTAATAAAAATAATTACATTCATATTTGCAAATATATGGCAATGGAACATAACAGAAAAATCTTGCAAAAAAATAGTTTGATCCAGTTGCATTTTGCTGTAAAATGTAGCAATCTGTTTCATTCTTGGGTAACAGTGGAAAAGAAAAGATTTCACTTTTCTTAAGGCCAAAAGATGATCCATCTGTCCATGTGAGATGACCTTCTTTCTGTAATAAGATGCACAAATTAAGCCAATTTAAAGGAAAAGTGTCATATCTTCAAATAAGTGTACTTGAAGAATTTTATGAGTCACATCTGTATTATAAAATTTTCTAAGAGTGTTAAATCATCAACCAGTTTAATATATATTTCCTTTATTATAAAGATTTTAAGCTGGGGACAGCGTTCACTTTCATTCACTTATTAGCCAAATATATTCAAGCAAATTGCTGTATTTTGCTTGAATATATTTGCCTCTATTTTCACTAAGCCTCTATTTTCTCATCTGTAAAATGGGTACAATAATAGCATCTACACATTGAGTTGTTGTGAGAATTAAAGAGGCAGTGCATGTGAAGGGCTCGACCAACACAATGCCAGGCACAGACCCATTATTCAAGTCATCAAATAAATCATATGCATCAGGAGAGGTTTCTGATAACTTTCTGCTAAGGGATGTCACTGGTGGATATCACCAACCTCAATTATCACAAGTAATGAATCTCTAGACAATCATGTGGCTACCCTCATTGAAAGGGGTAATAGGAAAAGCACAAGTTTTGACAAAGATTCACCTGTATTCTCTTCAATATCTCTGCCACTTACTGTCTACTCTTGGACAACTGCCAACCTCTTAGAAACTAAACTTTTCCACCTGTACAATGCAGGTAGTCATAACTACTTTGCATGGATGTCAACAGGTTTAGAGAGTGTGTATACAAAACACCAAGCACATAACAGCTCCTCATAAAATAAATATAATTCTTACAGAGATAATGAGCTCTATGAAAACAGAGACTATGTCTATATTGTGATGATCACCCCATCCCAGCATCAAGCAAAGCTCCAGGCTAGTTGTCCAGATGGAGAGTAAAGAGAATTGCTCCCTCCAGACATTCTAAAAAGATTTTAAAAAGTAGTACATTCCAATTCCACCTAACAAAATGGAGAAATAGTGTTTCTTCAAAGAGCAAAGAGTCTGCTTTATTGCATACGTGGTGCTGCAGTTGTCAAAATGGACAGACCTGAAGGGAGTATGTTCCAGTGGTTAAGGCATGAGTGCCGGTCAGACAGACACAGGTTCAAAGACTGGCATGGCCACTTATTAGCTATGAGACCCAGAACCTTTCTGAGCTCCGCTTTCCTCATCTATAAAATGAGAATAATGATACGGCCTACTTCATAAGGTTGTTGTGAGAAGTGAATGAGGGTTACCTATATAACTTTCACAAAGTAGATTAGAGAGACTATTAACCTTTCATTCATTACGTTCCCGCAGAGTGTCCGGCCCCAGTGAAGCTAGGAATGCAATTATGAGTAAGACAGTCTATCTTTGAAGTCCAGTAACAAACTCACGTTTACTCAGCACGGGTGAAAGAGGTGATTACCTTCTCACACTACCACACGGATTATAACCCAGCAGGTGACTTTCATATCAACTTCAAGACACCAGCTTAACGTGGAAATCAGAGGACAGTGGTTAAGAGCAGACTCTGAAGTGTGTCCATGTGGACAAGTTCATCTCCCAGTGCCCCAATTCCCTTACATGTCGAACAAGTTAACCACAGAGAATGGTGCTTAGCACGTAGGAGACACTTAGGATTTAACTATTGTTATATATAAAATTGTTACCGTTACTTTCATGCTTCTTTTTAAATATCTTTGAAGCGGAGACTATATCTTTGACACTTTTGAAAAATTCACAGAAACCACAAAGATGCCTTGAGAGCCTCTTTGGCTGTTGTGACCATATGACCTGTACCTTCTAACAGAAACTACCAACCATAACTATTGGAAGAGAGCATTCTAATATAAACAGTTTATAACAATCATGCTAACAGCAGGAAACAATATATACGCTAATTGGTATACTTTGAGAAAGACTGGCATGCTAGGAGGGGGCCTTCTAAAATGTCTGAAATGAACTGTGGTTTAAGGAATCTTTAATAAAACTTCATTCTCTGCCTATTAAATGATAAAGGAAGCTCAATAAGAGAACGGTGAAAATGCAATTAAATATCGCCAACATTTTTTCCCAAGGTTGTGCAAAGTTCCACAGAAAAATTGGTCTCAGACTGATAGAATTTGCCTTGGGTCACTACAGTTCAGGATATCTCATAGAGAACAGATTTATCTTTGAGTAGCAGGATATAAATTAAATGGATCATCAGGAAGAAAATGCAAACTAGACAGAAATCACTGTTTTAGGTCTTGGGTTTTCCTACAAAATGCTGACCAAAATGAAATTTTATGCGATATCCCACAGTGTTAGAAATGCTGGAGAAAAGTGCCACACACTCTTTTTCACTGGTATTGAATAAATTCTTCAGATTTTTCTGTATCATTTTTTTTTTTAATTGAACTTCATAAACCTGAATATGTGGAGTGAAAAAACTAAAATGGAAAAGACTTCCATGTTTTCAGGTTCATAGAGATAGAGACAGAGGAAGTGGAGCAGGTTTGGTGGGAAGGAGATGCCAAGTCAGTCTGGGCAATGTTTACACGCCTGCGGATAAGTTCAAAAGGCATCATCAGAGGAAAGTGCAACGTCTGGAGCTCAGAAGAAAGTGGGCTAGATAAACGTTTGAGAATTTCTAGTATAGGTCATAAATTAAGTAAAGAAGTGAATGAAATAACCCAAATGAATTTACAGGGCTCTGGGAAAGACCAAAATTAAAGCAAAATTAAGTAAAGAAGAGATGCCTACAAAAGAGATTGAAAGAGGTGGGGGTGGGACGAATGGGCAGAGTACAGAGGATCTTCAGGGCGTTAGAAACACTCTGTATGGCAGGTGCCAAAACGCTGGGAGCCTGTCATTACACAGCCGTCCAGTCCTACAGAATGTCCAACACCGAGAGCGAACCGTGTGTGAACTGGGAACTTTGGGCGTCGTGACTGGTCCGTGTGGGATCTTCAGCTCTGGAGCTGACGATGGGGGTGCTATGCCCGTGTGGAGACAGCGGGCTACATGGTCAATCTCCGCACCTTCCCTCAATTTTTCTGTGAAACTATAACTGCTCTAAGAAAGAGAGAGAAAGTTAGAGAGAAAGAGAGATTGGAAAAATACAAAAAAGAAAAAGTGTGTGACTCATAGTAAATACTCAATAAATATTTATTGAATGAAGGAATAAAGAAAAAAATTACTGAATAAATGGACATAAACGGTTTGTTTAACACGATATGTGCACATCTTTACATTTACTGACCTTCACATCCTTAAGACCAGTCCATAATATTATTTGATTCTTTGACCTGAGGTGCGAAAATATAAATTTTTTTTCCTCTTCATTTTTTATATCTAGGAGGCGTGCAGAATTCAAGGGTAACTTACAGCGATGCTGGGCTATATTCCATGGTTTACTCTCTCTGCTAATTCTGTAACAGTTATTTTTTAATGCTACCCATCCTTGTGAACATGAACCTACCAAAAGAAAAATGCTTTATTAAAGATGAATTCAGTAATATAACATTTCAAAATTAATTTCCTTCCTTAACACCTAAGGAAGTTAATTGTGAAAATTTCATACTATTAATAGTGCAGTTGCTCCATATTTCTCCCAAACCAATAAAAGTGCTAAAGCTGCTACTATTCAAGCAGTAAGTGAATTATTACCAATTAAAATAGTTTTTTAAGTAGCTGTAAAAGTTAATTATGCAGAGTTATTGTCCAATTATAACTTAATTAAAACAAAACTACAGATGTTTTTCCTTTTTCTAAGTCACTTTAGATTGACTTTCTGTCCCTTGCTCTTTATACTGGTAGAAACTATTTAAGTATATTTTAGGTTCCTTTTTATTTTAGAGAACTAGACATAGTGCTTGCTAAGAATTCTGTTCTCTGCTTCTTCAAATGGGTTCACCTTCCAGAAAATCTGGAATGGCTGCTCGGCATTTTTCTCCAAGACTGCACACCACAGAGAGACTGAGGAATATGTCAGAGTGTCAGGGTACATATAGTACTTTCATTCTCGTTGACGCTCCAATGGTGCCTCAACCCACATCAGGAAGATGTGAGAAGGATCTTTTGAAGAAACCATTGTCTTCTTTTTTCACCAAGCAAGAAGGAGGATTGGGAGAGGGGATGCTTTAATTACTTTACTGTCGTTTTCTTACTATTTCAGCGTTTTTTTCACTTCATTTGTAAGCATGCTTTGTGGTTCATTGCTTACTCCTAGGGAGAGTATTAAAATGGGACTCTTAGCCCATCACAGTGAATGTATTGCTCTCATTAGCTATTTATGACTCTGTTTTGTTCTCATATTTTTTCCCACCATGTGGGGAAGGAAATGGAACCAGGAAGACACACAAAAATTGAACACATTCCCTTTCTTCTTGCAGTATTCTGAAGTTTGGTTGTGTCCAATTAGTGATGAGTAATGGAAAAGTTTAAATTAGATTGTAATGGCTCTTTTCATACTTGAAAATGTGTGTGTTCACTGATATTTTAAAGTCACCTAAAAAGCTATGGAATCTATATGAACCATTGCTAGAGCTGAGAGAGAGGCAGAGAAAGAGAAAGAGAGAGAGACAGAGAGAGACAGAGAGAGATAGAGAGAGAGAAAGAACCCACTTGGTTCAATTTAAAAGAAGTGGTAGAAGGAAAATAAAGTTGAATCTTACCTTACTCCACTAAATCCAGCTTGTTCACTAGATCAGTCAAATACACAATGATATCATTTGGAAAGGGGACTAGGCTAATTCATTTACAAGTAGTTTATAGTGGTTAATACTAGCTTGGATCACTTTATAAAAGAACAAATATAACTGCAAAGTTATCTACAAAATATATAATAAATATATTGATTAATAATGAACCAAATATCTATACACCTGTTTCAACTTGAACATCCAGTCTCTGAAGTATAATTATAAAATCCAAATGCAACTGCTTAAACACAAAAGTAAAAGCATATAAGGTGGCAGGTTCCAAATCATCCCACTCGTAAGTCATGACATTATTTTCCATAATCTGTGAAGAATTATTAAGAGATATTGACACTGAAACGTCCTTGGAAGATAGCACACTCCAGTTAAAAGAAACACTCGTACTTGTTGCTACTGTTTCAACACTTTTACTTGAGATTCCACCTAAAAAATCAGAATGAATAATTAGTATGTTTTTCATATAAAATGGAATGAAACACAAAGAATATTGAATTACAAAAGATTACCCATGGTGGGAAAGCATTATCTAACTATAAAATATTTTCTAGCCTGGCCATGGTGCCTCAGTGGTTGAGCACTGACCCCCTGAACCAGGAGGTCACGGTTTGATTCCCGGTCAGGGCACATGCCCAGGTTGTGGGCTCTGTCCCCAGCATGGGTGTGCAGGAGGCAGCAGATCAATGACTCTATCATCGCTGACGTTTCTCTCTCCCTCTTCCTTCCTCTGTCTCTGAAATCAGTAAAAACATATTTTAAAAATTCACTAGAAGTGAATTTTAAAAATATATTTTTCTAGACTATATGGGAGTTTCTTGTACCCTATTTAGAATGAATGAATTAGGTTACAAATCTGCATTATATATTTAGAATAATCTGAATTATGTGTAACATTTTCACTATACCTATATTTATATTATCACACATTAACTGTCAAAACTGAAAATGTTATTCTTAATTAATGAATTTCTTTAAATATTGAAATTTACATTATAATTAAAGAACAGAATATTACTATCATGATGTGATTTTCAACTACTATCACATACCTGTTAATCATCATAAGATTCAAATTATCTAGCATTTTCCCTTTTATAATTAGGTAATATACCAAACAATATATATGTATTACTTACGGGTTTGAAATGACTTTTCACTTAAAATTTGTCCATATTTTACTGATTGTATAATGATGTGATAGTCTTCATTTTCTTCTAGTGTTATCATTGATTTTGGAGGTTTTTGTGGGTCTGCAGGAATGTTTTTGACATTCTGTAAATAATGAGATACATCTGCTTAAGAAAAGTTTACTAACTCTGTGTCAGATACATTAAAAGTTTGACTTTTGTATATCTCCTTCATAAAAAAAGTTTTTTTCTAATATGGAATATTTATTTTTACATAAAGTGTTACCTTTTAATTAACTATTCTCTATAGTATACAAATTCTAAAAAGGAAAATACATAATCATTCCTATGAAAACATTAAATATTATTTTGATCAACTACTTATTGAAGGTACTTCATAAAATGCTACCATTTTGTGTATTAATAAAATAAAAGAAGTCACAATAACTACTAAGTTCCTAATTTCTGATATGGCTTTTAGTTATAACACATTTACATTCTGCTTACTTTTCATCAGAGCCAAACAAACAAATAAACAAACAAAAAGATGCCTTACTTTTTGAGCAAAATTATTAACAAGTTGGTATTTTAAAAAATAAAATTCAGGACTTCCTCCCTTAGGAAATTCTTCCCATTCAACAAAAATTGTTGTTGTTTGTTTACTTATTGGTATATAATGAAAACTTTTTGAGGTCTGAAATGGGAAAGAAAAGTAATAGTAAAAAATAATAAAAATGCATTCTTGGTTAATATTTTATAAATAAATTTATAAAAATGAAACCTAAATATGCCAAATTATAACTGAAAAATATTTCAGCAATATTGATTTTTATACATAAGTTAAATAACATTCATTGGATACTCTATTTGTAAACATGATTTTGAGAATAACTTAAGAAAGGTAAGTAAGTAAAATAAGAGTAAGGAAATTTAAGATCCATGTTTCTCAAACTAGAAGACACCATGTTCCCAGGTTCAGGAGAGTCTGAAGAAACTCAAAGTCACAGGAAAAACACAGCACACCCTCCTGGTATCTCAACTGTGTGCCTTGATGGTACTGGCTACAAAATTAAATCACTACACAGACATTCTTGATAATACATTCACAATGAAAATAAGTTTGAGTGCAAAATGTTTGACTCAGCCAGTTTAGAGTCTTGGTCATTTAGAGGTAAAGAAAATGTTACCAACTGAGGCAAAAATAGTTAGACCACATGATCAGAGACCTTTTGTTTCCTACATCACACACACACACACACACACACACACACACAGAGAGAGAGAGAGAGAGAGAGAGAGAGAGAGAGAGAGAGAGAGAGAGAAAGAGAGAGAGTTAGAGAGTTAGTTAGTTAGTTAGTTAGTTCAACTCTCAGGAGAATAATATATTTTATATTTATCAAAAATCCTACCGAAAATATCCTTAAGATGAATCACCATACCATGTCTTTTACCATATTCTTCTCTTTCTCCCCACTGATTATCCCCAATACAATTTGTAAGCAGTAGAGACAGATGCTATCTATATGCACAAATTTGTGCAGAACGTAGCAAGAAAGTTTCCTTAGGTAATAAACCTAATACTTAGTGCTATTTCTCTTCAACATACCCTTTATTTTCCAAAGCGGACAGACTCAATGCAATAGCATCCTGCCCATTAACTAATTTTTCAGAAAGGGACACGTTCAAAAATGTCTTACCTTAACAACATATTGTATCCAGAACAGTAGAATAATTGATTTCTCCATCTGGAAAATAAAGTATAGTCAGTTCAATTAAACATGTATATTTTTAGATTTGATACTAAACTATTGGACATTCTTCATGTGATGTATGTGTGTGTGTTTGTATCACTTTCATGTCATGACTTTTCGATTTAGACTGACTGCTCATGCGACTGAACATTAGGGCATTCAAGAGTAGGCGCTGCATGACACTCTCCGCCTAATAAAATTAGAAACATCAACTACAAAAATAACTTACTTCCAGAAGCTTCTATAATTAAGTATAAAGGAGGTGTTAGAAAGAAAATGAATTATCAGGCAATTACACAAAATTACATTGCAATGTGTGAAACTGTTTAACCTTAATTGATGGAAATCTCGAACCCCTACACACTGCTTCTTCGTGGGAACCAATTCCTCACATTTTACCGCCATGAAAAATACTTGTCTACTATTGATGAAACTGCAGCTTCAATGGGAAAAAATATTCAAAATCTGTTTCAATTTATTTTTTAAATCTTTTTATCTAAAAAGCTTGTGTAACTTTTCCTAGAAACCTAGAGTCCCTGGGGACTTAAGAACTTTTTTGCATTCAATTTAAGATATAAAAACCAAAAAAAAAAACCCCACACACAACAACCCTATATTGAAAATATATATTTCTAAAACTGAAAAATGCCATTTTAGTGGTAAACAGGTACCAGGGATCAATTTCAAAGCCCTCTAAAGCCCGCTCTAAAGCAAGTTTCTTCCTACAAGATTCCCCTTCGTTTTTATCACGCAGGCGTTCACCTCGGATAAAATGAACCCAGTTAAAAAGAAATCCCTGCTCACTCAATCCACAGACCCCACAACACCGACAGCTCGAGCCCCGCGCCCTTCGCCCAGCCCAGCGCCCTCCCCGCGGCGTCACCCCCGCCCCAGAGCCGGTGCGCCGCGGGGAGAGCGCCCCGCGCCCGCCCTTCGCGTCCCCGTCCCCGCCCCCGCGCCAGCCCAGCTGAGACTCACGGGGTTTGCGTCCCGGCGGCGGAAGGTGGACGGCAGCTGGTCCCGGGCGCCCTGTTTTAGAAAAGAGTCCGCAGGAGACGACGTGTAACCCCTGGCGAGAGGCGGCGCCTAAAGGAAGGACCCGGGGGCGGGGCGGGGGTCAAGAAGGGTTGGCCTGCGGGATTAGGCGGGAAGAGGCGAGACCTGGGAGGCGAAGCGCGCGGGGTGCGCAGCCGGGGAGCCTGCGGGCGCCGGGCGCGCCTGCAACCCCCCGGGACACCCCGGGCCGGACCCCGAGCCGCACCGCCCGCGCTCGGCGAGTTTCGCGCTCCGAGCGCTGCCCCCGGTGACCCGTCCCGGAGACGCAGGGGCGGCAGGGGGCGCGGGGCGCGGCGGGGGGGCGGCGGCGGGGGGCGCGGCGGGGGGGGGCGCGGCGGCGGCGGGGGGCGGCGGCGGGGCGGCGGCGGGGGGCGGGGCGCGGGGCGAGCAGGAGACGGGGGCGCAGCGCCCCTCGAGGCGCGCCTGCCCGCTGCCGCCCCCCTTTTGCTCAGCTCTTCCCGCCGGGTTTTCTCCCCCCTCGGTGCCCGCCCATCCGCCGCGTTAATTAAGCGAAGGTCTCCATGGCAACGGTACGCCGCGGGAGGGGAAGGAGTGGGGGCAAGTCCCAAAACATAGCTGTGGGGGGAGTTAATGCTCCACGCGGGCGGGCGACGAGGGAGGGCCCGCGGGGAACGGGGGCTCCTGGTGGAGCGCAGCCCGAGGAGCCGGTGGCTGTGAGGAGCGCTGGCTGGGCAGGCCCACGCTCCCCATGTGTCCGTGTGTGAAGCCACACTCTTTCGTTGTTAAAATGGGACACGGTTGGTTGGTTGGTTGGTTGGTTGGTTGGTTGGTTGGTTGGTTGGTTGGTTGGTTGGTTTTCTGCTGCATTGGACAGTGTTGGTTGAACCCTTTCTCCCTCCTGAGATCTCAGCTTCCCAGGCGTTACCCTCACCTGGCTTTTCCTCCTGTTTAATAACTGACTTGACCCGTGGTACCTTCCTGGAGTCTGGGTTATTCCATCTCCTTTTGTGATTTCAGATTCAAGACTCCCCATCACTTCCTTTCGGATCTCATTTCTTTCCAGGTCTTCAGAACCCTACTTACAGCTCCCCACTGGCCCTCTCCCTGGATGTCCCCACAGGCAACTCAAAACCATCTTTCCAAAACAAAAATTCATGATCTTTCCTCTCCCAGCACTTCTGAGCAGAGGGTCAGACAACCAAAGAAACAAAACAAACAAAAAACCACCAATTCTGCATCCTCAGATCGTTTCCCTCACTACCCAAAGCCAACTTGTCTCCCCAAATCCCTGTGATTCTACTTCTAAAACATCTCTTAGGGTGATTACTTCCTCTCTACGCACACAGCCATGGCCTTAACTGAAAAACTTAACTCACTCCCTCTCTCTCCCTCTCTCTCTCTCTCTCTCCCTCCCTCCCCGCCCCCTCCCTCTCCCTCTCCCTCCCTCCCTCAGACATATGTTCCATTTTTAAGAGTTGGAGCCTCAGTTCATATCCTGCTGTTCCCTTTACTGGCTGAGCATCTCTCTGACAAGTGGGTTGTGGTTGTGGTCAAGAGTAAAGTTGCAGAGTGCTTAGTAGAGTAAAGGTACTGAATAGAGTGGCAACTGGTATTGGGTCATTGCAATGACTGCCAATGACCTCATACTTGGACTGTATCTTCTTGTGTGATATCCCAGTCTCCCCTGCCATTGTCAGCTAGTGTGATGTTTCTAGAATACTCACATGATCGTGACTGGGGTGCTTACTTAAAAACCTGTTCTGACTCTTGGTTGCTTACAATGTACCTCTGACCAAATTTACTTTCCAATGTCACTTCTCTCCTCTCTGATTTGGCCCCTAACTTATACCCTCAATGAAGTAACAGGCCATAAACATTTGCACTTCGGATTTCCTATAGAACTCTATTTATATTGTAGCACAAAAAATTTCCTTTTTTATGTATTTATGTCCTCGGCCAGATTAGGAACTCCATGATGGCACAGGCTATGTCTTAATTCAAGCACAGCTTTCTATGTGAACTATATTTATGTTGTTTGAATGTAGGGGGTTCTACGTATCTTTTGTCTTTAAAAGCAGCAAGTTTCAAAGTAATATTTCACAAAATTATTTTATTGACAATGAATTAGCTTTTAGGCTTTGGGAAATATGATCAAATTAAAAATCCATCAAGTGCCCTGGCCAGTGTGGCTCAGTTGGTTGAGCGTTGCCGGTGCACTGAGAGGTCACCAGTTCCATTTCCCATCAGGGCACATGCCCAGATTGCTGGCTTGATCCCCAGTAGGGGGCATGCAGGAGGCAGTTGATGGATGTTTCTCTCTCTCTCTAAAAAAAAATCAATAATGCCCTGGCCAGTGTGACTCAGTGGTTAGAGCATAGGCCTGTACACCAAAGGGTCTCGGGTTTGATTTCTGGTCAGGGGCACACACCTGCATTGCAGGTTTGATCCCTGGCAACCAATCGATGTGTCTCTCTCACATTGATGTTTCTCTCTCTCCCCCCTCCCATCTCTCTTCTAATCTCTCTGAAAATCAATGGGGGAAAAAATATCCTCAGATGAAGATTTTAAAAAATAAATAAATAAATAAAATAAAAACCTTTTTTTAAAAAATTCATCAAGGATGTTAACTGAACTTATTGCGGTATTCACTTTGCAATATACACACATATATCAAGTCATCATGTACACCTTAAACTTCTATAGTGTTATATGTCAATTATATCTCAATAAAACTGGGGGGTGGGGAGAAAAATCAGGAAATTGTTCACAATAGATAAATATATAGTCCATCAAGTGAATTGAAGAAAGTGTATATATTTCAATATGGCTCTTTTTTTTAAATACATTTGCTTTGCAACAATAACATTTTAAGTAAGCAGCCATCATAACACTGCCACCTTCTGTACTAGGTCAATAAACTCAATGGTAAGTTAATCAATAGGGCTTACTTAAAATGCTCTCGTTCCTAAAGCGCTGTCCTTTGAAAGATGTGGCCTTGTTCCTGCCTTATACTTTTATTTGGCCTAAGAACTTACATATAGAGAAATTAAGTGAAAGATTCAAGAAAATTATGGGTCATTTCTTTAAGAAAAGAAAAAGATAGATTTATTACAAGTTCAGGGTATTTATTCTTAAAGAAAATAACTTATTTTTCAGACAGGAGTCATTTAGACAATAATGGAGATCATTAATAGCTTATACCATGAATTCCCTATTAGGAAATATATTGTTTGGGGTCTGATTTACATACTTGTCATGAAAGAAAAGCCATGTCAAGGATGGGCAGACGTGTTTGTGTAACCACATCCTGGCAGAAATGTGACAAATATACAAGTAAACACAGTACCCACCCTTTCCTCACCTTCAACTTTTTGTCCTTTATTCAGTCAAAATACTGAGTGCTTACTATGTGCCAAGTACAGTGTCCTGCAATTCAACTCAATTCTGATATTATCTACCCAGAGAGAGCATCCGATTCCACAGATTAAGAGTTGGGTCCCACAAGACTCCCCCCTCTCCCCTCTTTAATCACTAGTCACAAGCCCAGGTTGTTACCTATTCTTCTGACCAGCCAGCTAAGATTAGAGGTTCCCACAAGCCCATCCTTGGGTTGGATGATTTGCTAGAGCAACTCACAGAACTCAGGAGACCCATTTGCTCACTGGATTACTGGTTTATTATAAAAGGGTATAGCTCAGGGACAGCCAATGGGAGAGATGCATAGGACAAGGTATGTGGGAACAGGGTGCAGAGCCTCCATGCCCCCTCCCGGTGGGCCATTCTCCCTGCGGCTTCATTTGTTCACCAACCGGGTCTCTAAACCCTGTCCATTCAGGGTTTTTTGGAGGCTTTATTTTGGAGGCCTGAGTGATTAAATCATTGGCCACTGGAGATTGATTCAACCTCCAGTCCTTCTCCATTCCTTGGAGATCAGAGTGGACTGATTTCCAGCTCTTGATTCACATTTCCGGCTCTCTTGGGAACCAGCCGGCATCCTTAGATGAGGTCAGAAAGTCACTCATTAACATAACAAAAGACGTCTTTATTGCTCTCTCACTTAGGAAATTCCTAGGGTTTTAGGAACAAACACTCTTCTGTGCTCATGAGAGGGAAGAAGACCAAATATAGATTTATTATAAATCACAGTATAATGTCTAGATACCTGACATCCCTTCATTCCTTCTTATTAGATTGGTCTAATACAGGTCTCCCTCTCTCTAGTATTTCCCTGCTTTGATCCATTTTCAACTGTCTTCAGATTGATTAATCTTCCCTAACATTCTTTTCCGACAGTTACTTTCCTAATGGCAAAGCCTTCAATGGCTCTTCAGCCTCCCTAATCCCTTACTTTGGAAGTCCTCCAGCACATTTTCAGTTCATGTCTGTTTTTCTCCTTAATAGTTTCCTCCTATTTCACATTTTCCATAAAAGTTTTCCTGTGTACCCCTAACAAGAGTCACATCCCCGTCCTCTGTTCTTCTGTGGCATTGAATGCCTCTAACAGATGGCTCATTGAATTATATTTTTAATAGAATTATCTGTGAATATCTTCATATCTCTAACAGATTGTAATCTCCCTGAAAGCAAGACTAATGTCCTATTGACCTTCATATTACCCAGGGAGCCAACTGTGATACCTTACATAGTAGACTCAAATATTTTTTTTACTTGTTCAAGGAATATTATAAAACTCTATGTCATTTTGCTTTTCTAGGTGATACTTGGCACTTAGCACATTGTAAAGATTTTTAAATGTTTTTGGAAACAGCAAATAGAAATTTTAACGTGAGCCATATCACTCTGGAAAAACTCATGCGTGATTTACAAGATTACTATAAAAACCTTTCCGGTTCTGCTTCGAACTCCTACTCTTTTTCAGAGTCCTTTGCAATGTACATGAGAATCTTTCTTACTTAATGCTTTACCCTTTAGAGTAGCAAGATCTATCACATTCCAGAGTGTGGAAAAGTGTACTGTTTTAAGGTTAAAATGGACAGTACTTCAAAATTAAAGACCAACATAAAAATATTCTTTCTTAAAGCTTCTGACCTGGGTAAATTAATGGTACTGGTTTTTGTCTTTCATTGTCTCCTGTTTCTTGTTCTTACAGGTCTTTCTTAATGTCCTCTTTCAATGAAGACACTTTACTCAAAATTTTCTTACAAAAGTAACATTTTCACAAGCTGATATGTAATCAAAGTAAGTCATATTTCTAACACTACTTAAGGGAAAGCTACTGTTGCTGTAGAATCCCAAACCTCTATTTTGCTGGCATAAGTGATAAGAGAACAAAAATAAAAGATGGATTAGCAGCATTTTTTTTTTTATCTGAATTTGGTTTCTTAAATGTGATGCCAAAAAAGACTGTTTTTTGCTCTGTAACTAAGATTGACCTTATCTACAAGGCAAAATCTCCTAAATACTTGTAGTATGATCTTTGTGGCATATTCATTTATACAATGTGAAGAGTAGTTATTGCAATACCTCTTTGAGGTGAAAAGATTTAATCATCCAAATCAATCCAAATTGATTTACTCTGAGTGAAAATGGTATGTTTAATAAAGTGTTATTGGCTACACTTCAGAATCCAAGATTAAAATTTGGATTTATCTGCATCCATTGATGTAAAATGCAGCTGTCATGTTGAGAATTGGGACTAGACTAAAAAGGTCTTCATCTCTGGGGTGGGGGTGATTGTGAAGTAATTCAGAAGTCTGGTCCATTAAGTTTATGGCTTTCCTGCTAGATGTGTTAACAAGTATGACAGGATGAATGGGACTTATTTCTAAATGAGATTATCAACACATTTAACATATTTAATGAATTTACTTCAGTAACTTTTACTGAGAAACTTCGATGAAGAAACTATCTTAGATGGAGGGACAGGGATGGAGAGACAGAGCTAAACCCTGATTGACTACAGGGGCTGTATATCCAGAGGAGAAGATCCATTATCCCTACACCTTGAAAAATCAGAGAAAAAATTAAAGACCAACATAAAACCATCCTTCCTTAGATATTTTAACCTGGGTAAATTAGTGGTACTGTTTTGTTTCTCTTAGCAGGCGAGCAGAGGATGATGGAGCTCTGTAAGCTCGTAGGGATGGCCAGTGATCCTGGCTGGTCCAAGCATCAAACTCTAACCCTACTGTAGGCAGAATTCTAGGATGATACCTAAAATTTCCACCATCTGATATTCATACACTGTATAATCCCCTCCCCTTGAGGGTTGGTGGTCCTGTGAAAACGAAGGGATAGTCGCTTCCATGATTATGTTACATTATATAAAACTTCACTGTAGCTGAACAAGGGAGGGATTCTCCCGGTGGCTTTGAAGAAGTAGGCTATCATGGTGTGAGAGGATCAAGCATGGCCTGTAGGAGCTGAGGGTGTGCCCCATTCTACAGCTAGCATGAAGGCAGGGAACTCAGTCCTACAATTACAAGGAACTTAATTTTGCCAACAACCTGAATGAGCCTGGAAGAAAAGGACCCTAAGCCTCAAATGAGATCACAGTCCCAACCAACAAATTAATTTCAGCCTAGTGAGATCCAGAGGAGAAAGCCCAGCTAACCCTAGTCCAGACTCCTGACTTAAGAGAAACTGTCAGATAATGACTGTTTTGTTTCAAGCCACTAAATTTATGGTAATTAGTTTCACAGCAATAGAAAACTAATACACACCCACAGTCAACATGATTGGTCAGGTGATAAGCAAACCTGGCCAATCACTGAACAGGATTTCTAACTAGAGCTCAGAGGTAGATGTCTTCTCCTCTTTGTTGACAAACATAATAAAGGTTGTTTCATCAGAGCTGCTGTGTCCATATGCAAATTGCAGTGAGCAGAGTGGCACATGGAGCAACCTGGGATACAGTGGGAGAGAATGAAGCTGACAACAAGGGAAGTAGAGATTAATGTGTATAAGTCCTGGCATTTCATTCTCTTGCCCATCTCAATGTTTGCTTTATCTCTGATTCTCAAATTCCTTGAAGGACAACCTTTGGAATGGCACTCATGCTGCAGCTCCTCCCCCAGATTAGTAAATAACATCATTGGGATTTGAGCCAAATAGTCTAGTTCCAGAGTTGGTTCTCCTAAGCATTTATCACATGAAGAACTATAGAATCTCCTTGCCCATTAAATAATTAATTTTGTTTTATCTGACATAATTTAGAGCAGCTGCAGCTAGATCAAAGAACTGAATACAAGTATAAGTATTCAGGTACTACTTTTTTTCTCTATTTTGTTCATCAGAGTTTTTTTTAAATATATTTTTATTGATTTCAGAGAGAGGGAGAGGAAAAAAGAGAGAGATAGAAACATCAGTGATGAGAGTCACTGATTGGCTGCCTCCCACACGCCATAACCCCGGGCATGTGCCCTGACCGGAACTGGAACCTCCATCTCCTGGATCCCAGGTCAATGCTCAACCACTGAGCCACGCTGGTTGGGCTCAGGTACTACTTGTAACATAAGATCAAATATATTTGTATCCTGTCACTCTAAAGTTAAGAATTCATTTTGTAAATGTTGATTTTACTGTACTGTCATTCAATAATTCTCATGTATTTGGTTAAACATTTATTATCCTAAGATTATCCTTTGTATAACCGTTTTCTTTGGCATCTCTCATTTCCATTAAGTCTCCAAGTTTTACTCCAAACCCTACGGCTATTCTTTTTCAGCCTCCTTCAAGACTGTTCTTTTCCTATACGATCCCTAAATGTTAGAGGTCTTCAGGACTTGATCTTGAATCCTGTTTTTCTTTCACTACATTCGCGCCCTCGATAACTTCATTCATTTTCATAGAATTTATATTATTTATATATCAACAAATCCTAATTTCCAAAAGAGGTTTCTCATCTTGGAACCAGACCAATAGAAATAGCCATGTACTAATAACTTCATTCAGTTGTCTAATTGGCTGTGTCAACACGTCCAGCACAGGATTCGGAATCTTCCCGATAACCCCCAAATGTTTCTCTATCCACCCAGTTGCTCATCAAACTAGAGGCATTCTCAACACACTTTTCTGTATTAGCAAGTCCTTTTGAGTTTACATCCAATTATACCTTGTGCACTACAACTTCCTCTGTACTGTTGCTACCATTTCTCACCTTTTCTATGCCAACAGCATCTAACCAAATTCTTTATTTTTTGGTTCCCCAGCCCATCTCATCAGCATCATCCTGCCCCACACTCCTCATTTTTCAAAATGCTCCCCCACCAAATTTCCCGACCTGTCCTGGCCCTTCCCTCACAAGACTTTAGTACATGCTATTCACTTTGCTTGAATATGTTTCAGTACCTTACACTCATCCTTCAGATCTCAACCTACACATCACTTACTTCGGAGGTCTCCTTTTATTTTCTACCCAACCCTAATTAGATTTTTCTTCATTACTTTCTCATAGCAACCTCTACTTTTCCTTTGCAATAGTTGTCAGTACTTAGAATCGTTTATTTATATTAGTATACTCTTGTTTTATAACTAATTTAAGTATGTGGAATATATGATACATACATAGTTCAAAAATGAAAAGATATATTCAGTTGTACACTGAGAAATCTGTTTCCTATCCAAGTCTCCACCTATCTTAATCCATTCCCACCATTTATTTGTGCCATTTTAATACTTTATTGTTTATCTTCTTATGTAAATATGCGTAAATGTGATTATATTTCTTATTTTGGTCCATTTCTTACAAAATTTAACATTCTACATATGTTCTCTACTTTGATTATGTCACTAAAAATATATTCTAGAGATAATTCCACAGCAATATGGAAATTTCTTTTTTCATTCCTTTTTTATAGTTGCATGGTATTACATTATATGGGTTTGTATCATTTATTCTAGTCTTACTTGTTTCAATCTTTTGTATCACAAGCAATACTGCAATGAATATCTTTGTACAAGTGCTGTTTTGTGTTTGTACAGTTGTTTGTCTAGGATGCTTATCCTAGAAAGCTTGGTCAAACCAAAAAGCACCTCTAAATTTTAATAAGCATTGAAAAATTCTCAGCATCTCTACTGTTTGGTGTCATCACCGATGACATATGAAAGTGCTTGTTTTCCCAGAACCTTAAAAAAAATAAAAGTATAATTAAACTTCTGAATTGTTGCCAATCTGGTAGGTGAGACATTGCATTTCAGTGCAGATTGAGTTTGAAATGGTTTTATTAAAATTATTGTTATCTTGTCATTGTAAAAGCGTGCACTAGGATTCTTTCTTTTTTTTAAACTATCAATACAAGTTGTTTCTGTTAGGTTAATATTTTTAGGAGCTCTTTACATATAGGAAGATTAGTCTTTATCAGTGATACATTTCAAATATTGTGCTTTTGTTTTACTTGTTTTTTCTATTCTCTGACATTTTTGGTCTTCGTAGAATTTGTCTGTCTGTTTTCAGTTTTCTTATTAAACTTACCAATTCTTTCTTTTGGGCATCCGGTTATTGAGTCAGAATTAGAATGGCTCTCTTCACTGAGGTTATAATGAATTACTCCAATTTTCTTTTAGAACTTCTACCCTCTTTTTTCTTTTTCTTTTTAACATTTAAACCTCTGACATACCTAGGATTTATCCTGATGTCAATGGATGTATGAATCCAAATTTCTCTTTGTCCAAATTACTATCCACTTGTTCCAACACCACTTATGGAAAGGTCATTTGTACTCCTCTGATGATTTGAGGCCACCTTTATCATATACTACATTCCAAAAAGTTTTGGTCTCTCTTCTGGACTTTCTCATGGCTGCTTATCTACCTAATCATCACTACTTTCTTAGTAGACAGTAAATTGCATGAGCATGAGCACTGTGTCTTTTTTGTTTTGTCTGTGTCCTCAGAGCTTAGAAAACGTCTGGCACATAGCAGGGGCTCAATACATTTTCCTGTACTTGAGAACGTTTATGAAGTTCTAGAAGAATGTTTCTCTTTTTCCCACAAACAGGTTTAAAGATGACTTGTTATTTTTAATTTAATAAATATTTTACAGAACATGAAAATAAATGTGTGGTAGACTATATACAGTATCATGTGCCTCATCTGAGTTACATAAGAGTTTTTCTTAAGCAAAATTTTAGTTTATTTTAACCAAAAACATTTGATTCTGTCTATATATTAACAGGAGTCAAAGAATATTGAAATGCTAACATCTAGATGAAACACTTATATTAAGCACAAAAAAGATGAAATCAATTTTTATATACAGTAGATACTGGGACTTTGCAGATGTTCATTTCATTCTTTCATCCATTTCCAAGTAACCCTGGAGATCCCAAATATCTAATAAGGTTACAATTTTTCTGGGAAGCATAATTAGGAAACCAAAGAAATCACCTAGCTCAAATCTGAGCCTAGACCATCAGGTCAGCGCTTCTGCTTTCCAATGCACGTTTTCTGTTCTCTTGTTGATGTTTGGCTTCATTTGGTCCTCGCAAAAATAATACCAAGTAGGACATTCTCTCCTTTTTATAGACAAGGAAACTGAGATAATTATATACTGTCAGTATCAAAGAAGTTGGAGACTTGCAAAGATCTCAGGATATATTCCTTGCATGTGTCAATAAGTGCAGCATTCCATTATAGAATTATTAATACATTCAAATAATTTTATCTCATTCTTCACTCGCAAAGCAGCTGCATGAAAAGCAAAACAGCATGCAACTCCTATAGTATGCAGATGCATCTCAAAACTCAGATGTGCATGAGACAGTAGAGAGCTAACTAAATGTGAAGTAGCAACCACATATTTAATAATAGTTTTAATGGTATAAAAAATAAAAGCCCCAAATATCCCTCCTCTATTTAGGAACTGATGCTACATTTCTCTGTTCCTTCTTATTTGGATAACTATTATATGTGTGTATATACGTATGTATGTGAGGAATTGTTTTTTGGGTTTTTGTGTGTGTGGGTTTTTTTTGGAAAGGCGAATTTAAAATTCTTCTATGTAAAGCTAACTCTTTAAGAATGAAAGATTCTGTGATAGACACCTTTCTATACTGTTTAAAAGAAAAGAAAGTAGGATTCAACATTAAAGATTAGACTTAACCCAACTGTTAACATGAATTCAATATATCGTTACACTGAATTAATTTGCACAAGTCACCAGCTTCTGTGGTTACCTGCTACACCTGCAAAATGAGGGGATTTGCAATAATATCCCTAATATCCATTGCATACCACTATTTATGACTATCCACACACCAATTATAACTGATTACATTTACCAGACTAAACAGTAGAGATAAAAGAGTACTTCAATTTGGATAGGTATGGCAGACTTTGCAAGTCAGAAAATAACTATTGAGTGAAACTGCAAGAATTTCGCAAAATAACCTAAGTAATGTGCATTGTAGAATGTTGCAATTATATGCATAATAGCATTTCAGCTGAACAACTTAAAATCATTTGCCTCTCTAAAATAAAATAAATCAATAAATCTAATTTTCCATGGAAATTGTGTATATTTTGTACCACGTGTTAATTGCTGTATCCCAATAGTTTGAAAGGTACATTATCAGTAAACAGTATAAATCTTGCCCAGTGCCTAAATAATAGTGTTGAAAGTTAACTCCATTTGATTTATGATATTGTGTAGAGTTCTTAGAATCTAAAAGTCTAATTCCACTGGCATGTGCAGTCTATTGGTTCCTGGAGAGTGTACATGATCTCAGTGCCATTTCCTGAACAAAAAAGAGGCACAGTCAGGTTTCTCACTCCATTCTCACGACAGCACTTGCAGAATCTTAGATGGCTCTCAATGTTGATGTTGTATATGGTAGCTGATGGGCATTTCCCATCACAAGATGCAACATTTACCTATAAGAGGAGACAATGAGAAAAGTCTTAAAATTTAAAGATCTGGTTACTCGATTCTACTAAGAAGTCAAATGAAGGCAAGGCTTTCTTGTCACTTTAACTCTCAAGCTTCTGTGTGTGAAAAGACTGCAAAACCTATTAGGTTGAAACTTAGTAACTTAGTTCCATGGCGATGCCTAAGACAGCAATGCCTACATAATTCAAAGTATAAAATGTGTTCACATGACTAGACAGTTGTCTGCAATATGTTAATCATAATCTAATGAGTCCATTGTAGCCCATATTATACCATGGCTCAAGTAGACTATGGAATTGGATAGGTCATAGTAAAGGAGGTAAAGTTAGAACTAGGACTTTTTTTTTTAATCTTCACCCAAGGATATTTTTTCCATTGCTTTTCAGAGAGAGAATGGAAGGGAGAGGGAGAAACATTGATGTGAGAGAGACACATTGACTGGTTGCCTCCTGCATGTGCCCCAGCTGGGGCCAGGGATGGAACCTGCAACCAAGGTACATGCCCTTGGCTGGAAGCAAACCCAGAGCCCTTTAGTCCATGGGCCGATGCTCTGACTACTGAGCCAAACAGGCTACGGCAAAACTAGGATTATTTTTTGCTGGGTGAAACTGCATAGTTAAGAAAATATGTAGTCAAATATTTTTAGATATAATTTCCATCTCTGGATTGCAGTTATCATTGAGAACTTTTGATTACTTATGCTAAGAATAATTCACAACTCTTCATGAACAAAATATTTTAATATTTAGGGATAACCTCAAAGTTAAATATTGTAAATGTTAGCATTTTGTTGGCTTATAAACATACTAGTGCTGCGACACATACATTTTTGGAAAGACGCCTGCCCTTTATGTAACAAATGGTATTTTTCTACTTACAGAGCTTTGACTTGTACAGTCCTGTTTCCTTATAACTGATTTAATGATCACTTTCTGGCATATTCTTTCTTCTCGTTTACCTGATAAAATATGGAATGTATTTATTCATTAAAAGGTCCATGTCAAATTGTTTATTTCAGTTAACATATGAATATATTGAAAATTGATATATTTACATAAAATATACTCCTATATTAAGAGATATTTAAAATTTCACTCATACATTTTATGTTCAATATTTATTTTCACCTAAATAGATTTTCTCTTAGATTTTCTAGCTTTACATTTATCTCTTTATCTTTTTCTCATAATAATCACCATAATCAAAAATCAAAAATAGTCTACACATACAGTAATGCTAACATCAACCTCTGTGTGGTATGCAGATAAATAGATAAAATATATATTTAAAATTCTAAAAATTAACATAATTTTTATAATGAATCATGGTATGTAGAAGTAAATATACATAATTAAGGCATCTGTACATATCTACATAAATTCATTTTGAAATTAAAAACTAATAAATTTAAAACCACATTATGCTAATGTATATAATAAAAAATCAAGCACGAATGTAATTGAACTATTTAACAACCATGCTTAAGTGTACGGATGAGTGATGTTAACTTAATTTTATGGCTCTGAAATGATCTCTCAGGATTTCAAATGAAAACACTTTGTATTAATTAATGACATATTAATATGCCTCTGTGTGTGATGGATTATCACTTGGTAATACACCAAGAATATGTAATTAATGTTGTAGGTAGTGGATATAAGTCTGAATCAGGCTGCAAAAATCCAGGTTTTTTTTCACTCTGATACTAACTTGTTTTGCCATTTTAGGAAAGCGACTGAATCATTGTGCTGAGTTACCGTGTTTGCCAAAGACTGGGTTTAGCTCTCCAGTTTTCAAATTATTTTATCCACAAAATCTTTGTTTAATTGAATACTTAAGCAAAATCCCAACATATAAAGTATATTAAAGTTAAGCTCCTCTGGTTCGAGCAAAGATTGCCTGAAATTAAACCGTTCTTCTCAAGGTCACCCTTCACCTTCAAATGCTAAATTCAAGGTCATATCTCAGTTCTCATTCCACTTGACTTCTCAGTATCATTCGACCCCGTTCATCACCCTCTCCCCCTCTCTGCACTCAGTAGGCTTCCAGAACACCTTCTTTGGTTCTTTCATCTCACTCGTGGCTCCTTCTCCATCTCCTGTGTTTGTTCTTTCTCCCTTCACTGACCTCCCAACTATAGTGCGACTCCAGGCTCAGTGTTGGTGACAGAGGGCAGACTGTTTTGTGCCTTAAGGTGCTTTCACTCGGTGGTTACTTCATGTAAGTTTAAGAAGAATAGTCTATGAAGAAAACATCTTTAACATCACCTATAGGACGACTTAAGGTCTTCTTTCTATCACCTTCATTCCTGTGCTACAAGCCAGACCTGCTATTTCCTTTGCTTTCAGCGCTCTTCATTCTTCCCGCGGGCCTCCTGAGGACATTCAGCCTCTACTCCAATGACACTCATTACAGAGGCATTCTTTAACCACTCACTTAAATGAGCAACCCAGGACTCTTCACTCTCTGCATTCCTTTTATTCTGCACTATTTTTCTTTAAATCATGACTACCTGACGTAATGGTTCATATTTAAATGTTCATTGTTTCTCCCCCTTCTTGACAATATGCCCTGCGCCTGCGGGCACTGTTTCATTCACTGCCCTAGCCCCGGTGCTAAAAGGCTGTCTGGGACGGTAAGCACTCAATAAAGATTGGTCTGATGAGCCATTTCACTCAATGAATAAAGTTAGGGCAGCATAAATGTATTCTTAATTGGCTGAATTTGTACCAAGAGGCACTTCCTATTCATTCCTCAGAGACTTTATTGTACCACGTCTTGTTTAGCACAGCGCCTGTGACGGCGCTCAGTGTCCGCGGTCCCCCATACAGCCGGGTCAGGCGACAGCAAAGACTGCAGACGGGCTCTCTGATACCAAAGCTGAAGCTTCTTACAGGGCCTTACACATCAGATAGGAAAAGCTGAGGTGACTTGTTACTATTCTGCAGCTTCAAAGAGCTCAGCAGAATTGAGAGACCCCAGGCCCAGGCACTGCGCAGGCCTTAATCTCTTATTGATGAGTGTGGTCAACTTTTCTGAACCTTATTCCCTCTTCTATAGGGGAGCCATACCTAACTTCCCACCTAGCTCGCGGAACTTGCGAAGACTGGTTGTAGCACTGTCTGCAATGGGCTTAATAGAGTGTCTACGTGTGACAGGCAATAAATGGTACTGATGCAGTCAGTCACACAGATCTTCTCCTGCCCACCCTCAGAAAACATAAATGTGCTCACTTCTCTAATAATTAACATGGAGTTACAGAGTCCAAGGTCTTAACATTGGCTATATGATTCTACTCCTGTATGTCACACCTAAAGAGGGGACTAGAGTGGGGAAGCAGAGGAAACAGAAGTGAGATCATAAAAATATAAACTTCCTCAGATTCTGGGGCCTAATTTCATTCCTTGGGCTCCTGATACAGTAACTATAGGATACACATTAGTTTACATTGGATGCATAGCATACTGAATTAAGATTGTTTTTTTCTAACAGAAAATGTGTAATTAGTGTGTGTCTAAGAGTCCCAGTAATTAAAAATGTATAAATGCATTATACTACTTACAAAAGTCCTAACAATAAAAACTGTTCTCGGTGGAAATACTCCTATGTACTTCAGACATGACCTCATTTGGAGCTAGGGTCTTCACAGAGGTAACCAAGTGAAAATGAGGTCATTAGGATATACACTAACCAGTATGACTGATGTCCTTATAAAGGGGGAATTTGGAGATGCACATACAAGGAGAACACCGTGTGAACATGAAGACAGCCCTCTGCAAGCTAAGGAGAGAGGCCTGCAGCAGATCTTTCCCTCAGCAGGAACCAGTCCCGTCGACCTCTTTGTTTTAGGCTTCTAACCTCCAGAGCTGAGAGGCAATAAATTTCTAAGCCTCCCAGCTTGTGGTACTTGGTTACGGCAGCACTAGCAAACTAATACAATATCAAATTATATGTCAGGCCATCTTATGTTGAACTTTTTGTTTATTGTGAGTAGGTTTGTGTGGGTCGGATTTGGATTTTCACATTTATGTCAATAAAAGCTCAGTCATTCTGGCTCTGCTGCTGATCAGATCTCATCAAACAGCTTCTGCCTCCCTTCAAACTTATTCGGGTGCTGTCCCAGAATGTCACGAGTGGTTAGGAAGCAGGCTGCGAAACAGGTCTGGAGTGGAATCCCCATGGCTCACAAGAATATGAGTTGGAAAAGTTACTTAACCTCTCTAAGCTGAAAATCAGGATAAATTCACTGGAATCAAGATAATTTCATTTGAATTTTCTGAGTCATAGGGTGTAGAAAACTTAGGAGAGCTCAGGATTTATAAACTGTTATTATATTCAATAGCATATATAATAATTTTGTATCAATATTTTAGTACATTTTAAAATTCTGTTCAGTGTGACTGTACAGCTCTAAATAGACAAGACTATTTCTTACGTATTTATGGGATTTAGCCCTTCATGAAGGAAGCTCAGAAATCTCCCTCTAGAGGCACAACAATTTGTATGTAAGAAGCCACCCTACGCCACAGCATCATTAACCTCACTGTGTTGTCCCCCTTTTCCTGAAAGCTTCTCTAAGCAATTTAAAAATTGCTGTCTATGCTGTTTCCTAAAACTCCCATTTTTATCTTGACATAAATTCATAATCACTTTAAAAAGGAAAAAAATGGCTGCATGAATGCCCTTGTGTTTTATTTCAGTCATTAAAATCATTAAAAATCACTATGAAATAAACTTTAGAATTTAAACTAATGTAAAATATATTACCTGCTGCACATAACTTTATCAAAATGATTACTGCGAAGTTTTACATTTAGGATTTAAATATACTCGTTAAATTAGCATTTCTCAAATGTATCACACAGAACCATAGACTTGCCCTGATAAGTTTGGAAAATACTGCACTCTGCATGTCCTTTTGGGGGTGCAATGACATTCTCATCATAGCCTACTCAAGCTTGTGTAGTTCAGCATATTCCAAGTAAATCTGACCATATAAACTTAAACCTGCTAAAGTCCTATGCACTGCCTTTTGGAAAATGCAACAATGAAGAAATTTCTAATATTTAAATTAAAATTTATCTAAAAAACACTTTAGAAGATAAAGATTAAATTACAAAATAATCAGCGACATGACACAAATACATTTAAATAACACACATTATAAAATTTGTTTCCCTCCATATATCATAGGAACTGAATTTTATGGGAAAAATTATAGAACAATTAAAACTAATCTATCAAATTAATCAATGTAATACGTCCTCACTTACAGATCTTGCAACAGCCTTCGTAATAAAGTTTTACAACCCCTTCGTTCTAGGAAGAGAGAGGCATAAAGTCAAAACTCAGTGTTTGCCCATTTTCTCTTAAACTAGAAATAGAAAACTAACTTTCTCAATATTTTTATTAAGTATCAGAAGTCTTTACAGGAAAATGACTGGCCTATAACAAGTTTTAATGAGAGTTCTTTTTTTAAAAAATTAGGAGCAGATATTTGTTTGAAACTTTATTTCTTCATTAGTAACACGAAAGAGTGCAAAAACATTAACTTACTTAAAAGAACACATTTTAAACACGACAAAACACTTCTTACCAAAGCAAAGTACTAATAGGTACTCTAAGTAGAGGCCATTATGTTTTTCAACTCCTCAAAATAATATAAGCGACTCTATGAGACCAGACTAAGTTTCTGAACATAATTGAATGTTAAAATTGTGTATCTTTTTATTTAATATCTTATTATTTAAAAAATCTCTCTACTTCAGGATCGCTCCTGCCTAAGGCATCCTCACTAGAAGAGGGCGTCTTGAAAAACAGTCAGCGAGACTATGCGGTTTCTCTGCACTTAGGAAAACATCGCCCCACGCGCCAGAGCAAAGCTTACTTTTCATTAATAGTACTGTCTACTAAATAACTAAAGCTACAGAGAATCTTTTTAAAAAAATTGTATCATTTTCACACGGGAAAGAAAGTTGTTCTGGCAACTTTCAAAGTTGTAATAAAAAGGGGGAAAAATTGCATCACTTTGAAAAATCTCCTCTCCCAGCAGACTCTTCTCTGAGAGAATAGGGACCTGGGAGAACAAAATGAAAGGACCAGCAAGCCTCTGATCCACGCTGAGCTCCACAGGCCGTGCTCGCAGGGGCCAAGGCAGGTGGCACCTAGGCCAGCATGCACTAAGAGTGAGTCTCACCCGGCCAGCGTGGCTCAGGGCTGATCCCCGAGATTGGGGTTGGATTCCGGATCAAGGCACAGGCCCGGGTTGCGGGCTCCAGCCCCAGCTGGGGGCGTGCAGGAGGCAGCTGATCAATGACTCATCACTGATGTTTCTATCTCTCTCTCCCTCTCCCTTCCTCTCTCTGAAATCAATAAAAATACATTTAAAAAATAAAATTAAAATAAAAGTGAATTACGTCATAAATCTGGCTGTGTTTAAGGAAAATTGTCCAAGCTCTGATTGATCCATGTATTGATCCATATTGAGAAAGAGGCTAGGTCTGCTGATCAAATGATTTTTTGATAATACTTTATCTACATATTAAAACCCAGAGATAATATGATGTCTATTCAGGGAAAGTGAAAATTATTTGGAATACCATATATAATTCAAAATGGCAAATTGAGGAAATACAATAGAGCTTTTATGTATACATGAAAATAAAATACCAAAATAAATAAGCTACAATGTATGTATGACCTTGGAAAACATTATTTTCTAAATTATATTTAATACTAAATTTTCTTAGATATAACAAAGTACAAACCATTTTGCATTCAGTCTCATTAAAAGGGGGACAGACCATACTGTAGTTCAGAATCATTGTTCCTTCATCAGTCTTAACACATTCATACGTGGTACAATTATAGTGCCACATACTCCCCTCCTACAAATAAAAGAGAAAGTAACTCTTTTGCTATTAAAATCTGCTACATTTCTTAAGTAGAATATTTCCTATCCTACTAAATCAAAAGTCAAGATGCAGAAAACTTCTTGTTACATAAAATGTCCATCTGGAAATGTCCACAAATTTAACTTAAATGATTAAAAATACATATATGTAGAGTGTGTGTGTGTGTGTGTTTGGTTTCATACTAGAACTGAGATGTAAATGTGAAGTAAAACAATAGAGAGGAAAGAAGCAAAAGGCATCTGTTTCTGCTACAAAATTAATTATCTAATTTGGTCAAGTGTCAAAGGTCCTTCTCTCCTATTTCCCTCACTAATTATAAAACAACAAATCATATTATGTAACACAGTTCCTTTCTTGAGACTTGTTTATTCTTTCTTCCACTCCCTTATCAGCAAAATATTAAAAAATCTTCAGATGATAGTGATTATTGACTTATGGTTCTAGTTTTGTATACCTTATGGTTACTTTGGAACCTATTCCTAATCTTTTAACTTTTAAGCATAATAGCTGTTTATTTCATTCCTGATGTCAGAATTCCTATTTAGAAATAAAATCAGCTAAACAATTATTACATAATTATTGGGCTATAATTGTTGATCTATACTTTTATTTTTTATAACATGCATTTTAAAATGCTAGTCAAACTCTGTCTTGAAGATTTCTTGTGGACCAGTAAAGAATTTTAACTAACTTCCTGTTCTCTAAATTTTCTTTTATGAATGGCTTCAGGTCCTTTAGGAATCTTAATTGGAAAAAAATCTGTAAGTCTAGGTGTAAAAGATAAAATATTCAAATTCAAGAAACACAATAATATCTGATTTGTCTGAAATTTTAAAAATCAGTTGTTCCATAGAAATTAGATTTCTAGATGACTGTATCTTGTCCACTATAAGTGTGCTCTATATGTGTATGTTTATTGTATGCAGAACTCTGCGTGTATGTGTGACAGTTTTCACACTTATTTCACTTAAGAATGCCTTCTTCAGAAAATAGCATGAAAAACTGCCATCCAAGGAGTATATTTTTAGGAAATAAGGAATTCATACCTCATATATCACTGATGTTCCATTTTCCATTTGAAATTTGCAGGATACATTTTTGCAGGTGCCACAACAATCATAATCACTTGGAGATGGAGTATATACCTGGTGCTGTGTATGACAATACATTGAATTAGCCCACAGCAATACCAATATATAATTAATTAATTCTGAAAGTGCTTCCCAACATAAATATATGCCCTCTCAGAACACCTGTAAGCATTTCTAAGGTTGAATTTAAAGCACTTAATATAAGAATTCACTTTATGTAGCTATATTAGAAACGAAGGAGATGTTAACTTTCACGTCTACCAGCCAAGATTCATCAAGCAGGTGTAACAAGCAAGCTGTAGATCTTAAGATTTCTGAAGCTCAAGGTCATACACAAGAAAAGGAAAAATCTGCACTATGTAGATATGTTACACATCAATAGATTACTGAAGAACTATTCAAGTGTATATTTTCAATTTATGAGGTATTCCCTAGTTCAAATTCTATAGCTGCCATGTTAAGATTGATTAACTTGGTAGAAGGGGTCAATGGGGGGAAAAGGGACATCTGTAACACCTTCAACAATAAAGATAAATTTTTAAAAATTCAAAAAAAGACACTGTCGAGTATGATAAATGATGGCCATATGGGATGGAAATAAAAAACAGTTGTCCATAACTTTTTAGAGAAGAGTAATGGAAAGGAGTGGGAATAGACACTGCTCACCATGAAAGGGGGAGCGGAGAACAGCCTTTTAAGTTACTCAGAGTCTATAAACAGAGTTTCTTGTAAACATGCATACAGCCGTCTCTCCGTTTCTAATTCCACTTTAGCAGGAAAGTTCCTTGTTGTCTCTTGAGCCTTTGCGTCTACCACATTCTGCATACTGATATCTGCATTTAGGTCTTATCTCAAATGTCACCTATGAGAAGGCCTGTCATGACAACCTGCTGTAAAATAGCAAGAATCCTTCCTACTTTGTGTGCCTTCACCCTGCTTCTTTCCTTATTTTTCCTTATAGCACTTAAATGTCAATTATACTAAGTTGTACATGTATTTCTGTAGTGTCTGTCACCTCTCACTATAATAAGTTGTGTGAGAAGAAGGACTTTGATTTCTGTCTGTTATCTTTTCGGTGTGTAAAACTTTGCCTGGTGCTTAGCAGATGCTCAGGACATTTTATTGAATGACTAAAATATGGACAGATGGTAATGAAAGGTTCTTAAATAAAATCTTATTGTTTATGAAAAAAAAAGATTGATTAACTCTCACCAGAATGACTTATAATGAATACTTACAATGTCACATTCTTTTGAACAATTCACCATTGTAAAATTCAGAGTGTGAAAGCCTGTATAGTTATCTTTTTCTTCCAGACATTCTATTGTATAACAAAAGTCCCCTTCCAAATACTTTATCATAGATTGGCCAGGATTCAATACTGATACTTCTTGAAACACACACACATCATCTTTTTCTAAGAAAAGAAAAACAGTCAACAGAAAGTACAATATTGAGTTTTTAATTAATGGGATTTTAATTTAAATCTGTGTTTTCATTATGATGTGCCATTTTTTCAAAACCAATGAAGACCTTCTGCTTTATACATTGTTACTAACTCAAGAGTTTACTTAATAATGAATGTAGCACATTTATTCCTTAACATGCAATAAGAAATTGGTCTATAAACTCAACTGCTACTTACTGATTGAACTTCCTCCAGAAGCTATACTTTATAATAAATTCCAGAATTTTAGACCTAAGAAATTGTCAAGCTACTTGCTGTTCCCTCTTCCAGAAATATAACATGACAATTTGGGGGAGTTCATATAGATGGAGACCAAATCTAAATTAATAGTAAGTAGGAGGTCTCTTCATGATGTGATTCTGTTACATTTCATGGTTTTTAATTGTTATTTTGAGAATAAATTTTCAATTTTATTGTATTGCAAAATAAGTAGTCATGTAAATCACACTTCTTGATGAAGGCAGCTGATAATGTGCTACCATATCATTGACAGGATCATGTTAGGGCAGGCAAGACAGTGATGGAGAAGTCAGTTCAGAAAATCTTTGTGCTTCAACACTGAACTTAAGCCTTGTCTCATATAAAAATACAAGTTTCAAGCTGTTGGACAGAAATTTTATTTTCTATTAACTTACTAATACTTAATGTGAAGAGTTGTTATTTCATAGAAAAACCAACTCTTTTGCAATGTTAACATCAATAATAATAAAACAGTGAGCAAAAACTCTCTCATTTATATATGTCTATTTTTAAAAAATTAAGTACATAGGAACCCTAGCATCAACTTTAAATACTGCGATGTTTCTGAAAAATAATATTTATTTTCCTGTCCTGTATCAAATTTCTCAGGACATTTAGAAATATTACAGAAGAGGGAAGTGAAAAGTAATAGTACATTTATATACTTAAATACTGGCAAATGGCTTAAAATATGTAATACATCTCAAATGAAATTATTTTAAATTTATTGATAGTGAACATTGCCAATAATATTCATTATCATTTAAAAGTTATAAAGGACATAGTTACCACAGAGATACTGCACACATCCACAGTCACTCTGAAAGCTATGGTCTATTGCAGTAAATTCTCCCTATTAGAAAGATGATTATTATAATTATTATTATTAAATGACATCATATGACTCCTTATATGACAACTGTAAAAAACACACAATATAATATTTAATAAGCTGCCTACCACACAATCAGACACATAGCTTAATAAATCTTTGATAGTGAACAGTCTTGGAATAACCTGGTGCTCATGTAATTCATAGCTCATGGGGAAAAATCACAATAAACAATGTGAGCATGGATCATTTAATCCCTATAAACTTTAATTTCTTATCTATTAAATGAGTGAAGGCAGATAAAATGATCTTTATCATCTGTTCTAACTTTAAAATATTGCTTGATTCTGAGTTTCTAGCAGGCAATTAGCAAGAAAATGCTTGCTAATCCCGGAAACCTTGCTTGGGGGAAATGGCCTCAGTCTTTCTGTAGAAGTGGTCCAGAGCTCCGATGTCCGCATCTGAGCAAGGCTGGAGCCGAAGAGCATGGTACAGTGATTAATAGCACGGACTCAGTAGCAAGACCGCCCTTGTGCTGGTCTTGCTCTGCTACTTACCAGCTGTGTGATGTATGTAGAACTACATTTTAAGCATCAACTTTTCCTGGGTGCCTTTAATTTTCATAAGATCAGTAATAAAATGAATTTGATTCTTGACATAAATTATTCAAATAAATTCATAGTAATATATAAAGGACATTTTTCTCCGTAAGCCAATAATATCCTACTTTTCACAGTGCTTTACAAGTTATAAAGTAGTTGTGTAAACATTAACTCATATGAGGTTTTATGATTTTTTAGTCATTACACAAGTCCTTACTTAGCCAGTCTGCTCCCCAGGCCCTTCACTTACAAAGCGGGGATAATAATACTGCCTGACCTTTAGGATTGTTGAAGAGAAATAAATGGGTCAGTATATGTAAAGAGCTCAGAATAGGGCAGACACACAGAAAGTGCTGTATAACCTTTAGCTGTAGTAAATTGTTGTGATGAACCAGTACTCAAACTGTGCCCTACTCAGAAGGGTGTAGGTTCCTCTCAAGTGTAGGACCAGGCTTAAAGTTTCAAGAACTACATTTTAAGCATCAAGTTTTCCTGGGTACATCTAAGTTTCATAAGATCAGTAATAAAATGAACTTGATTCTTGACATAAGAAATTATTCAAATAAATTCATAGTAATATATAAAGGGCACTTTTCTCTGTAAGCTAATAATATCCTACTTTTCACAGTGCTTTACAAGTTGTAAAGTAGTTGCATAAACATTAACTCATGAGGTTTTATGATTTTTTTAGTCATTACACAATTCCAATGAGATTGGGAATAAAATGTGAGAAATATGGGGTTGAAAAATAATAAATTAAATTCTCTCACTGTATTAGCTACTCCAAAAGATTAGATAAGGAGGTATTGGGTTCATAAAGTCACATATCCACTTGTTTTTAAGAATTAAATCCACAATGTACAATGTGCCTTCCCAAGTTTAGGCTTAAATCTTCTGTTCTTTCCTTCTACACTATTTCCTTTGGATCTTATCCACATATTTAGTTACACTTCTGTTTTCATAAGTACCCAATTTCACCAAGAGGAAACATTCCTTAATTGTTCTAGCAGTACTTAATATTACATCAAATATGATGTGTTGTTTTTTGGTTTGTTTTTTTTACTCCTTTAAAGTCAGTAGCAAAATTGCCATCATCTGTTTCACTTTTTAGCTTTATGAATAGTGCTGCTGTGAACATTCATGTGTGAGCTTTTGTGTGGGCGTGTGTTTTCATTTCTCCTGTGTATATACCTAGGAGTGGAATCGCTGGGCCACATGATAACTCTATATTGAACCTTTTGAGTAACTATGAGGCTATTTTCCAAAGCAGCTGTACCATTTTACAATCCCACCAGTAACGTATGAAGGTTCCAATGTCTCTACATTCTTACCTACATGTATTAATAGCTGTCTTTTTAGTATAAAGTGGTAAGTCACTGTGGTTTTGATTTGCATTTAACTGATAGCTAATGATGTCAGTTAAAGAATATTTTCTTGTGCTATTGGCCATTGTATACCTTTATTTTGGATAAATGTCTAGGTATATCCATACAACGGAATGTTACTTAACAGCAAAAAGGAATGAAGTACTGATACATGGAACACCACGAATCAGCCTTGAAAATCTTATGCTAAGTGAAAGGAATTACAAAAGACTACATAATACATGATCTCATTTATATAAAATGCCAAGAATAGACAAATATATATAGATAAAAAGTAGATTAGTGATTTCCTATGGCTGGAGAGTTTGATGATAAGTGAGGAGTGACTGCTAATAGGTAAAGTTTCTTTTGGGGGTGATAAAATTGTTCTAAAATTAATTGTTGATGGTCACATAATTCTATGAATACACTAAACACCACTGAATTGTATACTTTAAATAACTGAATTGTATTGTAATGTGAATTATATTTCAATAAAACTGTTACTGAAAAGAAAAAAAAGAAATACTGCAAAAGCCTAACACAGACTCTTTAGGTTGAAATATATCTGTTCTCTGTGTAAAAAATTAATATGATGTTAAATATATACATATATCATCTTAGGCACTGAAACAAACACCCATCATTCAGAATGAGTTCCCAGGAACAGTGAATGGGTCAAGCCCATGCTCGTGTGGACCAATTACTGTTAAAACTAAATTATCATGTGTGGATGGTTGCATATATTCCAGTAAAATGTAAGGATATTGAAACTACCAGTTATATTGTGTGTTCCCAGAATGATGCTACTATATAGAACGCATTCCATAACTTTTTAATATTGAGCAACGTCAAAGCGTGATTCATAAATAATATTCAGACATTGAACATTGAGCTGGTAATAAACTAGATGGACCAGCAGCTAAGATAAATGTTGGGGAGGCAGAAGAACACAGAGAAAGGGTAAGTGGCAAATGGCGGAAACCCACTAAATGGCGGTGGGGGGACAACAGGGAAAGGGAAGAACACACAGGAATGTGATTCCCTGGTTGGCGGTTAGACCTAGGTAGGCAGTAAAGGCACATACAAAAGAAAGCATCATTAAGGTAACAACCACACCAGGTTAAAAAATGAACACAGAATGCCCTACCCAAGAAACTTCAAAGAACCCAGAACTCAACATGCACAAAATCCCATAGGAAAAAGGAATAGTTAGTTTATATTGTGTTGCAAGTTATTGACATGCCTCAGGATGTTGTGTTACCTCTTCCAGGCCAGCAGGGGAGCTCTGAATGAGGCTGGCACCAGTAGAATTCCAGAGTCACTCGGAGCTGCTCTGTTGGCCATGAGGGTTTGTCCAAGGATCCAATACTCTTGGACTCTTAGTGTCTGACCTTGTAAACAAAGGTTTTTTTGAGCTCTCTCTACATCTCTCTCTCTTTGTCTTTCTGTTTCTCTTTTCTTCCTCCTTTCCTGCCTTTGCTTTCTTCATTTTCCTCTCTCTCTCCGTATCTGTCCCTCTCTCTCACTCACACACACTCATAAAATACATTACAAAAAGCCAGAGTCTTCCATTTTGCCCTCTTGAATTCAACCATCTCCCCTCTTCTCTTCTATATAGACCTCACGACGCTCAAGGCCCTAGTTCATGAACAGCTATACTAGTCTCTTGCTGATCTCCTCCCCTCTAATGTTTTACTGTCCTTAACCTGCTTCACAGGACTATCAATGTCTGCTCCCTCAAACACCATTTTTATAATAATTCCTATGTGATACAAGTCCCTTTCTATCTCCTATCACATTAAATCTACACTGAGCTGCTACAGGAAGGACTGTGCATTTTCAAGTGGCTGACACCATGACCAGACATAATTGGTTTTCAACAAATATTGGTTGAATGACTAACTGAAAAAAATAAATGAGGAAATCAAATAAAAATTCCTCAGCCTTGCCTTTGAAGCCCTCCCCGATTCACCAGTTTGGATAATTCTTCATCCCTCATTGTTCCTCCTCAAGTTAGCTCTCTCTCAAGGAAAGAGAGGTTGTGATCCTTCAGTATACATATCTTACCTCACTCCTGTTCATGCACTCATGTTCCTACTAGCCCCTGTGTGGAATCGTTCACCTCTTTTTATTTATTATTCCCAACCTGACTATCACTTTCTTCCAAACTTTCCTTGGTGGTAACCTTCCCTAGAAAGTTCACCATGATGATTTACACCTTGTGGTTAACATTCTGAGTCTTGGGGGAGGGAGGTTGTTATAATAATTACCGCTAATACTTATTGAACCCTTGTTATATGTCAAGTAGTATCTAATTAATATTAATTTATTTCATTCACATGTCACAAGTATTGTTCATATTTTCATATTGCAGTTAGGAGAGTGATTCACAGCTAAAGATAGGCAAGGCTACTAATAGAAACAAGACAGTCTACACTTGTTTTGTTCTTGTGTCAACTTATGTCTTGGCTACACTTCGTAAAGGAAGTGAAAGAATTAAGACAGAGTAGAAGGAATAAAGGAACATACACACACATACATACAAAACAACCCCTGGCTTGAGATCTGAAGACCTCAGTCAATCATTTATTCTCTCTAGACCTCAATTTCCTTATTTATAAAATGAACCAAAAATACCTACATTGTGAAGATTCGTTGAGATAATATATTAACATGTTATGTAAACTGTTAAGAACCTGAGAAAAATACAATATCATAATTCTACTTTATCCTATAGATGTGTGTATAGTGCACACAAAATATCAAATGAGATAATTTTTGTGAAAGTTACTTATATACTCTGTGCAAATGATACATGATAACTCATCATGACGGTAAATGTTGGATTAATGTTTTTGTAAAATGTATTTATTTTACATAAGAAAACTATACAGAATTAATAGACAACTTGATGAATTTGTAGAATTTATATGCTCATGAAACCATCACCACAATCTATGCCAATACTGATATAGTATTTTTTTAATGTTTTGCTTTATTTTAAGACCAGTGAATTCAAGTAGATATGAGATTAGTAGATTTAGTCACCAGGGAAAAAATAAGGTATTATACTTTCCTGTCTGAAGTAGAATACAAAACATTGACACTCCCTAATATCAGAGGACATTATTTTAATCTACTTCAATACAACTTTAGGAGAATGATTCCATTAATTTTGGGAATTCAGAAATAAGAGAGGCAGAGGTAAAATAAACTGATTTAAACTGTATGACAAGTCAATCAAAATATGTGTTCTTACCACTTCACAAGTTGGCACAACAAGGTTTTCACAGCTACATTCTAAAAGGCAAAAATCGACATTTATATTGATCAGAATACATTAATGTATTATAATAAAACTTTAAAATATGAAGATTACTTACCACAGTGCCATACTGGACAACACTGACCAGACACATTTTCTTTTACAAGCGTCATATCTTCTGCACAGCTGAGTAGTGGTGGAGCACAAAGATTTGGCTCACAAACTAGACAGAAAAAATTACATGGGTAAAGATGAGCTTCATGTAATCTCTAGTTTTCACTACCTACCATTTATTCACTGCCATTGCTGATGTAGTGCATGAGCTCCTATCTCCCCAATGCTGCCTCTCCCACCACCCAATTGCCCTGTGTTAGTAAGAACAAACAAATGGCTCATAATAATACAACAATAGTAGTAGAACTAGGACAGCTCGTCAAGTACAGAGTCCTGAGAAATGGCACAAATGCAAGTAGAGAAAGGAAGTGAAGAGGGTATGGAATCAACTGGATTACTAGATTCTAGGGTGGTGAGATAAGTCAGAGCTGATCTATTTTTGGTAGGTAACGATATTACCAAGGAGAGCTCTTAGATGTATAAAAACATTACATATGTTTAATATGTATTTTATATACTAGAATTCAACCGTGGTCTGACACGACAGTATAACTAACATGCACTGAGCTTCTTAAAACAGTGGGCACGTGTAAATATTTTTAATTAATTAAAATATACTGCCCGGCCGAGCATGGCTCAGCAGTTGAGCATCGACCTAGGATCCAGGAGATCAGGGTTCGATTCCACATGCCCGGGTTGTGGGCTCGAAGAGTGACTCTCTCATCATTGATGTTTCTATCTCTCTCTCTCCCTCTCCTTTCCTCTCTCTGAAATCAATAAAGATATATTTAAATATATATATATATATATATATATTTAAATATATATATATACTTACCACAGTAATACTGAGGACAGCAGAACTGTGTGGTATTAAGATCCACAGTGAGAAATTCCCCATCAGTACATAGTGGAGCAGGTTCTGTGCAAGGTTCACAAACTAAAAGTAAAACAAAAAGCCAGAAGTTACAGGTGAGCTGGAAAAAAAAAAATCTAATTATTCAGATTACTATATGTATATAAAATCAACATAAAATACATTATGTTTAATAAAATAGAAAACAAAAAATAAGGCTTCAACAGGTCTTACTTGGTCATCAAAACAGTAATACTGCCTGAATATAATGCTTTATACTTTCTGAGCAGAGTGACCTAGAATACCATTTTATCAGAAACATAGGGCATTAAGATTTCTGGAAAAACTTGTTTTTATTAGGATTAAAATACTATTGATTGATTGATTGAAGTTGTCTTAATTCACTACCCTTGATTACTTCAATTTATGGGTAAACAATATAGTAGGCACTTGTCCCTTTGAGCTGTGCAGCATCCCTCTCCCAACTTTGAGAACAACCTTCAAAGGACCTTGAGGAACTGCCCCACCCACGCAGACTCGGAGTGACTGTTATAAAGGCACCTCACTCTCAGCAGGCCTCTGTGAGGGACCAACCCACATTAGTTGAATCAGAATCTCTTTCTATGGCATTTGCATCATAAACAGAAGCACACCAGGACAGGAAGTAAGCGTTGCTGACTCAATAATTAGTAACTGACATATAGAGCAGCTGGGTCCTCTCTTTCCCAGGGCTTAATTTCTTTCATCTTAATTCTACAAAAGCTTGATCCCCAAATCCTTCCAACAATTGGCTGTGCTTAAGCTAGCTAGAATCAACTAGCTTTTGCTACATTTAGTTAAAGAACCTTAACTGGTACAAATAATGTGTTTCGATTTTCATAAGTACATTTAATACCTACATTAATCACCAATCTTTTATATGATAATGCACTTAAAATGGAAAATAGAGAATTCTTTATTTTTCAATGTCAAGTTCATCAGAGAAAATATATAACTTCATATACAGCATTTCCCAGACAGCCTTCATTTCTACCATTCTCTTTTGAGATCAAACAGGAGATAAATTTTAAAGAGGTCTTATGTGTTGAGGCAGAGTCCATTATTCTACTTGGTTCTTCAAGGAAAGCCAAGACTAATTTTTCCAAACAGAACTAGGTGCTGGCTTTATTAAAGAAAAAAAAAAAACACAGCTTGATTATATTATCTTGATCATGTTTGACTGATATATATATTGTTCATAGATAGGGAAAAGTAGAACTACCTAATAACTGTAAGAGTTATTTAAAATGTTGGACTTTCATTTCTATCATTCTTTTTCTGTTGAATTCCTATAAAAGCAGAACACTGGATTCCATCAGGCCCATGAAATTCACATCAAATAAGAGATTTTCCCTACATCCGCCCTCTTCTTCCAAGAAATTATCTCAGAGAACACTCACCACAGAGAGGAGCGAAACAGCAAGGCTCATCCTGTTGAGCTTGAAACATGAATTGGTCTTCTCTGCATTCTGGTATTGAAAAACTGGGGCATTTGAGTGGGTCACACTCTGCAGAAACACAAGGATATTTTAAAAACTGCATAGTGCGAGATAATAAAATAAATGAAATAGTGTGGATGAGTTATCTTTGAATATATACTTATATATAATATTCTCTTTCCTATATATTTCCACAAGATTAAGATATTTAAAATGAGTTCATTACTATATGCACGTATATAATGTATACATTTAAAGTGTATATATATATATATATATATATATTTTTTTTTTATACATATAATTGCAAGTTAAAAACTATCTTTAGGAAGACAGCTCCACAATCTTTTTCTTTTTTAATCTTCACCCCGGATATGTTTATTGATTAGAGAGACAGACAGACAGACAGAAACTTTGATATGAGAGAGAAACATTGACTGGTTGCCTCCCATCCCACCCCGATCGGGAATCGTACCCACAACCTAGGTATATTCTCTGACCGGGAATTGAACCTGCCACCTTTTGGTGTATGGGGCAATGCTCCAGCCAACTGAGCCACCCAGCCAGGGCTCCACAATCATTCATATTACATCATTTCTTTGTAGACACAAAGAATGGGAATCTAATCCACTATTCTGAATGAACGATGACCCTCACTCTTATTTTTCCTAATGAATTACTCACCACATTGGTACTGTGGACAGCAAGAAAGATGGCTGAAGCCAACGGTCAATTTTTGACTGTCCGTACATGCTGGAATGGTAGTATCACACAAGGTCATGTCACAGCCTGCAAATAAAAAACAGAAGCATTAAACTATTAGCACAGCTAAAATCGAGTGCTTCTAATTCAGTGCAGGGAAATGATTCTCACTGTGCATGTTTTCACACTGCAGCTAAACCCATTCTGTTCACAAAACGGGTCCTATGTGAAAAGGCAGCCTATTTAAGGTTTACTGGTTATTGTCTTTCACCCTCGATTGTCATAAGTCAGTGATTCCCAGATCCTTTATATTGTCATGTATTACTGCATATTATTAATTGCTAATAGCCAGAGTTTTGCATATGTGTTTGCAAAATCAACAAAACCATAATGAGGCAAAACGTGTTTTGAGAAAGTGCAAGTGAAATTTATGGAAAAATTTCATTGTTACCTCAGATTTGCATTTTTTTAAATACCAAGCCTCATGCACACCCAAATTTTCACATAGGTTGTCAACATACATTTTTGTGGCATTAACTGTAAAGCCTGAATACATACCACAAACTTCCTTTGAACAACAGGACAGCCTGTCAATGATGCCCAGGACGACTTCAGCCTCTCGTTCACAGACTGGGGAGGGCTCTTCATCACAGTCAGGCTCTACAGGAATGATGCTTCCATTCGCCAAACATTTGTATAGGGCACATTCGTCAATGCCCCCGTTCCAAATCTCCCCAGCAGTGCGGGGCTGATCTTCACTATCAGTACATGCTTAAAAAGATTGACAGTGTTACATCACTCATAACTGGGACACTAAAATCAATCAAGATGCCATATTTCTATTTCAGACTGTGACTTGGCCCAGCAGCATAGATAACATGTCACATACCCATCCTTTCTCAGATTTCTCTTTTCATTCGTCAGATCTTGGGTTGTATTTTTCTTTAATGAAGCGTTTGATGTAGTCCACAGAAAATATATTTCCCTTCTATAACTCTCTATAAATTTGTGTTATTTGGGACATTCCCAAACTAACCTTATGGGTATTTTCCCCATTTTACAGATGCATTACTCAGGCTTACAGAGGTAAAGCTCAATGACTAATACTTGGAAAATGGGAATTTGAATTCAATTTACATACTACACTCTTCATTCTTAATTTTCCATACTCTTGCCCAGTTATTAAAGCCATAGGTAGAGATGAAAACACATCACCACCAAAGTGCCTCTTTGGGTAACTTCAATTGAAATCCTATTCAAATCAAACTGTGGCCCAGCCGGGGTGGCTCCATGGTTGAGCGTTAACCTATAAACCAGGAGGTCAAGGTTGGGTTCCCGGTCAGGGCACATGCCCGGTTGCGGGCTGGATCCCCAGTAGGGGGCGTGCAGGAGGCAGCCGATCAATGGCTCTCTCATCATTGATGTCTCTCTCTCTCTCCCTCTCCTTTCCTCTCTCTGAAATCAAAAAAACATACTTTAAAAAAATAAAATAAAACTACAAAAAAACTCATTTCCTTTCCAACACCTAGGTGACTTTTGATCAGTCTTTCTCAGTCATTCTGTACTTGGCCGCTTACCACATTCTTCCTCTGGGATGCACTGAGTTGAATACGGCCTGTGAAGGATGGTTCCATTTTTGCACACACAGTCTTCTCTTACATTCACACATGAAGAGTGTCCATAGAACCATCTGTTCAGACATGTTCTTGCTTCACAGGGTCGCACACAAGGTTGATATTCCTTACCCTCTGGGCAACTCAGAGCTAGGAGTAATAGAGGACATGACTTGCTAATGATGAAAGTAACTTATTTGAATTCTAATAAAAGGAAGAAATGTCATATTTCTTTTTGAAAATCATTTTTCACATTTCAGTCTCTTTGAAGTTTATTTTTTCACTTATTATTTAATCAGAAATTTAAAAAACAGTGGGTATTTCTAAGTATGTTCCAGATGTCCAGTTGCTATTATGTTACAGTAGGAAAAGTTCATCTGATTTATATCAAATAAATATGACCAATAGACAGCCCAAATCTGGTTGGCATGAATATAGAGTCACCTATGATGAAGTTCCTGCTCTGTGCAATGAGAGGAGATACAACAGTCTACTTAGAATAAGCAAAGAAATACACTTTAGCCAGCTTGTGCATGGCTCAGCGGTTGAGCCTCGGCCTATGATCCAGGCGATTGGGGTTCAATTCCCAGGTTGCGGGCTCAATCCCCAGTCCGGGGTGTGCAGGAGGCAGCCGATCAATGACTCTCTCATCATTGATGTTTCTCTCTCTCTCTCCCTCTCCCTTCCTCTCTCTGAAATCAATAAAGATAAATTTTTTAAAAAGACATACTGTTAATAAATGAACACAGTGCTAGTGGGTGTGCAACCTGGTGAAATCTCCATGGAGAACAATTTGACAGTATCTTGTAGAATTGGTGAGGTCATAGATGCCCTGTGAGCCAGGCAATCCCAGTCTTGAAGAGGGGTGGCATCTGGGAGGGCAGGGAGACCAAAGAGACAGAAGGACACAGTGGGAGCTGCTTCGTTTCTGAAGTGGAGTCCTGTCACTGGTGTTTGTGATACATTAGCCTTTCTCTGTGCATCTTATCCCTTTTTCTTCACATGGGAAAAAACTTTCACTTTGGAGCATTTGAGTAATATTCATTTTAAAAATCTTTTACCAGTTAGCCTGGCTGGTGTTCTCAGTGGTTAGAGCATCGACTCTTGAACTGAAGGGCCGGGGGTTCAATTCCCGGTCAAGGGCACATACCTGGGTTGTAGGTTTGATCCCTGCCCTGGTCGGGGCACGTGCGGGAGGCAACCAATGGATGTGTCTCTCTCACATCAATGTTTCTCTCTCTCTCTCACCCTCCCTCCCTCCTTTTCATTCTCTCTGAAATCAATGGAAAAAGTATCCTTGGGTGAGAATTAACCACCAAAAAAATAAATAAGGAAGAAAATATTTTATCATTTAGTCCATTTTATCACTATTTCTTAAATTAAATGATCATTTTCTGTAAAATGTGCCCAGGATTGGTGAAATGTTTTATAAAAATTTTTATGAAACTTTTACAACTTGATGAGAAAGCATGAGCTGTATAGATAAAAATAGGGAAAGAATGCATACAAAGGAAAAGGAAACACACATGTAATTGGGAAAATATTGAATCTGGATATCAAAGAAAGCCAGAAAGATTGATTTCTCGGAAGTGGATATCATGCCAGGAGAGAAGAGAAAGGAGGGGAAAGTCTCTGTCCAGTCCACATAATAAATGAGTAAGATCAGGCTGCGGGAGATGAGGCAGGTAAAATGGATATCAACAAAACGTGCTGTAGGATACAGAATTAAATTCCCTCTCCAGTCCTCTGTGGTTCCTTTAACTTTTCAGGTTACTTTGCTAGCTAATATTTTGCAGACTATGTTTTCTTTTGCGATAATTGAGGACTACATTAAATTTAGATCAGGATAAAAACAGAAGTTGCCTATGTGGGAAAGCTTATCTCTAACTTCTAGGTTAGATTAATATGCATTTATTCTTACAAAATTACTTTTGTAAGATGAAAAATGAAAAGAAAAAGAAAGAAGTGAATGCAAAAAATGGAATGTTTCTTGGCTGCTGGAAAATATTACTTGCAGTGCACTACTTACAGCAGTAATCAGGTGTTCTCCACTGAATACAGATGTCGAAATTGTTGCACAGAGCCACGTATGCAGAAGGGGCGTCACATTCATGGTTCCAGGAATTGGTATAATTGATCCACATCTTTTCACAAAAGTTCTGTGGCGAAACCTAGAAATATGTTGTGCCTTGGGATAAGTTATTTTATTCCTCTAAATGCCCTAAGCTAGACTAAAACTATTTGGAAAATCAAAGAGTAGCAAGTTAATATTCATTGTGGTTCTTCTTTGACTTTAGATTTTCAAAACTTCATAGTACTATATGTCACTTCTGAATTTACAATATTTTAAAACACATTTCAGATAAGATAAACACTGTCTACACTAATCTACATAAATCTATCTTATAAAGATGAGAAGAATCCCCTTTGGGATATTTATCCGAAGATTTACTGGGGTGAACACTTCGGGAGGTGTATAAATGCCTAATCACTATGCCGTACACCTGAGACTAATATAATATTGCATGTCAACTGTAATGAAAATAAATTTATAAAAAATGATGGAAAAGAAACAGAGTATGTGGAGCTAGCAAAAATCCATTTCTGATGTTACAGTTTAGGTTACAATTGTCTTTTCTATATATTGAATAAGACTTTGATCTATTATAAATAAAATTGGAAGCTCCTGAAGATTTCTGTAATGATACATGGCATTGTTCATTAGATAAGGTTATAAGTGCTTCTAAAACAAAAATGTATCTCCCAGCCGGGCGTGGCTCAGCGGATGAGCGTCGACCTAGGATCCAGGCGATCGCGGTTCGATTCCCGGTCAGGGCACATGCCCAGGTTGCGGGCTGCAGCCGATCAATGACTCTCTCATTATTGATGTTTCCATCTCTCTCTCTCTCTTTCTCCTTTCCTCTCTCTGAAATCAATAAAGATATATTAAAAAAAAAAAAAAAATGTATAGCCCTGGCTGGTGTGGCTCAGTTGGTTGGAGCCTTGGCCTATACACTGAAAGTGCCAGGTTCATTCCTTTGTTGAGGCACATATGGGAGGCAACTAACTGATCTATGTTTCTCTCTTATATCAGTGTTTCTCTCTCTCGCTATCTTCCTTCCTCTCTCATGTTAAATGAAAAACATGTCCTTGGTGAGGATTTAAAAATGTATTTTAATATTATAACTTGCTCAAATAATTTACTTAATTTGTCATACCTTGATTTAATTAGGGACTCATTTTTTTCTACAGATTGTTTCATTTTGATCTAGAGATGCCTAAAATCTAAATAACTTAACTTTTAACAACCTTTATTCCAATTTTTCTCTGTACTCATTCATTCAGCAAATATACTAAGCATCTATATTCAGGTTGATAGCTCTATAATTTAGTTGTAATTCCAACTCGGACCTGACAGGGGGTGAGTGTAACTTTCAACTACTCTGCCAGCATCTTCCTCCTTGGCCCCCCAAGCATGTACATTCAGATACTAAATTTCTACATAGGTCAAAGTGTCAGGTAAAATGCTTAATATTTTTCATATCCCATCATTTCTTCTCCAAGGTCCATATCTACAAAAATCAAGATTCTACTTCCTTTTCAATCTCTTTTGTTGACTCTCCTAAGTTTCCAACCACTTTACTTTGCACAGAATATTTGCAATGGCTATCAGGGCCTCCAAATTGTCAAATCCTGGGAACAATGATATTCTAAACCTTCCCCAAGCTCTCAGAGGCCCATGGTGCTGTAAACACTTTCTGCCCTGATGCCTTTGAGGGATGGAACTCTGTTGCCTGGGCATCTGTTCATTGGTTTCTCTTCTGCCTCTCATCCGAGTGTTTCTCTTCACTGGTCCCATCTTCACTGGTCATGTTTACTCACTTCAAATGCTCTTCTTGGGCTCACCCATTTTCACAGTTTCTACCACCATCTTCAGTATTTAAATCTTTGCATTGGTTTCTTCATAAGTTAAATAGAGTTAATGATAAGCCAACTACTGATTCAGATTGCTGTGAGGTAATATATGGAAAGTACATAGAATAGACTCTGGCACAATATACAGTAATTATTATTTTAAAAAAATTTATGTTCTAGTAACTCCCCAAAGCTGATCTCTGGCCTCAGCTTATCTCCTCTGAGCTCCAGAATTATGTTTCTAAGGTTTTTTTTTTTGGATATTTTTGCTTTAACTTACTCAAAATAAAAAAGTATATCCCTTCTCTTAACCCAAAATAGCTGTTTCTCCTGTACCCTCCACTCACCCATTCATTGGGCATACTTCCACAGTTTTATGGAGCCCCTACCTCCATATCAAGCACTATGCTATGCTGAGGAATACAAAAGTGAATGAAAGAGCTCTCTCCTCTGCCTCATAGATCTCAATTTAAGAAAACCTTTCAGTGAGCAAGACGAGTCACTGTGCAAAAATAGATTGAAGGGGGGAGTATTCCAGCTGGGGACACAACAAGCACAAAAGCCTATTGGCAGAAAAAAATCTTGGAATATTCTGTGTTGAAAGAAGAAATCCTGACGTTTAGCAGGCAAGAGGGGCGTAGCACGTGAGGAAGCCAGAGATGCGCGGACAGAGCCCAGAGGACCTGGAGAGCTCTGATGAGAAGTTTGGAGAGTGTACGTGAAAGACCTTGACGGATCTTAGGGAGAGAAATGACATAGTCCTGTTCCCATTTGTAAAAGGCCATCTGCCTCCTATGTGGTAATTTGCAAAAAAAGGGTGAGGATTAGAAGGAGGGAAACCAAATTATGAGCATTCTTTTCTTTTGCCACCAGATTCACTGGGGAGCTCCTAAGGGAAAAGCTGAGGCTGTCCCAGACTAAGTGGTACTCTCCTGCATCGCCTCGCGGTGCCTGAATAGAAGGCTGAAAAGCTGCCTGATTTCATCAGCCTCCCACATTCCCAGTTAAAAATGCAATTTTAGAAAACCGTTTGGCCTCTAAAAGACAGATTAAAATGACACTGAAATTAGTTTGAAAGTATTTGCTTTTGGGTTTTTTCATTTTTGTGTGCATGCATTGAAAGATGTAAACATTTAAAACTGAAGCTGCAGAAATATGTGCCATTTTTGTCCCTGACTTCAGCCCCTTTGCCGTGGTCCTCGGGAAAGTCGGGGGGCAGGCTGAGAACTACGAAGACTGCCCTTCACTGTCTCATGGGGAAGGGGCTCCCCAGGGAGCTGCTGCCTGCTTCAGCAATCCCCTCTTCCCGTGTCTTGCACTAAACTTTCAGTGTTTCCCTAGCATGGGCTTTTACACCAAGCTTGCTCTTACATATATTGTTTTATCTGCCTAGGTCTCCCTTCCTCCCTCCTCTCTCCTGGAAAACACATTCTTCTAAATAAAGCAAATGTCTTAAACTCTGGGAAGTTTTCCTCAAACCTGGGATTCTATGTGAGGCCGGAGTGCACCTTGCAATGTGTCTGTTCCCAGGCTTTCCTTCCCACTAGACTCCCTGAGGACAAGGAAAGGGTCTTATTTACCTTTGGGTCACAGGAGGTTAACACAATGCCTGAGAAGTGCAAAATGCTCACTAACTTTTCATTAAGTGATTCATGAAATGCTGTGTTTTTGCCTGTTCCTTGTTTCTAATCATGGATCTTTTTAAATATACAGATCATTTAAAATACCTACTAGTCACCTAAAGCCAGGAAGTTACAGACTAATAAAGGACAATTCAATTGAATATGTGACAGGTTCTATTATAAGTATATGCCTAAAAGGCCAAGACCATAGGGAATTGATTAAACTCTCACTATCTTGATTTCTACACTGCGTTATCAAGTGACATTGATTTCTTTCTCCTAGAAGCATTTATTCATAGGATGGAATTTCACTTTTCTGGAAAGCTGTCGATATAGTTCTGAAAAAAAATAGGGAGAAAAAAGATAATTATCCTTCCTGTCTCGATAAATCTATAAACAGCAAAGGATTCTGAATTCCAAAGTGTACTGACAGAAGGTTTGGGGATAAACTGTTCTTGGTAGAAGAACATCATGGCAAGAACAGGCATCTATTGGCTTTACTCTCAACATGTCTAACATGTTGACATGGTCGCTTTCAACTTACTTTATCATGACATGGAACGAAGGCTTTTCTATTTAATAATTCAATGCACTGACTGCAGTCATACTCAGTACAATTTCTAACAGGTCTTCTCGTTGTTACTTTAAATAATTTCTCAATTTCCCAGCTCTCAATAAATAATTCTATGTCTTCCATATTCGTAATAATTGTGCCATTTTGCATCTTTAGATCATCATCTGGATCATCATTGCAAATTCCTAGAAAGATATGTGACATTTAGAAGAAAAAAATTTCACTTAAACTGAATGTAGGCAGCAGAATTAAATCATCTTAATAATTGATTAAGGTTAATGATCCTAGAAATGAAGTTATATGAAAGGATCATAGAAGGTAAAGAAAGAGGAGTTTGGTTCTGTCCTTATACTTTTTCACTATTAGCACTATCTCCTAATTTAAGAACAAGCTCCTAAATAGGTCAAATATTCCCTATAGTAATGGCCATTTGGTGATTGCCCCCAGGCATCCACTCCTCCAGGAAAACCCTGCCTGAAAACATTAAATTATCCCTTTCAGAAATCATCCCTGCCCCACTCCAGGAGAGGGGCCATGTTGGCATAAAGGTAATCTTCACACCTTTTATTAAAAACTGTTACAAGCAATCCAGGCATAAACCAGTCAGCTCGTGGCAATCACCAGACACAGAGATTCCTTCAACATTATCAGGACAAGCATTGCCAAGCTCAGGAGTTGACCTAGGAATTCTAGGACATAGACAGTCTCCCTTCCTTGGGGTGGCGTGGTCTATTGATGGCTATCCTACCTTGACCTGCTACAGCCCAGCTCCTCGAGGAAGGCCAGACTGAGGGTGGAGCTCACTCTCCATCCAGGAAGTGCAGAGCCAAGGGAAGGACAAAGAAATGCATCTGGAACCTTGATCATAACTTACCTGAATCCCACTCTACTTTAAAGACATAATTTTTCTTAATTCCCAAGGCTCCCAGCTATAAAAGAAATTAGTCAAACATCCTTTCCAGAATCAAGTCTTACATCACTGTCCATAAAGGTCGCTGCTGCCATAGTTGCCCCAGCCTTTGTAAATATGCAGAGGATTGAGTGCAGTGCAAGCCAACAAACAAACAAACAAAACTCAGGGGAACTATGCTATAAAGCAGCTACTATTTTTAAACCTAAACCCTTCTAAAGGTAGGTAATTGGTAGTAAAAATGTGTTTTCATTGCAATTTCAACCACTGTCCCCGCAGACTTCACAGTGCTGTGTAAAACGAGGTGTCAATACGGACCTCCCATTCTAGTGTCCATGCTCAACTTGGGCCACACTCCTCTTCATTACAACTTTATTAGCCAGCACCCAACCTAGCGATCACAACAGCACCCAGATTTCCCTTGAACCCCAATCCCATTGTGGAGGGTCAGGAAGTTTGGAGGCTGACCCTTGGTTAGCAAAAACGTGATCCTAGCACCTTCTCTACAATGATTAGTTAAGAATCTAGTTATCAGAATGTCTATCTCCAAAAAAGCATGAAATGACAGTAGAGAGGGAAAAACACAAAAATCATAGCACACAGAAATGATAAATCATAGTATAAAATGTACATATTCAAAGTCTCTGAGTTATTACTCGATAATGATTATTGAACTGTTTATAATCAATACTGAATACTCAAGAATAACTATTTCCACAATAAAATATTTTTGTCATCATAGCAGTTTGTGCTATATAAGAAGAACGATGGGTATTTTGTGTAATTTTTCAGGGCAAGGACTTAGTCTATTTATTTCAAGTTGTCAACACCAAGCACAAGTAATTCATAAACATTTATTCAGTTAATATTTAGTGAGATTAAAATAGATATATCTGTACTAACATTTGTTGACTGTGTGTATTAAGCAAGATGTTAAGTGTTTATACAATCATTTGCACATAGAATTCTAGCAACAACTTTGGAGGCAGACATTACTATTCCCATTTTAAAGATGAAGAAACTGATGTTGGGCACAGAGCTGTAAGGGATGAGAGCATCGCTTAACCTTCCAGCAGACACACAGCCAGTATTATTCTTTCTATTTTGTTATGTACAAAGATATATTTCTAATTTGTTTCTCTTGGCTTGAAACTCTTTGTATCTATGTAACATACAGGGTGGAGCAAAAGTAGGCTAACAGTTGTAAGCAAAAACGATTTCTTCTTGTATTATTATTTATTAATTATTGCATTATTTTCCATGAGAACAACTGTAAACCTACTTTTGCCCCGCTCTGTATTGTGATATTAAATTTAGATGTAAAGGTACATCTAGGCTTTACACTTTATACTAAAACTTGAATAACTTGTCAGAACATTGTGCTCCCTGTATATATCACTTTTAAGATGGCTTAAACAACTCCTCTCCTTGATTTCAAACTAAAAAAATCAGGAAGAAACAAAGTTATTTAAGCCTTTAACCTTTCTTTCTATGCCTTATTTTTCTCACTTACAAATTAATATTAGTGCCTACTTATAGGGTTATAGTTAGAATTAAATGAGTTAAAGTATGTAAAATAAATGCCTGGCACTTCATTAATGCTTAATAAAGATGAGCTAGTAGGAATATAAACAGTATGGTAGTAATTGTGGTGAGCATATAGCTCCATAAAATACCTACATGGAACTAACTGTTATTTCTTGCTTCTTTGGAAATCATTACTTCCTTCAATATTCACATGGGTCACTGAAAGTTATTATCCCATCTCAAATCAAAAAAGTGCGGCAGGAGGGGCCAAAGCAGGGTAACGTGAACAGGAAAAGAAAAGTTAGAAGAAACTGAGGTTTGAAGAGCAATGCTCACCGCAAAGTCCTTCTGTGTAGGACGACAAGTTAAACTGAGAGCCGAAGTGAATGTCTAAGATCCCTGTGAGATGAGCCCACTTTATGATCAGTCCGGCTGGAGTAGTGATGACGTACATCGTGCCAGAATCCTCTATCAGCAGATCTTGATTTGAAAAGGGCAAAGGCACAACAATAGAATCCACGTCGACCTGTAATCACATAATGCAGTCACATCTGTTAGGAAAATGTTTACGTTTAAATATGTATCCTTAGTAGCCCCGGCTGGCGTGGCTCAGTTGGTTGGGCACCATCCTGTGCACTGAGGGTTGCTGGTTCGATCCCCGGTCAGGGCACATGGCTGGGTTGTGGGCTAGATCCCCAGTAGGGGGCGTGCAGGAGGCAGCCGATCGAGGTTTTGCTCTTACATTGATGAATGTTTCTCTCTCCCTCTCCCTTCCTCTCTCTCTAAAAAAAAATAAAAAAAAAACAATTAAAAAATCTAATAACCAAATAAATATACATTTATTAAAATTAGGAGAATTCAGATTATCCCATTTCTTCTGCTTTAATATAAACAATATTTTAAGTTTTTAAAAAATTTTTTCTCTGGTGTTGCCACAGCTTCTGAGCTCTTTGATGGCCCCTTGGCTCTGTCTTGCTATATTCAGTATTTGTTTTAACCTCATTGCCCTTTATTTTCTTCAAAATTTAACTTTTTTCTGTTATGGAAGCTTTTCTGTCCCCTCTATTGATGTCACCATTATCTACTAATATGAATTTAAGATAATAAAGGTGCTTTCAAGACGTTTTCTTGAATTGGTTCTTTCTTTTTAAATCAGGGTAACCATAGTGTTTATAACACTCATCTGTCAAGGCTGGTAAAGATTAGGATTCCCGGTGATTCTACCTCTGAGGCTTGGGTGGGATTCCAGACTCTATTTTTATCACGTGCTCTTGCAAGCAGTCGAAGGATTTTTCTTTGAAAACTAGTGCTTTAAATAATGGCAATGGCATGGAACCATGAGCTGTAACCAGCAATACATTTGTCAAAGTTTTACACGTGACCAACCACCTTACTTCTCATCTTTCCATCTTGTTTGTACTGCCACCCTGAGCTAATACACCCCTCCCCTTGCTGTTCATTGCTACTCGTTCTTTAAAATTTATTTTCGGTGTCACCTCTTCCAAAAATACCTACTTGGCCCTCCCATAAGCTGACCCTTCTTTTTGTTTCCATAATGTCCTGGTCGTCGCTGTCATTACACCTCCTGCTGCTTTCTAATTGGCAGATGATCACGTTCATGATCCCACACACAACTACAAGTAACCTGAGATCAGGACCTGTTTTGTTTTCATCATATAAACTCTCACTAAATGATTTTTAAAATTAATTCATTTTTAACTGAATACATGACCGGCAACAAGTTCAGCTGAGGCCAAAAATAAACTCATCTGCCCAAATGCTCACAGTAATAGAGCTGACCAAGGCTGAGTTCACTTCCCATCTACTTCCAATTAATACATCGGCCTCATCAAAATCAAAGGTATATGCGAATGCTATCATTCAAAAAGTATCTCATTCGTGTATTTTTTCAAGTTGTGCTTAAAATTAAACTTTCTAGCACCTTACAATATTTTAAGACTGTTTTAATACTGCTTCTAGTCTACCATCTGTGGTTCTGTGCTAATGGGATTCTTTCCAAAACACCTATAACGTCTCAGCCACGTTGAGTGAAATCTTAATACATTATTTTCTTATATTTTTGAGAGAATCATTTAGATCTGACTGAGACATCCAGCTCATAACTCACTTTTATATGGTATTATTTTTATATTATAAAATGTTTTATAACAGAAAATATTTTTATTGATAATATCTTTATATTATAAAAGCTTTTTAAAGGTTTTTTCCTCTAAAACAAAATAGATCTGTTCCAACTTTTTAATAATGTCTTCCCCTTCTTCAGTATATTTCGATAAAGTTAACTATTCATTTATCTTTTTCTTATTTTAGCTACCACTTATTCACTAAAAAATTAATGGCATCAACATTTCAAAACTACTGCTTCCATCTGTTCTCTTGGTCGTCTTCATTCTGGTATTCATGGCCACTATTTTCAATCTTATGATCCCTCTTCTTTACATCATTTCCATTGTATTTAATTTAAAACATTAACGTCACTGATGCTAAGAGGATTGGCCACTTACCTTACCCAAGAAGGCTTTAGCATACTGAGCATGGCTCTTACGATTAACCTCGCAAGGGGAGTATTTGCAACAGTTGGCACATTATGAAAGGAGAAATATAATACCAGAAATACTTTTAAACTGAACATGAAAAGAATGATTAGACATAACAGCAGTAAAACCCCACTGATATGTTTAAGTTTTCCTCACTTTGGAAATAATTGTGTTTATATAATTTCTTAATTTTATCTAATGTAAGGATATGTTTAAGCTTTGTGTTTTTACCTTTCTTGCTGGCCGATTGACAATGATTTTATGTATAGATGTTGTCAAATTTAACCTCTTAAAACAAAGTCCAGAGATTCTTTCAGAGGAAGCCTGAATTTGAAAAAAAAGCAATTAACACTTTGTAAAGTTAAACATAATTTTAGCAGTAAACAGAAGGAATTTACGAAACACTTTGCCAATACTCACTAGCTTTTCAAATGAGTTCTCATTCTGAAAAGAAAAGGCATAAGAGAAAAAACAGTTTTAAAAAGAAAAACACTATTTGACTTTTAAAAACATTATTTGGATTACTGTTCTATGCCCCTACATATATTCACATGAAACATTTCTTGTTTTAAGTGCCAGAAGGTAAATCTCAGTGAGTTCTTGAGCCCCCCTTATTCAGAGAATACCTAATGTTGCAAGGTCCCTCGGCTATTGATTTATTAAGAAAGGACAAAAGGATGGGTCATGACTTGCCTGATTCATGGAACATTTTTCAATATGAGCAACTATAATTTCCTCAGGAATTCTTACTAATATGTAAGAAGCCATGCTATATAAAGCTGCGTTGTTTCCATCAAATGTAATAATGCTCAGCTCTGACAACACGGAACACCGGCCTGAAAAAAATGTCAGAGAGAGAATTGACTTACTAATTACTTGTATTTCTAGTGATAATTACTTTAAATTAGCCTCATTATGTTTAACAAAAAGGAAATCTAAAAGTTACATACTGGGAACCAAAATCATAAATCAAATGAAGACCGCTCGACAATAACTTTGTCTTGATGAGGTGATGGGTTCAAACAAATAACAAACCTCCCCCAGGGTAAAAATTGATTGTATGTAAGAAATGCAAACCCACACGGACATTCCCACTCAGGGCAGCAGATATCAGTGTTCACTTGAACAGGCCTTCCCCGAAAACCACAGTCAGGCATTTCCAAGTCCTTTGGGCAATTAAGAGACCAGTTGTACAACTTCCATTCCATATTAAGGCATATATATTGGCTACAATTATAAACAGGATCAAATTGTTGAGGCTGTTAATAAAAAAAAAGAAAGAAAGAAAATTGGTGAGTTTTTCCCCGTTTTCAGCTAATGTTTTCAACTTATTTATTTATTTATTTTTATTTCATCCCTCTTAGGCAACCCTCAGCTTATCCTCTGTATCTATGGGCCTGGTTCTATTTTTTGTTTTGTTTATGTGCTTGTTTTAATTGGTGTGTTTTGTGTGTGTGTTTTTTAGATACCACACATAAGTAAAATCATATGGTATTTGTCTTTCTCCATCTGACTTATTTCACTTAGCATAATACACTCCAGGTGCATCCATGTTGTCACAAATGGCAAGATTTCATTCTTTTTTATTGCTGAGTAATATTTCATTGCATATATTTTTAAAATTTCCCATTCACATTACCTACAGTGCATATTTCCTAAATAGGAGAGCCTTTGAAAGATAAACAAATAAATTTTACTACAACTTTTTGTTGATGTATCTTTCTAAAATACTCAGTATGGACTTCACTTCAGCTTTATCTCAATATTGATTTGATATCAGAATTGCCCATGTACTCAAAAATCTGAGCAAATGAAGCCTTGTCCTAATTTGTCTAGATTAGTGTTTTGCAAGCAGATATATACAATGACACTCAACTTGCCATATTATACTGTATAAAGCTAGTATTAAATCTCTGTTAATGTCAATTTTTTAAAAATTACAACTTAATACTGTCTTAATGTTTCATTAAAAATTCATATGTGAGATCAGTTTCACTGTTGGATAGAATCATTATAAATTAATTGCTATATACAGCTCACAGACTTCTAGATAAATAAGACTTAAATAAGTGGTGGATTTTTCAGTTAATAAACTACATTCTATTTAAATTATAGTAATAATTATAGCAATGATAAACATTTATACCACTTATTATTTTCCCCATTGTTCAAATTAACCCATTTCATTCCCACAACTACTACCCTCTGAGATAAACTCTATGTTTACCAGATCTGTACATCCACAGATTTTTGATATCTAAAAGGAGTCTCAACCTCTACATGGCAAAACTGAACTCTTGGTTATACCCACCCGGACTTTCTCTTCCCACAATTTCACCATCCTGATTGTCAACTTCATCCTTCAGTTAGTTGCTCAAGACAAAAATCTTAGAATCCTTGATATGTCTCTTTCTCTCACGCCCCACATCTAATCTTTCAGCAAATTCTATGGCCTCTATTTTAAAAATATATCCAGGATGCAGGCATTTCTCACCATCTCCACTGCTATCACCCGGTCCAGGCCACCATTATCTTTTGCCTGAATTCCTGCAATAGCCTTCTAACTTGTTCTATTGTCTCTTTCCGCCCTTCTCTCAACACAGTGGCTAAAATAATCCTGAAACAAATGATCTCATGTAATTTCTCTGCTCAAAAATATCCCATGCCATATCCTATCATTTAGGGGGGAAAAGGCTGTGATCTTAGCAATCATTTACAAGGCCTTATATAATCTAATTTACTTGCTACTATTTTATTCCTTACTTAATGGCCTCCTTGTTATTCTTCAGATACATTGTTATATTTCAGATACAGTCTCACCTCAGGACCTTTGCACTTACAGGTCCCTCTCCATGGAACATTATTGTTCTTGTTCTGTACATGGCTCACTCTCTCAATTTCTTCAGCTCCTTTATTCCTAAGTCACCTTATCAGTGAGGATTTTTTACTCTCTCACTGAAAATAGTTTCATTTTTCTCCTGAGCAGCACCCTCTAACATTTTTTATAACTTATTTTGCGTATTGGTTGTCTCAGAACCTCCAATGGAATGTAAACTCCATAAACACAGGAATTTTTGCCTGCTTTTATATTGTTTTAGCCATGGCACCTTAATAGTGTCTAGCTGGAAATACTGCTAAATAAACATTGGTTGAATAAATAATTAGTTTACTAGAACGAGTGATATATTTAGAGTAAAGATAGAAGTGCTCAAGACTCTCAGCCCAGACAGTTACAAGCTCTGGAGTCCAATGACCTTATCTTTCTTTGCTTACCATTGTATCTTTGTCATCTTGCACAGTGCCTGGCACACAGTAGCTACTTGATAGATATTTTTAAATGCCTGGCTTACACAGGAGCCCGCACTAGATAACTAGATAACTCTTTATTAAAGAAGCACACTTCAGGCCCCCTTTGAATTTATTTTTAGTGTGACCAGAACCTAATTAACAAGAAATGTCTGAATCAGTTTTCAAAATACAGTTGGTAAAATTTAATGCATATTTCTTATTATCTTTTAGCAAAGAAAGACTAATGATCACCCTGGAAAGTTTAACAGCATTTGGATAGTGATACAGACACTGGAGCAGGTGCTATAAGGAAAGGACAAAAGTAGCTGAAGAGATTACCCAGTCGCACCTCACAGTCCAAGCCCGTGGTGGGTGTCAGCATGTCAGACACAGGGGCTTCGGATGGGGCAACCGTCTCTGGACCTGTTGGAAATGAAGAATACTCTCCATTAGTGGGACGGTGCCTATCATGTATGGAATTCATATATGGTAGAAACTGCTAAGAAATTTTATACAGTTTATTCTATGTATTCCTCACAAGAGCCCTGTAAAGTAGAAACAACATTTTTGTCATTTTACAGAGAGGGAAACTAAGGTGCAGAGAGAAGCTGGTAAGTGTGTTTGAGGAAGAATTTAAACTCAGGAATTCTGTTTCTAGAGCCCTGGCTTCTAACCACCAATATATATACATATACATACATACATACATACATACATACATACATATATATGCACACATATGTATATGTATATGTATTTGTATATGTATATGTATTTGTATATGTGTGTATATATATATATATATATAATAACACCTCTCTCATAAAGCTCTTATGAGGATTAAATGTATACAAAGCACCTTGTCCAATGCTTGGTACATAATAACTATGCAGTAAGTGGTTACTAATTAGAATAGTAGAGATGGTAGTAGTGAGACATCTTATTTTGAAGATGTCACAGGACTCATTAAAATCCTTCAGTGATTTGCCATTTTCTTCAGGGGGCAAAAAAAAAATCCAATTTTCTTACCATGGACTCTTTGTGATTTGGCCCTGGTAATCTCTTCCACCCCATCTCTTGGCACAATTCCCCTCACACTACATGACTCAAGATACACTAACCTGCTTGAAGTCTGTAAACAATATTATAAATGGAGCCACTTTAAAATGGAGCAGAAGCTGCCAGGCCAGAGGAACTAACTGCCTTACACTTCATGTCTCAAATCTTTGGATTGTTACAACTGGGCAAAATAACCTCTGGATTGGACCTAGGGCAACATTGTGTCTCAAAAAACTGTTTGCAGAGATAAGAAGAAAGCAGTTCTGACTCTTGGACTGATGACTACTAGACTAAAAATTAAAAACATTATTTAGAATTAGCATCACTATGTTATATTATCTGCACCAAGAGAAAAAATGCCTTCCTTCTATTGATGCAATTGTTCCCCTTCCTAAATACCCATTGCCTTTGTCTCTAAATTGGAACACTAATTGGGCTTCTGCCTGAATCAGCACATCAATCTTATTGATTTAAATAAATGCTTGTTACCTCTCATTTTGAAAGGACAACTGTTAGGTTAGCAAGTTCCTCTGTGACATATTCTCTCTCAGTTCCAGGCCTTCGCACACTTCCTCCCTCTACTAGTCTGCCCAACTCCCACCTTCTGTTACCTTCTGAGACCTCATACCTCCAAAATTTACAAGACGCCTCCTGCTTACTGCTTGCATTACCCTTATTGTAATATCACAATAGCCTCTGGACTAGCAGCAGTTTTAGGGTAGAAGCTGTGCCTCGGTCACCTTCCTTCCTCTCCCCAGTGCCAGGACACTGCCTGGCAGAGCTGACACTCAGCTAAAACTTGTCAAATAAATTGAAGAATAAATATCTGAGCTTCTCTAAATTATAATGCCAGGTGGAAAAATACATTAAGTTTGTCAAGTCTCACCGAGAGTGGATTTATTAAATACTTTTCTGAGGCAATGTTCCTAGTGAGGGAGAGAAGCCAGGGAATGAGCCCAGAATGCCCCTCCAGAGGCTGGGACCGAGCCAGGAACAAGAATGGAAGCGGTTAAAGGGTGATGTCATTTACATTAACACCCCTTTCGAGTCAACCTAATCACTGTGAAAATTTAAGCAGGATTTGGTAAAGCCTAACTTCTAGGCAAATAAAAAGAAGTGTGGTAAATCTCTGTTATCTATATTCACTGAAAGGGAGAAAGGTGGACCAAAGGCTGAAGCTATTTAGAAACTGACATGCTGAGCCAGTGAACAGCTACTTCACAAAACAACAGTGACACCTAGGCTCTCCAGTCGCTGGGGTGGTGCTAATACCCGCCGCTGGTTATGAGTGTGCCAAGGCTGAAATTACACAATGCTATTCTAGTGTCTAAAATTGTAATAATACCTGTATATATGGTAGAGATGGCTTACCTGGTGACACGGGGATCAGAGGTATGCCTACAAAGAAACAAAGATACACTTCCTTAATCAGTTTTGCTTAATGTGAGGACCACATAGTTTATATAGGGATCTTTAGCTTAAAGGAAAATGGTTGTGGAGAGAGAACACAGGAGGAATGTTAGAGGGAAGATTTATATGCTTTGGAAAGTAATTAGAAAAAAAAACAACAGTGGAAGGGATATTGAAGAAAAATCTTAGGGAAGTGTATTGTCCATCTAAAGCTTCTGCTCACAACCACTTGCCACCATACAGAAAAAAAATATTCAAGTGTTTCACTTTTCCATAATAAATTAAGTAAGGTTCACACTTACAGTCTCCGGGATAGACACATTTGAGGGTGATCTCATCAAGGATCATATGTTTTGGACAGTAAGGCAAGCATCCTTCAACCCTTCACATAAAAAAAAAAATCAAAATGGAAAAAGTTTAAAGTATAAAGAATACTGCATTTAATATCTACAATCAAGATATATTTTTCCTAAAATCTGTCCATTCTCCTTGTCAAGCACTAGGGGGTGCTCTGTTCACTGCCACTCCATCATACTTCATTTTATAAAATTATGAGCTAGTGGATCATAAAAGGATATCATCCCTAATTAAAGCAGAATTTTAACACAGAACACTCAAAACAAATACTTATGTTTGGGACCCATTGAGGCCATGTTCTATAAATCAGAAATGCAGAAGAATCAGTTACTGTGATTTTAAGCTATATTCATTGTATTTTCCGTTCCTATATTCCCCCCTCATCCAAGCAGATAGTCATGCTCTTTGAATATCCTTGCCTTAAGGATGTTGAAGGAACAAAAACGGAATCTCAGTGGCTTGTCTTGCCTGTTATTAAGCCCTAAACTCATTGAAAAGATATATATTAGGAATCCCTAGGAATGGATGGAGGTGGGGCATGGTTTCAGTTCTTTGAAAACAGGGGGAGGGGGTGGGCAGAGGCTGCAGTTCTCAAGAGCATCAGGACCTGCGCCCAAATTTGTAGCAGGGTGGCCGGGGAGATGGTTGAACATGAGCCTAAGGAGAGCCAATTTCAAGCTCCAGGTTGAATGCTCTTCATAAGGCTCCCCAGTTTTCGTGCATGGCATAGAAGCAAAGTAAGAGTCCCAAACTTCAAGAAGTCATGGGCTTGGGCTTCATGGGTCAGAGACAGAAGGGGCCATCAGAAATGCTTTTTTCCTAAGGTGATAAAGCCAAGATAATGACTGAGATTACATATTTCCTCTCATCCTGTTGGGCCTCAGAATCCAATTCATTCTGATTCAAATGAAATAAATGTAATACTTTGTGTACAACCAGTCATTAGATTCATCCATACTAGAGAGAATTAATGGAAATATTGTTATAAAAAGTCTTGCTTATCTGCCTCTCAAATACACTGGTAGGTTGTAATAATATTTTTAATATTTTAAAATATTTCTAATTGCCTCATCTGTAAAGCAAAGAATTTGAACCAAAAATACTCAAGGTCTCTTTCCATTCAGGATGGAAGTGAACTAGCTTGAGACTAAGGGTAAGTGTTGCCACCAGAGGGCACTTGTTCATGGAAAGAAATTCAGACTACAGTAAAAACCAAGAACAGCTCATTTCTCTTTCAACATGAGACACATTTAGCCATCTCTCAGATGCCTCCTTCGCAAATGATTTTTTTAAACATAAACAGTTTAGTTTATATGACCAATTGTTTATTTCATAAAATGTACTTGAATAACACGTTTAGCCAGTACATAATATTCCTATTCAACTCTAAACTTTGTCAAGCAAACAAAGAAAAATTAAAGTTATTAGATTGCTAAAAAGACTAGGCCAGTTGGTTCTCATTACATTAAATAAACATCATTTTTTATGCAACTAGGTTTTTTTGCAATGTTTTATGCAAGTCAAAAACACAGCCATCTTCTTAAAATATTTTCCAAAAACCAGTAACTGATTCCTTTAACATGCCTTCATAGCAGGTTCCTGGTTTTTTTTTGGTAATCTACTCAACTTCTGACTGATAAATAGAATATATCTGATGCATAACAGTTCTTTTAATGGGCATATTACATAATTGGAATAACTATATTTACATATGGGCTCTATGGTATGCCAGTTGGTATCTTTTCTCATAAAAGTTATTTCCACTAGATATTTTAAACACTTGATATGTGCCAGAAACTGCAGTCATCAAGAACAAAGGTGGTGATTCTGTTGGAGACCTGAAGGAGGGGTGCAGGGCCATGTTGAAGCCCCACCTTAGTACTTGAGTCTCCCCTCAGGGCTAACAGTACAAGGAGAGGCAATAATTTCGCTCCTCACTGTGGGGAAGGGAGAGAGGTAGAGATAGAGAAGAAGACAGAGATGAGAAACAGCTCGTTGGGGGTGAGGTTTCATTCTGAGTCTCTTCTCCATCCTAACCATATCCAAAGAGAAACTTCAGAATAGCTACCAACCAAACAAGGGAAGCGCTGAGGATCTGGATTCAAATACCTCAGAGACTGGTTATATGACCCAAGAAGTAACACACTAGCCAAATGCCCCTTTAAAATATAGTTCCATTTCCTCCCTTGTGGCAGGGCCTGCATGCCCTATGTTCCCTTCCTTCCTTCCTTCCTTTCCTTCCTTCCTTCCTTCCTCCCTCCCTCCCTCCCTCCCTCCCTCCCTCCCTCCCTCCCTCCCTCCCTCCCTCTTTGCCATAGTGTACTATTCACTATGGGGTCCGTGTTGTTTCCAAAGTCCTAATGGCTGCAAGGAAATGTTTGTGAATATGAGGTGTTCCAGTGAATGAAGGCCTCTCCTTTTCAGAAAAACTTGGCTGCTGTTGTTTTTTTAAGAAAATAAGCAAAAATTATTTCCTTTTCTGTGCTCCCATAACACTTGATCCCTAAACAGGTGTAGTGGTTTAAACACTGGCTTCGCTACCTACACGCCGTCACCTAAGACACACTGTTTAAGTTCTTTGTGTCTCGGTCGATTTCCCCCCCTGAACATGGGGATAGTGAGACTCCCTGTTTCCAGCGCTCAGCACAGTGCATGTCGTGCTGTGCAATACTCGTGTGCAAGCTGCTGTCATCCTTCTAGCCCGCGTTCATGATTTGCTTACTTTCTGTCTCCTTCCAAAAGACTGAGCTCCTTGAAAGAGGGCCCATGTCTCATGCATCGATGCGCCCAGAAACTTGCCTGGTGCCGATGCCTCTCGTAGAACAGAAGCTCGTTACACTTAATGTAAAATGATTCTCATGAAATGCTCCCTCCTACTGTCGTTCCATTTCTCTGTTCTCCTATAAAACTCCTTAAAAACAAGCAACAAAACCGATTTCGCTCTGTCTCCTTAGTCTCCAGATTGCCCAATCCAATGAACAATTTTCAGTCTCAAATTTAAAATCCTCATAACCAAATTCCTGACTTTTCCTCCGCGCTGCTGTTCCTCACACAGTCTTACCTCGGTAAACAGCCATTCAGCCCTTCCATTAAATCGAATCATTTGAATTTGCTGATATTTGACCAGTTTTGATTATAAAAATGGCAATTTCATATTGTTCCACCTAAAAATCGCTAGACCAAAGCTTGAGTCCTTAACTCCTTTTTCTCTCATAATCGGTATTAATATCCATCAGCAAACTCTATGACTTTAAATTTGAAATGTACCCAGAATCTGTCCACTTCTCAGAACCTCCAGACTACCAGCCTAACCACGTCCCTTCATGTCTTGTTTGTATTTCTGAGTAGTTCTACTCTTGTCTTTCCCTTCGCCCAGTAGTCCATTCTCACTACAATAGGCAAAGTAAACCTTCTAAAAATAAATCAGACCATGTCACTCCTTTGCCCAAAATACAGCAGGTCATTACTCAGAAAAAAAAAAAAGACAAAGTCCTCACAACAGGCTATAAGGCCCTACATTACTTGTCTACCACTATGATTCTCTGGTCTCATTTTCTACCTCACTTTTATTCACTTTGCTCCAACTAGCTGGGCTCCTTGTTAATCCTCAAGCACATTCCTACCACAGGACCTTTGTACTGGTCTCAGATTGAAAGACTCTTTCCCCAGATATCCACATGGCCAGGCACCTCACTTGCTTTATATCCCTGAACAGATGCCACCTGTGAGCATGTTCTTCCCTAACCATATGTGGCAAACACACACACATGCTCATGTTCCCCATCTCCCCCCTTACCTTCCGTTAATTTTCTCTATAATGCATATTGCCACCTAACAATATGCTGCATTACATATTTAAATTTTCATTTGTTTATTCTCTGTCTCACCCTAACAAAATTTAAGCTAAATTTTAAAGGCAGACACTTCATCCATTTTTGGTCACTACTGTATCTGTAGCAGCTAGAAGAATTCTTGGCACATAGTCAATCCTTAATAACTATAGCTTGTATAAAATAAAACAAATTTATGAATGAGTATAGAGCACATACAAATTATTCTTGAGAATGCATTTTTTTCAAATTTAAAAAATTCATTGAGAGAAGAATCTGTTAATGCTGGAATTTGTTCATTTAATGGTTAAACATGACTTACGGTGGAAGAAATTTGCATGCTAGTCCTTCAGGATCACTGCACGTTTTAAAACAGGGAATGGCACAAGGTTCGTAACGCCATTCACACATCCTCCTATATGGCACTGCTGCCTGGATTTCTAGTAGGAAAAACATAAAGCTTAGATTGTGTATATTTTTTATGTAAAGCTTGAAAAGTAATGATTTGTGATAGCAATTCTTCTAGGGACTGACCCCCCTTTGACCAATGGCCTTCTGGGAAAGACAGGGCTGTGGGAAAAGCATTGTAATTGCTTGGTGATTAAAGCATTTCATGCACAGGTTGAATATCTAAATATTAGTCTGTCTTCCAAATATTTTAGAGAGCAGGATTGGAAGTGGCCTAGGAAATTTTTTAATCTTTTTCCTCTCTTTGTGTTTCGTGGGTTCTCAATGAGCTGCATATCTTAATAATACTAAACTCTTGTTCGGAATTTTATTTTTTGCAAAGTAATTATTATATTTTATCCTTATAAAAACCCTGTTGAGTAGGTATTATTTTCATTTTATAAATGAAGAAGTTGAGGCACAGAGGAGCCAAGTGACTTGCCAAGTTCAGGCAATTAGACATGTTGCCTAACATCAGACCTAGAGAGGACAATCCATGTTTGTTCTCCCAGGACGCAGCACACCTTGTGCATAAAGTATTATCTGATCAGAAAATAAATGGATTTTAATAATACATGCTTACAGTTATAAACCTCCCTTGATGGAAGATTTTTCTCCTGTAAATTCTGCTAACAGTCTCCCTTCCCTACATCATAGACCAGTCCTTCTGCAGCAGTCCAGAATTACCTCTGGAGAGTTCCATAAGAGAGAAAGCTCAGGAAACAGGTTGTGTTTCTTGGACTCTAGATACAGAATTCAATCCCAAGTTGTGGGAAGGAAATTAATACTTTTTAGAAGACATCTATGCATACAAAGATTAGAGTGACTGCTAGACCTGGGTTACTGAGGTTGTGGATCCTGGGAGAAGATTGGTTCTAAGATAGAGTAGACCCCTAGAGCCTCTTAGGTTTAGGAAGCCCATGAAGATCAGTTTCTGAGATTTTAATGATGCATAGGATGTAGATGTACTCAGCTCAGGTGGAACTGCTGGTTCTAGTTCTAATGGAGCATATTTCTAGATTGGAGGGGTAATTTAGGCTTGTAAGGTTCGGCTTTTAAGTAAAGTCAAGTAAAAATCACATCTGCTCTATTGGATGTTGTATAAGCATGTCAGTGGTTCTCTTTCTCATAAGTACAGAACTCTTTTCAAAAATCTGAAGCTCAATTTGAATGATCTAAAATTCAAAGACTATCAGGATATGTGGAAATTTATCCACAATAAAAAATGCAAATGATTAGTTTTCTTGGACTGACTGAGAAGGGTAGGTTAGACTGAAGCACTGTTTGGGAGACCCAAGATAGATAGTAAGCTTCTAGGGTTTGAAAATAAAGCATGGGATTTAAATATTGGATGAAGCAGTGAGGGTTCCTCTCTGAAACTCAGAAAATTCAATAGCGATAGAACTATGAGGATCTCTAGAAATAAGATCAGGTTCCTGCTGAACCAGGGAAGTCTTCCAGAGGTCAGTGGAACCAGACACCCTAGTACTCAAAGGACAGAGATAAACATTGTCTTTATCATTAAGAATCAGGTTATTGAGAAGTTGTCTTCTAGGAAACAAAAAGTTGATGCAAACACTAGACACCCATGAGACATGGGTGAGCTCTATTTCCAAAGCCCAGACAGTACTGAAAGTAATAACTGGGTCAATAGTTTTAAAATAACATTATTCAAGGCTGTTCTAAGCAATTTACCAATTAACTTATACTCTACGATAACCATGTAAAGTACGTGTTATTTCTATCTACTTATACTCTATCTACCTGCTATTATGTAATTTATCTATTTATTCTCCTTTTGAAGATCTCAGGAAACATACCTTCTACGCTGAAGCTACTTGAATGCTTGAATTCTTCAGAATCATCGTATTTTGATGCTTTGACAGTAAAATCTGTGAGGGTTATGAAAAAGCCTTTCTTGCTGTACAATTCAAATGCACTGTAACCGGGAATCCACAGGCCCTGATGGTGGAAAAATGTGGCTCTCCGATGAAAGGCTGAATTCATCTGCCACAGTTTCAAACTAAGAGTGTTATCGTTGTGGACATAGAGAAAGAAGTTTGGCCTTTCAGCAGATTCTAAAGAAACCAGCGTCAATGCTGCAAAACACAGAGCGGTGTGTTTGACAAGCTCCTGGCTTCTCTGGAGAAAGCAGATGATCAGCGCTCACATTATAAAATGTATTTATAAAACTGGCATAAATAAAACTGCAAAACTGACAAACATAATTAATGCCCATCTCAAATATTTCAGAAATGAGTTATAAGATCTCTAAAGGAAAAAGTAGTATTTTAATGCATTGAACAACAGTGACAACTTTAATCAGTCTCTGATGAGTTCTGGTTTTTAAATAATTTATCATGTCTTGAGGAAAGAAGATATATCAACTTAGGACCACAGAATGTACAATATCGTGCAAGTAATTAAATGATTATTTGTACATATCTGTACTTGTAAACTTTAACATTTTCAAATGCATGAAATCTACAAATAGCTAAGTTGAATGGTAGAAAAAAATAATAGAGAAGCAGATGGACTTAGGCATGTCACTACATTTCAGTATCACTGGATTCTTAATAAGCAAATCTTCTTGCAAGTGATTTGAATGCATTAAAAAAAAAAAACTTGCTCAACATTATTGTCTATTCCAATAGATAATCAAGTTACTAATGAACAGCTACAAAGCATTTGGGAAGTATCATCCTTTTTTGTATGTGCTTTAAAAGTTTCCTTTATATATGCAAAACCCATAATATAAACGTGGATTTTTTTAATTAAGATTTTAGGTTTAATTTCTTAGAACTTAATTTCTTTAGGTAATTTACTGAATGGGAGAAAACATTTACAAATTATATATTTCATAAGAGGTCTTAATTTAAATCCACTAGGATTTTACTGTTTAAAAACGTCAGTTATTGTAAATCGTACAATGGAAAGCTCTAAGTCAATATGTTTTTCCAAAGACATTCGTTGTGTCCTAAAACTTGCAAATCCCTTTGTTGAGCACTGGAAGATGCAAATAAGAATAAAAGAAACCTTTGTAAAAGGAAAATATATAACTAACATACAAATGAGAACTTCAGACTGCGATGTGTTTTCATAGATTTTAAAAAACTAAGGAACTCTTTTTACAGGAAAGAAGCAATTTATCCTAACCAGAGAATCCGGAGATTTCTCAGAATAGGTGAAATTTAAGTTGGATTTATTCATTCAATACGTATTTCCTAAGCTTACACAACCCGTCAGGCATGGTTCTAAGCAGGGCTAGTGTGGAAGCAGTGTAGCCTGAGCCTCATGGGTCAGAAGAGGGCAGTAACCACCAGGCAGGCAGGTGCCACGTGGATACAGCCAGCGCAGCCCAGTAAATGCAGGGCCAGGCACCCAGACACACAGGGCATGTGAGGGTAACAGGTTGTCTAATGACTCTCTTGGTTCTAATTTATGCTCTTAGTATTTTACAACTTTGATATCGAATCCTAATTTTTTCTTTTACTTTGATCTAGCATTAAAATCCTTAAAATGTTAGTTATTGGTGGACTGTTTTTCAAAAATGGCAAATTAAGTTTTGTGATTAATATTATAAAAGATTTAAGCTGTGCTTTTTTTAGGACCAAAAAATCAAACAATTGCAATTCTAACAAATATATGCCAATAGATAAACAAAAGAGATGCTTTTATATACAAAAGAGATAGATAGTTCATCTACCAGCATCTTATTTTATATCTTCTGGGGCACCTAGAAAAATACCATAAACATATTAGATCCAAAATTAAGTGAATGTAAATAAATGAAAAAATGGAAATGTAAAACTGAAATCTTAATTTCAATTGGAAATAATACTTACATGATGCCTTCTCTTTGAAAAGACCTGGAGTAATCATAAAAATAAAAAATAATTCACCATGAGTGGTACTTCTTGACAAAGGAAAAATGCTTTTACTGCTTATGTTGGCCCCCAGAACAAGGCCGCTCTGCCCATAACTTGCCAGCATATATGGACCTTCTCCAAGCCCTATTTAAATACAAATAAGAGAATTATAAATTGTCATTGAATTTTTACATTTCAAGTTGTCATTTCAATGGAATAAATTTTAATAGCAAAAGATACTCCAAAAATTACTGCACATTAAAGCATTTGGCACTAATAAAATTGCTGAACTCTTTTCAAAAATATACATTATAATGATTTAGGATATATACATACATATTTAAATTACATAATTTAGAATATATACACACATAAATGTGTATACATATACATGTATGTATAGCAGTGCTGGATATAAGGTTGATTTAAGATTTCTGGACCTCAAGTTTTCCCACCTATATGAAGAAGTTCGTCTAGTTAGCCTTTCACTCTAATATTCCAAGATTCTAATATACTCTCAATAAACATAAGTTTAGTTATTCATCAATGGCCAGGTATTCTGAAAAGTCATCTCACCCTAGTAGGTTACATTGCGTGAAAACAGAATTCAAAGACATGATATACAGTACTTTACTGTTCTGGGAATTATTGAATTTCACCAGTGAGGCATGTCTATAAAAAAGAAAATGAGATGAAGCTCAACAAAGAAATCAAAGATCTTTTTATTTAATGCTATCATTTCCCATACAGTTAAATGGTTCCATATAAAGTAGAAAATATTTACTATAGTTAGTATAGAACCAAACCTAAAACTCAATCAGAATAATTACTCTGCAAATTTAATTTTATAAACAGAAGTGTGTATATATATATAGTAAATAAGTTAACTAATATAAAATATTATGTTAGGTTTTATGATAGTAAGGTCAAATTATCTTCAACCCAATCTCAATGTCATTTAGTGTTCTTAATATAACTGAGTTACTATAAAATTTTAAGTTTATTTTAAATCATCAAAATTTAGTTAAAAATTATCAGCAGTATACTTTTTATAGACATGCATATTTTATGTTGTAAATTATGTAAAATACTAATATGTATGTAGTAGGTGGTATCAAAAAAAAGATTAATCTGGTTACTCTCAGTGAATTTCACTTTCCTTTTATTCTCTAATTTTTATCTCAAGGACCATTTTCCTTTCCAAGCCCACTGTTAAGATGGAAGGAAGAAAAGATTTAAAGAAATCCAAGGACTAGGTTTTTCCCCTTTCAGACAGAAGACCAGGCCTGAGAGAAGAAAAGAAGATCATTGGATTAGAGGGTCGAAAATCTTTCAAATAGAAAGAACAAGAACCAACATTTTCATCATTAGGACCAGGAGAAGAGACAGGGACTTGTAGAATAAGTTATCTTCAAGTGTCTTCCCCTCCACTAACTCATCAGCTGGAACACTTCATCTTTGAACAGCTGGGGACACATAAGCCGCGAGGAAAAGAGCTTCCTCGGGGACTTGGCCATGCTGAGTAGAGGTGGGGACTTGGAAGAACTCCGCGCCCACACCAAGGCAGAGCTGAGCAGGTACGGGGGGGCTGCGCTGTGGGCCCTGCTGCGGTGGACACCCACTGCTGTTCCAACGAGCAGTGCTTCTCTATGAGCCCACATCAGCAACAGCCAGAGAAAATGATATCATTAGTCTACACCACCTACTGGCTTGTTTTCTAGGAAGGACAACAGAAACATCCAAGATGCAATATCCTTCAATATCTAAATACATAAATTTGTATAAATACAGTATGTAAATAATGTACAAGTGAATAGATAAATATGTATATTATAATGAGATATAATTCAAAATGAGGAAGACAGGCACAACTACAACTTAAAGGTTTGAAGACCCTCGCGGATATTCCACATAAAAATGAGGAAAAGGAAATAGACGACAGAACAAAATCTCAACCTCACTGCACAAGTCCCTCACTCAGCAGCCCGAAGAGAAGCTGCCACCTGAGAAATCCATTTGTATAAAAATCAAAAGCTTCTGAATTGACTCCCAGTTGATCGATACCTTGTGTCTGGATTATTTTCATGCATTTTCACCAACAATTAAGAGACACAAGTCATTGACTTTATCATTAATTTTCTGCAGCGAGAATAATTTCACCATCTATCAAAAGCAACCATTTCCTGCAGTGATTATTTAAACACAGCATTAAGCATATCCTCTCTAAAAAACACTGAACATAAAACTTGCACAACAATTTTTAGCGGGATATTGAAGTCCTTTCTCACTACAGCAATAACAACAATAAAATCTTTATATTTTTAGTAAATGCCATAAAATGAACATAAAGATAGAATATATGGTCTTTGTAGTATAGATTATTGATATCATCTCAGCTGTAACCTCTGAATTTTCCTACTGTTTTTTTTAAACATTTTCCTCTGACAGAATCACAATTATTTCTGCATTAGCTTTAAATAATAAATATCTTCATAATGTAGTGTCCATTATGTGGTAAGTAAAGAGAGAAGTATGTCAGCCATGAATATCCAAAGAAGACTAGGTAAATTTACAATAGCTCTGAAATTATTTGGGATGAAACAAATTAAGAGTAATCATTTAAAATTATTTTCTTTCTTTACTATCAACAATCTACATACACAGTTCTGTATTCCCCTCAATCATCTACTTTTATTGCATTGTTTCCACAAACTCCTACTCCCCTATGAATATTGATTCTTTTTCCTGTTACTTTGATCATAGGAAACAGATTCCCCTGTCACTTCACTGAGTCCATCAGTGTCTCACGAAGGTCAAATGCCTCATGTTCACCCTCTTACCAATATAGTATTAAAAATGAAACTAGAAGAACTGGTTTGAGGAATCCTGTAACACATTAAAGAAAAGAACCATCAGTAGAAGTGCAGCAGACTTGTTGACAGAAAGGAAAATGTACAAAGTAAAAAGAGGTAAAAAGTCAATACTCAGAAAATTCTGCTTCTGGATTCAAGGGCCTGAGGAAGAAACACCAGAAAGGACAAAGGCACAGGTGGAGATTTCACAGCTGAATTGTGTGAAGTTATTAAAGCACTTCCTTTCATCTTTTTTTCTGTTTATTAAATTTATTGGGGTTACATTGGTTAGTAAGATTATATAGGTTTCAGGTGCACATTTCTATAATATGTGGATCTGTATATTGCATTGTGTGCCCACCACCCAAAGTCAAATAATCTTCTGTCACCATATATTTAGCCTCCTTTACCCTTTACTACTTCTCCACCGCCCTCCCCTCTGGTAACCACCATACTGCTGTTGTGGAATATTTTCTTAAATCGATATCTGTGTACATTGTGTAGGGCATATGATAATGACGTGTGGTGATCATGCTTAGACGAGGATGTGTTAACCAGACACCAGGCAGTGCAGCATGGAGGTCAAGCTCCTTGGTCCTTGAACTCAGATTGTTAATAAATCCCAATTTACAACATTTTGTCTAAGTGACTTTGGCCAAATTATTTAACCCCTCTGTTCTTCAATTACCTTCTCTATAAAATGCTAATAACAATGCATGTATTACAAGCAGATTTTGAAGCTTAAATTATATAATATAGGTAAAGTAGTTAATACAATAAAAACTATTGTTATTATTACTGTTATAAATATTAGGCAATCAGTCTCATTTTAAGCATGGAATCCAAAGAGTTGATGTGGCGTGTGGGTATATTTTAAATCCTGAACAGGCAATATTTTGGGTTTAGATCTTTCTTTAACTAACACAGAATATTTTTAATGCTGGATTTTTTTCCTGCATCAAACTTCCATAACTGTAAGAAAATAACTCAAAACTAAAGTATTTGTATCCTTTTTAATTCATCATCTCTGTTCCTCTAAATTTTTCTGGCCTCCTTTGGATTATACCTGACAGACTTCTCTCTGGCTTAATGAAGCACCAAACATGCCTTTGATTGATTGCTTGGTTGTGGTTGTTTTTCTTAATGGCTTAGCTTTCCTATAACTATTACTCTAATTTTCCCATCATGGCTTCAGACTTTGTCCAGTCACTAACAAAAGAGACACATCCCTGGATCATCTTGCTTTTCTGAAATTAGCATTAAGTGATTACACCTTCCTCATTAAACAAGTTTGAACAAAAAGCAGGCTCCAATTCTGCCAACTTCTGGCATTTTCACTGAGACGATAATTCTGTCTTATATCTACAATAACTTAGTTTTAGCCAGCACCACCTGTTAGACTTCTCATTGCAAATTTGAATACTTGTTGGAGCTAGGAGATTTTCATTATTGTTATTAAATTAATATGTTCTCATTCTTATCATATTTAAGTAATTATTTTTGTTGTAAGTAATGATTATATAAATTCCTTCTATTATTATCATTATATTTATAGTTTGTTTCTTTTTTTCTACAACATAATAAAAGGGTGAATAATGTCCATTTTTATACATAATGGTAAAAGATATGCATTTGGTATATGTCTTTCTTCCTTTTTATGTAAAAATTAGCTAACTTTACTCATTCATTTATTCATATCATTCAAAAACTATTGAGGGCCTCCTACATGCTGAAAAGATGGTTACACCCTCTTTTTATTTTCCAGGGAATCAATTTTAACACAAATACTTCAAAATTTAGATATATTTTATGAGGCAAGGCTTTTACTGAGTTATAAACCAACTTACGAACTATTCATACTTTGTTCCCAGCAAAGCTGTTCAAAACTTTTAATCCGAAGCTACATTTAATAGAATACTACAGGGATATTCTTTAAACGTCACATACCTTCATTGTGATGTTCACAATCAAGTGCTAAAAGAAAAAAGAAGAAATATTAAACTATGGAAGAATCTGACTACATCTAAATGTGTGCCAGATATCGCCATGTGTTTATCAACGACCAAGCGAAAGAACACAGAAGTGACATCATCACAAAGTCTTCAGATGCCTGACCATCTATACAAGCACAGAATAAGTTTAGAGTCAAATATGAAAGCAATTCAATATGATGTGTTTAAAAATATGTCTCTTATAATAAACACATAGAAACTCCATAGCCATAAGAGGAGTAGAGTAATAAACAATTTGTCCAAGGATGGTATATAAATAAATTATATAGTTCAAATGTTAAAGTGATGACAGTCAAACATAGAACAGTAAAAGTTATCTCAGATTTTTCTTTTTGTAAGTTTTTTAGCTATACTAAATTGTATCTGCATTGTCAAAGGAATATAAAATTTAGTCACCTGAAAGCAATTCTATTTCCATGAGTTCCATGGTATCAGTTCTATGAGAAGGCAATTGATATAATCTCTTTACGAGGTTCCCAACTAACGATGATGTTCTAAGTGGGGTACTCACAACAAATAGTAGATGATCTCCAGTGAACAGATACCCCTTCCTGACAACACTTATACGCATAGGCTGCTATGCTGGTGCACAGGCACTCACAGTCCCCGCCAAGGTTACAGTTACACGTGTCTTCGTGGCAATTTTTGGCAAAAGAAGTAACATCGATCTGAAAATGAGGTAAAAATTAATTTCAGTAAGTACTAACTACATAACTGACGAAAATTCTAAGGAAAAACTAACTGGTTGATTTTCAGAATTTGATATTATCAGCTGAACACTGACACCTAGAGAGTTCTCAGTATCTCAGACCTCTAAATTGCTCAAAGGAGAAGGAAATTTATTAGGCAAATGCGAGATCAGAGAACTAGCCAAGCGGGTAATGGGATTAACAGACAAATATAATTTCAACACAGGCAGTATAACAGATTTATATTTGATAGAAGTTCATTGTTTCCTCTTTGAAATACTCACATGGCATTAAAAGAATGTAGTTGCCAACTGTACTTTTACTTGGCTTTTACGAATATCTTAAACAATTAAATTTCTAAATAAGTTACTTTCCATCTTGAGATGCGCTTCTAAAACCATTTGAAATGTGCCACTAGAGATGCTTTCAAACTATACTTCGGGTTGAGGGAGCAAATGGCCACTTGGCAATATTCTCTGAAGAAAAACAAATACTGCTAGCTATGACCCATCTTTCGTGGCTTTGAGGATGTATGCAAAAAAATGCTTCATGTACTAGAAGAGGTTCCTGCAAATACCATGTACAAGTGTATGCTGTTAAAAAAGACGGTGCGAGGGACAGAGTAAATCAACCAGATGCATCACTTCTACTGAAAAATAAACCTCCAAATTTGTCTTCCTAAGAATGGATAGCTAAATTGTTTGTCTCAATATTATATACAGAGCAGTAGCCATTTAAATTGGAAAGTTTAGTATTCATTTACCACATTGCGGCAAGGAGCAAAAACATCGCTGTACAAAATGGAGCATTCTTTCTTGGCATAAGGAAATTTGTTTTGATGTGCTTCGCAGGGTTTGAATAATTCATGTGCATTTTCACACTGCGAAAAATGTGAAGGGAGAAAGAAAGATTTTAAAGGGGTGATCTGGGAAGCAGAAGCCAGAGTGACCAACCAATCCTGACTCCGTCCATTACAGTAACGTCTAGTATATCCTAATTCCTTCAGACAGGCTTTACCTAAGGCTCCGGTGCTCAGCCAACCCAATGTAAAGAGTAAATATTATTTCTTTAAACAACTAAACATACTAGTAAAATCATAGGGATATTAGAGAGAGTGGAGGTAAATAATTTTTCAATTTAAATGATTAAAATAATTTTGTGAGCAAAGGGTTCTCTTTCCTTTAATGTTCACCTCTTTCATTTCTATCACAAGCCACCCTCTGAGGAGCTGTATATGCTCAAGTGTCTACAGGCTCACCTCCCATGTACTGAGCAATTTGTTCTCTGCCTCTTCTAATCTAAGTCCTTGAAGCCGCCCTGGGAAAGGTCATCAATGGTCTCTTCATTACTAAATATAAAGGCAATTTTTCAGTCTTCATCTGACTTAACCTTTTACTACCTTTGATTCTGTTTATTACTTTGCCCTTTATAAATGTCTCTCCTCATTTGTTTTTGGTGGCACCATTTTCTGGGAGGTTTCTTCATTAGCTGCTACTCCCACTCTCCCTTTCCCTTCTTTCTTTGAAAATCTTGATCTTCAAACCTCTCTTTTCCACATTCTATACACTTCTCATGGTTTTAACAACCGAATATACTAGTAACAGCCAAATCTATATTTCCAGCACTTTCTCTTTCCTGAGTCTAAAAACTGGTCATTTCCACATAAATATCTCTGCTGTCACTTCTCTCTCAACATATCCTAACCTGTACTTAATCTCTGCACCTTTGTCCTGTCCTCACTGTCCCCTACCATCCACTCTCTACTTTGCCCTGCCTCGGGGAAGAGCACCAGCATCTACCCAATAAGCCAGGAAGATAGAAGTCTTTCTTGAATTCTCCAGATTCATTCTTCCTAACACAATCTTTCATAATATTTGTCTAATATTACACAAATAATTTAACCTTCCTCAGCCTCAGTTTCTTCATTTATAATATAATATGAACATTGCATGGTTCTCACAAGAATTATATGAGAAGATAAATGTGAAAGTAGTTTGTCAAATGTGAATTACTACACAAATATTACATAAAATAGTATTACCTAAATAAATTTTCCTATAAGAATAAAATGTCCCAGTGAATAAATATACCGAAAACATTTTGTTTAGTTCTAAAATATATATATATTCAACTTACCTGTCCTAATGCCCAGCTATCTCCAAACACCTGGGCATTTCTCACTTCTAAGTTATTAGATGTGGTCATATCATTTGAAGTACATTTGTCAAAGTTTCCACATAATCCTGATATCTTGTTCTAAAGTAAAAGAAAATTACTAAGAAATATTTTATATTCACTTCAACATTTAAAGACTTATAGTAGATAAAATATTTTAAATATTTAAGATAGATATTTTAAGAATGTCTTCACAACCATTTAAAATATGTTTCAAAAATGTGGACTTTCATATCTATTTAACTATATTTAACAATTATTTTAGATTCTCAAAAATGTTTTACTGTCCCCCAAATTTTATCTTTCCACATTTATCAATGTCTTAGCATTGATACAACTAATAGCGTAAGTAACTTGGAAAAGTATAATACAAACATTATGGTATACCTGTGTGTATACATATAAATAAAATGTTTATGATGAAAAGTCCCACCTCCTGATATGTTTAAGGTTTGGTAACACTATAACTGTCAAAACAATAAAATAATTTATTATTCTCTAGGTCAGACTGAAAAGTCAAAATATTCAAAATATAATTTTAAAGAAAAGTTAACTTTAACATTACTATATCATGCCATCATGAGACACAATAAATAAAATCTAAATTTTACCTAATTTTTATAAAGGTCATTTGGGTCATGGAATGATTACTGAAAGTACCATATATATTATTCACATCAACAATACCCACTGCATTTTCTCAAATAATGTGAAAAACTTTACTCTGAGGGAAAGGAGGTAGACTAAGAGTACAGGGAAAAATGTTTCATAAACCATGGAAATCCTCCTTAAAATTTTAACACTAAGCAAACTGCACTTTCTTGGGGTGCTGGAGAATGGAATGTAGCCCTTCATTAATGTCAAGCAGGCCGCCCGTGTCTCCCGGAAAGCGAACAATGACCCGAGGGTCACACCTGCCGTGGCCACTGCTCACCACGGCGCCTCTGCTCTCAGAAGCCACTGTGTTTATCCAAAGACAGTGGCCATCACTGCAGGAGGGCTGCAGTAAAATAAATGGGTAATTTGTTTCCAAAAAGTAGGGAAGGGAGGATGCATGACAAAGAATGGCGGAGGGAAAAAGCTGAAGAAACATGGCCATGACTAAATTATGTCGTCAACTTCATGAAAGAAATACGAGAACAAGCAAACACCTAGGAATAGATTGGGGGCTTTATCTCACTTAGGAAAAAGAAAATGACTTAAATATACAATCATACCTTAAATTTACAACACATTAATATATTTTTTAATATGTATATTGAAATAGTTTTATAAGAATGTGTTGTTACTATCCCATTTTTCCCCTAATTTATCACAGATTATATCCATGAATCTCAATATCAATATCAGACAAACTGAATTTTTATAAACACATCAATATGTCAAAAACAACATTAATATATAAAGTTAAAATACTTAACAAAACTTTAAATATTTAGAATAATAAACATATTTAATACAATATTAAACCAAAAACAATATTTAAAACAATTTAAAATATAATTACCAAAACTGTAAGCATCCCAGATTGACTCTTCAATCATGAACGGATAAAACAACTAGTACATCCACACAACAGAATACTACCCAGCAGTATGAAGGAACAAACTATGAATTCATTCAACAGTGTGAATGAATCTTAAATGTATTTTGCCAAGTCAAAGAAGCCAGATCCAAAAAGCTGCATATTGTATGGTTTCATTTATATTATATCCAGAAAAACCAAAACTTTAGGAATGGAAAATAGATCAGTGGTTGCCAAGGGTTAAGGAATAGGGGTAGGAGTTGACATTAAAGGGTCAACATGGGAGAAATTTGGGAGTTGATGGATCTGTTTTATATAGAGCTGTGGTGGTAGATACATAACTCTATGAGTTTATTAAAATCTGTAAAACTGTAAACCATAAGGGTAATTTTTTTTACTTTTTAAAAATAATTTTACTATATATAAATTTTAAAAATATATCCAGAATATGGAGAAAAAGATGGAATGCAGATTGTAAAAACTGAATCAGACTGTATTATAAACACATTACATAACCATGCTGAAGGGGGTAAGAAGAAAGAAGCTGACCTAAGTAGTTTTGAAAAACTGGATACTGTAAGATTAAAGACAAAAAGAACTGTATAAAACACTGGACTCTAGTTGGTAAAGTGGTTCTTCACTAGGATGTGAGTTAGAATTCTGAAAATATAACCCATTTCTTAAAGAAAAATATCGATCATTTTATTTCCACACAATACTGAAAGTTAAATGTAACCTCACATTTTGCATCTCTTTAGGACTGACCTACCAAATAGGCTGACTTACCTTCCACTGTGGTCCAACTTTGATATGAATGGTTGTCTTTTTATCCCAAAGAATAGTGATATCTTTCTCTGGAAAGTATACTACCATGTAGTACCCTGCCTTCCAAAGCTGGTATGTTGGTTCATTTTCCAGAAAAAAACCTGATCGTTTCTTAAAAAATAATAATAATGATAAAGAAAAAAGTGAATTCCTTGTTCTCTAACCAAGATGTAAACATTAAGTTACTATCCACCAATAAGTATCTACGTACTAGTAATTTTGCTTAGCCTTGTCTTTTTGAATTCTATAGTAAAAGACAAAACAAATGCACAAAATAGAAAACACATAAAATGGGTTACAAGACACAAACTATTGGATGAGCTCAACATGGATAAATGAGCAAAGGGAAAAATGTATTTCAGTTATAGAAAAAAGCATGAACAAGAGCATGGACACAGAATAAATTAAGAGGATATATCTACTAACTCAGAAATTCTATATTGATGATGAATAAATATGCCTGAGTGCTAACAATGTCTGACTTTACCTGCAAATACATGTAACTGGAAAATAAAAGCACAAAGCATGGTGTGTATGCATATGTGTATGTATGTATCTGTACACATACACACACACAAGTATGAAAGAGAGTGAGGCAGAGAGAATGGGGGAATAAATCTCCATCAAAGGGACTGAGGAAGGCTTCTTGCAAGAGGTCATACATAAGGAGGTATAGAGGGCTGGAAATGAGAATGAAGAAGAAATTATTCCAAGCCAAAGGAATCACCTGCATGGAGGCTTAGAGGGAGGAAAGTTCAAGATCCGGTCAGAACTAAGGAGAGAACCAAAGGACTAGAGCATGGACTCCATGATAAGTGTAGCCTGAGGCTCTTTGCAGCCACGTTACCCATAAAAGCAAGGGCTGTTATTACCTGGGCAAATTGTACTGAATAAAGGATTTTGAATAGGAAAGCGATAGACCATATCTGTATATTAAGAGAAAGTAATTTATATGCTATAAAGGATAACAGTAGGAAGAAACTAGAAATAGAACCTATTGGGAAAAGTTAGTGTCTTTAGCCTGAAGTGAAAATACTCAATGATCTTTACGAGCAGGGTCCATTCCTTATAAAAGGTTACACTGAATACGACATTGAAATTAACTCATATAATAACTTCAAAATTACATGGTTAAATAAAATTAAGTAAAACAAATATTTCCAGAAGCAAAATAAAAATTTTGAAGGAGATATGAAATCCTTTGGTTATTATTCTCACTCCAAGTAATAACAAAAGCATACTTTAGAAGTATTATACCATGGCAGACACATAAATATTCCATAGGACAAATTAAGTAAACTTAGTCATATCCATAAGGAGTTCCACATCTATTAGACCAAGGTCATATTTATAAGTGCTCAGTGTGTTGGATATAACACTACATATTGTGTAACCTACATATTGTTAATGAACTCTACCTAACCTCATTTCCTTCTATTCCCAAGGGCCAGGTTGAAGTTAGGGACAAGGCCCTGGGTGCCTGTGAAGGTTTGCACTTAACCTGGGAGTATCCTTGCGCCCAAGTGAGCAAGGCATTAAATAATAAAGGAAAAAATATCATGGCAGGTCAAGAGAGACTTTCTGACACTGGGCCCCGAATTTTCCTTTTTGACTAGGCCCTGCCCTGCCCCCAAGTAACTCTCCAATAAGCCTATTTCTATTGTTTTTATTACACTTTTCAGAACCTTTCTGCTGTCTGGCTTGTCTTTGGCTTTATTCTCTCTCCTCCCCCTCACTTGAATGCTAGCTCCTTGAAAGATGTACTTGTCAAGTTCATGGCAGTGTTCTCAGCTTCTAGATCAAGCTCTGACTCATAAATTTTTAGCACCTTCCTGTACTGGCCTGTTCACGGGTCTTACCTTCCAGCCTGATCAGCAACAATTAAAGCATGTATTGTGGCTTACAGCTCCATTTCAATCATGAGATACTCTTTCATGTATTTTCCTATTAAAAATCCTTCAGACTGACTGACATGTCATTAGAACATAAAATAAATTTTTGGATAAGGCAACTTATTTTTAGACATCCTTCAGTTGGTTCTGCATTAATTATTCTGATGTAAAAGCACATCTTTTCTATTTGCCTGCAGGGTAGTTTTTATTAGACAGGAGAGTTTACTACAAGACAAATGATCCTCTTTGATCAAAAGGAGATGCATATTCCTTTTGTTTCAAATTAGGAAGTAAGGATGCTTCTCAGAAGAGCAGGGCATTATGAATTGCCCAAAATAGATAATTCCACTTTAGGAGAGAATTACAGCAATTTACACAAACTCTAGTGATGTCATAAATGTGAAGAATTAGCCCTGGCTGGTGTGGCTCAGTTGGTGGGTTTGATAACCAGTCAGGGTACATACCCAGGTTGTGGGTTTGATCCCTGGCCAGGGCACATACGGGAGGCAACCCAATCTATGTTTCTCTCTCCCACTGATCTGTCTCTCTCTTTCTCTCACTTTCTCTTTCTTCCTTCCTCTAAGATCAATTAAAAAATAAAAATAAAATAAATGTGAACAATTAAAACACTTAAAGTACAGCTTTAATAAATTCATAAAATGTTTGTATCTTACATTTTTAATAAAATTAGAAATGAGCATTTAATGAGGTTTATTTTCTTCTGTTGGATGAGCAATCCATCTGCCATAAAATAAATGGTACTTATTTTCACTTTTGATGTTCAAGAACAAATAGCAGGGGATTTGTTATGGTCAAATTGTCTTTATGACTTTTCCTCACCAACATATATGAAGGAGATTCATCAGCACCTGCTGACAGGTGAAAATTGAATTTTAAAGTTACACAGAGCTGTAATTACCACTTCAAAAATGTGTTAAACTGTCTTTATAAGAGCATTTTCTTTTCTCATTTTTTTTTTTTTTAACACATCCTTGTTATTAGAAAGAGCTTTCATCTATAAATAGATATCCAGTTGATGGTTATACCAAATTGTAGTAATTACTTCAAAAGGATGTCAACATGACTATAGAAACTCTGTTTTGTCCAAAGCTTGATTGCTGCCTGGTTGGTCTCAATGTCTCAATGTTTCTGAGCGAGATGTAAGCTATGTTCTAGAGCACTGGTTCTCAAACTGTAGTGTGCAAAAGAATTTGGGGTACCATTAAAAATACAAATTTTCATTCTCAATCTTCACCATTCTTATTACAAAGGTGGGACCCAGGAACCAGCTTTTATAACAAGTATTTCAGATGATCTTATTGCAGAAATTTTGCAGACCAAACTTTGAGAAACACTGTTCTAAAAGTTACCTTTCTCAGAGGCTACTTTTTAAAGGCCATATGTCAAATCATGTCATTTCTCAACTCCAAAATTTCTTACTTGTAAAATAAGTTCAAATATCTTACACCATTCAAGAGCCTCCATGATCCGGAACCAGCCTCCTTTTCTACTGCCCCTGACACCTGGTCTGCATCAAACTCAGTCTGGACACTTCTCCCTGAATCCCTCTGCCAGACTCTCCCTCCATCATCCCCATGCACTTCAACCAAATTAAACCACTTGGAGTTCTTCAAACATGCTATTTTATCATTCAGCTCTGTTCCTTTCCTCTATATGGATTGCCTTTCTACTCCCTCTCTTCACCTGGCTAATACCTACTCATCCTTTGAGACTCAGTTCAAACCATTTCATCCAGAGCATGTCTTCTGAGCTTTCAAAAATAAGGAAGGTAAAGGAGAGGAAAAGAGACATTTCTTAAAATCTATTATTTTGTTTAATCCTCACATGAATTTAAGAAGCAGAATCATCCCTAATTTACAAGTGGGAGAGCTGCAGCTTGCCCGGAGTGACACAGCTAACAGGGGATAGAATAGGGGTTCCAAGTTGAGTACTGACTGACTTCAAAGTCTATGCTCTTAACAACTACCCTACAGGTCCAAGGGTGGTTTAGATCTTCTTCCCAGGGGTTCCCATACTATCCTGTACATATTCTTTCCATATATAGCACATCACATTGCACATCAATGAATGCATGCATGCATGCATGAATGAATGCATGAATGAATGAATGAAATTTATTCATTCTTGCAAATTGGGCAGGCTCCAAGAACGCAAGAATGAACAGGGTGACAGTGGTTCTAATTCTCACATAACTCATAGACAAATGGAGAAGACAGACAACCACATTCATAATTTCACTACAGTGGGATGCATGAAGAGGGGATCCCTGAAAGAGATCAAATGAAACCTATCACATAAGAATAAGTTAATGGAAAGGTCAAAGGTTGATTTGTATGAGCAATAACATTTAGGAAGAAACACAGGTGTGAGAAAGAACACCGAGCATTTGAAGAACTGATAACAGCCCCAAGTTCTGGAACATGGGCCTGAAGCAGGAAGTGATGAGACGTAGGTAAGGAGAGGTGGCAATGGTCAGATTGGTGAGGCCTTGTAAGGGCAATGAAAGTCATTTAAAGTTTTGAAGCACTGAAGTAACAGATTAGATTTCCATTTAGAAAAACCACCCTGACTGCAGTGCGGCAGGATCGATTAGAGGAGAGGAACTAAGGCTGGAAGTCAGGAGTCTAGCTGGGAGCACGTTGAAGTATCCACGTAATAGGTGACTGTTGCCACAGCCAGAATGATAACCATGGGAATGAAGAAAAGTTAAAAGAATTAGAAAACGGAGAATTAGAGTACAACTGAAAAAGACAAGTCAAGTATGGCTTACTGCAGCCACATAACATAGCAAAGAAAAAAAGTCAAAATCTAGCAACCACTTACAGACAAAAAGTACCCCAAACTGTTTCTATTTCATTTGCAGTATCCTCAGGACAAGTTAAAATGATCCTAAAAGAAATAATTCACTAACCTCTTTGTAAGGAGTATCATTCAGGTAAATTTCAGTGTCCCCAACTGAAATCAAAACACTTTTAGAACAAACAATATCGTTGTCAAAGCATTTCTTGTTCTGGGCAATGACGGATATATCTGTGTCATCTGCACTCTGCAATGTCAATAATGTTACATTAATAAAGCTGTATACTATATATACTTTTAGCTATTTTTTACTAACAAATCTTAAAGAAGGCCAAGATGTACAATGGTGTGCACTGAAACTGAAATACAAGTTACCTTTAAAATAAAGATCATTTTGATCTAATAATATGAAGAATTTCATGAAAATATACAAAGATAGGTTAATGTTTAAACATTTATCTCCAGTATCTTCTGTTAATTTTTTTTTTTTCTAACAAGGCTTTTTTTCCCACCTTATAATAATAATAGCTCAAATTTGTTACCTAGTTTATTTCCAATAAATACCCCCAAACACATGTTGTTTAGGGGAATTTTTATAAAAATTCATTTTTGGCAACATCTTTTGTTATGTCTTAAAGAGTCTACATGCCTATAAATAAAAACTGAAATAGATACAAAACTTTGGAACATTTTTGTAAATAAAATAATACATATCATTTGAGGGATTCCTTTGAGCTTTATATATGTTATCTCATTAATTTTATGGTACTTTTTGAATTAAATATTATCTCCATTTTACAAATCAGGAAACAGAGGTTAAGAAGAATTAGCTGGCTGTCCAAAGTCATTTGCCTAAATAAGGGCAGAGACAAAGTTCTAACTTTTTAAACTGATTTTGAGAGAGAGAGAGAGGGAGAGAGAGAGAGGGAAAGGGGGGGAGAGAGAGAGAGAGAAACATTGATGTGAGAGAGAATAGGCTGTCTCCTGTATGCACCCCAGCTGGTTAACAAACTCACAACCTAGGTATGTGCCCTGACCAGGAATCAAACCGGCAACCGTCTGCTGTATTGGATGACGCTCCAACCAACTGAGCCATACCAGCCCGGGCTCTAATGGTTTTTTTTCCCACTTGTAGAGAAATTAGCAAGAGTCTAGCAGTGGTTGAAAAAAAAAGTCAGTTGTAGGTTATAGGAAATCCTTAGCTTGAGAGAATATTATTTAGCTTCAGACACTCTAAATCTAACCCCCTTACCTCTCACTTCATCCTCCCCTCCTTTTGGCCACTCCCCACTTGATTCAGTAAGAAAATGCTCTCTAGAGTCAGGGTTTCTAATCTTCTATCTCAGTTTCATGAATGGCTCTTGTAGTTTTACAGACACTGAAATTCATTATAAAAAGTTGTTTTTGAGTATCTGCATTTTTCTAGGAAGAAAATCCATGGCTTTCATCAAATTTTTTAAGTGGTCCTTATCTCCCCAAAAGTTAAAAGCCATGCTGCTATAACTTGGGGGTGAGAATTAGATCAGGGGAAAAAAGGAATATTTCTCTGGACTTAATATCCAGGTTTCAAGGACTCACACACACTTCCTGCATTCTTTTCATTTTTAGACATATGGGTCAGTGTTTATTTTCAAAGTGAAGAAAGTCTTTAAATGTTTGGAAGTCATATAGGCCTTGATGCAAATTCTTCACACTCAGTTTTTCGTATCTCCAGCAATATGAACGCTAGCTCAATATATCTCTTGGTTTATCTAAATTCTTCCTGTCTCATTAGTAATTACTATAGCATACTGACTAGAGGACAGGTTTTCAATCATTGGCGTTGACAGAGTGATTAATGGATTCCTCTGTGACCCATTTTTCCTCCCTTCATAGGCACTGAGAGCTTTTGCTTCCTGGTAATCCTTTTGCAAAGCATTGCCTAAATTTTGGCATTGTACTCCAAAAAAAATAATGCCACTCTTTTTTGCCTTTCTGAACGGTTTTCAAAGAACAAAAATAATATGTAATTTAGGGTTTTGTTTTGCTCTTGTTCTTGGAAAGAGTTAGATGAAAGGGTGTGAAAAGCAGGCAGAAAGGCTTTCTGTTGCCATCACATTTCTGTTATTACTAATTAAAGTGCCTCGGTGTTAGCTGTGTTTTTTATATTAACTCAAAAAAACCTAAGAAGTATTCTGTGGTCTATGGCCTTGTAATAACATGTTATGTTGACAGTAACTTGAAATAATATCAATTCCTAAGAATCACATTTCTCCAATTTCCCTTTCTAATGTGTTTCAAGTTATATTCGGTTTGAAGATAATGCTGGAGTTGCTAAGCAGCATAGTACTATGATCACAAAGCCAGAGGGATAAAGGTCAGCATCCAGTGCCACATGGACTCCTCTAACCCTTTATTCTCAGGTCCTGGGAGAATATTTTCCCACACAATTCTGAAACATAAAATGTCAGCACCTCTCAAGGCAGTATATTATTTCACTTGACATCTCAGTCTAAGCACCTATCTTTGCCTTAGCCTTTCAAGAGTCACTACCCCACACAAAGGCCCTGTTGACACAGTAGCTGCAGGCAGCCATGTATATGTTCCACAGCCCATTGGACCCAAAGCAGTGCATTCACTCATGGGCCACTGGACTTTAACGCTGGCAAGAAAAAAGACAACTCCATCCAATTAGATTATCTCTCGTATTTGAACCAGAAAATAGTGGCGTAAAAAAGATTTTTGTAGTAAGATCTGAGGGTGAATAGACATACAGTAATGGTGGAGTGGGAGCTGAACAGGTGAGAGCAAGCTTAGGATATGAGGAAACACAAACAGTGATTGAACTGAAGCAAAAATAGCGGCAAAATACAGAAAAGAGAGTTACACAGCAAGCAGAGAGCAGAGCCTTCGCGCAGAGATTGTCGAAGCTGCGTCAATGTCATCAGAGCATCCATGAATTCCTGCCGCCTGGGAGGCAAAACCACCCTTCAGTGGTCACCTTTGTGAGGTGCACTGCCCTGCTCAAGGTTATTTCCCTTAGGGGTTTACACACAAATCACCTCAGCACCCACTCCCTCCTGTTTCCTGAAATAGTAAACATTTAACCAAATGTCCCTGAGAAGGAAAACCACCCTGAGGTGTTTCACTGCAAAGGAAATCTACTTGAAAATCGCTGATAAAGAAGTATTATAATGGGGTTGAAATATGCAAGTACCAAGCCTGGGGCTTCCATATAACCTCCCCGTTAACTGTTTCTCTAATCAAAATCGGTTGCATTCCCACAACAGAGCTTTCCTTTGGCCCAGTCTTCTAGCTTCTTGTTTATGAATGGCTCCCCAAATATAAAACAATCGAGGGTAAGGTTAATGTCTTCATAACTGTACCCTTAATAGCTCCTAGCATAGAGGCATAGAGTGTAGACTTAAATATGTAATTAATAAATGCTTATAAAAAGTAGAAAAATAGAAAAATAATTATTAGAAACATGTTAAGTTGCTATTGAAATGTTTTAGGAGGTTTTAATACATAGTATGTAAATTACTACAATGCAAAGTAAATACTGAACCTTAATATCTAAAATTAACAATGGAGATGAATCTTATAGGCAAAAGATCACAACTCTCTTGCCTAAAACTTCTAACAAAAATATAATATTTAAGAATTAGCTTATATGAATAAAGCAAAAAATTATTTAAACACTGATTTCCTGAAAGGGCACTTAAAGAATTAATTCAATAAACTCCAATATTTTTATCTTCTTACTCAAATAGATTTTTAAAATATACAGAAGCTTCTACAAAGTATTGTTCATATAAATCTAAAAATTAAATAAAATTAATATAGATTCATTTCCACCTCAAATTTGGAAACATTAATGTATCAGAATTGGAGGGTAATTTATTTTAGATTTTTATCATATAATATAATTTAATTTTAAACCTTTCTGGTTTTCCTCATATAGAAATGCTTAGAAAGCTATAAAAAACTGATTTGGGTTGAAAATATCCACTATAATAGAGACAAGATATATTATACTAAATATCACTAAAGGTCCAAGTTATTGTCTTTCTGACCCTGACCTCTTTGTCTTCAGCATGTTTGTCATACAAACAATATAAGTACAAACTGCACAGTTAAAGGGGTCATTGAGAGGACTTGATGAGCAGTTTATCCATGACCCGGCTCCTTACCCTTCCTCTCTCCTTGGAAAGGGAGTCCTGCCTGCCGTTCTCACAGTGGAGCCATTTTCAAGGACACAGCTTTGAGAGAGCAATGTGTTGCCGAGACCTTGATGGTATAAGTAAATGAACCCTATTAAGGCCTCTGCATAAACTTAGGATTCTGACAGGCAAGTGTGGAGAGCTACTCGTCTCCCTGCTGCCCAGGCCCGCCTCACATGTCAGCTGCACTGCTCACTAAAACCGCCTCCTACCAATCTGGAGCCGCCTGCCTCCCAGCCTCTCCTTGCCGCCTTTAAGGGGCCCGTTTCAGATTTCATCTGGGAAACTCCCAAGCTTACAAACAAACATGCACCTGGAAGACAAAGCACTTTAAAAATCTCATTTTAGGCAACAAAGATAATTGGCTTAAAGATAATTAATACATGCAAATGATTCCTATTTGAAGAAAATTTTTTTTTTTTTGCTTTTTGATAAGTCTATTCTATTTGAGAGGCATAAGGGGAGAATACAGATATCACTTTCACCCAACAAGTCACACAAACACATTCTACATTTAAACCTCTGCACATAGAATGGAAGATGTTATCGAAACAACTCAAATGAAGAAATTTTTAAATTGGCCGCCCATCTCCTAGTCTAAAACTTTAAGATAGTTTTAAAGTAGTGTTTCTTCTATGAGACTAAGCTAGAGAAAAGAAAAAGATTTGGAGACAATCAGTTGGTAAACAGGAAATCAGTCAAAAAATATCAAAAGATTTTTTTAAGGAAGAATGGCTTTGCCAGTCACCTTTGGGATAGTCAAAGGAAAGGAAGATAAGAGAAAGATAGCATATTTATCATTTTTTAAAAGAAATACTTATTATCAATTCTATAATACTTTTAGGGCCTCAATTTGTTCCTTAATTCCACAATTTCTTTTTTAATTTAATTATATTCTCTTAATATACATTTAATTTATGTTGTTAATTCCATGATCTCCTTTATAACTTCTAGAAGGTAGAAAATCTTTTTTTTTTTTAATGTGGAGTGACTTATATTCAGAATGTAATCCTCACCTGATTTTTATACACTAGCTCTTTTTTATTCTTTCTTTCTTTTTTTACTTTTTGCACAGATGCCACACTGTTGTATAATTTGCATTTCACTCTTAGGTGACAGAGGTAGCTCTACCTAGTTATCTAGTTCTAGCTGCATCTTTATATTCTTGGAGAAATCTGCTCTAATGTAGAGTATATAGAATAAGCATGTCTTTATTAACATTAAATAGGCCATAAGAAGTGTTTATTAAGTGAATGAAATAATAATGCATAAGAACGATCATTGTCACACAATGGAAAATGTTTGCAAAGATGGTGATATGTGAACAAGGTTTTAAATAGTTTTAATAAATATTTTTAAATAAATTTTTATATACAAATGAAAATAAAGTTTGGCGAAATTTTTGTTTTACTACTTAAAATGATACTCTTAAAAGTGTATTTAGCCCGCCCAGGCATGGCTCAGTGGTTGAGTGTCGACCTAGGATCCAGGCGATTGGGGTTCGATTCCTGGTCAGGGCACATGCCCAGTTGCGGGCTCGATCAATGACTCTCTCATCATTGATGTTTCTATCTCTCTCCCTCCCTCTCCTTTCCTCTCTTTGAAATCAATAAAGATATATTTTAAATAAATAAATAAATAAATAAAAATGAAAGTGTATTTAACTAACATTAATGATATATCCAATGGAAACATGTCATGTTTGACATGATATTGTCAACAATACTTCCTTTTTCCTAGGTGTGACTTCAATTTTAATATTCAGGATAAGAGGAAATTTTTAAAAGTAATTAAAATCAGTTTTTTAAAGAAGAAAATGTTCCACATCATTCAAAGAGTGGGCCCTGGACATGGAGCATTGTGGTAGCTTGTTAAAAATTGCAAGCCTGTGTGTCTCCATTGACTGAGCTTCTTCCCAGGTATGGAGAGGTCACAGTTTCGATTCCTGGTAGGGCTACACGCTCCGGCTACTGGCTTGATCCCCAGTAGAGAGTAAGAAGGAGGCAGCTGATCGAAGTTTCTCTTTCTCATCAATGTTTCTCTCTCTCCCTCTCCCTTCCTCTCTCTCTAAAGTCAATTTTTAAAAAAACATAAAAAAATTAAAATAAATTGCAGTATCCAAGATCATGCTGCAAACCCATGGGATCAGGATCCGTATTTTACAAAATCTTCAGATGATGTGCATGGATACTAAAGTTTAAAGAGTGCTGCTCTATATACTTTACATTGAAGGCATGCATATCCATTTATAGTAAATATTACATTACTAATTAAGTGTAAGCTTGTGGTTTCTCCCTCTAGTAGAGACTGTCAAAAAATTGAACAGGTAATTTTTCAGTTTTTTACAATGCCACCATAATTGTGCTAGTCCTTCTGAGGAACCCAAAAGAAGTGTAACATAGGCCTGGCCAGTGTGGTTCAGGTGGTTGGAGTGTCTTCTGGTGCACTGGGAGGTCCCAGGTTTGATTCTGGTCAGGGCACATACCTAAGTTGCAGGTTTAGTCCCCAGAATGGGGGGGGGGGGGGGGGAGTATTATTGTGGGTATTAACTTGAATTAGAAAGCAATAGAAGTTGAATAGAACTTGAATAGAAGTTGAGGGTCAGAGATGTACATGTTGATTTGGAACTATTCAGCCTGTAGGGGTGGTTAAGATTGTGGGTAAACACACCAAGCATTAGGAGAAAAGGTCAGATTGCCAAGAATAGACATCCAGTTCAGTCAACATTCACTGAACAACTATGTTCCCAGCATGGTGCTCTGTGCTGTGAATCCATGACTAAGACTTGGTTCTTTCCCTGAAGGATCTAAGTCAGTCATCTGGGGTCAGGGCTTATGCAAGAAGAAATGGCAACAAAGAGACAAAGAAGAAACCAGAAGAGACACTGAAGGTCTCAAACTGCATAATATCCAGAAGGTCAAAGGAGGAAAGAACTTAAAGGAGTGTCAGAGGCATCTAAATATCCAGGGAAATGAGGTTTGGTACAAAATTATCCTGACACATTTTTGAGAAAGTGGTATCAGTTTATGTTCAAATTTCTCAATTGTTATCTACAGTCCTAAGCTCCTCCATTTACAACCTAAATTTCAGGAGATGAAAAAATTCTAATGTAGAACTGTTTGCTAAATAAAGCTTGTCCTAAAAAGACAAATACTTATAGAATGTATATGCCTCATGGTGCCTTCCAAAAATAATCAAAAGAACACAAAACAAAACAAAATCCCCTTAGGAAAGTTGTCATCATCAATAATTATCAGATCGCCAAATCCATTCCCTGAGATTTATTCTTTAAGAAACATAAAATTGTTCACAAAGGAAGCCATGAATTGTACCAAAAGGGGAATTCATTGGCTTAAAACATAAGCAGGAGCTTTGTTCAAGTTTGGAAGGCTATAGATTCCACTGTTTGTTTCCTTATTTAATTGAACTCATACAAAATGGGAATGTGTCCACATTCTCCATGTATGCTTAAAGAACAGAATCACACGCAAATGTCTGATCACAGGAAAGCCAGGAAAAAACATGCATTCAAGATAATCACAGGTAACCTTGCTGAAGGAAATCTATTGTTTTGTTTATTTTTTGTGCAACTTATTTCTAAAGCTTACATTTCTGTATTTAGAAATTTAAATATCAGATTAGTGATATCTAAATAAAATTTAGGTATACAGAAAATCCAAATGAATTAAACATATGAGAAATTTGAAGGATTTTATCAGATATACAAAGCCTGGGGTTTACCAAAATCTATCAAAATAGCATGTCTAGAATTGAGAATAATGCCTTTTGATTGCTACAGCCATAAACAATACATAGTCCATACGTGACTTAATGTCTTAACATTTGTGTTCACCAAACAAAGTCAATAAAAATAAAGTGGTTCACATTTATTATGTAGTAACTATATATCAAGCACTATCTGAAAGTTTTGCATATCTCAGTTAATCCTAAGAACTACCCCTAGAAGTAGGTCCAATTACTTATTACTCTCACTTTACACATGAGAAAACAGAGGCACAGAAAGTTTCAGAATTGGCTCATCACTTATAAATAATAAAACTTTAGGATGAGTCAAGGAAACTAGATTAAAATTGCTTAACTTTTATAGATTGTATTAGTGACCTATAGATTTAATATAACATGGCCCAGTATACTTGCTTTTTATATTATCTTTACATAATTGTAAATAATAGTATAAGTAATTGTGACATACCTTTATCAAAAATACCTGGCAATCACCAATATAGTCATATTCCAGTCCATCAAAAGAATGATAATGCCGATCCCCATATATTGTGCACACTGCTGGGCATGGATAGTATGTGCAATTGAACATTCCTCTTCGACAAACACTAGTAGAAAATAACACCAATTCCCATTGTAAGAAACATGGCTCTAATTAATGTTTTCAAGTGAAATAAACATTGGGTGGTTTGCATTCAAGAACATTCACTGAGCCAATATAGCCCTTATAAATATTGCCAATTTGTTCTGATAACATTACACTGACAAATTAGGCATATATTTACCACTTTGTTTAAATAAATTATCAGACTCCACAACCAAGCCTAGAAATTTTGCCTGGGTCATGCTAGAAACAGATGGTGGAATGAAAAATTTAACATAGGCATGTTGGTAGCCAAAAGACCACAATGCCATCTTTGATACTTGAGTCTAAATACATAGGTGTAATTTCATTCATGAGCTTAGAATCTTTATCCACACTTTATGAAAATTATATTTCCATTTTATTTTATGGTTTTCTTTGGCTTATTTCCCAAAAGAAAACCTTCCATTAAATGTGACCTTCTCTTTAGAATATTTATCACTTTCTTATAAACCTGAGATAGTTTTTCTTACTACATTTTCAAATTGTCATATTTTATACTTTTCTTCTGTGTTAAACAAATATGCATTAAAATAATGGAGTGATTCCCCTGTAGTTAGCAGCTTGATCAGTGCCTGAACGACTTTAAAATCGTCTTCACTCGAGCTGGATTTGTTTTTTGCTGAAGTTGGTCGCATTAAGTAAAAACAAGGTGATGGAAACTAATACAATTGCTTGCAACATTTTCTGTCAAACAAACGAATCTCATTACCAGGTATAACATGGTGTAGAGATCACTTCTCCTGAGAGGTACTCCCAGTCTTTCCAGATACACGGACAGCTTTCAGGAACATAACACTTTCCTCTGTGCTCCGCCATTCTTCCAAAGAAAAAAGTAAATGCAAGGTAGTGTAGTGTAAACTACTAATTTCAGTTTTCAAAGAAATCAGCAATCTTGTCATATTCAAAACCATCCACATTCATTACATCTGTCATAGGCATGTTCTATCTGCCTATGGAAGGGTTGAATCCCTTGCATACCACAGTAGAAAGTAAATGCCAGGCAAATGATTGGATGCAATAATTTTAACATTTGTTATCACTTAATACAATAAAAGGGAGACAAAAGTTTAAATTCCTGGGTAAAGTGAGCTATTCTGAAAAAACATTTAAAGAGGTAGTGAGGGCCCCTTTCTTCAATATTTACTACTTAAGAGAAAAGAGTCTGTGGGTATAACAATATTTTCTAAAATAGTGAATTATGAGATGTATAACATTTTTTCTTATGGTACAGAGATAGGAATCAAGAGTTCTTTTGTGAGTGCTTAAAGTCAAAATCATGAGAATTTAGTTCAGGTGTATTTTGAATAAAAAGCCATGTATTGAGTGTTTCACATCCCTTATTTTTAACATGTCAAGTATTGAATGCTCCTCTTATCTAAAGTGTTATTGCCTTCTTGAAATACTACCCTATGAAAAAGTGCCCTACTATATCTATGAATGTAAAAATAAAAACAAAATACTCAGTCTCAAGAAAAAATTACTTTTGGTGTGTTATAAAAATATTTTGATATGAAGATTAAATAAATACATATATATTTCAATACCTTAATATAAATATGTACATATTTTCCCACTATTATTAAAATATTCTTTCAAAAAATACCTTCATAAATAATAAAAATTAATAATAAATATAATTTAAATATATAAATAACATAATAAAAATGTTAATATATTATAAATAAAATAATAGTAAAATAATAAAAAATAAATAACTACTAAGAATAGATAAAATATATAAAGTTTTTTCTGAATTTGTTTTAAAGTGTTTGTAATTCAATGCTATACAAATTAACATAGAAGCAAGGAATCCTGAATTCTTGCCTCTTCTCTCATATAGAAATAATCATATCCTTTTATGTTCTGCTTCTCTTGTCATAGCTCATCCAACAGAGCACTGTAATTTCTTATTCAATGTATATGTTGTCACTTGACATTGAGCTCTACTTGAGAATATCTCATTAACAGCCATGTCCCAGTATCTAGTGCATAGCAGACAATCAATTGTTGAGTAAAGGTAAATAAAGGAATCTATCTATATAAATTATGTATTATCTCATTTAAATTTCTTTCAGACAATAATGCTCTAGAGTCCATAATTTTTCACCTCAACCCTCTCATACTTTGAGCCACTTTCCCTGGACTCTGCATCTCTCCTCTGCCTAGAAAACCCTTCTCCTCCCCTGCTCTGCCTAAAGGACCTCTTCATATCATTTAAGATTTAATTTAGCACAATCATTTCAGTGCAATCTTTTATGTGCCACACTCCTTATGCATAGCAATTTGTACAAACTCTTATTGGAGGTCTCCTCACAACGAATGCCAAGTGCTTTACTAAATGTCGAACAGATCATCAAAGCAACAACAAAAACTAATATTTTTCAGTGCTTATCATGGCCCATCCACTATTATACCACTTTAAATACATCACTAACTCATCTAATTCCGGTGACAATCCCATAAGGTAAATGCCATTGTTATATATGAATTTTTGTATCCACCATCCCTACCATATGGCTGGTGTGCTGCATCCAAGAAATATATATTTATTATCACACCCGTTTTAAAAAGAGGAAGTTAAGGCTCCAAGTGGTTAAGTAACTTGCTCCAACATACTTCGGTTAATAAGGAGGACCCAGTTCTCCTCAGTATTCCAACCCAATTCTATCTGACTTTCTACTACATTACTTTGCATTTCTTTAATCCACAGTGTCTTCTAAACTAAGGCATGTAGTCCTTTTATAGTCAATGAATTGCTGGCACTATCAAGAGGCTCATGAAAACAAGTTACAGGCTTATTGTCCTAAAATAAGCCAACTAAGGTCACATGGAAGACAATCCAAATCATATTACCATAAACAACTTTATAATAGAAAGTTCTGAATAACAAAATTATTTCCAAATCAGTCAGAGGCCTCTTAGTCAATTCCAACTATATTTATTTAATACATTTCTTTAAGTTTTTGTAATGAGATTTGACCAGTAAGTTAATAAATCCTTGTTGAACTGAAAGTCAAAAAGTGACAGCAAATAGATATTTTTTAAAATAATAGCATCAACCACAAGTATATGAAACAAAATTAGGATGTACCTTTATCTAATCAGCCATGCATTTGCAATAATCATAATCAAATCAAATAAATAAGCAATGATGTAGGTCTCAATTATTTTATCATAATAAAGGCTTTATTTTCCTTGTTCTTTTTACCAAAATCTCTTCCTTGCTAATCGACTCCATGGCCTGATTTCTACCTGCCTTTATTTTCCCATGCATGGGCTTGTTCTTTCAGCCTCCACCTGTGTCCTTCCTTCTAAAGAGATTGGTACAGACCCAAGTCACTTGGCTTTTCAACCTATTCTAGGTGGGGACCATTTAGATAAATTCTACTCCCCTGGGAAACAGACCACAAAACCTCTCTCTTCTTTGCTCATGGTTTATATGAACTGAGCCCAGGGATCCCTTTGTGTGAATATGCTCACTGAGGAAGAATGGGTGACCTATTTGCCTTAGGTGGCCCTCCCTCTGAGCACTGCTTGTATTCATTATCAGAAGAGAAAGTGCCAGTGAGGCCATATTGTAAGTCCACCTGCCAGAAAGCTAAAAAATAGCCCCCCCATTTTGTATTTGCTTTCATATGTACTACACATTCCTGCTATTAAAGGAAATTTACAAAGAGTAGATTATACTTCCATAAAATAGTGACCCATATTTATTGAGTGCACACACACACACCCACACACTACATCTCACAAGGCCCAATTGAGACTTTAAGGAAACTTGCAGAAAATCACTCAGCTAACATCAGCAGTGCTGGGATTTGAACTCCAGTGTGTCTGAACCAGAGCTCCCACTCTTATCCAGTGCCCTATATAGACTCAACACACTGTTTCCTATAACATCCATTTGATAAAGTTGGTATCTCCGTAACAATATCAACAGTAACAGCACAACATATATACAAAAGACATGCACTAAAGTGTAGTCAATGAAGAGTGGTTCACTATCACTTTCCCAAAATTGCAGTTGAATGAGGGAATAAATGTTAAGTCCATCCCAAAATGAATTATCTCATCAATTCACTGTATTACTTTAATGATACTGCATTACTTTAATACTATAGTAATTAATTAACATTGCATTAATGCTTTAATATTGTAGTACCTGAATAATATTGCACACTTAACAGGTGTGACATTATTTAATCATGTTATATTAATATGTGATGCATACTATCTCACAGATAACATATGTGATATGTTACATGAACACAAAACAATGATTACAATAGTCTTCTAGTTACCAACTAGTCAACCACCAGTCAACTAGAGCAATAATTTTAGCTATTTCTGTAAATAATGTTTTTAAGTGCTTTTGTGTTTATTAAATCCTGAATGTTCTGTATTATCAAGAAAAAGAGGCTTACCCTGGAGCACAAACACAGCCACTTATGCAAGGTGAGGATGGGGCGCAAGTGAAGTTCATGGCCAGGTTTGCACATGTAATCTCACAATTTACACCACCAGCTGGTAATTCAGGATTAGGAAACCTACAGTCGAAATATACTTTTCCCTCAGGGCACGTACGAACTTCAAGGACAAGACACAGATAAAATACCTTTAAGTTTGTATTCACTCCATAGATGGATAATCATATTCAAGTGCATTTGTATCAAAACACAAGTCACCATAGGATATTTTACTAGTTATTATTAGATCATTCTCTTACTCTGTGATGTCTAGTTGATGAGCTTACAAACATTCTCTAGCCGGATTCCCTTTATAAAAACACCTAAATTTCCAAAACCTATTTTGAGTTTGAAAACCTTAGCTTCCTGCCATAATGCAATAACTATACAACTAGTATATACTTTTCTGAGGGTATTCTGATTAATCCAAACATAGATCCTCAACTTTTGATGAATAAAAATTAGTATATTTAAACTGTACAAATCTGTGTGTAACAACAAAAGCGTGATACTTTTACACCTTGCTTCACCTCTGAGTCATTGCTGACATCAGTCCTCACTCTACTGTGGAAGAACAGAAGTGGACATAATTACAGGTAAGCTAGGAAGTTCAAATTCCTCCAGAAAGCTTTTGGGCTCAGAGGTATTAAATAAGGTCCTTTATTTGGAGCCAAAAGGATCAAATCTTGTGGGATTCCTCCATAAGAAATCTGGGTACCTGCATTCCCCCTTCTTTAACTCTGAGTCACCTTGAAGCAAATGGGGCAAGGCAGAGACAGCCCAGAAGCTACTGAATATGTGTGTGGTCCACGAATGTAATCTAAAAGAAGCTCTAGAAAGGCTGAATCCTTCTAAAGTAAATCCAGGGCATATAGTTCAAAGCTAATTCATAATAATATACACATGATGGTGCACATAAATAACAAAGCAATAGCTCACAATTAGTGTTAACGGCCTACACTCTTCCTGTCCATTAAAATCAATGAAAGTGGTTTTGTTGTTTATTTGCCTAGAATTTCTCCACAGTGGCTAAAAATTTGAGGCTTTTTCTATGGTGAAAATAAATAATATAGCATCCCCCTAATATATAGGATGTTCACGAAAGATATACAATGGTAAAATAACATTCTAAAGAGACATAACAGTTGATAACATTTTACATGCCATTTTAAAAGTGATAGCTGCTAGTCCTAGAGCCTTGTTACTCATAATATAACCCAGGAGCCAGTGGCAATGGCATACCTTGACCTTTGCCAGAAATGTAGAATCTCAAGCATCACCCCAGATCTGCTGGATCAGAACTGGCATTTTAACAAGATCCCTGGGTGATTGGGTGCATGTAAATATCTGAGAAACGTTGGTCTATAGTAGTTTCACAACTTCTGTTGCACAAGTGGGTTACAACAGGTGCCAAAATACATGTCCCTAAAGCCTTTGGGGCGCCTGGGTTGGTTCTGGGGTAGGCAGAATCTAGGCAGCACCCCTGGGTTGATAACCTCTGCCCTTAAGCAGCCTTGCATGTTCAGGCCAGACTGCCCTACAAATATTATAATTTCCAAGGTGAAAAAAGTTAAGAAGCACTGGAGCACCATGTTGACGAACATTCCCAAGGCTATATTCATGCACATTGGTAAGAGGGGGTGATGGATTAAAGACTTCTCCCGGAAAAGTAAGGGAAGTACTAGAGCCAAATCTCGTACGGAAAATACCTTATCTAGATCTTACCAGTAGAGGGTGGTGCTGGCTCATCACATTTCACAGTCCCATTTGAACACTGGCTAGTAAAAGTAAACAAATATTATAAATCCAAATCTGGGTTTTTTTCTGTATTTCAAAAAACAATATAATGGGTAAGAGTTGATTAAATATATATACAAATGTTACTTTTGCCCATAGAATGTTTTTACAAATAAGTTATTGGCTTAGGTCCAATCTGGAGAGAGCTATTTCAGTTCACATTTTAATCAAACACTTATATGTATGAGGCACTGTGTGATAAGCATGGGGGATACAAAGACCAAAATTCATAGCCTTTACTCAAGTAGGAAGGCTATAGTACCCAGTGGAAACGTAGGGCAGGGCTGCACAGAGGTAGAGTAGTGTTCCATGTAACAAGGTGCAATGCGGGAAGTGACAGGAGATGCAGGTGGCAAAGAGGCAAAGGCCAGCTGCTATCAGATGCTAGCAGCGTCTGAGGTGAACGATTGACCGTAACCAGAGAAGTGACATGCTTGGTGCGAATTCATCATTCTGGCAGCAGCACTGAAGACAGAATGAAGCCGCATCTTCCTTGCAACTTAAGTCCTAAAGTCAGGGCATAAGACAAAAACCTAATACAGGCCAAATTAATCCTGAAGTTCCTTAAAGAAGCTATTGTGATGGGGAACAACACACCATTTCTCAGTAACTCCAACATCAGCAGCTTTTCCTCCAGCTTTGGACCAGATCATGTGTTCTAGGTCGGAGCCTAGATGAAGCTAATATATAAGGGCCATGTCATGCGAAAATTATGCTAATATGTCATCTAACACTAGGATGACACTCAGAGGTGTGATTCCCTCACACTGTGAATGGCAGAGATAGGTCTCAGATCACAGAGCCAGCTTTTCTATATCATACTCATTCTGGGACATTTGTGGGAGGAATGGCAAATGAGGTTGCTACACGAATGGGATTTTTTTTTCTCATTGAGGAAGAATGATTCCTTCATTTTTTTGCTATTACTAAAATAAATTCAATTATGTTAAATTCAAGAGAGATATAACCCATTAGCAAAATGAAAAAAACAAGACTAGAGGTAAGAAGACCAGGTAGAGACAGGAAGTCCAGAGAAGAGACAGTAAGAGACATTGGCGGTGGCAGTAGAAAGGAGGGGGATTTCAACTATTTGCAGAAAATAAAATCCACAGTCATTGGGGGTTTATTAGCTAGGGGTGTTGAGCAGGAAGAAAGAGTCTAAAAAATGACTCCCAAGATTTCTGGTTTAGGAAACTGGTTTAGGTTGGCTAGTAGTACAACCTACTAGAAAAAGATCTAAGAGCTGGTTGCCTTTGTATCTTGATTGAAGGATGGAAGGAAGGGAAATGGAGATAACAGTAAAGGTAAATTGAGCATAAACAGTATACTGCCATGAATATTAAATATGCTGCTGAGCAAAGTAGGAAACAGAACAATCACCCCAGAGCCACATTGCCTGGGCTTGAATCTTGGCTTCGTTACCAAGTTGCTTAACTGCCTGTGCCTCATTTTATCACCTGTAAACTGGGGACATACCAACAGTACTTATCTTTTAGGGTTATAGTGATGAGCGTTTTTAATAATAGATATAAAGCAGAATGGTGCCAGGGCTACAAAAGGTACCTAGTAATGGTGAGATATCATTATTATTATCATTGTTTTTATTATTATCTATGGTCTATTATCATCTGTTGATACCTCTGGTGGAACTAAAAGAGGAACATTAGGAATTGGATGTAGATCAATGTAAACTGCTGTATGGATGTGTTTGCATTTTTAACAGACAGGCGACAACCCCAGTGAGTGCCATCCTAATAATAAGTGTTGTGCCATCCTAATAATAAGTGTTATCTCACCAGGATCAATGTTCCTAGGGAGGTGGTACACTGACTCCAGCATATGACGTGGTTAAATCCATTTTGGAATTGCTATTTTTAAGCCGGTGGGTAAACCACAAAACAAAAACCCCTCCGTAACTTGCATTATTTGAACACCCACCTCACTCCTAACTTCCATCTAAAAAACCAAACTGATCAAAGGGCTTCCATTCCGCTGCATGGCACTTCAATCCCGCTCTTCTCTGCAGTTATGAGTACAAGCCTTAGGCATTCCATGTTGCAACGAAATATATATTACACGATTTTAAAGGTTATGTTAGGGTTATCTGCATTTTTAAATTACAGTAATCATATTTCAATTTATGGTTTGTGTTAAGAAATTATATCAGTACATGTTATTCATCAAGTACAGTCACCATCATTGAAATCTACCATAAGCCTGAGGGTGTTGGAATAAGCTCTCCAGGTTGATAAACGCTGCCCCTATAATGACACCGGCAGTGAAATCTGTAAGAAAGAAAAAAAAAGTTAAATTAGTAAAATAGGATATATACAGATAGATTTTAGAAAACACAAAACTTCAAGTAGACCCCATGCACTGTATTGGTAATTTAAAGGCACATTCTAAAGATGGCATCACTCTAGGAGACTACATGCAATTAAGTCATGCAAATAGCAGAAATCATTTAAATATGAGGTTTTGTGTAGCTTTAGATTTTGTTTTCTAAAATAAAAAGTCTGTATTGTTTTAGTCACAATGCAGATTGTGTTGGGTTAGTCACAAAAAGTCCCTGGATGCCCGTGAGAGAAACATAACTGACACATCATTTAACCCTCATATAAGACAGAAGCCTTTATCTCACATGAGATTGCAGACATTTCTGAGTGCTGACAGGCACTGCAATGCTGCTACTGAAGGTTCCCACATGACAGGGAAACATAAACCTTGTCATTAACTTTGATATGATAAAAATGAGGAGAATACACTCCAGGATTAACCATCAGATTCCTTAGCTCTTTCTGTAGCTATTTGTAAACAAGTACAGGGCTAAATATATATAAATAAGGTAAAGACATTAGGAAATATTAAAGAAATGACTCACAAGCAGATCTTTGCATATATGCACACTTGCTTTATGGAAAAAGTCGCTGTTCAATAGGGGAGAAAATTATTTTTCCCAATGAATGGTGCTGAGTCAGTTAGATTAAGAAAGAAACAGCATGAAGGCCTATTTAGCCTGTAAGAGAAAAAAGGAGATAGACACTGGATGCTGTCAACCCATTCCTGAGACTTACATGGGCACACAGAAGTGAAGTGTGTCTTCATAGTATTTGCCCTCGGGGCAGTTGCAGCCCTCCGCGCAGTCGTCGTTGCACTGCTCGGGGGAGGAGAGAGAGATGCAGGAGCGGCGGCAGAAGGCGGAGCAGTGATGGTACAGCATCCCCTCCTGGCACACCACCCCTGAGGACAGAGGGCTCAGCTGAGAGAGATTGCCACAGAGCAGGGAAGCATTTTGTGTTCAACTATAGGTCTATGGTAGGTGTAAATCACGAAAAAAAAGATACCGGGCATCAATGAACCTAGAATATTACAGAAGCCTGTAACATAAATGAATGAATTAACTACAATCTTTGCCTCGATAGAAGTAGAACAGAAAAATAAAATTTCTACTTTGAAATATTTTTGAGTGAGACATTCTATAACATTCTTTAATTGCCTGTGCCATAGTTTTTAAACTAAGGTATTTTATTTTATATGTCTGAATAAAATTCCTGTCCTTGCATTTCAAATCTATTTGGTATCTATAATTAACCCAGTTGCTAATGACTAGAAAGGAAACAAAGGGAAGGCTGAATATTATAGGCATGCCCAGTGAGGTTTGGGTGACGTAGAGAAAATGGTTACCTGTCAGTCATACCTGGGAGCAAGTCATCGGCCAAGTTGAGCATGGCCACTACAAGGGCACAAAATCTGAAATACATAAGCTCTTGAACAAAGGAATTCCTTCTCTTGCTCTCTTGGGCTCTTGTTGCAGGGGGTGTGCTCTCACCCTCCTGCATTTGCTCATGGCCATGTGGACCCCACACACATGGCCTGATGGACTGGAACCAGCCTGATGTTACACTGGACCCAGCTCCACAATGGAATAGGAACTCTGGACACTGGCTTTGCTTTCAGCTCTGCTAAGGGAAATGGGACTTTGCAAACCGAGGAATGTAATTCCACACAAATAAAGCTTCCTACCACATCTCATACTCTTGTGGGGGACCTCCAGAAATGCTTATTCCAGTGGTGCCTTAAGAACCCCACTCTCACTAGCAAAGGAGAAAGGCCATCCACACAATTCTCTGATAACATATTGACTGCTCTGCTGACATCGTCTTCTTCATGGCATTATTTCAGCATTACCTAAGTAAACTTTTAGCCTTCTACAAATAAAACAAAACTTGACTTTATTGATTCATATTTATAGCTCTTATTTTTTGCCTTCTTAATCATGTTTATAATTTTTTCTAAACCCTTCCAATTTTTCTCTAGACCAAACTGAACTGATTAGAGTAGGCAAACTAAAATAACCTAAAAAACAAACACCCAGAAAATGCTGGATAAAACATAATTGAAATTATGTTAAATATATCATTGATCTTGTGAGAAAAAAATGGGGGGGGGGGAGGCCGGAGGATGAAGGGATGAGTAACATCCCTTGATGCCAGAAGTGAAGAGGGAAATAATATCCAGAAATTTGAGTGGCAGACAGGAGGATCAATCTATTGGATTGAGCTCTATGTGGGAATAGAAAATGAAACTAATCCTTTCTGGGGCAAGGAATTGGGAGACCTTTTACTTGGACTCTCAAAATCACTCCATCCTCATTTGCAAGGATGGACTACAGCAGAGCCAGCAAACTTTCTGTAAAGGGCCAAACTGTAAATAGTTTCCATTTTTCAGGACATACAGTCTCTGTCACAATTACTCAACCCTGCCCCTGTAGCTCAAAAGCAGCCACAGACAATGTGTAAACAAATGGGCAAGAAACTTTATTTACAAAAACACAGGAAGCCCAAGGGTGTAGTTTGCCAACTCCTGGACTTGAAATCTACTCTTAATACAGGAAGATGCTAGGAAAGCAGCTGTAATTCTATGGGTGTCTGTGATGAAAAAAAGTCTCTTCTGAAAAATAAAAATCCCATATATACATCCTGCACAGGTGTGTTATATGAATTTACATTACTTGCATATTTACACTATCATTCTTAGAAAGCCCAAGCTAGGAAAATAACATCAACACTGGCCAATAAGCCCTTTGGAGTGACAGGAAAAAGCTTTGTGAAACCACTGTGGGGCTGGAGAGGTGGAGGAAATGATATTCTTGAAATCCAAAGGATTCTAGTAGAGGGAGGCAGAGCCCTAACAAAGATTAGCTCAGAAAAATATTATAGAACAAATAGAAAAGGAAACAATCTACCGTGAATGAGAACAGCAGACACCATAACCATGAGGACTAGAGCCCCAGGAACTTGAGACGATAGTTGGCTGTTGCATAGCTTGCCTGTCTAATTACAAATCAGCTGCGTCACTAGAACACATAATGCTTTCCTATATTTAGATATGACATTTCTATTACGTATTTCAAATAATCTAAGTGTGTTTATATCAAAAAATAGACAAAAATTATTGATCTTAACCAACACATCTTCAATTTTAAGAAACAAGGTACTTCATTTTTTTTAAGCTTGTACATGATAATAATATTTCAAATATCTTAAGGGATATTAACTGTCCACTTTAAAATAGTGAAAGCAGTAATTACCAGTGCAAAAAATCTCTAAAGCGTTATGTGATCGTTTTTATGTGTGCTATTGCCGTCATACTCACCGCAGAATGAAATGTGAGCCCTGAAATCAACGGTAACGCCACGCTGGCCACAGAGGTAGGCGTAGTGGGCGAGCGCATTGCACAGGCAGAGGCTTCCACACTTGCACGCATCGTGGCGGCACAGCTGATAGTACAGCCCGGGGCTAATGTAGAAGTGGCAAGGAGCAAAGAGTTCTTGGTGGATGACATCACAGTGTGCTGCGTATGCAACTAACAGACAAAGAGCCCCATCAGCACCTCGTTTACCAGTTGGGATCTTAACCTTAAGTATCACGTTCCAGAACTAGCCAGGATTCTTGTTTTCCTAGAAATACACTGTATTGCACATTACTTTTAATAAGAGCCAGTATTTTTAGCTTACATTTTTTGTGTGTTTTGTTGTTGTTGTTTTGGTTTTGTTTTGTTTTTGGTAATATTAGTGACAGCACTAAATTCAGTAATAATTTAGGGGGAGAAAGTTCTGTTTTACCTGAACAACATGAGTAGCAGAAGGGCTGCTAGCCTCAACCACCCCATTGCCTGAGAATCATCTTAGGAAATCACCCCAACTCTACTATAAAGAATTGGTGAGCAGTGGGAGGCTTATCTCCAGACATCCATCCACAATAAAATTGGTGCCATGTTGCGGATGTTATGGCAACTCCCTGGAATATATAATTATCCAGGAAAGTTTGGGAATCATCTCATTCCAATAGAGTCTCTGAGGTGAATGGTAATGTGGCAGATGCCACAAAGTCATTGCACATAATGTCTGCATAGGGCACAGTGTTGGATAAATTAATCTATGGATGCATGAATAAATAAGTAATGAATATAAAGTAGGGATTGGAACATATGGTAAAGGCCATGAGATATAACTGCCAGGCCTTTTGGGTGAGGAGGAAGCCTGTGTAATTACTTCTTAAAATTTGTTGACTTTTCACTTGAGAATGACTGATCAGATAGAATACTTTATGGGTATAACCAAGTTTGACCAAACAATCTAGATCCCACCTTTCTGAAGAAAGGCTACATGATTCCTTGATGTAGTGAACCCAGGTTGCACTGATTTCCTCACAGCTAAAATTAATCAATCTTTGAGATGTCATTGTCTTTGAGAGACCAGATGAGCTGCCAGAGATCAGAATGTTTTCAAACTAATGAAATATACTAAACTTATTTTGTTGAGTTTTTTAAATAGTTTATTATTGGGAAGGTAATGCATGGTAGTCATCTGAGTATTATATTTTTGCATTGCTATGACTATGTATGTGAAAACAAATGACTTAAACTCTAACAACATGCTGTTGGCATGCATACTCCCCATCCCCAGAAGTTCCAAAACAAAGCAATACGTCAATAAGACTTTTGTTGTGTGCCCTAAGGATTTGCAGATTTAAAAATATTTCTAATGACATTAAGTAAAAGGGTGACTCAACAAGATCCTTGTGAAAAAATATCCTTCAGAATCCATGTCAGAGTTATTGATTTTTAGCCATTTATTTTCCTTTCTTTGGGGATTTTTCTGAATTTACCTATTTGCTTTTTTTTAATAGTTCATGGCAAAGGTGGAGAGGATAATATCTAAACTATATATCAGAGAAGATGTGAGATATAGTGATAAAAGTCCTAAAAGTATATAACAAAATGGTATGTAATAGAAGAGGTAAAGAAAAGGAAAACTGAATTTATCAATTGTACTCTACTCCAACTTTTACATGTTATTAAAATAATTAAAAATAAAGTTGCTGCAGTATCAAGGAGGGAACTGAGAAAGTTAGAAACAAGCTGAACAAAACTAATTGAAGAAGGAGTAGACCTATTAATAGAAAGTTAAACACAAAATGGGGGAAAGTGCTGTTAAATGGGAGATGAAAGTATTCAACCAGAAAGACCAAAAGGCTTTAGTGTAGTTTTATTATTATAGATAGGAGAAATGACCAAAGAGATGAACAATCTCCTTCAAGTTTGGAAGTTGGCTTAGATGACATGACAGCACTAAAAGCAGCATTATCTCGTTTTTTTCTAGTACACTCAAACTATAAGTTAATAACAAGGACCGTATAACAATCAACAGAATCCTACCAAACAACCCCTACAAAATCCAGAAATCATAATGGCTTCTCCTGGGTACTCAACCAATATTAATAATGAATTTTTAAAAACCAAACAAAAACAGTAAACTAGCCAAAATAATTAAAGAAACAAATTTTTAAAGATTGAATCTATTTAAGCATGCACACTTTTTTTCACAGTGATTTTATGAAAATAATAATATGTCTTTTTTTAATTAAGCAGTGAAATAGCTGTTTACATGGTTTTTTGTGACTTTAGCAAAAAAAAAAAAAAAAAATACAGCCAAAAACTCTTGGCGTGTGAGTTGTGCTGTCACTGCAAATTGCAAACCTGGAGCATGACCATCTCAAATTTTTGCACGCTTGATGGCACAAAGCTTCCTTGGATCACTGACTTCCTACTTATGAAACCATAATAAAATCTGTGAGTAGGAACTCGTAATGTGATAGAATAGACAGGAGAATCCGCATGAGCTGTCATACTATGGAACTGAAGTCAAATATCCTAAGACTATAACAGCATTATTAGAGATTTTCCAGAGATTTTTTTTCTTAAGCATTTAAATATTCTGAATGCTCTAAAATGCTAGCTCACATTTGGGAAGAATTGGGAGATTTCTAAATACTCAAAGTAAATAAATGTATGCATGCAAAGTAGTAAATAAAATAGTTATTTTGTGGAGTTCTTTTTTAAAATAACCTACATTACATAAAGAAACATATGTAAAGGCATAATATTAAACAAAAATACACAAGGAATGGCATAGATATTATCCTAATGAAAAAAATCAGAATTTAAAATCACTCTTAAAATTGCTATTTATTCCCCTAAGTTCACAAGTTGAAAGAAGGACTTACTGTTTTGTTGATTAATGTTACAGGGGTCCACCATAGGAACATGAACAGGTGCAAAACAAGTGGAGGAAACTCTCCAGGCATTCGCATGAAGTTGTGGTGTGCCTTCTATCATGCCTGACGGAGAACTAGAAGCAAAGGTAATATTCATCTTAGTCTCTCCCATTCATTTCTTTTGTTCATAGTCTTTAAATAGTGAACAAAAAGAATGCTATTTTTTAATTTATAAAGAAATCTTTTTAGAACTTAAAATGTTCTATTATTTTTTAAAATATATGTGGTATTAACTTACTGTTATTAAAACTTTACAAGGTGTCAAGTTTGGACATAAATGGTTTTTATTTAATAATCATCTCAGCTTCATGGGGGAATAAAAGCCATTATCCCCCTTTAGAAAGAAAGCAAAGCAGAAGCTCAGATAACTATTAACATTCACTCAGCTGATAAGTGTCACAGTCAAGTAGCCAAGATTCAAATCCAGTTCTCACTGATTTAACGAAACATCACATAACCAAAATGTTAATGTGTGGGAGGTTTAGAGTGTATGGAAAGACAAAGAGATGGGTAGTTCACATGGTTCTTTTCAGAGAAAATACAAATGTTCTAAAGAATAAATAGTCTATAATTCTGGTTCGATATTTCAATTTCCATATGAGGCCTGAAATGCCTGAAATACTAGGTTCCATCATGACGTTGCGCAAACAAACCAAATGAAAATTGAGGAAAAATGGTATAAAAGGCACCCTGCATGCAAGTTTGCTCATTTCTTCAATTCCCCTCAGCAAACCAAAATGGAAGAGAAACATCTACCTTTCTGCAGTCAGGCTGATAAACCACAACAATGTTTAATAACAAAACACTAAAATGCCCCTCCAGCAGCCATCAAGATTTATTAACTCATCAGCTAATATTTAGTATTGGACACTATTGCCAGCCACTGTCACAACTGCTCAGGGAATCAGATTAGACAGAGTTTCCTTTAGGGAGCTTTGACTAAGCAGAACTTGACTAACTCAAGTTCTAACTGCATCAGTTGCTACAACATGGCTAAATGGTAGAGGGGCTTTATCTTGGCTCTCTATAGTTTCCTAATAAATTAACTGCCTTGGTTATTATTAAGCTCAGACATCATTAACTATATTAAGCTTCTCACCACAATGAGAAAGGAGAAAAAAAGGAGCTGCCCCAGTCATTCCACAGTGCCCATCCCTGTCCCCACCCTTCCCCCTTTTCCTTTCTTTTCCTATTCCTCAAAATTAAATCATTCTGAAATTGTAAAGCATTATAACAAACACCTAATCCAAATCTCATTTTGTCCAAATGAGAACACTGAAACCCAAAGAAATGGTATGACTTGCACTAGATCTTCCCATTCTTGCCTTTCCTCCCTCTTCATTCCTCCAAAAGACAATAGAATAGGTCAAGGTGATGGGTGTAGTCAGAGTTCCCAGGGGGAACTGACTCAGAGCTTGGCTCTCTTATCTCATTGAGTTCACTTAAAACAATAAATATAATAAATAATTAGGAATTACACTGTAGACCCTTTTTTCTTTTTTCTTACTGCATTTCATTTTATAAAATAACCTTTCGGCTCACCATAACTTACTATAACAAGGCATGCAAAATAAGAGTCCAAGTAATTAATATTTTCCATTCCACTATATTTGCAGATTCTCATTAACATTTGTGAAGTAAAGGATTTTAACTGCTTATGCTTGGAAAGCCAAACAATGTTAGAATGTTATCTCTAACTCTGAAATATTATCCTGCACTGTTATCACGCCTGAATGTTTAAACATAGAGGAGACTGGTGCCTTAGGAGGAGGGAGACAGATCCGCCATCTGCTAAACACTGACTGCTAACCCATTCTGATAAACAAAGAAGACAAAGAGGCTTAACATCTTTTCTGCACATCTTAGCTAAGCTACTTAAAATATCACTTGTGAAACAGAAGATATATATATAAAGATATCAATATTCTGACCTACAAATAATGAAACAAATAAAAAATCTAAATAACCTAAAAATAATTAATCACACAGAGACAAGATAGGAATTTTCATTTGAAATTTAAATATTTAAATGCCAGTTCTCCTTTCCCATTTTAATTCTCTTCTTGGTGCCCCATTAGAAGTCCTACCTCTATTCAGTTCAACTAGCTACTGCATATAATATTCTACACTAGTTCCCAAGAGTACAAGGGTCGAGGATGTGATTCTTAATCTCAACGACCTCACAGTTTTAAATAAAAACCAGAAAGATAAATGACAAATTTTCATAATAACAGAATCAAAATTAACTTTGTCTGGTGTGACATGAACCCACTTTTTGAAGCAAATGTCTGAGTTGAGTTGAACTATAAAATAAGAGCTCATGAGAAAGATTAGGAGGCAGAAAGAACCCCAAGCAGGAGGAATACACAGAATTGTTTTTTTTAAATGGTATTTGAAGAATGACTTCTCCATAAAACATTCCCTGCCTACCCACCCCACACTCACCTACTCAAAATTCCTGCTGGGCTTCTAGCCATGACGACACAACTCAACACTTAACTCTTTGAAATTACCTCAGTATTTATGTATGTATTGTTGATTAACACCTTGCCTAGAACTAATTATTTCTTAAAGGCTGTTATCACCTCCCAATCTGCAATACAGGCTCCTTGAGGATGGGAACCCTATCATACTACTTCAATTGCCCCACCACACTTAGCATGAATGCTCAAAGCATCTACATTAAATTATATACTGTGTCTCTTCACATGTAGGTAGCAGTGCCTTGTGAATACAAGGGGTACAGATGTATTTTATTGCTTTTCTTCTGATTAAACACCAACTACCACAAAATCCAACTAAGGTGCCAAAATGCTGCTTTAGAGGTATCATTCATACTAAAGGATTTCAATATTCTTAAAGTATGATTTACTATTGTTAATACAAAATGATATTAATATTTTTTAAAATATTGTTAAGCTTGATAGGTGGTGGGAAGGGTATAACAGGTAGTTATTCTGTGGGTTAACCCACAGGCTCTGAGTCATGCTATCTAAATTCAAAGCCCAGCTCCACTCTATTTGAGCTAAGTGACTTTGAGCTATTTATTTGACACTTTTTGGCCTCATTTGGTTTTCTTATCAATAAAACAGAAATGCTAATCTGTGGATTGCTACAAAATTTAAATATATGGTGATCCATGTGAAGCTCTTGGAACAGAGATGACTAAGCCATATTATTAGTTAAGTAAACATCTTTAATGAAAGAATCTCTATCCCCTAAATTACTAGTTATTAAATCATGTTAGCTACAGAGAAATCATACTTACAGAAAATCATCCCTTATATTGCCATTAAAAGTGCCACATAGACCTAGCGTTCTTCTTTTCCATGTACTGGTGAGCTGAATATAAATTCTTTCCCCATCTATAGCAAACAGAATCTTTAAACCAAATGTGGTTTTTAGAAGAATAAATAAGGATGACAGAGTTTGAATTTCAACAATTCCTGCAGGAAAAGAACATACATAAATCATCTTTGAGACTGGTAGGCAGTGTTCTGAAATGCTAGCATACAAGGCCAGGGCCCTTCCTCCAAGAGACTGGGATGTGGGGGAGGCAGGTTCCCAGCTCCTGCCCCTGTGCTCCAGGGCCAGTGTTTGCCACCTTGTGTCTGCCTTCTTTTTCCCCATTTCCCTTCTATTGCTTCTTTCTGGATCGTCAGCAGATATTTTTAATAGATTGTCAGGTCCACATGTAGTTTCAGTTGTCCAACAGCTCATGGCAGGTGGACAGTCCTCAGACATTTGAAATCTGGTCTATCTCCCTCAACGTGTGTGTGTGTGTGTGTCCCCAAACTCTAGGCCACTTGAGGTAAACACTAGGTCCCATAAACACGGTGGTCTCTACTGCGTGTAACTGAGGCTCTGGCAAAACATAGACACTCAAACGTTAGCTGGGCAGCCAGCGGGAGAAGCCTCCCCTGAGGCTGTGGCGGTGTGGGTGTCGCGCTTCAATGCCAGGGAAGCGCTCTGTTAACGCTGCTTCTTACCGGTCAGGCTGAAGCCTTGGTTAGGGCTGGTGACGATCTGTCCTCCTCGGCTAAGGGTCACTTGTTTATTAAAATCATCGTCCAGAATTAGAGTTATAGACTGAAGGCAGACCAAGCCAAGGTTCTACGTAAAAATCAAATCATCAGTTAAAGCTATGAGAGGGATACAGAGCATGGAAAGAGACGGACAGCGAAAGAGGAAAATGGGAGAAGGTTAGGGGGTGAGGGGAGCGAAGGAAGGAGGAGTGCGCACCGGTAAGAGCTGCTGGCACACGGAGGGCTTCAGCGCAAGTGATACAATAAAGCAATCACTGCACGGTCCATCTTATGCAGCCCCATTACTAATAAAATATGTCTTTCTATAGTGCATTACATATACCATATATATATTTTTACATAGAACATTAAATAATGGTTTCAATTAAGTTCCAATAATTGTTTTCCATAGCCATAGTTAAAGTACCTCTCTAAATTCATTTAAGTGATATATTAGACATTAAAAGTCAATAAAGAAAATACAAAGAAAATTATGATTCTATGTAGAGAGCTTATTCAGGCTCTGACAGTGCAAAGGAAAAAATCAAACTGGAAAATAAAGCCAATAAAGTAGTAGAAAATTTTTGCTGGAAATAACCATTTTATATTATAGCAAAACCAGAAAATTAATGATTTCTGTGAAATTTTGACTACCTGATTTAGAGAGAGGGAAGATCCAGCTGTCTTTATTTATAAATTTTTGATATGTTTATTTGAAAAAAAGACTTAAATGTTTCAGCAGGCTAAGAAATTTGTTAAATTTATTTAGAATGATATGAAACCTGTCCAATCCTATCAAAATCATTTCTTCAAAATAGTGGTTTTGAAGTAACCAAAAACTTGGTCCATTGTGTTATTATGCATGAAAAGCTCTATACATACAAATATCATTTTAAAAGAAAGAAAATGCAGTTAAATATATATTATTTAATCTAGAACATATTTGTTTTCATATTTTAATATCTTTGAAATCAGGATGCATCATATAATCAACAGTATAACAGATTAATTATCACCATTTTTTCTTTCATTGTAGTACACAGGGCAATGATGCGTCCTAGAGATCAATGGTGTCTTATTTTTGAAGAAAATAACGATGTCCATTCATGTTATCATTTTTTAAATATTTTATTTTGTTTGTTTGTTTGTTATTTATCTTCATTGTTGAAAGCATAACAAATGTCCCCCTTTTCCCACCATTCTTAACGTAGGCATAAAGTTTGAGTTGAAACAATGAACGTCTCTCTGGTCATTTTGAGACGTTCTTACCTGCTCACAGTGGGCTTTCTGTAAAGTAAGTGTGAATTTCTCTTCTCCAGTTCCTTTGACAAGGATATATTGGCACATCCCAATAAACGAATAATGTCGACCATCAAAGGTTGTAAAATGAGAATCACCGACCACAGAGCATTGAACTGCCAAAACAAACAAACACAAACAAACCAAAAAACACAGAATAGAGTAGAGAGAGGAAAGGAAGAGAAAGAAATTATGTATTCTCAAAAAAGCAGGTCAACTTAGGGCAAATAATCATGCATCAAAAAGAATAGCTAAAATATTTTAAATTAATTAGTTTGACAAACTTACTAAATTATGTTATTCAATTTCATGTTTACTAAATGATAGCTCTTTCACATATATTTTAGGTTCTGTAATATTTTTACTGTTTTAATAAGTTTTTACCAAAATTACCTGCTCAGAGTTATCATTTATTCAATTTTCCATTTATCCTCTGACTATCTGGATTTATAGATCAATACATCTCCCATTATATATGAGATGACCTCATAAAAATCGGTGCTATCTTTATCCTCAACTTCAAAAAAACTGAGACATTTTTTGATTGCGGGGGTTGGGGAAGTGGAGGTGGAAGAGGGCAGAGGGGGTATAAATGGTGATGGAAAAAATAAAATAAATAGGAAAAAAACAATTTAAAAGATTACCTGGACAGTCATGCTCAGTGCAGTTCCAAACACCACCAACACATACACTAAACAAAATGATAAAATATAAATCTCCTGGTATAGAGAAACTGTATTGTTTGCATCAATGTATTGACTACTGTATCAAAATAATCATGTTTATAGGCTCAGAATAATCTCATCTGAAAAACATCTCTTCACAAGTTCAATTGACTGATAAATTTGTGCTGGCCAGCAGCTAAATTATTTATTGTGTGTCATACTGGAAAATCACTAAAGATGACACAAAGTGAGTCCTAATCAAACAGAGAACTTCTTTTTTTTATGTCCTTCGCTCATTGCTTAAACTAAAAAAGGTGACACACGAAAAAAGTATTTGCCTATATCATTAAAGAAATACACATAAAGAGTTCAGATTCATAAATTAACTCATCTACTACAAATTAAGAAAATTGGTTCTGAGGATCATCAGACATTAAAGAGAAAAAAGACATCTTCTTATGTAACATAAATTTTGCCTCCTACCATCAAAAAAGATTCGTTTTTGGAGGACAGAAGCAGTCTCTGAAAGGCAGAAACTCAAATCAGTATTTAATAACAGGGTTAGTTATCCAATTGCATTTCTGTTATGTACACTGACACCCAAGAGGAAGGATCCTGATGACATTTGTATCTTTTATTTTATTTTTTAGGACTGAACTGGAGGGAGTACGCTTGCCTACAATAGTCCTAGTTAATTTAATAAGAAATTCTAAATGTCTCTAATCATGGCCAAAAATCTGGCAACATGGAGAGTCACTTTCCAAAGTACTCAATAGAAAAGGTCAGGAGAACCATTAATTCTAAGAGTAAAAGTATGTGCAAATTAGTGATTAAAATCATAAGAAAATGCAACATAGGTAAAGATTTTATGGCATTACCAAGGGAAGCGAGAAGAATTACATTATAAAAGAATGTGCAGATGTTCCCCCACCCCTGTACCGCCTTTAAATAAAATACAAACTGAGTCTTGGAATTTTTGGAAGAAAATCAGTAATAAGTATATTCTTTTAAACATATGTCATGTAAAGTTGTCAACTAGCCAGGCACCCAGAAATATTTGGCTGTGCATTGATCACATACCATTCAGTGCATTCTTGTTCAATTCTAGAACCAACTGAATAAGCTAATCCATGAAAACTACATGGGCAATTTTCCAAGGAGATGCAAGTCCCATTTTCCATTATGAGGCCTATTTAAGAAAAATACATATCAAATTCTCAAAAGAAATCATAAATATTTTATTCTTTGAATATAATAATTTAACCAACTTTTACTAGTCACTTGCTTACACTAGATAATGAAATACAAATTTCTTTACTTTCAAGGATGTTACATATATCCTTGCTCTATCTCAATCAGTAGCTACCTTGTAAGTATCTATCTACTGCAGTGATTTTCAACTTTCTTATCCCATGACTCGCCATCAGAAACTCAAGCTTCACCACACACAATGAAGTCAACTAAGGAAATATATTCTTGGTTTAATCTCTTTCATCTCAAAATGGGAGATTTACACCATTGTCACACGTATAATAAATAGCCAGGCAGTGCTACTCAAAGGGCAAGTACAGTGGAAATGCGTTTGTTACTTCTCTCTAATGAGCAAGACGGTGCAACCAGAATGTAAATGAACTGTGTTACTAAGCACACTGTTTCACGCAGCTGACCTTTTTTCTGAGTAGGATTTTCTAGATGAAGGAAGCATTGACATATTTTGGTGCATTGATTTATATTCTGGTACAAACTCCTTGTCTCATCAGTGAATGGTAACAAACAGCTAGGTCTGGCACTGGTCCAAGATCATACTCAGTAGCACAAACAGAACAATGGACTGAGGTCAACAGATCTGGTTTCAAGTAGTCCTCACTCATATTAACTATATGACAGTGGTAAAATCACTTAACATCTCTGGGGTTCTATTTTTTTAATCTGTAAAAATAAAAGAGTTTGAGTCAATTCTTAGTGTTATTTAAAAATGTCAATTGGTATAGGAGTCATTCCTAAATACAAATCCCGTCTGTATCACTTGCTATGTTACTTCTAATTTCAAATATTAAAGCTATATCAGGACTAAAATCCTGTACTGCCAAAATTTGAAGGGTTTTTTCCTAAAATTGCTTTCATAAATTATTAAGTATTTTTAAATATTCAAGAGAACAAAAGATTTGCCATGGGTAACGTCAGGACTCTAGATTCCAAATTTCCTGGGAAATTTACAAAGCAATAAGCCTTGTATTAGAGAAAAGCAGCCTTTTCTTCTAGTCACTTCAAGGACCAAATCCTACAAGGGCAGAAAATTGCAACAGCCCTAATATTCTGGGAGAGGATGTGGCACCATGATTCTCACATCACAAGATGCTATTTTCCATGAGTAGAGACATAATTTCTTTCATGAAACACTTACCATCTGGGCAGTAACATCCATCAAGACAGTGGAGATCGCTCCCAAGACATTGTTTCTCAAATGTGCAGGTGGTTGGGCAACAACTGATACAGTCCCGATGGACAAAGCTATCATCACATTTATCAGCTGAAATGGGCAAACATGGGAGCTGTAAGTCAACTTCATTCACCTCAAAAAGATTAATATTTCAAAAAGTTTGCAAGTTTACCAATGTTATTGCATCAATAACAAATCCTTGACATTCATCAGTTTTGAGTACTTGGGGAAGTTTTGAATACTAGAAGAAGCCTAAAATTAGCAAAAGTGCACAGGGCTTAGAAAATGATAAAACATACTGCATGCTGGAAAGTCATCTCTCCAGTCTTGAATAGGGTAGCCAGCGTGGGAACAGGCTCTAGCATACTCGGTGGCTGCTCGACAGTAGGTATCATCATCATCAGTTCTGGAAAGTGAAAAGACAGAGCCAGAGTCACACTGGAAATACTGCCAGAATCCACATCTTTGAGCTCCTGATCTCTAGAAATGTTTAGTATATGGTGAATATTCCAATACTAACTGATGTCAGTATGTACGTAAAATATTACGTATAATAATGCAAAAAAACAAACGAACATGGGGTCCCAGCTAAAAAGATGTATGTAAATTGTCTTCATCCAAGTCTGAAATTATTTGACCACTTTTCTTTTGATTAAAGTGTGTCCCTATACTGAAAAAGATTTCTATTTTAATTCTAGCATTCTTCCCAGAATACTTGTATATATTTTTTGGCTCCCACACAAAGCATCCCAGACCTTTTAGAATTTAACAAATCCTATTACAACAGATAAAATTCCATCACAACAAAAGCACCAATAAAAAAATTATTTCAATGATACCATGTTCTTTATAGTCCATGTGCTGGAATAAAACCAATACTGATAATCTACAGCACTTTTGAAAGACTGAATAAACAGCATTTAACTTAAGATTTAAAAAAATTTTTAAATTCTTTCAAGTTTAAATTACTAAAGTGAGTTACCAAAAGTAAATAATCTCTAATTGTTTTTTATAATAACCTTAGAAGGTCCCCCAAACAAATATAAGAGGTCAGCTAATTCCCAAAGCAAATTTGCATGGTACCTATAAACTAAGCAGGGTTTATAGTAATGTAGTAGGCTTGTTTTTCAACCCAATTCAAATTCAAAATTGAATAGTTAAATATCTTCCAAGATAATGACCTTAAGAATGTTGTACTTTGTGAAGCTTAGCATTTTCAGTATCTCTGCTGTAAAAACCACCCATCTCATATTGCGCCTGTCTTGTACTACTGTAATTGGAGGCAGGCAGATTATCTAGTCCAATTAACTGAGCTTTAGAGGGAAAAGGGGGCTGAGCACAGAAACTTCAGAAACTCAGAAAATATCCTAAACCTCCAGCCAAGAATAGTCTCTGAAAAACAGGGTAAGCAAAGATTATTCAATGGCTAGAAAGACATGAAGTTTATGATTTCCCTTCAAATATGTTCATTGCTTCCTATAATTAATAGAGGCTTTGAAAGTTAACAAAGTAAGTGAATATTGGTTTTCCAACCCAGTGCAACCATTATTAAAATAGCTACCATTTATTAAGTGTCTACGTTACTCTAGGATCTGTGCTAGGCCCATTACATATGGCACCGCATGAAAACTCACAATAATCAGGCAAGAAAGAAATTATTATCCCAATTTACTGAGGGAAAATGAGTCTATTTTTCTATTTTGGAATGTAAACTTCAGGAAGAGAACCGAGCATTAAGGAACAGCTGTCTTTAAATCAATCGACTTTGTTGTAGCAGAACTAAAAACGTTTTGTTGCTGGTAGGTTTATCATTCTCAGAAGCAGAAACAGGGCTTCAGTTCAACGACTGACATGTATCATTCTTCAAATTTCAACTGAGATGTCGTCTCCTCTGTGGAGCCTTCATAGGCACTCCCTGATAAATGAGCAATTCTCTCCTGCACATCGCAGCACTTTGCATTTAGAGCATGTGCCATTGCTGGAGACCCGTTTCTGTGCCCCATTAGCATCTGAGTTCCCAGGACAGGGTCCCTGTCTAAATTGTTTATTTCTCCAAGGTGTGACACAATGCTCAGTTCAGAACAGATGCTCAGAAAATATGTATTGAATCAAATTTAATATACTATAGTAATTCAAGCAGGAAACTAATTTGAGTTCAGCAGATTTATGATTCTATTCTCATGATATAGGGTCCTTGTGATGCAGTCTCCTAATATATATGAAGAGACTCTCTGTTAGGGGAAAAAAACTGTAGATGGGTCTAGTCCTGGATGATATACTGAGAGAAATGAAAGGCTAACTCTGGTAGCTTCTCACTTCCAGTCTGTCAATTATCACTTACTCGATTTATAATGCCTTTCTTTTTGTATTATATGTCTGCTTTGCCCTGAAATCTGGCCTGTCTACCTCAAACATATCTCTTCAAGTATCAGATAAGTTCAACCATTAAAAGATGTTTCTCCATCCTATTTTTATTTGTCCTGGAGAAAGCAATTTGGTCTCAAAATCCAAACCCTAAAGATATCAAAATGTCCTATGTTAATTTCTCAGCGCTGAAATATCAGATAAAGAGAGTGGGGACTCTTCTTTTGTCCCTAGTTCCCTCTTCTTCTCCTCAGTATTAAAACCTCCCAGTTTTTGTTGGGCATATTGAGGCCCAGCCAAAGAGAACATTTCCCAGTGGCCCTTGCTTTGAGGTGCAGCTGTGTTCCTAAGTTCTGGCCAAAGGGTTTCAAATTGGAGTGTGCATGAGGCTTCCAGGTCACTTCCTTAAAAAAGCTGCCAGCCCTCTACATCCTTTACTCCCTCCCTAAGGGCTAAAACATGGACATGGTAGTGATAAGCCAGTTTTGGTCGTGAAATTGAGAATTAATACCCTGGGCTCTGGGGCCTGACATAGGAATGCTATCACTGAGTCACTGGAAAACTCAGGGAGCACACACATGGTACAAACCCAGGACCACTTCCCAGCTTGGACTTTATGTAAGAGAAATATACTTTCACAATTAAAGCAGCCAAACAATATCTTAACTAATAAATGGAGAATGACTCTTTCGGAACCGCCAAATGCTACTTCATCTCAGTCTACTTGTGAAGTGGGTGCTAAAGATAACAATAAAGGCAAATGAATAAAAAGATAACTGGAGAATGGTCCAAGAATGAGACCCTGAGAAATAAAAACAATTTTAAATTCCACATACATGGTTAAATAAGGGCCGTGGACTGCCTTTAGGGATCCTCAAAAAAGGGACTGAATGAAAAAACAGAGAAACAACAATATAGTGCTTGAATAAAAAAATAAAACCAAGTAAGGGACAGAATGTTGTAAAATACAGAGGTCAGTACCTGATAATTCAGGTGTAGGGGTAGTTCTCTCAAAGCTCCTGTGTTAGTTCAGAAATCCCTAAAATTTAGAGACTATACATATAAATAAAGATATAACTTCACTCTACTAAGAATTAACAAGTATCCTAAATAAGCTTATGTTAATACCTGAAAAATACCATTATATTAATTATTTTTGTAATAATCACCATTTAATTAAAGCAGAGTAGCTATGAATAAGAGTTTTATACCACCTCACCTTCCCTCTTTGTTCTGACTTTTGATAAACTTAAATCTCTTAACAAACTACCCAAGATGCCATTTAAGTAGTTTTACTCAATCAAAAATTAGTTTGGTCCTTGACAACAAAGTTCCCATATATTGTTTACACTTCTTGAAATTCTTTTAAAAATAGGGATTTATTAAAATTTCATGAGATATTCTTTTTTTTTTAACCCTCACCTGAGGATATTGTTTCCATTGCTTTTTAGAGAGAGTGGGAGGGAGAGAGAGAGAAAGAGAAATATCAGTGTGAGAAAGACACATCAGTTGGTTGCCTCCCCAACAGGCCCCAGTGGGGGGCCGGGGATCGAGCCCGCAACCAGGGTACGTGCCCTTGGCCAGAATCAAACCTTGGGCCCTTCAGGCCGACACTCTAACCACTGAGCCAAGCCAGCCAGGGCTCTTGAGGTGTTCTTGAACATTCAAGATTTCTAATAATATACACTTGGTAACTTAAAACAAAAATAATAGAAAGGCCTTCACTTCAATAATGGGCAGTTTTTAGTGAGATCTCCATTAATGATCATATTATGGTGAGTCTCACTGAATTTGTTCCCTAGAAACCATCTAGTCTAGGTATTCTTAACCTGGGAGAGAATGTAGGAGCCTGAGACCTTGGGTGGGAAAAATTAGTATATGTTTATTTTCACTAATCGCCAACTTAAATTTAGCATTTCCTTCAATTGTACATGTAGGTAACATATCACAATGTTCTCAGCAGTATCTTGGACTATGTCACCAATGTATTTCATGTGTCATTTTCTTATGTTTTCATTTCTCATTGTAATTGTTGCAGCTATCTCAAAATATTATTTATATTCATTACTATGTCAAACTACAGTAGTTATTAGTCCTGAAATACATATAAAAAGTTCATGTATCAAAAACTCATCTCTTTTGCTATATAGATAACTATTTCAATAAAGTTTCCTTTGTACACTTATGTGTTTTCTTTTGTGCATTCAAACATCATTTTGAAAAACAGTCCTACAGACATCTCTAGATTCCCAAAAGGAATCAGTGGCATAAAAAAAGTATTTAAGAATTGCTGCATTCTGTGCCCGGCCGAGCGTGGCTCAGCGGTTGAGCGTCAACCTAGGATCCAGGCGATCGGGGGTCGATTCCCGGCCAGGGCACGTGCCCGGGTTGTGGGCTCGATCCCCAGTCGGGGGTGTGCGGGAGGCAGCCAATCAATTACTCATCATTGATGTTTCTATCTCTCTCTCTCCCTCTCCTTTCCTCTCTCTGAAATCAATAAAGATATATTAAAAAAAAAAAAGAATTGCTATATTCTGTTCATGCTGCTCATATAAAACAGACTGTACCTGTTATCCAGCAATTTTTTAATAGCTGTTAGCATAGTTTATGATTCACATTTCCCATTATATTTTGTGAACTGATGAGATGACTAAGTTATAGAAGTGGTTTTTGCTCCTCTTTTTGGATAAAGAAAATTTTATTTCAAATACTAATCATTTCACTTACTTGCAAAGATCATTAACGCAGCTGGCAATATATAAATATGGATCAATATACTCATGGCAGCTCAAAAAAGGAAACTGCAACAGTATCTGACACTTGAAGAAGATTGCCTGTGCAGAGAAAGATGGCAGACAACCGGACACAGTTAAGGATACACGTGTACTCTCATTTTTTCTACTGATCTAATTGCAAGACTCTCTGCTCTTACTAGGAAACTGAAGGTAATTTCTGCTTATAAATTGTAACCAATATTTTTATAACTATATTTTTGTAATGAGTGCTGCTTTTATAAAACTCATTACATTCACTATTTCTGCAATAATTTCATTTACTTAATAAGTTACTTATTAAATAAATTATTCCCATTGCAGTTACATTTTCTAAATTTAACAGTGTTTAATTATGTAGTGTTTGCACTAAAAATGCTTAATGTGAAATATACAAATACATGTGTGTTATATCCAACATGCCCAAATTTTTCACACCAAATTTACCTCAAAGGCTGGCATTCCACTGGAGCATGGATTTGGAAAATCTGAGGGTGTGGGGACACATCTGATGTCATCTGGAGTTTGCACCAACCAACTATTTGCAAACATAGCAATGTCTTCTGTATAGTCCTCTGTTTCACATAAACAGAAAAATATGTGTAATATGATCACTTTCCACAAACACACAGTTCATCAACATAAACTCTTTGGTCAAAAGTTAAGCTCAATAACTTTAGAATTATCAGTGATATTAGACCATATGGAAGTTGGCAAAAGTAGGCTTACAGTTGTTTGTATGGAAAATAATACAGTAATTAATAAATAATAATACAAGAATAAACTCTGTGTTTAGCGTATTCACAACTGTAAACCTATTTTTGCCTTTTCTGTAGCATTACTTTAGCATGATAAAAATAAATTTAACAAAGTGACAACACCAAATAAAAGTTAATATCATTGGAGAGGAAAAACTTCATTGAAGCGCCATGGCGAAGGCTTGAGAGTAAGTGGTGCAACATGCACTCCGTAAAGCATTCATTAGCCTACAGTGTGGGCTACAGAGAGGAGGAAAATACGCATAAAGCTAAGAAGCATAAGTAAAAGCTTGGTTTAATACCTTCAGAAAGCCTTCTCGTTGTATTTGACATGAGTCAGAAACTTACTAAAATTGTAGTTCCATTTTGGAGGGAAACACAGTAAAAAAAGTCTTTGTTGAGCCCTCGAGGAGATTTCAGAGGAGGTGCGCGCACACACACACAATGAAAGACTGCAAAAGACACTGGTGAACAGAAGACTAAGGAGTGGCTTTGTTTCATTGGAATATGATGGGAAACGTTTCTAAATATGTTCAGGACAGACTGTTAAGAATCCTGACACTATCTCAGCATTACTCAGAGGCAAGATGCAGGAGCTAATGTGTACACAGCAAGAGACAGCTGGAGGTGAGCACTCTGGGGTCTCTGCTCCAAATCAGATTTACATTGTTTCAGCACCTGGCCTGAGAACAAGTTTCACAATTGTGAAAACCCTGCTCCACATTCAGACAAAGGCTGAATCTCAAATCTCAAGGGCCTAGCAGAACCGAACAAGATGACATCTCCAAGTTTCATCCAAGACAGTGAGCCTCGCGCTTGAGCTTCAGGTTCTCCACCACATTTACACAGATTTACACAGCCACAGGTCTGCCTTGAAGACAAGCTACCATGTCACCAGAATCAAAAATCTCAAGCCGAACCTTTGACAGCTGCCTCTCTGTATCTCCAAGACAGGAAGGTAACATCCGTGTGCTATTACCAGTTGTTGGGAAGATTGTGGGAGTTCATCTATAAAAATGCTTTCCTTTCTTAGTGTAAAATCCCAAACTTGACTGTGGCCTGGAAGGCTTTTTTTGATCTGGACCATGCCCTCCTCCAACTCCCAGCCTCCCCCCCTAACTCACCCCAGCCCGACCCCTCCGGTGGCCTCTCCTATTCTTGCGCAGCCTACTCCAGCCTGCTGGCTTTGTGCTGAATTTAATGAGCTCATTCCCACCTGGCTCTTGCACTCGCCTTGCTCTTGCTAGCACTCCCCCCCCCCCCCCCCCCCGCCATCTTCCCTCTGCTCTCTCCTTTACTTTATTTAATCATCTGTTTAATGCGGCCTCCTCAGAGAGCATTCTTCACATGAGCTGGACTACCACCAAACACACAGTTTTATCACTCTTAACCTCCTTTTTTAATTTTTTTAATGGATGCTATTTTTCACAAAAATACATATATTTTAACTTTTCTCTTTATTTATTTTGTCTTTCACTATAATACCTACTATGGGAAAGGGGAGAGTTTACCTAAGCTGTCCTTCTGCTCTATCCCTAGGTTATTATCTGGTATATAGCAGGTGCTCAAAAATACACTTGCTAAATAAGTGAACGATTAAATACAAGGGAGTTGGTAATATTTATATAAAAGATTATTAGAGTCCTAGAGCTTTCCAATTTGGCCCACTTCATTATCTCTGATTTTGTTGGAAATGTTACACACTGAACTAAGCATGGGCTTAATTACTATATTTATTTTAAAAAGGAAAAACGGATGTTCTCTTAAAGAAAATTTATAGTCACATTTCATTTTAAAGCATCATTTTTTAAAGTCTAAAGAACCAAAAACATTTCCTAAGGGCCCACTTATTTAAACATTTATGTAAAAATTTTAATGTAACTAAACAACCAGGGCAATCCCTTAGGGTTCACTTTAATTCCAGTTTTTCAGCCACATATTTAGCTATTTTTACTACATTGTGTTAATAAAAGAGTCACAAAAGTTGGTTATTATAAGATAATTGGTGGTCTTAGAGCCTATAAAGATAAAATTAAAATGTTTTATATAGAAGGTACTACAAATAGGGTAATTTATTGTCCATATTGGGACATTTTTGAGAATGAAATGAGGCACTATTAATTATGTTGGGAAAGTGAAGGGTAAACCAGGGTTTCTATGTTAACATGTAGCTAGCTACAGACGTGAATTATGGAACCGGAACCTCAGCTAGACAACAAATTAAAATCTTTCTACATTCATAGAAATTCTGAAAAGCTTCATCTCTTTGTGAAGTCATCCCTGGTGCATAAGAATACAGAGAGAAATACAATTTTAATCACTTTTAAGAAATTATGCATTCAATGGCATTCACTTAAACTCACTGCTTCTAAAGATTTATCTAGTCAGCAAAGTACAGACTAAGTTTCCAAGTTCAGGCTGAGTTGTTTTAGCTTTAGGACCTTAAAGCTAAGGGTAATATAGCTTACATGTAGAAATTTTCTTGCATTACTAGAGTATAGAAGAAAATTAGAGGGCAGGTTCTAGTTACATTCCTATAAATTATCATAGGTTAGGGGTTTTTTTTATTACTCTGCTTTACACTGTGCAGCAAATAAAAGTGTGAAAAAGCTGAAATCTCTCTTTAGGTTCTTCCCACATATGCTCCCATTTCCTTCTTGCCTTCTGCCAGTTCAGCTGTAATTCGGTCCAATTGCCTCCTTCCAGCCTTCTCCCAGTCTTCTTATAATCTGCTAACATCCCTTGATGCCCCAGTTATCTCATTGCAAGCTACCCATTTTATGTTCCAGATTATCAAAGTTCATCGGACTCTTAATTCAAATCTTAACCTAAGCCTCTCTGCCTCTAACAAGAGCAGATGCTGTTTTCTGTCCAGACCCCCATACAACATTCCCCAGATGTCTTAGGAGAACCTTCCACAGCAGTCTTTTCTAACTCTAATATTGAGAATAGAATTGAGTGGTGTGTGTTTTTTGTTGTTGTTGTTGTTGTTTTGTGTGTGTGTGTGTGTGTGTGTGTGTGTGTGTGTGTAACTTTCACACAGAATGGAATACTACTCTGCTATAAAAAGGAAGAAAATTTTACCCTTTGTGACAGCATGGATGGACCTGGAGAACATTAAGCTAAGTGAAATTAACCAGTCAAAGAAAGACAAGTACCATATGACTTCATTCATATGTGGAATCTAATGAGCAAATTGAGCTACCAAGCAAAATAGAGACCCTCATAGATAGAGAGCAGGCTGGCAGCTGTGGTAAGGGGTGTTGGGGGGAGCGAGGTGGAAGGATTGTGCAAAAAAGAAAAAAAAAGAGGAAACTCATGGACATAGACAAGTGTGGTGATTCCAGGAGCGGGGTTAGAAGAGAGCATGGAAGGGATAAATGGTGCTGGCAAAAATTAAATTAATTTAATTTAATTTTTAAAAAGGTATTAATAATTACCAATTTAATTTAATTTTTAAAAAGGTATTAATAATTACCATTTGAAACATTCTGCTTGAATCTAAATCCCTACTCTCAAGATTCCAAGTTTGTGAGCCCTCTCCTTCTAAATCCTCAACAGGATGCACGTCATTTCATAGTGATCTCAGTACTGTACATTGATTTATATTGTGCTCACAGAATTCGAGCACTTTCAGTTACATTTCTCATTTGATCCTCACAGGATTGAAGTTCTCAGGGTCATTATTATTATCTCCATTTTACATATGAGAAAATTGTCTCCTTGGAGCCCTGCTCTATACACTACCCACTTGTGATCTAATCCTGACGATGAATTACTCATTTAGGTAAATGTTTGCATTTTAACAAGGGCTTCATAAAGAAATGTCTTTAATCAAACATTTTTATTTCAGCTCCATTACACGCTTATTAAGACCATGTGGAAGTGGTTATAAATTAGCTAAAATGGATTGAGGATTAACTATGAGCCACGTGCTGTACTAAATGTTTTGCATGGGTTGTCTCTTTTAATCGTTGCAACTCTGTGAGTATATACTATTATTATATCATTAAACTTAGGAAATTTAATTAGTAGTCAAGCAGAATTTGAATCCCATTGTCTGATTCCAGAATCCACACTCTAAGTAGGACTTTCACTGTGCCTTACAACACAACATATAGGCAACTTTTCTCTATTAATTTTATAATATTTAAAAAGTATTCTATAGCGCTTTACAGATTTAAAGTCAGTTCCTCACACATTTACCTAAGCATAGGATTGGGAGACAGTCGGATCTGTAACCCAACCCTGACAGCAGCATTTTACAAGCTATGTTACATGGGGCACATCGCCTTGCGTCATTACAAAATTAAGACAACACCATCCACCTTACAGAACGTTGTAGGGACTGGGAAAATAGTTATGTGCTCATATTAAATATTTTTAAAAAATATATCTTCATTGATTTCAGAGAGAGGAAAAGAGAGAAAGAGAAAGAGAGAGAAACATCAATGATGAGAGAGTCATTGACCGGCTGCCTCCTGCACGCCCCCGACTGGGGATCAAGCCCGCAACCCGGGCATGTGCCCTGACCGGGAATCGAACCCCGTTCTCCTGGATTCTAGGCCGATGCTCAACCAGTGAGCCACGCCTGGCCGGGCTCATATTAACTATTAATATCAAATCTAGATATGTTCTTATTATTCATGATAACTTTTAAGGTTTAGAATTATTATATCCCTATTTTTCAGCTGAAGAAACTGAGCATCAGAGAGATTAAATGAGTTGCCTCAAACAACAAAACCTGTAAGACTTAGAACCAGATTCATAGCCAGTATTTTTTTTTAATTGCACCTCTCCATGTGGACCTAAATCATGACTGTGTCCTCTCTTATTCTGTTGTCAGGACACACTAGGAACAATTGAAAGAGAACACATTTTCAACAGTTCACAGAGATTAGTTTCATGAGTTTGAATAAATAGATGGATAATAGATACAGCATTCTGCATAATAAAACATTTCCAAGTTATTATTCAACTTCTATAATACTGTTCACATATAATTATCTTTACAAAACTATTATTTGGCAGTCATTTAATTTATTCCTATCAAGACTGGATGCAAAATCATTTTTGCCCAAAAGTGAACAATTTTGCCCCAGCTGTATTTGAATCACTAAAATGTAAGCCCTGAAAAGGAAGGAGTCCTTGTTGTGTTCACTGATGTATCCCAGGCTCCTACAATAGTGCCTGACACAAAGTAAATGCTCGATTAATATTTGTTACATGAGTAAGTCCTGTATCCTAATTTAGCAAATATAAACTGGCTCATAGTTTTCAAGAATGACACAAAAATATTTTTCTATTCAGCTTCACTTAAAATCACTAAAACAGGCAAGTAATAGCTACCACTTTTACCAAACCCAGGACAACGTGTACCCTTCTGGGTACCATGAGCTTGATCTGTGATAGAAGAAGACCTTAGAAGTACCCACACATTTCTTCTGGTCCCCTTACCTTGTTGAATGACGAAGTCATCCGATTGAATGCCATTGTAGTTTCCACATAGGCCACACGATTTCCCTTTATGCTCCTCAGATATTTTGAGGTAAATTCCAGATATTCCATCCCAAGCCAATGAAAAACCAAAAGTTGTTTTCACCAGAATATAGTCAGCTAGTTTCTCAACAGAAACCTGTCCAATTGTCTGAGGCAATGTTAAACTTGAAAAATGGAACAAAAGCAATCAGAATTATAATGAAGGATCAATTACAGATTACTTCTTTCCTTCTTGTAGTAACTGAGACAATTAAATAAAAGATAGTTATTTAAAATTATTGACTACTATGCAGTTAGATTTCCCAAGCAACCATCCTATACGAAATCTTGATGTCTTTTGAAAAATTTGATATTGAAATAAAAAGACAACAAAAATTATATCTGTTTTTCCCTTCTGATTTAGATTTTGTAGTTATAATTGGATGATTCTTTCAACTGACCAAAAACACACTTCTGCTAAATATCAGTGTTTTTTATAATCTGGAAAATAACCTTGTCTCTTGTGAAGAATGAGAGCTTAAATGTGTTTGGTTTTTTTTATCTAGATTGTTCACAATAACCAAAAAAAATTCTGCTTAAAATTTTGAAGTACAAACATGGTCAAAATATGTAAACATACTGCACAAATTCTGATTTTGTTTAATTTTATTTTAAACTTGGCTGTAAGGAAATAGGAGATTCTATCCCCAATGTATCACCTTGGAATAAGTCATTGTTTTCCAGAAGAAAAATATCAAGGCATGCTTAATTATAATTTATATTTTTAATGCTGCAAAGCACATTATTAAGAATATAGAATACTTTGTTCTACAGTATTGCATAGGGGTTATATTCATAATTTCCAAGCTGGATAAAATTTGGCCTATTTAAATTAGGGTCATATCAAATATTTAAATTCCTGATCTAATGTCTAGTCTTTTCATTTTTCACAGGAATGTGCACATACAAAGGAAGTGCACATACATATGAGAACTAAAGAAAACTGCACAATTGGACATTTTAAGTTGCCTAGGACACTTCTGAAAGAGCACTGTTCTCCTTCCATTCACAAATCTGACAGAAAAATGCAGCTGCTAATAATTAAAGAAATTGGCTCAGCAGTTGAGCATTGACCTAGGATCCAGGAGATCGGGGTTCAATTCCTGATCAGGGCACATGCCCAGGTTTCGGGCTAAATCCCCAGCAGGGGGAGTGCAGGAGGCAGCCAATCAATGGCTCTCTCATCATTGATGTTTCTATCTCTCTCTCTCTCTCCTTTCCTCTCTCTGAAATCAATAAAGATATATTTTTTTAAAAAAGAAAAAAAGAAATTGAAGGAAAAAATTATTTTTATTAAGATAGCCATGCTAACTGCAAATTATAAACTAGAATGCGAGTGAGGCAGGAGATTAGTAGTTATATTCAAACATCTCTCTCAAAAAATTCAAATTACTGAGGTTTTTTTCTGGAAAAGAATGGCTACATGGCACAAAAACTATAAAACTAAACATACTCATTGACAAAGGGATAGTTCTCGAAGGAACAATTCAGAATATCTAACCATTTGCCCAACGATTTTGCAGATAAATTTTTACACATAATTAGTCATAAGAATAGAAAACTAAAAATTTACATTGGAGAATAAATAAAAAGGTCTTAGCTAATTGCTTCCATAATCTATTCATATTTAAAATTATATACACTAGTAATTCATAGTAAATGCATGGTAAAATTCAGTATGAATAATATTGTTTAAGTTTGCAAGTTTATAAAAACTATATATAGAAAAGTGAATCCTGTTTTATAAAGATATTTCACAGCAATGGAATGTTAATTGTATGGAGGTATAGTTGTTCAGTTGTGGGTAGTTTTTGGTTTGGTGATTTGTCATTTATCTCTTTCACGGCACATTGACTAAACTGTTTTTTAAAATAAAAGGTGCATGTGATCATTCTGATGTCTATAACATAAAAGGTTGCTAGTAGAGATGGGAGATAATAGGAAAAATTTGATAATCTCCCAGAAACCTAAGAAAAACTCCATTGAACCTTGGCAGGAAACATTAACAATGCAAACTAGAATGAATGCATTGACTAATGCTGAAAATTATTCACAGATTCATATGTACAAAACCCCTTCATTTCGCAGCTGAGAGAACAGAAGTCCAGAGGGGTAAGGTATGGTGTGCACAGCCTCACATGTTTGATTTCATTTTGGCAAATATTTCTCTAGCACAGCCAGATACAACATTAGTATAAGCAATGTAATTCGTTAATAAGAAAACCATCCTTTTTCTATCATACATTATCTCTGAGTTAAAATTTAAATATTATATCTTTGACTTAACAAAGAGTTAGTATTCTTGAAAATCATTTTGAATGTCCTTTCTGTTTAAAAAACATAATTTTTTAAAATATATGTTTTTATTGATTTTAGAAAGAGAGGAAGGGAGAGGAATATAGAGATAGAAACATCAAGGAGAGAAAAACATCCATGGGCTGCCTCTTGCATGCCTCCTACTGGAGATTGAGCCCACAACCCAGGCATGTGCCTTGACTGGGATTCGAACCGGGGACCTCTTGGTTTATGGGTTGATGCTCAACCACTAAGCCACCCCCACAGGACGATAAACATATTTTTTTAAAGTGCCCATTATGTTACCTAAAATCCCATATAAGAAATTCTAAATTAATGTTTAAATTAAGTTCCAAGAAATACATATGTAATGAGTTATCTTCTCATTCAAATAGCTAAGTTTTCTTTTATAAGATGAGAGGTACAGAATCCAATTAATCAAGAAAATAAGTCCAGAGGGACAGAGAGGCCGCTCTGGGTTGCCTGACTTGGTCAGTGCTTGGCTCCCCTGGGGCTTCATCCAAAGCCCTTTCTCCTACCATCTGTTGCCTCTTAAGGAATCTAAACTAAAAAACAATCACATAGGTTGGTAAGGCCATTGCACTGGAAAGAATCCCCTTGGTTCAAACACTTGCTAGTGAATTCTGAATGATGGATAGAATTGTTCCAACCCCTAATTTACTTTCCCTGGCTTAACTCAGCCAAGAAACGGTTAAGACTGAATATCTCTATAATTATTTAGATTGGTAGGCCGATTATTCCACAGTATTCCTAGTTTAAAATGTATAAAACCTTCCACCAAATAAGTAAATAAATATCCCCTTCCCCAAAACTCTCAGCTCTTATTCTTGGCAGACAGAGAACTGGAAGTGGCCCCTTCTCTGATCTAGTCAAGAAGGTCGGTTACATATTGGCTCTGAATCTTTGTCAGGACACTAACGGGAAAACCCAAGTGACACTCAAAGTTCTTTCACATAAATCTGGAAAGGACTTGTAGAGGTTCCGTTTTATTTAAAGTTTCTGCTTCAAAAAAAAAAAAAAAAAAAAAAGAAAGAAAGAAAGAAGAAAAGATATAAGAAAGGGGGCAAAAATAACTGAATATTTGAACTATGAAGTTATCTCTTGAACCTCTCTTAGAAAAAGTTATGATCATCTTTCTCCACCTATCTAAACATATTTGTATCCCATGAGGGAAGTTAAAATGGTTAGATTCTTGGCCACCTGGTTGGTCTTGGAGCCTACCTAAGTTTTGATATCTGTATGATATAACTTAAAAGTTACTGTTGAAAAGAAACTTATCTCTTCCTACTCTCCATAATTCACTTTCAATGTGAGATCTTTGGAAATTCTGTTAACCTATGGTGTTATTTTCATTATATCATTTATCATATCTTACCTGATTCCATTCTTTTTTATTTCATGCCCATAAATTCGAATTTCCTCTTGGTCTGAAAAGAACAAGCTGATTGATCGGTAACAATAATACACTGAACCAAGGCACTTAGGGCTATTATGAACCTTAAAGAGAGAAAAACAAAAGAAAGGGTAGAAATATACGCCCTCATTTCAATTACTAAAACTACAATTTATGTCTACAGTTCTATAGCATCATTAGTCCTATAACACTTTACAAAATTATAACTACATTTGGGAATTTTAAGAGAATTATAACTACATTTGGGAATTGATCTCAGAAATCAGACAACAGGATAAACTTCATAAAGTACAAGTCAATTCAGCATTTTTAACATGGTGTATATTAGAAAAATATAGTCTGATAGGAAGACTGTAGAGCACCACAAAGAAACACATTTGTAATTTTCATGTCTGTATTTTTTACCTGTTAGAGAATCATGAAATAGACCTACAAATAATATAGCTCTACACAAAGCAATGTGTAAAGGTTGCAACAGTGACTATAACCTCACTAAAAATTAAACTGCCCAGGCACGTTGAGGAAGAGAGATTGTTTTTCAAAAATATTGGTAGGGAAAATTAGTAAATTAGTAAAAAGAAAAAAGAGTACAAGAAAGAAAAGATGAGAAAAGGGGCAACAAAGAAGAAAGGAGAACACCTTATTCCAAAATTAATTTTAGAAGGTCCACAAAGTAAAGCATAATGTTGAAACCATAAAGTAACTGAAAGAAAATATAACTATACAGATGGAAAAAACTTTCTAACATAAAAGTGATAAGAAAAACCACCAATGATAAGATAGATTTTAATACTGCAAGATTATAATTTATATTAATTTAATGAATAATTGGCAAATTTTATTGATCCCTTATTACCAACCAGTCACTATTCTAGGTTCTAGAGATGTAACAGTCAGTAAAACAGACAAAAACACCTGCTCTCATGAAACTTATACTTCATTAGAGAAAAACAGTACATAAAAATATAACTGAATGTAACTAAAATATATATATGATGCTAGATAACATGAAGGAGAAACATTAAACAGAAAAAGGGGATAGACAGTGTGTGTCAACGGTTGGGGCTTAATTTTAGATTGAGTGGCCAATGAAAGCTTCACTGAGAAGGGGAAATTCTAGTAAAGATGAAGGAGGTATAAGAGCAAGTCATACAAATATTTAGAAGACCATCCTAGGCAAAGGGAATGACAAGTGCCAAAGCCTAAAGAAGTATGCCTGAAATGTTGGCAGTATCCAGGAATCCAGGCATCTGACCCCAGTCCCAATATTAGAGGATTTTTCTTTGGCAAAAAAAAAAAAAAAAAAAAATGGAAAAAAGACATACAGATACTCATATCCAAGGCATATCTAATGAAACCAGAGGTTTCCCTGTTCGATCCCCCACCAAGCAAGCAAGCCTCTCCGTTCATATATTCAGAGATTTCTGATCAGCTTTTAGAGCCTATTCCTCCAACGTAAATAAATATTCATGGTTATGATAAAAGCCTGAAAAACAAATAACTGGCCGATGTGGCTCAGTTGGTTGAATATCATCCCATGCACTGAGAGGTCGCCAGTTAGATTCCTGTCAGGGCACATGCCTGGATTGCAAGCTTGATCCCCAGTAGGAGGCATGCAGGAGGCAGCCGATCAATGTTTCTCTCTCATCTCTCTCTCTCTCCCCCCTCCCTTCCTCTCTCCCTAAAAATCAATAAAAATATCTTTTTTAAAATTTGGAAAAAAGAAAGACCAAAAAAAAAAAGAATCAAAAATATTCAGAAAAATAAGCTTCCAAAAATCCATAATTAATATCTTCACAAAGAAAAAAGGATTTTTTTATTTGAAAGCAAATTCCACCAAGGAAAACAGGGCCAAGGAGAAACAGCATCTATTAGCTCTGGAAGTACAGTTCAGCATTGTGTATTATTATCAAAGGATAGATTATCTAGTTGACACTTTAGTCCTCAAAAGGGTGAGACACTGGACAAGAACATTTCAATGAGGGAGTCAGAAGGTGTTTGAGTGATAAGCCCAGCGAGAGAGTGGAGCCGTAAAGGACAATAGGGGACTGAGAACAGGAGCCCTGTGAGTATGGAAAGTTGTATTCGACTAACTCTCTAAAGAATCTCCAATTTTTTATCTTTATGCCCCGTAAGTTAACTTTCAATAGACTTCATTTTCTTTCTGGATCACTAGGATTTGTTGTTCTTGAAAAGCTTCAAGGCCTGCTTCTTAAAATTTGTCTCACCTAAGAGACAAAAAGAATTTAGGCAACTCCAATGTAATTAAAAAAGAAAAACCAGATTCAAACAAATGACAGCTATGGAGAGTTTAGCTTTTGAACAGGATGGACAGCAGTTTCCCACGTGTGTTTTAAGGTACCTGGAAATTCAGGGGAAGATAGTGGACACGGAAAAAGGGCCCCGACTTCCTTATTTCAACTAGAGCCACTCTGCAGCCTACATTTTGAGACGTCTCCTAAAGATCCTTTTGAAGCAAGAATTCTGAAACTAAGAACACGTTCTCTGAGCTCAATCATATAGTTTCAATCCACCCAGCAATTAGCTGCCAGTACCCATATCCTTTAGTCTGAGCTTATGTGATACATGTGCTCCATGTCATAAATGCTGACCTCGGTTCATACTGAGGGGGTGCTGTTCTAAAAATTAATGCAGGTGCCATCACACTGGAAATGTGAAGAAGAAAACATACAAGTAATACAGTTGTTGCCTCAACCCATCCCCTCTTCAAAGTGATGAAATAAAACCTAAAAAATGAGGATATCAACTAGTGTTGATATTATGACATCCATAATATAGACATTTCTACACTGCCTGAAATCCCTTCCACAGGGACCCAAACCTTCCTTCCTAGGCCCCATCTTGATAGAAGTACACTCAATAAAGTTGCAAATTTTATCTGTCCCTTAAGAACCAAATCCTCCCCATCCCCAGTCAGAGCCCTAAGTATTCATGCTGTGATCATTACATATTTTCCATAATTTGTCCAGTACTTTGAAAGTACAGGCTTCCTAAGTTAATTATACCCTAGCATCACTTACCCATACAGTGTACCGAGGCTCCAAGTTACCACAATCTTTTGCAAAAATGTAAGAACAGTTTCCTGGGAAATAATAGTAGATGCCATCAAAAGTTTCAAAGTGGTACTGTCCCCAGGTTTTGCAAATCCCATCTCTGCCATTGCCCATGTTTGGCACTGAAAAGAAATAGGGTAATACTTAGTAGAATAAAATAAATGACATTTGTTTCTGGCAAGGTTCAGTCATGGTAGTGATTCTATTGCATTAAAATAAATATTTTCTTCTCTGGTGGTCAATATCACAGGGAGAAATAACTAACACAAAATTACTGGTTGCTCGCAAAACCATTAAACTTCCCTGAAGGAAAACATGACCTTCAAGTTGTTTTGAAGAGAGAATTCATATTAGAAACTTCCTTACTTTGGCTTCCAAAGGAAGATAGTGATAAAACAATGTAATGGCTCAGAAAAGAAAGAAATGTCACCACTGAGTGTCCTAAAAATTAGCATCAGCAGCATGAGAGTGTTCCAGTCTCCACAATTTTTTTCAAAAATATATTAATAGTATCCACAGAGAAATATAACCACTGACAAAAAATACCATGTTTATATGTCTGGAGATGGGGAACATTAGTCATCCAAAATATGCTGGAATTTAAAATTCATGACCTCAATCAGGCCAAATTTTAAACAATGTTTGTCTTAAATTACACATCGCCTCCTATTGTCTTCATGCCTACCTCTCTCCTTACCCTGTGGATAGCCCTCTATTCTATTTGGATTTTCTAGAGCCTTCCCTTTAGAATAATATGTAAATCAATGACACTTACTGAGTAATCAATATGTGTAAAATATTTTAATACCCTACGTAGGGAGCATAAAGATGAGGCACAGCCGTGTCTTTTCTTTTTGTAATTTTTACCTAAATTTATTAGCCTTAGCCAACTTTGGCCTTTTTGGGGGGAAACAGAGAGTGACTTACTACTCAGGCAGTCTTCTCTGACAGTGTGCCTTACCTCTGTTGTAAATTTTCATAGAATCTTATACCTTATAGCACAGTAATGTGATTAATGTGTGTCTGTTGTGTGTTAGTGCCCTCCCCTAGACTGTAACTTCCAGGAGAACAGGAACGTGTCCGTGTCGTTCACTATGGTACCCCAGTGCCTAACCTGGAATCTAGGAGATGTTCAATAAATACTCATTTCACCAATGAATATTTATTGATTAGGATTCACATAAGATCCTAACCTAGACACCGTGAATAAAAATATTTTTTAAGAATCCTCTGCTTCAAAAAGCTCTCAGTATTGTTTCTATTTTATGTACAAAATATCCAATTAACTCAAAGTCAAAAAAGAACGTGTGACTCCAAATAATAAATCAAATTTATGAAGCAAAAGAGAGATAAATGAGAACCTGGTTTTAATGGGCTAGTACCTTCTAGAGTAGAAAAAACTGTTTGAAGAAATAGTAGAGATAAGTGAGAAGAGAAAATGGACATATCTATTTTCTTTTACAGTGTTTCTAAATTACTGGGAATGAATTGTGAGCACTCAAGTTAACCTACAGTATGATTGTTCCAAATCCCACTGGATGAACCCGAATATAGCAAATTATGCCTTAATGTTTTCTTCAGCATCTCATAATTCTCTCATAAGTATCCCTGAAACTTACCAATCTGGCACCGTGTCCCAAGTGCCTGAAATATTTGGCAGTCACATGTACCAGCCTTAGAACAGAAAGCTCCGTTAAGGCATTCATGAGGACAAGAACCTGAGGGGCAGGAAAAAAAATAAGTTATCTCCTGGCATGCTTCAGTTCTTATAAACATAATAAGTCAAGATTTAGCTTGGACTAACTGTAACCACTATTAACTCAAACAGAACCTGAGGCGTCCTGCCGTGATGAGCTAAAGAATTAAGCCAGGCAAGGCTTTATCTAGTTCGCTTCATTATGTGCACTGTGAAACAAGAAAGACGGGCTTTCACATCTCAAACTACCCTGAGAGCAAAGGTTAGCTTCCTTCAAGCGACTGAAAGGTCAAGTTCCCATGTAAGGAATCCCTGTCCCCAGATGATGAGAACCAGAAATACACAAGCTGCAGAGGATCCCGTGGAGGGAGCTTGGCCCCGGCTGCGCGTCCAGCGGGGCCCTTCCCCAGGAGCAAGTGCCTGTCAGAGAACAGCGTCCATCACCAGCTCAAAGGAGCCGGCAGAGTATAAAACTCAAAAGGAAACTCATTTTTTAGAAGAACGATTCAAAATTTAATTTGAAGTTTGTGTATTAATCCCCAGGCTTAATTACAAAGGATGCATTTTTTTCTGACCCATATTTAATTTTAACCGGGGAGAAGCCAAAGTCACTGCTGGCTGCCACCAAAAATATTTTCTTTCATGGAAAGAAAAATCGCTCCAAAGGATGATGTTGAAAAGAGGAAGCAAGAAACTGAGCTCCTGGGCGCGTTTTAAAAACGCAAATGAATCACAGTGAAAATTTTTCCTCTAATAAGGAGAGGACAAGAGGCAGCTGGCAAAACTCAAGCCAGAAGGATTTAAGTAACACATGGAGAGGAGAGGACATCTTTGAGTCACTGTGAAGTATTACTAGAGATCGCGCCTTTCTGGAATATGTCAAGGTCGGGAAAGCACTTATCTAACTGCAGTAACTGAACCACAGTTTTGCCAAAGGCAAGAATTGGGAAACCCTATTATCCTTCCACCAGAAGATCAATTGATCTAAAGTTTCTCTTTACACTTAAGCACAGACAACTCTCTAAGTAGAACATCTTAAGTGAAGAAAAATGAGCTGTTTAAACTTTGACCATAAATAGAGGGAAAAAATATTTTTCATAAACTTAAATGCAGGTTTTTTTTCCCACCTAAGGGGCAAAACTATCTTTAATTTTTATCTTCTATCACAATCTTGAGTTTTTACCATGAATAATGTCTAAATATTTAGATGAACAAATGTATTTCCTTCAAAATATATTTACAGCCCTGTTTATTCCTTGAAAACAAGTATCAAGCCAAAAACAGAAAGCCTTGTTATTTTGAATGCAATGAAAAACAAATTAAATTTCAAACTACCATCAGCTTTCTGCTTAATGGAAATGGGAAACTGGTCAGCAAAAATAGGATGTCAAGGAGGGACCAAGGAGCAATTAGTTGCTTTAGAAAATAAGTTTCTGATACCCAGTGGTATCTTTCCTGGTCATGTAGTTCTCAGCTTTGTCTGATGTTTAACCCTGCTTGTTTCCAAAAAGGAAGTGAACCTAAACTATTACTAAGTATTATTACCACCCTGGTTCCATTTCCTTCATGCATTATATGGAAATAATAAAGAGTTGATTCAATATATCGCCCAAAGGGGTCTTTTGAGAAAGCAAATACGAAAAAACATAGATGTAGCACTGACCTTTTATTTTACTGTCACCCCAGTTAATAGCTTCATGGAAGAAGTATCTTGGAGATGTTGCTTCAAACTTTGAAAGAAAGAAATAAGAATTCAAGAGGATTCTTTAATTCAAGCCAAACAGGCAAATTAGAAAATCTGGAAAATAGCTACAACACAGAGATTATAAGGTACTGACTTTCTGTTTCCTTGGGTTATTGAGGCCATCTTGGTGCGGCAGAAAGGGCTCCTCTGGGGTTGTGGTTTTGCCTCATACATGACTTTGATATGTTCTTTATCCTATCTAACCTCAGTTCTTCTCCTTCCCTTCCCTCCTTGGAAAAGAGCCTGGTTGGCATCTAATTTTTGCATTAACTGGCTGCTCTGCCTTCAGAAGCAGCAGTTCTCTGAAAACGCCCAAGTGCAGATGGGTCTGGAGAAAATGCATGAGGCCCACGGACGGACAATGATGTTCCCACGGCCTGCAGACCCATCTGTGAAGCACCATCCACAGAAGCTTCTGAGGCTGCAGGATGAGGGTCACCCTCACTCTCCAAAGAGCTAACACCTGAAGTTCATAGAACATTTACATGTATTTTAATTGTCCCCAAGGCACTTTCCAGTAGTGGTTAAGAGCATGAATTAGTGAATTAGAGAGACCTGGATTAGGATCCTAATTCTGTCATTACTTACTTTTAGGCAACTTTCCTAACCTCTTAGTGCCTTCTTTTACTTGTCTATAAAATGGATGGAAACAATGGTACCCACTTCATTGTGTAGTCATAACAATAAATAAAACAATGTATGTAAAAATTCCACCATAGTACCTCACACACAGAAAATTAGCAAGAGAGAGATTTATATTGATCTAAGCAACTCAGATAAAACCTTAATACTTTCAGAGGTCAATATGAATTAGTAGCAAATAATTGTGGATTACTAAAGCTAATCAATTATGTTTTTTGTTGCAACTCAAAGCCGATTTAGCATATGGTCTGCAGCAATGTCCTTTCCAAATAGCAATTTTATGTTCACAGAAGAATACACCTTCCAAAATTTTGCCACATAATTGTGAAATTGAGTACTAAGTGATGTTAGAAAAACTTGGAAGGGTATAGGGTAAGAAGAAAGGGTGATAGGGAATGTGACTTCAGGTACAAAGTCCTTTCTCAATATATTCTGGTCTCCTTCCTACATGTAAAGTTTTATTTTGGCATTTCCCAGCCAAGTACTTTTTCTTATAACAGGCAAACCTGACCCATGTTCCCAGTTCATTGTTTCCTGCTTTCATCCCTCCAGGGTTTTATTCTCACTATTTAATCTCCCCTTTTGCCTGTACCTCTGTCTTCAAACCAAGTCAGACTCACAACACTCTGTGACCTTGATTACCCCAAGACAGCAAGTTTTATTCTCTCTTCTGTCTCATTTTTTTCCAGCTGCCTAAATCTAGGACAACCACCAATATTACTGGGCACCAAAACCTTCTTTGGCTCTAATGAATTATCTCTGATGCTCACTGAGAGTGTACAGGAACACTTATTTTTTATGTCCTGTAAATAATGGCAAATAATTGGTGGTGTCTCAGATTCAATGAACAAATTACACAGAAATTACTTCTTTACAGGCCTCCTCTAGACACTGAGTTTCTACATAACAAGCACTGCTGAGCACTGCTAGCATGATCTCTTCTATGTCCTCAACAAACACCAAGTAAACTGAAAAAAGACATTATTTTAATGGGAATTATCTGCCTCCCAAGGCTGTTTAGAACCACCACTATGAAAGATTCTGTGGATGCCCCTCCTCTCATCCCCTCATCCAACTTCACCTGCATCTGGGTGTCTGTGCACTTTGAGACCCTCCAACTTCAAACACTGGCTTCTTTTCATCTCTGCCCAAGGGCAGAATCCAAGCAGGACAGACCACAGAAAGTGCCTTCCAAGGGATGATTCAAGGGCCCCCAGAGGCTGCCCTCATCCAAGGAGGAACAGGAGTTGGTAGATAAGTATCCCAGCTTCCCCCATACCTGGAGAAACAACTCTACAGCACATTCTATACAGCTCCTCAGAGAGTCCCCAGTAAGACTGAGTCCCAGATGCCTAAAGCAGGAAACCCCTCATTAACATAACTGGATTGGATTTTCTGCCTTCCTAGTCTCACTTTCCTCTCTCCCTCACTGTTCACATACATCTTAAATAAATTACCTGCACCTGCTTTCAGGAGAATTTTTAAATGTAATGCAAATGCAAAAAGAATTTCAAGCAGTGGGTGCATATATTCACATAAGTGATAAAAAAGAATAGCCCATTCTTCCTCCTTGCTGCTTACGTCTCCACAGGAGGGGGAGAAGCGCAGAGAAATGCAGTCTTTCAATGAGAAATCCCTGTGGCACACAAACACACCATTCAGAGAAGACCTGTCTACTCTTTCTTTGCCCGTTGTTCATCTCCCTGCCAACATATTTCTGAATTCTGACTTGCGCAGATATCTGCCCATCAGTATTCCGTCTTCCTAGAGCAAAGGAGTGAATCTGGAGACAGGAATGGCCTTGGAACAGGTGAAATTTCAGTCCTCAGCGGTGCAGCAAGCGATTGCAACTTCATTATCCTTCTTTAATATGTATTCTTTTAAAATGTGTTGAAATATTAAATAATTCTGATGTGTGCTCTTTAGCTATGGGAAATAAAAAGGCAAGTGTCCTACTCTTCTTTCTCTCTAAAAGGGAAATCAAAACAAGGTTTCTAACTTATTAACAAAACAGAGGTATTAAAGTAACTCCTTTGGAGTAAATTACACAAATTCTGAAAACATCTTATATGGACAATATACAAGGTGGGGCAAAAGTAGGTATATAGTTGTTCATATGGAAATAATATAATAATTAATAAATAATACTACAAGAATAAACTCTGTGTTTCACGTATTCAGAGCTGTAAACCTACTTTTGCCCCACGGTGTGTAACCCCATCAATAGGTCACTTCATGTGACAACTGTAGGGAACATCTCACAGGTTCTTCAATCTAGTGGGTTTAATAGAATGCAGTTTTTATCAAAATCAGATTTTCTACTGAGTCAAAATGATGTCTTTTTGCGGTTAACATTGTCTATTGGCAAACATGTACTTAAAATTTTTCAGAAAAAAATCATTTAACCACTTCACGTGATACTTAAGTACACAAAACACTACAAGAAAAAAGAAAATATTTTCATTTCATAGACAATCCTTTTCCTATTTTAGTACACGGAGTACTCCATTAAAAAAATAGTTCTGTCTTCTAAATTGCCACAACAGCGTATTAAATCTATCTTTAATTCTCTTTAACACCAAAAAATATAAAAATTTCAGGCATTTACCAGAAATTTTAGCAGAAATTGATTTCCTTTCAGCATTTGACAAAAGACTCCTTGAATATATATGCTGTTTGCTATCTAAATACTCAAATCATACTACTTTCCAAAGAAATGCCTTTTAAGTTAGGATTCTCTATCTCGCTATCCATCTTTTATAGAGAAATATTTTTAAAACCCGCTCATTTGAACGTTCCAACCATAATTTGAAGATATTGCAATTATATAATCCAATATCCTTTATATAAAAAGATCAAGGCAAAAAGACACCCTCAAGTTCAGTGCTACCCACCCCTCAAAAAAAAACAAAGGTTACCTCTCCAGAGTGCCTGTAATTTAGATCTATCAGACAACATAAAAGCTGTCTGTCAGGACACCAGGACACCTCTGATGACCTTTGCAGTGTTCAACTCAAATCATTTACACCTTTCTCTGCCCTTTTTGCTTGTATTTGTTCTGTTGTCATTGTCCTAATTTTGGGCTAAATTTTTAAACCCATTTAAATTTTCTGGCAAGTAGATGAGATTGAATCTCCCACCAATGCGGTGAGCCTATCAGCAGGAAACTGAGGTGAACAGCAAGTAGACAAGTGAGCTAAGGCTGAATTGGGGGGTCGCAGAGAAGCAGTAGAGAAGTTACTCTGCCTCTTCCTCCTTCCTGTCTTGCTTTTAGCGTTTCATTCCCCTCCACAAAGGCCTCATTGTTGAAGTGACAGCAGAGTTCCAAAGCAGAAGGGATTGTTTCTCTGCCTCTCTCTCCATCTGAGGCATAACCTACCTGTGCTGCTAAAAGAGCTCTTTTCTGTCGATTTTCATTAAAGCCGTTTCTGGAAGAAAACAAAAAGAACTTGTATAGTCAAAGGCCCCAAAGCAACCTGAACAAGCCTTTCCCAAGAGAGAGCTGGTGTTTTCCTCCTGATTTCCATCACTTTATCAAAGAGGTCTTTCTTGGTTTAACATTTAAAAGGTCCCCCTCCCCCTTTTGGGGGGGTTAGATTTGGGTGGTGGTGCCGTCTCATTTTACAAAATTCTGGAGTGTCCCCAAATCTCTTCAGTCTCTGATGTAAACTGAGTTTTAGGAAGGAACTTCAAGGTAGAGAAATAAACAAAATAGTGTAACATTTTAGCACCAACAAGCACGATATTTTCTCCACGTGACTTCATAAAACTGGTGAGACAAGTATTTGCTAGGAGCACGTTCACTTTTATCAAACATAATACTTACTCCTTTACTATGTCATAAAAGACAGATCAGCACTAGTGTCAGTAAGCACATCATACTGTGATTTATCAAAGTTAATGAGGAATAGAATTCTGCTTTTCACTAACATTAGTTTAGTTCAGAGACAGATTTTCATTATTTGTTAAATTAATTTTATTCTTTTTAATCATTAAACAGTGTTTTACTCTATGTTAAGGCACAGCACATTTGTAATCAGCAATGTACATTGATGATAATAATGATATAAAAGGAGAAATTACTGAGTATAACTTCTTTACAAATCTTCAAAGTGAAAGTATTATCTCCTTAGTATATAAAGTCTTTGGATACCACCAAGAACTCCTCTTATAATTAAAATAAAAGAAAAAATTTTGCTTCATAAATAAGGAAATGAATGCTTGATAATTTTCAACTTGTAGAAATGTTTTAAAGAGCTACATATAATGCCCTTATTTTGTAAAATATTTTATTTATTTTTTTGTAAAAGCAGATATAGATATCTGCCTAAGTTTGCTCATGCTTACTAACTTTATGTTTTAGAGGACATACAGAACAAGAAATACTCACTTTGAGGTTTCTGTCAAGATGGATGCTGCACAAATATATCCTGCCAGATATAAATATAAATATGTATTTATATTTAAATATAAATATATAAATATGTACATATTTATATGTACATACATATGTACATATATATACACACAAATTAATAAATTATATAAATATTTTGGTCACGAGTTCTGATTATTAAACAGATCATTTTAACTAAATTCTAAACTCAGACTAAGTTTTGCTATTAGGTATTTAGCATCTTCTGAAGGATTTTGAGCAGCAAATTCCCTGTGAGACATCAGAGTGACTGCTAACTCAGACAGAAGGAGCAGTGCACCTAGATTTACAAAGAGCTGTAACACAGTAGAACAAACACTAGGCTTAGAGCCTAGAGATCCAAGTTTTACTCTTGGTCCTATCACTTAGTAAATGCCAAACTTAAGCAAGCTACCATGCACATGACAAAATAAAGATGTTAGACAGCTTCATCCCAAAGTCCACTCCAGATCTCAACTCTCTATGACATTTTTTCCCGGCATTTTCAGTCACTACTAGAATTAGAAGATAGTGTCTATGACCCCACTAGCATTTTATACTTTGCTAATTTCTCCCTCTTCTACAAGCTTCAAAATACATAGCCCTTTTCAGGGATTAGAAATTAACAACTGATTGTAAATAAATGCTTTTCCCAAAAAATATTGTATAAAATTTAATTTATGAATAAAATTGCTACAAAAATATTGAAAATCAATTCTTAGCACCAGATGTTAGAGTCCTTCTTAAAACATCTGTTTACCATTCTTTGGGTCGCTGGCATAAAGTTTCAGTACTCAATTTCTCTTTAGTTATCATAAAATTAAATGATTAAATTACAGAGACAAATATTTTAAATCATTTTTTAGAAGAGAAAAGTTAGAATCAGAGCTTCTTTTAGTACACAATTGTATAACATAATAAAAGCACAATTTTAACACTTAAAGAAAAGACAAAAAAACTAAAATTCTCAAATTATCTACATTATTAAGAATTTTCAAAACGATGATCTGGCTGTAAATTAGTATATCCTTTCAAATGACTTCAGAATAAGTGCTCTACACTATAAGAAGAAGCTATTCCTATCAGTTGCAACAAAGACTAAAAAACAATAAAGTAAAGTAAAAATTTTCTATGAGTTCTTACCTGGTAATGAAAACAGCAGTATATGAAGCAAGAATATACTCCAAGGTATCATTAAATTGAGTTTTCTCACAATGTTCATTTCAGTGTAGACTTTCTCCCTGAAATGTAACCAAATTGTTGGTCTTTACTATGATGGCATCTTAGAAGGATGTGTATTTGTAGAGTGGTCAAATTCTTATAAATACAGCTTTGTAATAATGTAATTCATAAAGGAATTCCCGTCTTTCTAAGTACATACAGCAACTGAAGCTTTAGGAATTGCAGGCAACCTTTTGGCTGAGCCTCTCATTAGTAATGCATGGCAGCCTCTCACCTGAGCCCGTATTAGTTACACCCACCCCGATCCTGCACATCATACGCCCTTTTAGCCTATGTTATCCTTTTATAACTTCTAAAGACAGCAGCATGGATAAAACCAAAAAATTTTTTAAAAACTGTTAACTCCTGATGTCATTTGAGATCCTCATTATTCCTAATTGTTCATCTGTTCTCTGTGTTTTATTCATAAAATAATCACCATCCTTTGAAAAAGGTAAAATAAAATACTATCAATCATTCCTAGAGTATCTAGATGTTCTCATAAATTTTTCTTTAAGACTGAAAAGTAAACTAAAATTATGTGCATGTATTTTCAACTCGTCCCATTACAGGGTAGTTTAAATTGATATGTTTATGTGCCCACAGGTATTTCTATGAAACATTCTGCAACAAAAGTAGAAAATAACACACAGAGATGATATTCTAATATTTGACTTTAGAAAGAAAGTAAAGTAACGCATCTAGCCCTGAAAATCTTCCCTTCGCGCCTCATTTTTCCATCCTCTGTAACAAGTACTCAATTAGACAACAAAGAAGGTCTTCACATTCCAGTAGCAAGAACATTCTCTGAAAGCGGTCGGCTGCCCAGACGGTCACCAGAAGAGAGCCCGAATATTTCATAATGAACTCCATAGGATGATCTAAGCCCCACAAGGAGTGAAAGCCATGCTTATATAAAGCCATGCATTCCCTGTGGCAGATCCCACGAATTACCTGCATTACTATCACTCATTTAATGGAGCGCAGTGGCAAGGAATGCCTACAGAAGAACTACCTTATAAAACCAAAAAAAACCACAAGTTTTTAACATCTTGTGCTCAGACACCCCTTCTGCAATGACTTCCCAGTCTTTTCTGTGAAGTTCTAATTATTTCATGCCCAATTGCTATTACATAAACACGTCTTTGTCTGTGCCCCAAATTCGATGATCGTTTTCTCTTGTTCTATATGCTCTTAATCACTTTCAACTGCTTACATTATTGCTAATTCCATGAGCCAAGAGATGTTTCCCTCTAAATTCACATTTTAAGCATGAAGACAAACACAAACTTCACTAAAATTATAAGTAGCTATGTGCGTAAGTACACATACACATGCTTCTATACTTTTTATAATTTTTATAGATAAGTTTAAATAATTTAAATATAGTATGTTTTCAATAAATATTTATTAAGTGCTTATTAGTCATTACTCTTAAAGTAATTAGACAATCACTCAAACTAATTAGACAATACGTTGATAAAATTCTAAACAGATAAGACTTAATTATTTATAGTTATGTCCTAAATATTGGTCCAAAATCATGTATCTACTTAACAACAATTAAAACTATAAAATATACTGGACACTTAAGAAGATGTGACTACAGAATAAATTAAAAGGTTAAGCTTGAAATCTATTTAGAAAACAATAATTTTCCTCCAAAGAGATCTTAAAATTAATGGCAGCAGTTTTGTTTCTGCAGAATGCTTACTGACTCTCTGGAAAGGGTGGAAATGTATCTAACAAATATATGTTACCAAGTCCTTTCCTTAACTTACAATAATTTCTTTCATAAGAAAACCTTTATAAGCCAACCTAAAATATGAAGAATTGTATAAATTCTATAAATCATACTTTAATATGTTTTTTCCAATCTAGTAACTGCTTGAATATTTTTAACTTAAAATTTTTCACAAGTGACACAAATATGGAGAAATCCCAAATGGAAACCAAAGTTGAATTTCATGGTTCAAAAATAAACATTTTAGTAATACTCAGTTATTTCTAAACATTAAAGCCATGTGAAAAGTATTTATTTCTAATATAAACTTAGAGATCTCATGCACTTAATTCCAATGTAATAACTGAAATTTTTACCTCAAATTTCATATATCTTTAAACTTTTTATTTACAAGCATCACAGCCATTTTCACTGGCTAAGGTTGAACATCCCCAGGCTGTATCATCTGGCATTTTTATTACTGCTGTTCTGTTTAAAACAGCATGCATTCGAAAACTGTAACTTATGTCTGGTAAAGAAAATAGTGGAAATTATAACAGGAATTCTCAGGGTGACCATTCGTTTTTAGACGGGTGTAACGTATGTTCTCCTTCCATTTCTCCTCCATCCAGGCTTGTAATAGCTAGGCGATTGATAAAAGAGAAGGAACAATGGCAAAGAAAACAATAAAAGAAATCGCAAGTTCTTTTTCAAACAACTACATTATGAATTCATTACATTAAATGGCAGGCTGCATGAAAATAGGCAAAATAGGCTTCCATGAATAGGTACAATAGAACAGAGAGTTTAGATGAAAGATTAGACCCAGAGCCACACAAAAAAAGGAATTTATGACTGTGCTACATGTAGTTATTACTGTCAAACTTTAGTTGACAGCTTTTATGTTTCCTTCTACTCTGACAAAGGAACTTTGGCAAAAAGTGAGTCAGCCACCAGCTTGTGAAGAGATATTAAGTTCATAAGACGTCTGAGGCGCCCACATAATGCATGCAATAAACAGTTCCCTTTCTGCTACGAGAGCACTGCACATTTTCCCACATGGAATATGATCTTTAGAAAGTTGACACCTGACAGCCTATTGGCCTCAACACACCACATTAAACACAACTGGCAAGAATGGGAAAACGTTGGCCTTAAGTTTATAGGTCAATGATAAAAAGGGGGGGGGGAGTATTTTTAATGAAATTCATCATCTTTGGGAAAAATTAATTTCTTTGGTAATTTATATAACACTAATTTTTCATTAATTGAGATCAAATTTAAAGTAGATAACATTTGATTCCCATCATATCACATTCTACTAGTGAAATGCAATTATTCCTCACTTGCTTTACTAAACCTAACACATTTCAGGTTTAGTGATTTTATCCAGAATTTATGTTATCACCGAGCAAGCAAAAAGAGTCCTATGTCTTTGACATGGTTTTCACCATGCTAAATTTAACTGCCTTATTCTAAGATAGTTTTGCAGTATTCTATTTATGCTTTCAGGAGGTGTGTTGCTTGGCAACTTCTGGATTGTTTGACATAATTTAATTTACAAATAGCATCTATCTTAGCTTTTCTGAAAAAAGACGTGATTATGTGTCATTGGCCATACATGTGTCAGTCATGATTTCAAGTTAAAGCTCACCCACAGAAGTTGGTGTTATATTTTATAGGAACGTTTCTTTTTCAGGTTGCTATGGGGACATTGATTTGCAATATCTAACTAGTATCTTGAAAGAAGTAATGTTCCTGCAACTAAAGTTTCCTCTTGTCAGCATTTCAGCTTCAAGGTCAAGGTAGAAAAGCAGTATGTCCAGCAGTTCTCTTCATTCCCTAAACTACTATAGCACTGTGCATTTATACTATATAGTGTAATGTAGAATACACTATATATAAAACAATATAAATAAATTTGGTTTCTCATGTTTTCAATTCCATTTTATACCTTCAGTCATTTTAGATGTACTTGTTTTAGAGTTGCTGAGGGATGTTGTTATTCGAATTTTTCAAGAGGAGGAGGGTTCTAGCCCTGTTTGTTGTGTTTGTTTTTTGCATGTAAGGTGGATATCTCATGAATTTTGTAATTTTGATTTTGGGTTCATTTCTGATAGTACATTTTCCATGGGAATCCTTTACTTCCAGGGTTGAGGATGGGCCCCTCAAAAAAATATTTTGCATCTACTTCTTCCAATTGCTCCAAGGAGTTTGTGTTAATTTCTCAGTTTGACGGTTCCCAGACTATAAATTCAAATCTCAAACCCAAAGTGGAAGAAGGCCAAGTTTAGTTTCTGCTTTGGCTCCTGGTAATATTCCTTACATCTTTGTGAACTCATCTAACCACTCACATGAATGACTATTTTATTTTATTCAGCATGTCCAAGTATTTTATAGCTGGCACATTTTTAGATCATCTAATCCACCATGTTGCCAAAAACAGAACCACCAACTATCAAATGTTATATATGCTCATTTTCTAGGTTACTACTTTATATATCTGCAATTTACTTTTTCAGCTGAATTTCAAAACTTTTGATATGGAGCCATCTATGATTCACAAGTAACTACTATCTAATTTAACTCTTCTACTACTTTTATCTAAGTTTACTCAAAGCAGACAACTATACATTTATAAAGAAAGTATATAAAAGCACCTCATACTTGGATCAAATTATTGAAATTATCAAAGAAAACCTGTCAAATCCCTAAACGTTATGGTTAGATGACTTTGCATAACACCAAGATTCCAACTCAGATACCTGTCTACCTGATTTATGACAATAGCCACTGCAGCCACTCTGGGATGTCAAACATCAGCTTATCATCTTTTACCTTCCTTAAACTAGCAAGGCTGATGCAGAAAAACTGCCTTTGGAGACACAGCATCATTGTGGTTTTCAGCAGAGTACAAATCAGTGTGAAAACATAACCTAGAAGAAACTAAGCCCTTTATTGTGATTTGAGAGTCACAGAATGGTTGGATCAGCCCCCAAAAATGTTCTCCTCTTATCTTGACATGACTTCTTCCCTGGCTCCCAGCTTGAATTAGAGTTTTACTGAGTTACATGCAGAATTGTTATCATTATCTCCCAAAAGCTGCAGTGAAAACATACTAGTTCCCTTGGAAGGTTTTTCCAGTCTTCTCTTCTAACAAGGTATGTTTATCTGCTTTATCTTAGAATACAGAGGTGGTTCTCAAACTTTGGTGTGTGCCAGAATCACCCAGGGAGTATTTCAGAAGCACAGATTCCCAAACCTACCTCCACTACATCCTGTGTTTTCTGTTTCATGAGTCTAAGGGGCTTGGGTATCTGTATTGTAATAGAGAATCCAGCTTTGGGGAAATTAAAAACAGAAAAGTTTATTCCAGTACAAAAAAGGAGTGCAAATAAAATACAAATATAGGAGGACTTTCAGACCCCATTGGAGGGGAAAGAAGCAGAGGCTGGAAAAATTAAGTGGAGGATGAAGGCCAGCCTTACTTCACACTCTTGAGCGGGTTCTTGTTTGGGAAGATGAAGTGGGTGTGTTACTTATATTGCCTACTCTTTCCACACTCCTTATACAGAGACACTCCTGCCTCTATTCCACTGGCAATCGTTCTTTATGACTCTCACGATGAGAGGTTGAATAATGGCTCCCCAAAGACATCCATATCATAATTCCCAGAACCTGTGAATTTTCCCTTACATGGCAAGAGAGACTTACAGGTGTAATTAAGTTCATGCTGCCTTTAACTTAATTTCTTGTGAGCCCAATGTTATCACAAGGGCACTTATCAATGAAAGAAGGAGTCAGAGGGATCTGAGTGAGAGATCAGAAGATGAAGAGGCAGTCACAACTCACAGATTGCAACAAGATTCTAGAAGCAGGAAAAGGCAATGGAATGGATTCTACTCTACAGCCTCCAGAAGGAATGTTGTCCTACCAAAATCCTGATTTTAACCCAGTGAAACTCATTTCAGACTTCTGAGTTCCAGAACTATAAGATGATAAATCTCTGTTGTTTGAAGTCACTGAGTATGTGGTAATACATTTACAGCAGCAATAGAAACATATACACTCATATTCTCTGGCCACCAGGGATAGGCACTTGACACTAAGAAAAATAATATATGGTGGTCCTATCACTGATCCAATTCTTTTTCTCAGGTGCTGAAATAAGTCAGAGATAAAGGTCACATGTAGCTTTGTGGTCACATGGAATTAGATATGGCAGCTGCTTTTCAATCATATGCATGCTGTTAAATAAGCAAAGAAAGCTATTCTGCAAGGAGAACTAGGAGAATGGAGCAGATATTCAGAAGGAAGGAAAAAAACAAGTGATGGAGAAGATGCTTCTCCACATTCTGGTTTCCATGACTACATCTATCCAATAGCTTTCTCTTTACTTGAGTGAACTTGGTTAGAATTTTATTTCTTGACATGCAGTGATCCATAACTGAGACAAAGGAACTGAGAAAAAGAAGGATGGCTATAATGGTTGGTTTTATGTGTCAACTTGACAGGACCACGGGGTACCCAGATATTTGATTAAACAATCATTCTGCATCTGTCTGTGGAGTTTTTTTCTGAATGAGATTGAAATTTAAGTCAGTAGGTTGAGTAAAAAAGATCGATTGCCCCTCCTGATGTGGGTGGGCCTCACTTAACTCACTGAAGAACTGAAAAGAATAGGTGAGTAAGAAAGAATTTATAGTGGCTGCCTGACCATCTTTGAGCTGAGACATCAGTCTTCTCCTCTCTTGGGACTTGGACTACAATAAGAACCATACCATCAGCTCTCCTGGGTGTCCAGGTTTCCAACTGCAGATCTTGGGACAATGGCCTACTCCTAAAGAATACTATAAATTACATGGGGTCTACTACTCTGAGGCCCCAAAAACATCTATTTAGACATAGAAAAAACTGGAGAATTGAGATGTACATGTACAAAAAGATGTTACATTTTCCCAGAAAAACCTTCTTGAAAGGTATTAGATAAGAGGGAAGATGAAAGTTGTGAATGAGAAGTACAGAAATCAGGCACTGTGAAATAATCCCATTACCTTAAGTACTGTGCTGAGTCCGGCTCACTCATTTGCCATCCAATAGTCAGATCCAGGAGAACCTGTGAATTAGGCTTCTATGACACAGGGAAGTTGTGACACAAATAGGGGATTTAAGAAACCTTTTCAAAGCCTTTTCTTGTTTGGTCTTTTATTTCACGGTCTCATCCAACAAACCAGGCTAACTTCTCAATGCAGAATAATTCGAGCTTTGCTCTCCACAGGTCAAGCTTATGTATTTGAGCTTGTAAAGTTAGTAAGCCAAGGGCTCAAGGAGATTTGGATGAGGGCTCTCAGTCATTGACAAATGTCTGTTCCTTTGTATTGTGGATTTAGTCTGCAATTACACATGTTTTGAAGACGAGAGGGAAAAAAACTACACAAAGCAATGGATAAATCACAAGACATGCCTTCACAGAGAAAGGCAGAACATTAAATATCTTCTCCTACCCTTCCTTGTTTTCCAAGAGTGGCATTTATTTGTGGAAACATAAAACTAAAGCAAAGTACTAGTTTGCATCTCAGGAAATTGCACTCCTGCCCTTTGCATTTACTATTTATCTTTTATGTGTACACCTTTCACTTCTACTAGGTTAATAGGTGATTGAGAGCTATGATCCTGACTTACACATCTTTGTATGGCCCCACAGGCCCTCATCCAATGCTGGATACAGACTAAGGCTTAAGGAATATTGTTAGGGTGATGGTAATAATGATGTTGATAGTCTTCTCCCTTTCCTGATATGTTTATAGTTTAGTAAGCACGTGATGGGAAAGAGGCTAGAAAGGGAGACAAAGTTCCAATTATGGGGAGATTTATGTTCTATGCTAAATAGTATGGACTTGCTCCTGGAGGCAACTGAGATCTATTAGAAATTACAGTGGCCATTTTTAAAAAATGATCTCTGATAGCAGCATGCTACATGAAGTTGAATTCAACATTTCATAATCCAACATCTGCATTACTTCTGGTTTGAGTGTGACTGCGTTCACCTTCACACAAATATCACACGCACCACACGCACACACACACAACACACACATTTTTCATATAAATGAGAAGACAGAAGTCCTCAGAAGCAGAGAGGGGGAAAATAAGGGGTAATTACAATTATAAGCAATTATTAATATAAGTTCTTGGATACTTACCATGAGTAAAACACTGTTAGGTTGTATCAAGATAAAACATATAAAGATAAAACACATGCAAACGACCTCAAACTAATTTAATGAGCACTGTAATTCTAGGCAGAGGAAATACTAAAATGTATATGATAGCCTCTCTCCTGAAAGATTACCATCTGGTGAAGCAAATAACATTAAAAGTAATTATAAAATGAATTATTTAATTAAAATTATGGTACATATCCTTAAAGAAAGTACAAAATGCCCTGAGAGAGTCTTACAAGAAGGTGGAGTGTCAGGAAGCACTTCAAGAGAAGGTTACTTTTATACTAATAACTGGAGTTAGCCAGAGAGAACCAAGATTTTACCAAGCAGAGAAAACAGCTTATGTAGATGCCGTAAGAAGGAAGGAGCTTGGTCAGCTTGAAGAAGTAAAGGGCTTAGTGCAGCTGGGACAGGTGAACTAGGGAGAGAACGATTCGAGGCTGGGATGTAAGAGCAACAAAGTGAGGTCATCCAAGTGCTTTGGACCATTGCAAGAATTCTGAACTTCACCCCAAGAAGAATAAAAGCTAGTGAAGAGTTTGAAGCAAAATAGTAACATAAAGAGGATTTTATATGTATGCCTATATGTGTGCATTTATACATATACACACACATTACATGTATATATATGCATATAAATGTATTAATATATACATATAGACACATAAATATACACATATGCATATTATAAATTATATATATTTTACTTATCTGTTTGTTTATGTTAAGATCACTCAGTACTCAAGAAGAACAAAGGTAAATGCAGGAAAACAGCTATGGGAGACCATGATAGTCCAGTTAAGAGATGATAGTGATTTAGACTACAAAAGAAGATATAGAAGTTGAGAAAAGAAACTAATTCAAGAAACATTTTGCAAATAGGGTAACAGAATTTGCTAGTTAATTAGACATGGGGCGTGAGAGGAAAGAAGGTAGACAGGATGATGTTATCTGGCATGACTAAGTGGATGGCGATGTCACTTGCTGAGATAGGAAACACTAGAGAAAGAGCAAGTTTGGACAGATGTGAAGTCCATGGAGAGTTGTCTTGTTTGTTTATTTAAAGGGATACGGGCACTTATTTAAAAACTGACTGGAAGGATACCCCCGACAGGGAGAGATTGAAAATAGAGACATAAGAGGCTGCTCAAAGGAGAATAGGTCTTGCTGGGCGGTATGGCTCAGTGGATGAGCATCGTCCCACACACCACGAAGTCGCCGGTTTGATTCCTGGTCAAGGCACATGCACATGCACATGCACATGCACATGCACATGCACATGCACCTGCCGGGGTTGCGGGCTCCATCCCCAGCAGGGGGCGTGCAGGAGGCACCCCACCAATGTTTCTATCTCTTCCTCTCCCTTCCTCTCTCTCTCAAAAATCAATACAGACGTATTGTTTTTAAAAAGAGAGAATAGTTCTTAGCAGTAGGAGAACCTTCTTTTGAGGAGCTTATACCCCAAAAGATAAGAGAAGTATATGTAATGAAGATAATGCTTTAAATATATTAATATATTTCATATCTTTGAAATTTCATGTGTATCACTTTCTCCCAAGTCAGAATGAAGCTTGTATCTACCTTGGGGGACTCAGATTATTTCAGCCAAGAAACAAAGAAGAATATATATATATATATAAAATATTCAGCTTCAAACATACAAAGTAGGAGTTTTTTGTCTGCAAAAAGATAACAAATTTAAAGGTCAAGTTTTTATTTTTTTTCAAGAAAGGAGATTTTCTATATACTTATGTCCCCCTATTTACATATTAGGAGGCAGGACAGGGCACTGGATCTTAGTTTATGTGATGAAGAAAGGAATAAAAATAAATAAAACATACTGGAAAGGAAAAAAAAAAAGAAAGAACCACCTCAGTAGCAGAAGTATAGCAAAAGTGTGCAGGTTAGACTGTGTGGCCAAAGACTCACAGTCAGACTTGAGAGGGTTCCACAAAGCCGGTGAGAGCTGAAGTAGAGCCCAGAATTATCAGAGAAAATAACCAGAAGGGCAAAGCAAGAGTTGCAGGAGCTTCCATCAGCAGTTACAGTCAGCTGCAGACACTAGGGACAGGACTAATCATACAGCTGAGGGGGAGGGGGTGCCCGGATTAGCCACTCCTACAAAAAGCAGCACTCCTCCAAGAACAGTGCACAGACCTAAAAGCCAGTCTCCCAAAGACAGACAGGGACAAGTGAGCCCCACCCTACCCCCACCTGGATGCCAGTAGGGAGAGGAACTGAAATGCTGAAGGACATTTACCTAAGCCATCGAAACAGAGGAGAGAATGCTGATCATAAGGTAGGCTACAGAAAAAAATTAAGAACCTCATGGTTCATTGCACACCTGAGTGTGGCGTTAGTAAACCTGAAGCCCTCTACATTTATAAATAACAATATTATTACATTGTCAATGATAGATGACAAGACAGGTGAGGTGTGTAGTTGAAAGGTAATAGCATTTTAGAAGACAGAACTGAGACACAGGTTAGCCATGCCTGAGAATATTGTGGGATACATTCTAAGAACCCCAGTGAATGCCTGAAACTGGGGATAATACCAAATCCTATATAAATCATGTTTTTTTCTATATATACACATCTATGATAAAGTTTACCTTATAAATTAGATATAGTGAGATATTAACAACAATAATAGAACAATTATGACAATATACTGTAATAAAAGTTATGTGAATATGGTCCTTCTCAAAATATCTGATTGTGCTGGTCTCATCTTTTCACTTAATGGAAGTCCTTTTCAGCTTGCTTGGCATATCCAAATTGCCAGCATCACTACTCTTGCACTTTGGGGCCATTAGTAAGTAATATAGGGTTACTTGTGATAACATGACAGTCGATCTGATAACTGGAAGTGACTATTGGGAGGGGACACTGTACAAAGTGGATACGATAAACAAAGGGGTGATTCACTTCCCTGGCAGGAGGGGTTTGGAGGGCAGAGATTTCATCACACGATGCAGAATAGTGCTCAATTTAAAATTTCAAGTTATACTACAAAGCCACTGTAGTCAAAACAGCCTGGTACTGGCACAAGAAAAGACATATTGATCAGTGGAACAGAACAGAGGACCCGGAAATTGACCCACGCCATTATGGTCAATTAATATTTGACAAAGGAGGCAAGAACATACAATGGAGTAAAGACAATCTTTTCAATAAATGGTGTTGGAAAAATTGGACAGATACATGCAAAAAAATGAAACTGGACCACCAACTTACACCATACACAAAAGTAAATTCAAAGTGGATAAAAGACTTAAATGTAAGACATGAAACCATAAAAATCTTAGAGGAAAACACAGGCAGTATAATCTCAGACATCTGTCATAACAATATGTTTGCTGATACATCTCCTAGGGCAAGAGAAACTAAGGAGAAAATAAGCAAATGGGACTGCATCAAAATAAAAAGCTTCTGCACAGCAAAGGAAACCATCAACAAAATGAAAAGGGAGCCCACTGTATGAGAGAACAGATTTGCCAATGACACATTGGATAAAGGGTTAATATCCAAAATATATAAGGAACTTATACAACTTAACAAAAGGAAGACAAATAATCCAATTAAGAAATGGGCAAAGGACCTAAATAGACACTTCTCCAAAGAGGACACACAGATGGCTAAGAGACATATGAAAAAATGCTCAATGTCGCTAATCATCAGAGAGATGCAAATTAAAACCACAATGAGGTATCACCTCACACCTGTCAGAATGGCTCCATCAACAAGTCAACGAACTACAAGTGCTGGTGAGGGTGTGGAGAAAAGGGCACCTAGTACACTGCTGGTGGGAATGCAGACTAGGGCAGCCACTATGGAAAGCAGTATGGAGGTTCCTCAAAAGATTAAAAATTGACCTGCCATTTGATCCCACTTCTGGGAATATATCCTAAGGAACCCCAAACACCAATCACAAAGAACTTATGCACCCCTATGTTCATAGCAGCACAATTCACAATAGCTAAGATTTGGAAACAGCCCAAGTGCCCATCAGTAGATGAGTGGATAAAAAAGCTGTGGCACATTTACACCATGGAGTACTATGCGGCTGTGAAGAGGAAGGACCTTTTAGCCTTTGGCATAGCATGGAGGGAACTAGAAAGTATTATGCTAAGTGAAATGAGCCAGTCAGAGAAAGACAAGTACCACATGATCTCACTTATATGTGGAATATAATAAACAAAATAAACTGATGAACAAAGTGGATCCAGTAACATAGAAGCATGGAACAAACTGAGGGATCTCAGAGGGAAGGCAGGGAGGGGGGTGTGGGTGGGGAGAAATAAATCAGGGAACTTGTATGTTTATGGGCATAGCCCATGGACACAGACGTTGGTGTGGGGAGGGCCTGGGGGTGGGATGGATGTGGGGTGGAGGGGATCAGTGGGGTTAAAAGGGGGACATCTGTAATGGTCTCAACAATAAAGATAAAGAAACATTAAAAAATAAATAAATAATAAATAAATAGAAATAAAAATTGTTTATTTCTGGAATTTTCCATGTAATATTTTCTGAACTTGGTTGACCATGGGTAACTAAAACTATGGAAAACGAAACTGCAGATAAGGGAGGGGACTACTGTACTACGTCCTGTGACAGACCAGAGGGGAGAAAATAAGCAGTGGGTGAGGGGAGAGGGACTGCAGCTCTGCTCACCTCACACCAAGGCCTATACTCCCCCCCCTCCCCCCCCATCTTGCTACACACCGAGCAACAGGTCCACCTCCAGACCCCACCTCGCTTGCTAGTGGTGAAAGAGCCAGACTGAGCTCCCAATATTTAAGAGACTGGAACCAAACCTCCATGAATGACTTTTCGTGCGCTCAGCTGGGCTGGCCAGGGCAGAAGCCAACAGGCATGAAGGACTTTTTTTGGTATACCCAGTGATGTGCTGGTAAATGTTTAACAACCATCTCAGGGGAAAGGGGAGGGCCCAGAACGGTAGCCTTTGCAGATGTCAGTGTGCCGAGCAGGCCCACCACAGTCAATTTCGAGCTATCACTGTCATTTCAACTGACTCATAAAACTCCTGCAAATGCAATAATTTACTTTCATGAGCCAGTAGGAGCTGGTTCCACTGTGACCCAGTCAAAGAGCCACGATAGGGCCTATCAAAATCTAATTTGAGGGAACTCCACAAACTGATGAGTTTTTACCTGCACTTCTATCCGATTAATATACATCGTGACCTTCAGAAGGATGTTACACTAACAAGTCAAAATTAGACTGAATTAAATCATAGAAATTTCATTCCACTAATCAGTCATTCTATTTTATTTTGATTTAAGCTAGCTTGCTTTCCCTTTAACCTCAGCTTATATTTTATAAGGTAATTTTTCTTCAGTTGCGCTATGAATCTGACAAAAACAAGACACTTTTAGCAAGTACAGAAAAGCCCTCTGCTGGCTCACTTTTGAAAGTCAGTGTGTCTGCTCCCAGGCTTTGGGGCATTCTTTCCCCTGCTTTGCCATGCTGAGCCAAGCTGCAAATTCTGCCTTAAAGTCTCATTAAGATAAGAACGGCCGAACTGTTTCTAGTAGATTTCATTGTTAAAACCATGAGACTTGTCAGCTTATAAATCAAATCATACTACATCATTCCAAAGATTAGTTATAATAGCCTAAAGAAACTTTTATAAACATCAAACTCCTGTTTTAAAAATACGTCCTGAGATATAGAAGGGGAGGTAGTGTCTACTTGCTGGGTGCATTAAAAGGAATTACATTAAAAAGAAAAATGAGGTTTTTATAACACATTTTCTAAATAGCAGGGTTAAGCCAGATGCTTTTGAGAAGGAATTTGAATGGGGGGAAAATGTAAAGGCTTTATTATCTCACTGTTATTTTAGTCTGGCTCACATAATTCTATGGCCATTGTTTATACTACTTTACCAATTTGGAGTCCCCCCCCCTCATTTCCAAGTATATTTGTTTTTATATCACTTTTAAGATTTAGAAAAAAATCTGGGCAAAATAGATTAGCATTACTTCCATTTTAGCATGTTCTCTGGTATAATATAGAAGGGAAAATGTTTCTCATTTATTACAGTAGTGTTGTTATATTATTCTTGCTAGAATTTAAAATTTGTCATAGCTCAAAAGATCTAAAACATGTTACTCTATTATGTTTCTGGCTGGGACAGTTATTTTTCCTTTATGAATCAGTCTTAAGTTATTATTGGTAAATTCAGGTGACTCTGTTGGGTGATTTGAGTTTCCAATAAGAACGTCTTTCTTCATTGTCTAGTACATAGTAGTTGCTGGAATCACTTAAGGTTATTTGATTGCAAGTATCAGAAACTAATCTGACCAACTTAAGCAAAAGGGGAATTACCAGATGATTAGAGTTCTCACAGAACTAATAGGAGGGTTGAAAAATCATGCTTAGGTTTTGCAATATATATACATATATCAAACCATTACACTGTGCACCTTAAACTGACACAATACTAGAAGCCAATTCTATTTCAATAAAGCCAGGGAAAATAAAACTCATGCTTAGTAAAATGAATATTTGGTTAACACCTAAGGTAAATGAATTCCAACTGTTTCATAATTCCTTACAAAACTGCTTAAGATCTGAAATTCCGCAAGCGGCTGATCAGGTCACATGCCCAACCCTTGGTGTTACAGAAGCAGTTTCATGGGACACCCCAGCTTCCATCACTAGCTTTCCAAGATTCCATATTGTTGGGGAAATGTAATTTCCAAAAGAACATCAGTTCTTAGGAAAGGGGAAGGGATGCTGGACAGCGAAGACAACAAAGGCTTGCTACGCTGCTGATTCAGCTTTGCGCTGGCACGAACTCCGTCTGTATACGAGGAGGACAACGGCTTCTCTCAATCTCTGTTTCTTCTTTCATAAAAAGAGAAGAATGTATTAGGTGACTTCAGACTTCATTCTTATTTTTCACCACGTGGTTCTGACAGACAGACGCTGGTGCTACCTTTGAAAAATGCTAGACAAAGTGACTGGTCCTAACTCTTGTCCTTCTCAGTCCTCAACACCCCTCCCTCTCAGTTATGCTCAAGTCTTTTAGAGAACATTTGTAGCTTTTCTGGCTCTTGCCCAAGTCTCCAGGACTCAGTGGATCTCCCTCGGAGAACTTAAAATCAAATACATTTTACTCCAGCACGTGTGAGGATAAGTTGTGTTGTCCGAAATGAAACATCTCCTTCATCAAAGAACAGATGTTCCCGGTAATGTATGCGAAGGTTAAGAATAAAGTTAATTACATTATTTTCTGTTTAAAATTAAGTTCTTAAATTCCTTTCACAAAAGTAAGACTTAACAAAGAAAAGGCCTGGTGCTCCATCTAGAGGACATTCTGTATTTTCCAGATTAAGGGGTTAGAGGGTCTGTTGGAGAAGTCCAGTCCTCTAAACCTGCCTGGGATGATTTTCTAAAACTCTGCAATATGTTTTTAAAACATTTTGAATAAGACCATATTATGCAAGAGTGAAGAGGGCACTTTCCTCACCTCCCAATTTCAGTTGCTGATTGTCTAAGTAGTAATTTTATTATTTTTATTCATAAAATATTTGGATACCTACTATGTACTCACTATACTTACTTTTGGGAAATCTATGGTTTAAAAAATTAAATATGATCTCTAACTATTAGTTTTTAATCATTTTCATCAATTATCAGAAGCTTTTGTATTCACAGATATTTTCCCTAATTTAAAATATAATAATTCATTGGAAGAAACATACATGTTCTTCCTCACTTAGAATTACACAGCAGTTTCCTTCTAAAGGGCCTGCCTGTTCAGAGAACATGCTATTTTTATTCCTAGAGACCAGAGTGTCAGTTGGGCAACGCTTCAAAAAATCTTGGAGAAACTCCCTTTTTACGTAAAATCTAGGACCTTATTTTAATGAAAGCGATGTTTCTGGCATGGAAATCCTCTTTTAACCAAATGGAGCACATACGCAGCCCCTATTTTCCCATAAAATTCTGTGAGAAAGTAAGCATGTGGTGAAGCAAAGAAGGAGGGACCAGGAAAAAGGATCTGGAGGAGAATACTGGGGGAGCATTCGTTGGCCGACCTTGGACTATGGCCATCTCACTCAGGGCCCTGCAACCAGCCGGAGCTGGGCAAGCAGGCAGGGCCCTCATGTTCCTGCCCTGGTTTTGCTGCAGGTAAAAAATTACCTGCACAGCAAGGTCTGTGAGAACGGAAATCATCGCTGAGCAGAACGTTTTGCTCTGGGGTCTGACTTGTCATAGCGGTCTCATCAAAGTTTTCCATATGTCCTGAGGGTATCCAAGAGTGACCAAATAATGTATCTGAACTTCCAAGATCCACAGGCAGGGAAGTAGAGTTTTCCCATAGAAGGAAAGAAGCAGGGGCTGGGGGAGGGAAGCAGTGGCCATGGGTCAGTCTTGAGGCCTCTTTCACAAACAATTTCTTACATAGTCTTGAGAATAAGTTGTGGTTCTTCTAAGAGATGGCTAATGTAATAATTTGCACACGGAGATGAGTTTTTTTAAAATAAAACTGGATGACATTTCATTTTAGAATTCCTTCACAGAAATGTACGTCTTGCTGAAGTGTACCACAGCGTTTAAAACTGGTACAGCAGTCCCTGTGCCCTCTCCTGCCATGTGAACAGAAATTAAGATAATTTGTTCCAACTCACAGAGCCAGTGAGGAGCAGAGCTGAGGCCAGACCCATCCACACTGCTCACCTGAGCCCTCACTTTCTATCACAACATAATCATGAGAAAACTAGTTAACAGCCAAAGCCTTTCTAGAACCAGTTGTCATTAAAATCTTAATATCCATCTCAGTAAGAGTCAGCTGTTTAAATGTGGTATCCTTATTTTGAAGGAGAAATGACAAACAGAATGAAACTTTATAAATTATAACCATATTTGGTTCTTTTGAGTAAATTTGAATATATTAAGGAACACATTAAATGGTTTTTAAAAATTCATTTAGCATTTCCGTGCCTTGTTACAAAACAGTATCTGGGCAGTATCCAATAATTTTAAAGCTACAGTATAAAAACAAGTGAAAGATGTCTTATGGCCAGGATGGACCTATCCGAGAAGGTAAAGGGTTAGTGGCCTCAGGCTTACGGATGAAACTATTCCCCTCTCCTTACTGCCTTGTGCTAACAGAAGGCAGTGGAAGCCTGGCCCTGCCCTGTTCCCTGTAGCCTTACCGAAGCTCCTCTGCACTAGCCTGGGAAAAGCATGAACCATAAAGTAAAAAAAATAACTATTTTTAAAAAGGAACCACTAAGAATACTAACACTAAATAAAGCTTGGATTGATTCTCAAACTGAGATATAAGGGTTCACTTTGCCCATGGTTTTGGCAAAAGATAAACTCATGAACAGATTCTTCCCAAACTGCAAACATTGGTGTGATGCCAGGGATACCTTCATGTCCAAAAGAAAAAAACTGACATCAGCTTTAATTACTTTTATGCTTCTTTGAATTTCTTTTTATTATTTCTAAGCATTAAAATATTTTAAAATTGTACTAGTTGAAGTATGCATTTTACTGAACAGGGAAGGCTCTTTGGTGGGTTACTTAAGATGCAGGGTACATCCTGTTCCCAAACAAATAGCTCAGCAAATATTAGTGCATGCATAGAACAGCCTAATAAGTCACATCCAAATATAATTTCAATGAAGATAGCTGCTATGAATGCCATTTTGTGCCAAAATAACTCACAAAAACAACAGCATTGTTTTACATCCAAATTTAAAAGTCAGGGTCTATAAGACTATTTCAGCCTGCTGTAAAAATGGTGCCAGAGGAGCTGTGGCTAGCTCTGGTAGGAGCCACAGTCAAAAGACCCTGTCAACCTGTTTCTTATGTCCAATAGCCCAAGCTATGCTAGAGGTCTAGTCAACCCTCAAGAAGAAGTAGAAATTGTTTTTGGTGAGTCTTTTCATTACATTCAGTTATTTTCTATCCGTCCAAGTCTCCTCCCATATTGCTATCTGATTTCTTAGCTTCACTCAGAATTACTTCAAAGCAAAGAAGACTATCCTAGAAGAAAGTTGGGAATCCATCTTGGAGAACCCCACCCAAACCAAGGAAATGCCTGTCCTCTGTGTGGGGGACCCAGGCATTAGCTTTGTTTTTTAAAGCTACCCAAGGGATTCTAATACAACTTTGTGGATGGAGACACTCTGGCCAACATTCAAATGACATGACTTTTGCAGTCAATCCCTTTTGGTCTCCCAGACAAACATATTGTACTTTCCAGAAGCTTCCTAGAAATTTGCTTTTTCCAAGAAATGAATTAACACTAAACAATTTTTGCTAAAGGGGACAGGAGAGGTTAAAGAAAAAAGAAAAGCAGAAGAAAGCCAATTTTATTCTTATGAGTTTTAACCAATTTCCCAGCTGCTGGGTCTTGTTTGGTCAATTGGTCAAAGATTGAATTCTCTTTGTTTTACTAAGAAGCATGCTTGCAATCCATGCTTCAAAGAAAATAAACATAAAGTTGAAGACAGTATTGAGTAAAAAGATTATTCAACTGGGATTCACATAATCTGAATCATGTTTAGCAGTTAATAGTTGTGGGACGTGGGACCTTGAACTTACCACTCTATGTCTCATTTTCCCATCAGAAAAATGGAATAACATACTTCCTTCTTCCAAACTCTATTAATCGGAGTATTTGTGATTCATTCATCAAAATACCTTAAAAGATATGTTGTTCTTCACATTGTCCAAAGTGGTGAAATTTATTTAATGTTATTAATCAATGTTACCTTAATAAATTTAATTTTTTTAAAACACAGAGATAAATGAAAACAAAAAAAGTGAAGTAGGTTTTTTCCTTATGTACTCGCATAAAGACATTAGATTAGAGAGAGCAAATTATAAACTCCTTGGAAGATTTAAGACAGATAAAATAATGAAAGCAATGCTGTGGGAAAGCTTTACTCAAACTAAAATACTGAAAGGTCTGTGGAGGATCCATTGTTTATGATCCTGTTCTCTAGAGACTGAAATTCTTTGGATACACCAGATGGTTTTATTTATATAGCAAAAGTTCAGCTCTAGTGAGGTGCTGCTGGCAAATTCACACACAAATAGAAGAAATTATATTTATGAATGTATACATATCCTTGCTCACAGAGGGCTTTCCCATAGTTCCTTATGGACCTTTGAATAAATTTTATAAACAGTTCTAAAGAGAAGAGCCACCACATTGAAAAGGAACATCAGTCTCCCAATAGAGCAAAGTACTCCACAAACCCAAAATTTAACATGGGAAAGCTGCAGACTTTTGTAGATCTCCTCTATCCAAATGCAGGACAAATCTCATTTCATTTACTCTTTGATGTCCCTGTCCAAGCCTATCTCCACTACTGAAAATGAAAGAGAGCCCGACCCTCTCCCCATCAGAATATTTCAAGCTGCATCCTGTGTCAACTCCTGGCACGGAGTCCGCCTTGTGAGCCCAATTTAGAGCACATGGCAGTGATCCAACTCATTGTGGGTTGTTTGTGGTCCCCAGATCAAGTTTCAAAAAAGAAGGGGCAGAAATCCGGTGACCTTCTCAAGATAGTAGAGAACAGCTCTGGCCGTGACTGACACCTGATCTTTCTGCTAACATTAGCTCCTAATCAAAGTCGGTGCCAGGACTGCTCCAGACGCCAGCCCACAAACCTTTCTGTCCTCCTGCAAGAGGTGTGGAGCATCCTGTCACCCGCTGGGTTCCAGTTTTGGATGCCATTCCCTTTCAGATCCAAGGAAGTTTGGTTTTATTGGCATTTGAGATAAATCTCGGGCCTGCCTTAATTGAACTATCCTGTTGTTGATCGCGCATACCTACTCGCTATTCTTTGTCTTTTATACCTAGTGAGGTGCGATGTGATTCATAACAAACATATGAGCATAAAGCTCTAAAATTAACAGCCCTAGATATTCGTATAATGAAGAGACCTCGGTCACTTGGGATCTTTTCCCTGTGCCTCTCTCCACCTGTCATCTTTTCTTAAAAATGTGACCGTCACTCTTCCTGAGCTCCAAGTCATCCTTCCTCTCTAACTTCTGTTGGAGCCTCAAGACTGACTCAGGTGGAGTCACAAACTGGGAACCCAGTAAGGTCTATAGAAGTAATTTAACCTTCTAGGACAGGCCCGATTATTTCTTACTTGACCGAATACCAAGTGTCAGTGTGAAATAAACAACCTTGCCGCTTGCCTCAGTGTCTCTTTAAAATCAGGAAGCTGTCCTTAAACTTACCAGGCTTTTAAGGGGTACTTGTCTTTTGCTCAGCCTCTGTCTTGAGGCCTGAAGATTCTCAGAGCTCTGGAAGTGCTCAAAGTAACCACTGGTTTTACCCCAGCGCTGAGTTTACTTTTGATATATTATTTCAATCCATAGAGTTCCAAGTTTTCTATACAGAATTTTATCTCCTTTCTATCTCCCTAAACAAACAATCTTTGAAGCTAGATAAAATGAGAAAAGAGGGTGGAATTATTTCACCCTGCCTTGTTTGTTTCCATGAGGGCTCTAACCAAGAGGAAAAGATGAGTCATTCAGCTTCTTTCCCTATTTGGTGGTTTAGACTCTGGGCGACTGTGACCAAAAGAGGGCAGCACTCCATGGGTTTTGAATTCACAGGAAGCAAAACCCTTCAAACAGTTTTTAATTGAACTCTCTCCCCTAAGCAAGGCACTGCACCCTGTGTTGCCCTGGATACGGAGATGACCAGGGCACAGCTTTAAGCATGCGGGTACCAGGAAAGGAGAAAGCACTGGGGAAAGCAATTAGAACATAGCTCTGTTTTGAGAAGCGGTGAGAGATAAATCTGGAAATAAAGAATGAGATTAGATTGTGAGGGTCCTCTGAATGTCAGGCATTTATCCTTTATTTGAAATGCAATAGGGAGCCACTGGAAAGGTTTTAAGTAAGCGACTAATATGATTAGAACATGTATGGAGAAGATGCATGTGACAGGCAGGTACTGGAGAGATTGAAACAGGGTGAGACCAAATGCCAGAAGGAAAAACACAGAGAAAAATAATACACTGGATGGCTGAGACAGCCAAAAGTAAGAGTGGCTCTTGGCCTCTCTGTCCACTCTTTTCCTGACATCTTGTAAATCCAGGATTCTTGTGTGATTTCATGGAGGAAAAATTGAGTCTCCCAAATGACTGCACTGTCACTCACCTACCCTGATGTGTGGGGACTCAGAGACAGATTATATTCAATTTTAGAAAAACGAAGTAATGTGCCTTCTCTTAAACCTGTTAATTCATACTCTATACACGGAGGCAACAAAGCTTTCTGGTTGAAGACACTGGCCTCTGGTTGGAGGCCAGTGTTCCCTCAACATGAGAAAGTGGCACCTAAGGTGGAACATAAGACACAGAGAAAAGTCAGGAGAAAGGGGATGACACAATGATATGGGCAATCTGGAGAGCGGGGCAGCAGGCATAGACTGCCACTCTTGCTTTTGGCTCTCTCAGCCATCCAGCGTACTTGTAATTAAGCATTACACATGCACTTGTCTTTTACAACTGCCAACATCTTAGTGACAAGTCTATGGCTTCAATGCCTTTTCTTTTCTTGAGCTCCAGGTCAATACATCTAATTGCCTACAGATAAGTCCACAAACACTACAGATTTAACATGTCTAAAACTCATTATTTCTTAATACACCCTTCCAACCACAATCCTGTTTCCTTTTCTTTTCTTTTACATACTTTAAATGGATGACATACTAATTCATCCAGTTTCCTAAGACAAAAAAATAAATAAATGGAGCCATCTTAAGAGCCCTACTATGTCTTCTAATCTTACATTTAGAATTTCAAGTCTAAGTAACCACAGGACCATGGATCACCAAACCTTTGGATTATACCATCTTAGATTGTTGCTAAAGGCAAGTAGCAAATATATATTTTTGCAAATTAGAAAAAGGTACACTTTCTCAAATTACTTTATTTATTGGTAGGTCTGTCATCTCCAATCTGAGCCATTGCATTAATTATTTAATTGGCCTCCCTCAGGCCACCATGCACATTTGTATAGTTTGGGCTCTGCACAATTACCACACTTGCTCTTGTTGATGAAGCCCACCATTTACATCTTGGGCATGATAGATGTATATATTTTTTACAAAAATTTTCTCACTTCACAGCAAAAATGCTGTCATAAGATTATCAGTAATATAAATATTTTCCAATAAAGTTTCTTGAGAAAGTGTAACTTTTTCTAATTTTCATAAAAGTTCTGCATGGATTCATAGTAGCCTTGGGTCTCCCTGCTTCTAATGTTTCCTCCAAGCTATCCATCCACTGATGCATAGTATTCTTTCGAAATACAAGCTTTATCATGACTTTCCTTCAGTGGAGTGCAAAGATCTTCATTATCTCCCCTTGGTTTAATATAACCATGTACTACTATTTAGCTTTTATTTTCCTATAGTGATGCAAATTGGCGTAAAGAGAATTTGGGGGGGGTCACACAACTAGCTATCTCTACGGCCTGCAGTCTAGCACACTCTTGAGCTATGCCCCTGCCTGCTGGCAAGCTTGCACCTGGAGCTGTGCTGCTTTGGCTGCATTTCCTGAGCCCTACTAAGACTCTGTCATTGATTTAACTGACTTAAATAGGAAGTTTTGATGACTAACATTTAGGGACAGGAATGTGGGATTGGAGCTCTACTTACAGCGGCCCTGGGTCATGTGTTTTGGACCAGACCTAACTGTGGATTTAAGATTAAATAGTGTGTCCAATTCCAACATAAGTGTCAGCTGGTGGTAAGCTCAGGAGAAGGACTCTTACCCTGTGACTACTGGTTGTATGTCTCAACCAGGTATTGGCCCTAATTCTATAGAAAACTCAGAGGAAAGGCTAATACCTCATGGAATATACAGACCCACTTATGTCGTATCCAGAGCACTTACGGTTGGCCACTTATGTGAGGACGGGTAATTACCACGAGGCATGCAGCTGTCACACTCCTAAAAGCAGATGGCTCACTAGGACCCTAAAAATGCCACTGCGGAAGCTATCGCCTATGCCACTACTGCCAAAAATGCCTGATCCTCGGGGTTATACAGAAAACACCCACAGTACTCCAGAGCACTAAAATAATTTCTACTACAAAAAGATAAAAGGGTGCTGATTGGCTTTTGTGCCTCTATAACAGAGGATCTAAATTACCTATAACACCTGCTGAAATGTGCCAACTGGCAAACTCTAATGACCTTCATCACTATTGAAGCTTAAATTATTTATACTGGGGGATAGTGCTAAATTTGAACATGGTACCTGCTGTAGTCTCAGGACAGTTACTGAACATGAAATAGAAGACAAATCCATATGTCTCACTTTAACCATCAGAAAAAGTGCCTTGCCTCCATTCCCCATAATCATGGCACACTTGTGACATCCACCTCCAGGGAGATTCACATGATACACTCATTCAGGAAATAGGAATGCTTGCAAAGAGCTCACACGAAAGGATGAGTCACTGACCCATACATTGTACAAGGTCCTGGCACCCTTGGTAAGCTGAGGGCCACTCCATCCCTGATACCATCAAGAAATAGCTATTGACCCTCTAAGCACCCACAATATGAAACCAGGGTCGACATCTTTTAGACCTTTATGCGTTCTGAAAGCTACATATTACTCATTTAAAAAAAATTTTAAGCCCACCTAAGCTGTTTTTCAAAAATTGACCCACCTTGAGTGGTACTCCCCACAGCAAAATACTCTAGAATCTGTCTAAATTGCAATATAATAGCACTTTTCTTAGTGTTCTGTAGAGACTTCTTTATTGTAGAGGATTTAGCAACCTCCTGTGATGATTTGGAGTCTATGGACCAGCCATGATGGTCATAACTTGCCCACGGACTTCTGGTGTAAAAGTTGCTCTCTTCAGCCGTACACTACATGCCATTAGAGGGGCAATTGCTGGCTGCGTATGGGTTGTCCTAGAAACAGAGGCTCTCACATGGTTTGACTTTAACTTTTCACACCCAGCTGCTAATTGTGCCCTGGGTTATAAAAGCAGCACCCTGAAAGCTCAGCAAGGTCACCAAGACCCCCTTGCTAAACCAGATATGATACCCACAGGACACAGCCAAACCTGGACCTTCTGGCTATCCCATTTGCTTGTCTCTCCTACTTTAGTCCCTTCCTAGATGTCACAGTTCTGGAGGAACCCTCTCACTGATGCCTTGGCTACCTGGGAGCCGCTTGGGAACAACTGCATGAACAGCAAAGGAAGTTTGTATTATATTTTATGGGCAGCAGCACCATCAACATGTGACGGATGCTCACTGGAAAGCTGCTGAGATATCCCTAAGCATGGATGGAACTCAAGAGTCAATACTATTGACCAAACTTCACACACTGTTTGCTCACACCAACAACTGGCACCATTTGCACATTTTTAGTGACTCTTGAGCTCATGTCATTGGTCTGTCCATCTAATCCAGCAACAACAATTCCTTATTTAAAGCCACCTCATTTAGGGTGAAGAACTCTGGGAATCCCTTGCTTCATATAAATCTCTGTAAATATAAATCAAGATTTCACATGTCTCTGTACATACTAAAGCCATAATGCAGTCTCACTAAGACACTCCTTATCGCCCCAGAGTTCCAAAATCTACTAAAAGTGAGCAAGATGCTCACTTTACTTCTCCAAATGCATAATGCTGGGCTCTTATAACAAGCATTTAATTAAGTTTGCACCTTTCTCACTGGCCCCAGGAAACAGGCCTCAAAGAGCCATAATGACTTACTTAAATAAGCTCTAATTCAATTAAATGAAACTGGTCCATTTCAGTCATCAGTCAAACATCAGGGGTGAGTAGTAATTAAGAGTCTTAGTCCGCCTGGCCAGGCGTGACTCAGCCGTTGAGCATTGACCTGGGATCCAGGCGATTAGGGTTCGATTCCCAGTCAGGGCACATGCCCGGGTTGCGGGCTCGATCAATGAGTTTCTCATCATTGATGTTTCTATCTCTCTCTCTCTCCCTCTTCTTTCCTCTCTCTGAAATCAATAAAGATATATTTAAAAAAAAAAAAAAAAAAAGAGTCTCAGTCCATGTTTGATGTCTGACTGCTGACAGCTTTCAAACCTCACCACTCTACTTCCCCTTCTGTCCCGCATGCGGGCAAGCTGATAAGAAAACTCTCTCCTCTGGCCCTGGCAGGAAGTGCAAACCATGTAAGCCTGGTCAAGCGAGTTGTTACTTTACCCAGGCCCCATCCCCTAATCACAATAAATGCCAGTCTCCTTTCCCTGCTCTCTCAAGCTATTTTAAGACCTGCTTGGGAGCCTGCCTCATTGTGTTAATAATAAACCTTTTCACGCCCACAGCAGTTTCCATGTTATATCCCAGTTCTCTACTGGGATTGGAGTCTTACCTGAAACTTCCACTTTGAAAGCAATAGTTACGATCAAAAGAGTCATATTTCCATACTAGGTAAAGAAAGGTAGCTTTCGAAACACAAATGCAAAAATAAAAAATGTAAAACAGTCTGATCACTTTGGAAAACAGTCTGACAATTTCTTAAAAAGGTCAATGTAGCCCGGCCAGCATGGCTCCGCAGTTGAGCATCAACCTATGATCCAGGAGATCAAGGTTCAATTCCCGACCAGGGTTGCAGGCTCGATCCCCAGCTGGGGCATGCAGGAGTGCAGGAGGCAGCCGATCAATGACTCAACAACTCTCATCATTGATGTTTCTATCTCTCTCTCTCCCTTCTTCTCTCTGAAATCAATAAAAATATATATATATTTTTAAAAGGTCAATGTACACCTACAATTCCACTCAACTATTCCATTTTAAGGTTTTTACTCAAGAGATATAAAAGCATCTATTCACACAAAAACTTACACATGAATGTCTACAACAGCTTTATTTGTAATAGCCAGAAACTGAAAACAACCCAAACGTCCATCAACAGGCGACAGGATCAACAAATTGAGGTAGAGCCATTGTATGGACATATCTCAGCAATAAAAGGAAAAACAACTTATATATACAAGAACATGAATCTCAAAAAAAGCTTGTGCTAGATGAAAGAATCAGACAAAAAAGAAAACATACTGTATATGTTCCATTTTGGTAAAATTCTAGAAAACACAATCTATAATGACAGAAAGCAGATCATTGGTTGCCTCAGGAGGAGAAAGGAGATCCCAAAGAGGGGAGAAAAGAGAGACTATAAAAAGGTACATGAAAACATTTGGAAATGCTGGCAATGTTCATTATTTTGTTTGTGGTGATGGCTTGATAGATTTATACATATGTTAAAATGTATCAAATGTTACACTTTAAATGTGTAATTTAGAGTATGTCAGCTATATCTCATTAAAACTGTTTAAAAATAATACCAGAGTTTGGCATAAGGTATTACACAGGGGTGGGCGAAACTAGGTTAGTAATAACAACAAATAATGTAATAATTAATAAATATATAATAATAATACAAAAATAAACTGTTTCATGTACTCACAACTGTAAATCTACTTGTACCCTCCCCTGTGTATGTGAAATGGGGCTTCAGAAAATGCAGCAAAGTCTGAAAATTTCTGCAGCTAAGACTCTGAACATTCCTATAGGAACATGAACATTATCTGTTTAACTTTGGGTAAAAATTAAAGCAGATAGGCAATTGGATCTGCTAAATCCATGGCTAAAATGTTTTTATCTCCTCTAATGAGTGGTTGGCGAGTATAGATGCTGTAATTAGTCACTTACAAGCCTACATTTACTGTTTAAAAACTATCCTTAAATCATTAATAGTTTTATTTTGTGTCTTCAGAATCAACCTCAGTTCTTCCAGTCTCATTTTAAAGAACTCCATTCAGCCAATGTTGAAATAGATATCTTATCTGAGTAGCCTCAATAAAACATCTGGGTGTAGACAAGAGCTATTTCTAACTGAGCACAAGCCAGGACATCAGTTACCCTGATGTTGTTTCCATCACCAGCCCCCAGGCACTGACCATACCTAAAGCAGAGTTGCCAAGCCACCCAGTCTGACACAGCTTACAAAAGAGCTCAGTATGGAAAAAACTCAAAGGCAGAACTTAAGGATACATGGAAAGAAGGGTTTGCTTTCCTAGATGAAGGAATACAAGTTCCCCTGCATAAAAGTGTGAATCATGCCTATTCCTTTCAGCTCTGTAGTCGCTCTAAAGAGTCTTAATCTGAGAGGTTTCTAATAGAGCAAGGCAATGCTTGAGGTGACATCAGTAAGTCTTCTTGCACCACACTGAGAAACAGAGTTCAGCACATTTTCTTGAACAGGAAGTTTTTGTTTTATATAATTTTCTGAATCATTTTAACATGCTAAAGTTTTTGTTTTATATAATATAAAACCAAACAATGCTTCTTTGAAAAGATCAATAAAATTGATAAACCACGAGCCAAAGTGACCAAGATAAAAAAGAGCAACACAAATTATTAATATAAAAATGAAACAGGGATACTCACTATATAGTCCCCACTGACCTTGAAAGGATAATAAAGGGATCCTATGTTCTAAAATTGAACAACTTAGATTCAATGGGCCAATTTCATAAAATAGGCAATCTACTAAAACTCACTCAAAAACAAATAAGTAACCTGAATAGTCGTATATCTACTGAAGAAATCAAATTTCAAAACATTCCAACCAAGCAAATTCCAAGTTCAAATTGTTTCCATGGCAAATTCTACCAAGCCTTCAAGGAATACATAATACCAACTCAATACAATCTTTACCAGAAAATAAAAATTGGGAGATAACACTTTCTAACTGACGTTAGTAGGCCAGCATTACTCCCATACCAAAGTACAAGAAAATAAATCTACAGAGCAATATTTCTCATTGTGTGAATTTAGACACAAAGATCTTTAAGAAAACATTTAAAAACTGAATCCAGCAATGTTTTTGAAAACATAATACTGCATGACTAAGTGGGGTTTATCCTGAAACTGCAATGCTTTTTCAATGGTTCAACATTTGAAATCAATGTAACGCATCACATTAACATACTAGAGAAGAAAGCACATGATCATATCGATAAATGCAGAAAAGGCTTCCACAAAATTCAAAGTTTATTCATGATAAAAAAAAAAAAAACTTTAAAAAGTAGAAATAGAAGAAAACTTCTTTGACCTTATAAAGGGAATCTACAAAATACCAACAAATAATATAATACTTAATGGTGAAAGACTGAATGTGTTTCCTTTCAAATAAGGAACAAGGCGAGGATGTCTGCTTTCGGCATTCTTTTTTATATTCCTGGAGGGTCTAGCCATAGCAGTAAAGTAAGAGATTAAAAAGCAAACGGCATTCATTCTGTTTGGAAAGGAAGAAGTAAAACCACCTCTATTTACAGATGACATGACTGCCTATGTAGAAAATTCCAAGGCATGTTCAGAAAAGCTCCTGAATCTAGTGAGTGAGTTTAGCAGGATCACAGGATATAATCTCAATACGATAACTCAACCGTGGTTCTATATACTATGAATTCACAAGTGAAAACCAAAATTTTAAAAGGTACTATTTACAACAACTCCCAAAAGAATCAAATGCTGAGTGTAAATCTGACAGAATACATGCATGACATGTATGCCAAAAACTCCAAAACACAGATGAAAGAAATCAAAGACCTAAAACGATGGGAGATACACCGTATTCATGTATTGGAAGACAGAATATTATTAAGATGTCAATTCTCTCCTAACTGATCTGTAAATTTTATAAAGTCCCAAACAAAAACCCAGAGGAGTATGATTCTTGCTCCCAGAAGATATAAGCAAGCTTGTTCTAAATGTACATGGAAAAGTAAAAGAGCTAGGATAACCCAAACAGCTCAAAGCCAGGGGAGGATCAAAGCTGGAGAACTCACGGTACTTGATTTGTCAGGCTTACTATAGAGCTACAGGGATCAAAACAGAGTGGTCATAGTGAAAACGCAAAGATAAGGAGGACAAAATAAAGAATCCAAAAGGATATAGATGCAAATACAGTTAGTTAGTATTTGACGGTGGTGCAAAAGTAATTTAATGGAGAAAGGATTTCTTTTCAACAAAGGGTGTAAGAACAATTGGACTTCCATATGCAAAAAAAAGAAAGAAAGAAAGAAAGAAAGAAAGAAAGAAAGAAAGAAAGAAAGAAAGAAAGAAAGAAAGAAAGAAAGAAAGAAAGAAAGAAAGAAAGAAAGAAAGAAAGAAAGAAAGAAAGAAAGAAAGAAAGAAAGAAAGAAAGAAAGAAAGAAAGAAAGAAAGAAAGAAAGAAAGAAAGAAAGAAAGAAGGAAAGAAAGAAGAAAGAAAGAAGATATAACCTTAACTATACTTAACACTTTATAAAAAAATAAACAAAAAACACCTCTGAAAGAATCACAGACCTAAAGGTAAAAGGTAAACCCATAAAGCTGTAAAAGGAAACAGGAGGAGTAAGGGAAAGAGGAATGCAGAACCCTAATTAACGTCAGCTACAGGTATCTATTCACTTTTCTAATTGCTTAGAGAAAGTTTTATTCATCAAACTGAGAGGAACTTCTCAACAATTCATTCTCTGTCCACTGAAAGAAGAGATAATAATTTCCAAGACAAGGCACTTGGCATTGAGGTTCATGACCAAGATGCCGCTAGTAGGCATCTCTTAAATGCTAGCCTCCAAGTTGGCCAGGAGTTATTACCAAAATAAAGTTATTACCTCCTGAAGTAACTCATGTTTTTCCAGGACAAACTTACTATAGCGTTTGCTCTATTCTTTTTAACTCCATACTTTTATGGCTATGACTCTTGTTGATGGCGTGGTGCAAACTGATCGGGGTTATTAAATGCATTTCAGCAGCTGACCTTTATCATTTTCATATCTCACTTCCCCGGTATAGTTACTCTGAGACCCCTCTCCAAAAACAATGAGTACAATTTAATTACTGAAACATGACATAACCCTGGTCGACCTATATTTGGGCAAATTGTCTTCCAAGGACGCTTATTTCACTAGTTAAATCAATGTGTACTACTTATAGCATATAATTAAATTTTAAAAAAAAACAAACAACTTTCAGAGTCAAAGGCTCTTGCTAAATCTACAAATGAAAAAACTACAGTAGAATGAGCTGAACATTTATGTAGTGGAGGAGCTTTCTCCTTATTAGGGTTGAAAAGAGCTGGTAAAGTTTTATGAGAGGCAATTCTCAAGTGACTGGAAGATAATTTTAATTGCTCAGGTTTTTTGCACTTATTTTGCCTTTCTTTTTTTTTCTCCTTTTTTTAAACTAGGTGAAAGCATGCTAAACAAAATCAATTATGAGTATCCCTGGGAAGCAACTGTCCGTCAGAGAAGGCATTACGTAGTGGAAGTATAAAACTACACTTCACCATCATTTTATAATTTAACTAGACACAAGTAAAATACTATTAAAAGGCAGAAGATCAGATGACAATTTTTTTGAATTTTGGCCAAATGAGTATTCCTTGAAGAAAAAAATAATTCTATAATTAGCATGAGAAATTTTTATTTAAAAATAAATGTAAGATCATATTATCTCCAATACAATTTCCATCTTTATTGCTTTTATTTAGATTTTCAATATTTCTTATTTCTTATCTTGAAACCAACCCTTAGTTTATTGCCATGTTCAAGTCTTACCCACTCCATTCAGTCTTCTGTAAAGAGATCTTCCAAAAAATCAAATCTGATTTTATCATTCTTGATTTTTTAAAAAGAACTATCAATAACTTTTTTGAAAAATCAAAACCAAAATATCTACCCTGCTACACAGGCACTTCACAATCTAACTGTTTCCCTATTTTTGGACAGTCTCCGCCTCCCCACTACTACCACAAACTCACACCCTTCACTCTACCACAGGAAATTGTCACCTTTCAGTGGAAAAGTTGTATCTTTTCCAACTCCATAGCTATTACAGAAACAGGACTAGGATGAGAAGAGCAAGGCACCCACTTCAAGCATGAAGCTTAAAGGGGCCCAAAAAACTCAGAAATCAAGATAAATATTTTAATGTAATATTTTTAAAAATCAATGCAAAAAATTCATACTAAACATAACATTAAAGTTAAAAACAAAAAAACAAAGCTGTATCAATTATCCATGCCTGAATTTTATTCTGCTTAGGAAAGTCTTACTTATATTCAAAGACTAACTTAAATATTATCTCTCTGAGAGGATTCTCCTGCCTTCCCAGAGAGAGCACTTTTCTCTGCCTCTTAACTCTACCACCATTTAACTTTTCTCCAATTGGTTTCATACTTATCTCATCACTTACATACCTTTCAGGTGATCTGTGAGAACTTTTAGACCATCTCAGTATCCTAGTGGCTGATACATATTCGGAGTTCCACAAATATCTGCTATAGGAATAAATATATAGGTTACAGTAAGCAGAGAGTGAGACGCAAAATTTGGAATCAGAAACAGAAATTTCCATTCCACCTCCATAACTCATACATTTATCAACCTGATGATGCTGAGTGTATCTCTAAGCCTGACCTTACTTCCACAGGACTGGGTTCTTATCAAATTTGTTGAATGAGGAGCCATATAAAGAGAATAAACATTTATTTATTTATTTGAAGCGAAGAAGGTGAAGAGAGAGAAAGGGGAGTGTGGTTTACCTTGTTGAAAGGGCTACATGTTTGAAAAAAGAGTCAGGAATAGCATCAAGGACACTGTTTTGGGCACTGCAAGTGGTTCAATGTGGCTTCATGTAAACAGAGGCTGAACATCAGAGGATAAGACAGGAAACTAAGGAGGCAGAGCCCAGACCCTGGGTGAGGCTCCTGTCTGGTGTTCCATCCGGGAATATGTGGCATGACTGAGTTAACCTTGAAGTTACAAAAATGAGCTTCTGCCAAAATTGTAAGTGGGGTTCATGAGCTGAGTTTGGCTGTGGGGAAAAAAATTAAGCCATAATACATTCGAGCTTGTGAACTGTTGTCTATTTCAAGTGCACCATTGAGTAAGATTTTAAGAGGAATGTATAGTAGGGATAGAAAGAAATTCTTGAGGTATTAGGGAAGTAGAATATATAAGATTTTTCAGTGTACTAATGGGGGCAGGGAAGTCATTGAGAGTGAGGTGTTCAGATTAGAAGTGTAAGTCATGCGAAACCATAATGCATAAATAGAAACAGCAGCATTTAAAATGTTTCTTATATATCACGGGCACCAAATTATCTGGCCCTAGTGCTGGTGTCTTTCCTCAAAACACCAGTTCTATAGTTTTGTCCAAGCATTTCTTAGATTTAAAATGTCTTGCTTGTTCTTCCTGCACCTAGCAAGTAAACACAAAGGAGACAGAGGGAGAGGAAGGGATGGAAGGGGGAGGGAAGGAGGGAGAGGAGAGAACCGGAGGGGAAAAGCCATTATACCACATAGTACACACTATCTTCAGTATCTCAAAGAAGACAAATAGCCCTGATAAAACATTTTTTAAACAAAAGAGCAAGTGTACAAAAATATATCTTAAAAAAATAAGAGATCACTGATGCAGCAAAACTTCCATTTAGAAAGAAAGCACATTAGCACCACCTGTCTCTCAATGCACACACTGACTGGACAGTAGAAGGATATCAGGCAGGCTCCTGACAGAACACAGAAGGCACAATCAGAAGAAGCACTTGACGTTTGGGGCCATCTACAAAGGTATGAATGGACTAAGAGAAACCAGCAAGTATCGGTGAAGCACTCCCAGGACTAACAACATTGGGAAGCTATGACCAGCTCTGGGCCTAAAAGGGCAAGAACTTACCAGAACTCAGAGAAGCTTAGCTGTAGTTCTGGTAAAGGGCTGCCTGCAGGAGCACCACTTTTGGGAATGTAGTCATTGCCAATTGTCAAGCCTGCAGAGCAGGAACCAAACTGTCTTACTCCCAAGTCTTTAATATCCTGCTGGTGTGTAGCATTAACTGAACTCAGCTGGAGCGTCAGAAGGCAATAGAGCTCAGTTGACATTGTTCACAGAGGCCAGCCTGAGACACAGTGCAGGGGAAGTGGAGGTTATCAAGGGTGGGGCAAATGGAGAACATCCAACTCCCTGAGAGCAGCAACCCTTTGTCTTGCATCTCTGTACACACATCCCGCCTCCACCGCCTATCACCTCTACTCTGCATCAGATATAATGCTTTGCTCATAGTTGGCCTTCAATAAACATTAACAAATAAAAAATAATAGTATATCCATTCTTATAAAGGATTAGAAGAAGCAGAGAAGAGATCAGAATACAGGAGAGAAATAAAGCACATCTAAGCTCAACCTGCTTGGGTCCTTTCCTTTATTATTAATCTTCACCGAATAACCTCTACTTTTGAAGAATAAGAATTTTTGTATCACCTTAAAATGGTAATTCAAAATTCACAAGAAGTCAAAACCATAAAATTCACTTCAGAATTTTTTTTGTAATTATGTATTCATTGAATTAGTAATTCTGGAACTGTGGCATATGTGCTGAGGAAATAAATTGTTAATATGAAAATAGGAATTTCCGGTTCTAGTTGAAGGATATTTATTTAAATTCTAGCATTGGCAAGGCTTTTGTTTTGAAGAACTTTACCAAAGCAAATTCATCAGTTCTGAAGTTAGATTTTTTTGTTAATTTCAAATGAAGAACATACTTGAAATTGCTCTTCTCACACTCTCATAAACCTGTCAAGGACTATAGCAAAGGTGATATTTATTTACCATCTTTCTAAGCATTACATCATTTCCTGATGTCCTTAATATCTGAGTTTCTTAATGTGTCATAACTTAAACATACCACCTTCCCCCAAACTTGCTCTTCCTCCTGCCGTGCATGTTTCTGCCAGTAGTAGCACTATTCTTTCAATGGCTCAGGCAATAACTTACTTATTCTAGATACCATTCTGTATTAGTCAGGGTTCTCCAGGTAAACAGAACAAATAAGAAATATTTAGAAAGAGATTATGAGGGATTGTTCATGCAAATGTAAAGACTGAGAAGTCCCACAATCTGCTGTCTGCTGAGTGGAAGCCCAGGAGAGTCAGTGGTATGGTTCTAGTTCAAACCCGAAGGTCTGGGAATCAAGGGAGCAGGAAAGTCTTACTCCAAGTTCGAAGGCCCTAGGACCATGAACATCAATGTCCAAGGGCAGGAGAAGATGGATGTTCTAGCTCAAGGAGAAAACAACTTTGCCCCTTCCTCTGCCTTTTGGGCAATATTGAGGCTCTCAGTGAACTGGATGATGCCCACCCACATCAGTGAGGACAACCTTCCATACGCAGTGTGCCGATTCAGACGCTAACCTCTTCTGAACACCTCCTCACAGACACATCCAGAAACAACGTCCTACCAGCTATCTGGGCATCCCTTAGGCCAGTCAAGCTGACACATAAAATTAATCATCAGACTTTCTCTTCCCCCATAAAGTCAATTATCGAGTCCTGCAGATTCCACATTTATACTTTGTTTGGCAAACCACTACCTCACTTCTATTGCCTTTGTCCCACTAAAGCAGCCTGTTAAATGTATCTATCTCCCAAAATTTTTTTCTTTATGCCAGCCTCCTAGTCTACCATTCCTTTAAACTCAGTGTTATGTAAGTTACTCTTCTGCTCAAAGTTCTCCAAGGATTCTCCACTTCTTAATATAATCCAACATTTGAAGATTTTTTTATTTGTATCCTACTCATACTTTAGTCTTTACGTTCTCCAACTTCTACTTGCCATTTTCCACATTCACTCCCTTTATTCCTTTGTCCATATTTAACTTTTTTATTTCTCAGAATGCCCCTATCTCCTATCTATGTCATTCTACCAACTCTGCAAGGCCCATTTCAAAGATAACTTTCTTTTTCTGAAATCTGATACAGCCACACATTCCCCTTGTTCCAAACCCTGGGTCCAGTCGATTTCTGAGTTCAGAACCTTTTGAAGTTCATACAGAGACTATGCACACATTCTGTTATTACATAACATCCCCGGGAGCCTGATCGGTCTCCTGAAATGAAACACATCAATTGTTACGAAATAAGACATAAACAAAGTCACACTAAGCAGGACAAATAAATACTCTAGGTAGTTTCATGTCAGTCCATGTCAGAATCTGCAGTCAAGTGAGTTTACCACAAACTGATTTTATTAAAAACTTAAGTTTTCAGAACTTTATAGATTTTGGAATTGTGGATAAGGGTGTGTGATCCTGTAGGTGTTTTTTTCTTATACTTAAAATGTTTACAGGTTTACTAATTTCTACTTGGCTTGTATTTATTTATACTTATCATATAAGGAGAACATATTATTGGCCAGGTACTGTACTAAATATTTCATATAGGTGCATCAATAAGAAATCTGCCAAGAAAACAGAAATCACTACAAGAATTTACAACAGAGATATTAATTTAGGGAACTGGTCATACAAGTGACTGAAGGAACTGAGAGCCAGACTGAGGTTAGCCAGGGAGCAGCAATGGCGGGAAGCCACTGCCACCCTTAGGACGGAAAGACAAAAGGAGGGGGTGACACTGCAGGAGCCCAGCAGTTTGGGGACACTTGAAGGAACTGGGAAACTAGGTGGGTCTCCTCAGTAAGTGTTGGTGTCACGGAGGAGATGCAGCTGCCACCCAAGAATTTCCCTGAATCAGAGAGGGAGGGGGAAATGCCCTGACTTCTTTCTTTCCATCCCCTCAATCTTCCACCAGCCAGAAGTCTGTTGACACGGGAGCCTAGGCAATGCAGCCTGGAGGAGTCAGCCCCCTCTGTGATACAAAGTAGAGCTGGGGAAGGGCAAGGAATGGATTGGACATAAGCAATCCCAAGACCCAGCTTGATACATTATGTTATTTAACTCTTTCACTTCTATAAGGAAGGCACTATTATTATCTTCTACAAACAAAGGAACTGAGATACAAAGAGGTTAAGAACTTGCAGGAGTTAGCAATAGAAGCACAATGCCAACCCAGATCTATATCCAGAACCTATTCTAAACATCACATTGCCCTGGATGCTCCAGAGGCTTGTTTATTGAGCACTTCCTAGGTGGAGTCTGGAGATACAAATACGAAGGAAAGTCTGAAGTTAGAGCACTATTTAACTCAACACTATTAGTCTCAACCAATATTTTAGAGAGCAGGGGAAAAAATAACTGTTGACCCTCCATAATTGTGACAGCAGTTCTGATTAATAGCACATCCATAAACTCTGTCTTCTTGCTATATTTAGACATAATGGCGATTCTTTAGTCCATGTGAGAAAAATTGCCAGATAAGTAGCAGCAACTGCTGAGGAACATGTTAATTTCTCACTCAAAATCCAGCATTTGTTTATGGGTAGATATAAGAAAAGCCTTTTTATTCACTGCCTATAAAACACAAGTTTCTGAGAATGAATAAGATTTAAGAAGGCCAAGCAAGCCCTCCTCTAACCTCTAGAAGCCTGATTTCCTTCTCTTTACAATAAAAAGGGTGGAAGAAAGAATGCCAATGAAAAACAAACTAAGAGAAAATTGGCAAACTCATTTCTTGAACTAGATAATATTTATAATGAAAAAGATTAGAATGGAACTTTACAAGTACACAGCCAACCATTACATGGAGTTTTCTAGAATGGACAGTCATTCAATGTGGCCCTGATGTTAAAAGATATACAAACATGTTGAAAATCTGTTATGGTTGTTATTCCAGTTCCAGGGACAGTTGAGGGGCCCTTAATTCAACTAATATTAAGAATACCCAAGTGTTACTCTTTTTTTTCTTCTTTCTTCTTCACCACAGGTCTTCTGTCTTCCCTGATGTTTAATAGAAAAAGTACATAGAGAAGGGAGCAGAAATCTAGCTTTTCTTTGTAGGTCAGTGTTACTTAAAGGGGGAAAAAAATGTAAATAACTTTAATAGTTGCAAAAATACATTGCCTTAATTGTTGCAACTATCAGCAAAAATGTCTTTTCAACTACATACCACTTTTCTTTTAAGAATGTCTCGTTAAATATTCTATCAAAATTCTTATCTGATTCTTTTTTTTAAATTTATCTTTTTTGTTGAAAGTATGACAGATGTTTCCCTTTCTTTCCCCATTGATCCCCTCCACCCCGCATCTGTCACTCCCAGGCCTTCACCACACTATTGTCTGTGTCCATGGGTTATGCATATATGCATATAAGTTCTTTGATTAATCTCTCCCCACCCACACACCCCTGCCTTCCCTCTGAGATTCGTCAGTCTGTTCCACGCTTCTGTGACTCTGGATCTATTTTGTTCATCAATTTATTTTGTTCATTATATTCCACATATGAAGGAGATCATGTAAAACTGAATCAGGAAGAATAAAAAAACCTGAATAGGCCAATAACAACTGAAGAAATTAAAGCAGCAATCAAAACACTCCCAGAACACAAAAGCCCTGGTCTGGAAAGTTTCACAGGGGAGCTTCACCAAGCATTCTACTTCTTATTACAGCAGCTCCTTGAACATTTCTTGCAATGTTGGTTTGGTGGTGATAAACTCCTTTGGCCTTTTTTTTGGTCTGGGAAGCTCTTTATTTCACTATCTATTTTGAATGATAGCCTTGCTAGATAGAGTAGTCTTGGTTTCAGATTCTTGCTTTTCATTTCCTTGAATACTTCATGCCATTCCCTTCTGGCCTGTAGAGTTTCTGATAAGAAATCAGCTGACAGTCTTATGGGAGCTCCTTTGTAGGTAACAAATTGCTTTTCTCTTGCTGCCTTTAAGATTCTCTCTTTGTCTTTAATTTTTAGCATTTTAATTATGATGTATTTGGGCGAGGGCCTCATTGAGGTCTTCTTGCTTGGGACTCTCTGTGTCTCCTGAACTTGTGTGACTTTTTCCTTGACCAGGTTAGGAAAGATTTCTGCCATTATTTCTTCAAATAGGTTCTGTAACCCTTGCTTACTCTCTACATCTTCTGGCATTCCTATGATGTGAATATTGTTACATTTCATGTTGTCCCACAGCTCCCTTAAACTGTCCTCCTGTTTTTTAATTGTTTTTTCTTTTTGGTTCTCTGATTGAGTATTTTTTTCCCCTTTCTTCTAATCCAGTGATCGTATCCTAAACTTCTACTAACCTGCTGTTTAATCCTTCCAAAGTATTCTTTTTTCCGCTATGTCATTCTTAATTTCCTTTTCTCATGCTGTTGAGCATCCTTACAATAATTATTTTGAACTCTGTATCTGATAGATTTCTTATCTCCATTTCATTTATCTCTTCTTCTGGAGAATTTTGTTTTTTTATTTGGGGCTTGTTTTTTTGGTCTCCCCATTTTGGCTGCCTATTTGGATTTGTTTCTATGTATTAGGTAGATCTTCTAGGACTCCCAGTCTTTCTGGATGGTCTCTGGTGCAGGCCAATTTCAAATGCACCCAGACTAGCCTTGGGTACTCGTTTGGAGCTATCAGTGATCCACAGCTTGTGGCTCCCTCAGCTGGAGCTGAGTGCATTTGGAAAGTACCAAGATGTTCACCAAGGTCCACTTTTCCAAACCCTGGATCCAGAAGCAGATCAGGCAAAAACTCAAACCACCCAGAGGTCCACCTCTGCCTACAGGGTGATTGTTATTCTTAGTTTCTTAAGGAGGCTCAGGCTATAGACCACAGCAAGGTGTAAACTCCACAAGGTGGGGCAACAGGTTTTCCAATGGGTGGGAGAATTGCTCCTACAGGCAAAAGCTGCCTAGATGGCAAAGTTCTGCCTGAGAAAGATGTTCTCTGCAGTATGGGGGAATGACTCAGTACAGGAATACAAATGGCTGTCCTCCAAGCTCTATCCCCAGAGCCAGCATCTCTGAATTTTCCTCACTCGGCTCTAGTCCACTCTGCCCTCCCTCTGCTGGAGCCCAAGGTGGGCTGCACACAAAATTTTGTGCATTGGCCCTCTAAAAGGGTGCTTGCATTTCCAGCCATCTCTCCCTGGCAGGCAGAAACCCTGCTGCTTTTCACAGTCAGTTGTTATGTAGGTACCTTTCTCAGTTTTGGTGCTCTGAATGGGGGAGCCCAGCTTGGGGTTTAAACCCCAGAGTATTTAGTGGAACCCCCCACAACTGAGATATCCATCTGGACCTTCAGCTGCTGCCCATGGAATCCCAGCCAGACCTCTACCACCTCCACACTTCCTACCAGTCTCTATGTGGTCTCCACTTCACGTCCTTGGTTATAAGGGTGGTCTCCAGCTAGTCTTCAGTTGATTATTCAGGATGTTTTTTCTATATTTTAGTTGTAATTCTGGTTTGGTCTTGGGAGAGTGTCATTGTAGCATCCACTCAATCCACTGTCATCTTGGAATTCTTGCCTCTTCTGATTCTGATAGCTTTGCAGGTTAACTGAAAAGCATAAAGTAAAAGTACTTAAATCTGTGCACTTAGAGCTTTCAATTCAAAGCCATCCTACCCTTCTATAGAAATCCTAGGTAGCTATTTCTAGTTTAGCAGGACAGAAAAGAAGTAAACATATACTTTCCTGTAAACTTCATTCAAAAATTATCATTCTTAATTGGAATAATTCAATAAAACATCCTCTCTTAAATTACCTGGAAGAATAAACTAGACCAATCTGGAGGACAAGCTTGAGAATCTACTCCTTTGTCTGTTCTCTGACTGCACCACCTCAGCCTAGTGAGAACCTTTTGTTGTAGGCTCAAGTGTTAGGAACCTGGGGCATGTTTTTGCTATTTTGCTTTCAGGTATAGACTAATCTTCCTAAGTAGTGTTGTTTGTTAACTGCATTATGGGTTTTGGGCATTGGTCTGTGATTTTATTCCCTTAAACAGGTGGTGTTAACTTATAATATAATTAAGTCCTGAATAGACAAGCTGCTAGGTCCATAAGGATTCCTGTGGAGACTCTGGGTATTGGTTGTGTTTTCTGGAAATCTAATAAAAACAATTTGAAAAGTCAAAACCATAATAATCTCATAGTGTCTTACAATTGATACTCAATGAACATTTGTGAATTACTTTTTAAATAAAAATGAAAACAAACTGATGACAAATGTTGGGTTTTTGTAACAGAGGTTTGGGTTTGCTACCTGACCTCAAATTCTAGGGTCATCTGTGATTATAAATTGTCTTAGAACCACAGATTGTTTTACTCTTGAGTTCTTTCAGGTCTCTTGGATGAGTGCCCTCCAGTTCCAGCTATTTATTTGAATCTACATTGTCATTAGGTTTAGAACACACTGTGCCTTTGTCACTATTTGTTCTAATACCTCTGACCTTTCAGCTTCAAACTGGAATTTGGGAGGGAAATCTTCTTAGCATCTTTCTTAGCAAAGAATGAAGCACACAGTTGATTAAGTCGTCTGCTTTTTTCTTTTTCTCTTCATTCCTAAAGACCTCTTTCACTTCCTCATCCAATTGTGCTGTGTTAGATTAGGCTCTGACAGAACTGAGAAGTAAGGAAATCTATTTCTATGTTCTTTGCTACCAAGCCCCCAAACCCCAGGAGCCACTACTCTTTACCACACTCTGTCAGGGTTCCTCTCTGACAAGGAGCCTAGCATGCTCAGGTGACCCCAGTCCTTCCTACCCTAGATGAAGCTAGTCTAGTTTTACACCAAGAGTGACAGCCAGATCAAGACTCTGAAGTGCCAGGTGACTCCAACATGAACTGTATAGTTCTTGATTGAGTAAAAAGCATAGAAATCATAAACCTTGATTGAAGCCCCAGATCTATTGCAACTGGGATTTGGGGAGCAAGTTATTGACCTCTTTGATCTTAATTTTCTCATTCAAAAACTAAGAATGGTAATAACTACCATACATGGTTATAAAAAGAATTAAATATGACAATATCTGTGAAAATATCTCTAAAGTGAATTGCAAGGCACCAGAAAGTTGATGTTTAGATATTTTTGTGGATTCTATAAGGCAAAGAAATCGTGATGTTCTTCAGGTTAATGGTAATTTTTAGATGTCTTATAAGTTGAAGAGTATTCATAGTAATATCAGTCACTAGTTAGCTGCTTCCCCACATCCAGCTCCCATTATTCCCTCCACTCTGGAGCATTTACAGTTCCCAGGAAGTCTATCTAAAAAAGACAGTGAGCTCTAGCTAGTCTTGCTCAGTGGTTAGAGTGTCCACCTGCCAGACTGAAGGGTCTCAGGTTCGATTCTGGTCAAGGGCATGTACCTCAGTTGCAGGATTGATCTTCCACCCAGGTTGGGGCACGTGGGGGAGGCAACCAATCAATGTGTCTCTCTCACATCTCTCTCTCTTTTTCTCCCTTCCACTCTTTCTGAAAAACAATAGAATAAGTATTCTCAGGTGAGGATTAAAAAGTAATAATAATAAAAAATAGGCAGTGAAGAGCTAAACGTACAAGTCCATGCTCTGAAATAGCAACACTAATTCAAGGACAAATAAGATGGCCCTACTACCACAGATTTTTTTTATAGAATTCCTTTTTAATATCTCCAGATACACTGAGAGTTTAGATCTTAGAGAAATCTAAAGATGGTTTGTATTCTACCTGTCCCACCAAACTTTGAAACTAATGTTGTTGTAATTCCTATCATCTATTATTTCAGCCATGTACAATTCCAAAATTAAATAACTGAACATTATCTTGTTTTTTTTCTTTGTCATTTTTAAAAAATACAGATACAGCAAAGCATAATTTTCCAGAAACAGCTTTTAAAAGTAAAACTATAAATAGCATCTAGTTATACTGCTTTCTATAACTTTTTCTTTCTACTTATCCTGTGTACAGGAGGGGCTTCAGAGAGTCCACACACTCCCCTAAATTATATAAAAGTGGTGTGTGTACATGCATCTTTCTGAGGAAAATGTCCTTGCTCTTCAGTGTGATCCATGACTCAGTCAAAGTGAATAATGACTGCTCTATCTGGCCCCTGACCAAAAGCCAACCACAATTGGTGTCTGTGAACTTAAGACTTACTTTTGAGTTTTCTTTTATCTACCGCAGGTCTTTTCTCCAGTAATTGTAGTATTTGTGTGCTGCCTTAGTAACAGCAAAAAGTCCATGACTGGCACATCACATGGTGATGAAAGATAAATGCAAATGGATGAGTCCTGAATGCTACCCTTTGATCTTCCAGCTTGCTGGGGTATCTCTCTGGGTGTTTTGTTTTTTGTTTTTGGGGGATTCTTTTTTTGCAGGGCAACTTAGAAGCTTCTTTTGAACAGCTTCACTTTTTCATTTTTATTGGACAAGAAATTACTCTACATTCTGCTCAGCAAGGAACACATTATTCTATCATAGCTGCATTGAAAGAGAAGCATTTTCAAAATGAATATGACATAGAGGAGAGATATCATTCCTGAAAGAAGTTTGGCTCAGTAAGATAAATAGAAAAAATTGTTCTGGAGAGATTTATGGGGAACAGTGACCTTGGTCATGCAGGACTTTCTACTTGAGAAAGAGCAAACTCCTTTCTATAGGTACTGATAGTCATTTTTGTGTTTGTATCAGGCATATTAAGAGAGATACAAAAGCACTGTAGATGCCTCTGAACACACAGAAGAAATATGCCCTTCTTTCTGGCCATGTAAGTTACTCGGAGTGTAAATTAGCTCCATCTAGAGTGCCATTAACTCTTTTAGATGAAACAATCTCTAGAAATAGGTAGTATACCCAAATAACATAATACATGAGCAGCTTACTCTTCCTATAAGATCAGAATCACTATGCTATAAACAAAATGGGTACTGATGCTTAACTTTGAGCACATATTTATTGCCCATGTTCTGTTTTCTTTATGCCTTTAAGAGCAAGCAACACGCTCAATTAAACATGATCAACTTAAGTCAAACAAATTTTCTCCTCTATTCCAAAAACCTCTGAGGTGAACTTCTGATTAAAAGCACCCGTTTCCCTGGACAATGTGGCCCATGGACTGGAGCACAAAAGGGTCATAGGTTGGATTCCTGGTCAAGGGTGCCTGGAATGCAGGTTCAATCCCCGACCAGGTGGGGATGCGTGCAGGAGGCAGCCAATCAATGTGTCTCTCACATCAATGTTTGTTGTTTTTTTCTTTCTCTCTCTCCCTCCCTCGCTTCCTCCCTCCTGTCTACTCTCTTTAAAATTCAGTGGACAAAATATACTCAGGTGAAGATTAACAACAAAAAAGTACCACTTAACGAGACACAACAGTTTCTCCCAACTACTCAACAATGCAAGAACATTATGTGGGAACTATACACAACCCTACACAACTCCAGGAAGTAGAAGACAAACAATGAAGAAATGAAGACTAGTAAGGAAAGGAGAGAACATATACTTGCTTGATTAATGAGAGGGAAGAGGTTTGCCTATCAGCAAAGATCACTTAAAGCACAGACAGGTCAAGTGCTGACCTCTGGGCTCTGACCTGAGGTGTGCTACAAAAACTTGTCCTACTCATCCTCCTTCAACCCCTACTCACCTCTAATCCAAACTCAGGTTCACAGTCCCTCACTGGAAACCTATGGGGCCAGCTGGAATTCAGAATTCTGAATATTTTGGATTTCAGAAAGTCAATAGAGTGCAAATACCTTATATTATGTAACACCCCATAGTGGGGCCTGGGGTAGCACCCCATTATCAAATACATTAGTATTCTGCTGCAAAATGTATTAATATTCATACATGTGAAAACATAGACTATAAATAGCTTCATGTCTATTTATGCCAAGTTTGTACCCAATTAGGTCATGTCAACATTTGTAACCAAATTATTTTCTCAAGGTGAAATATTGCTACATTAATTCATCCCAGGCAGTCTTTCCCACCTCTTATATCTATGTCTTCCCACAAAAATCACTAATTGCTTGAATGGTCCCAAGATTTTCCAGATTTGATTTGAATACTTGAATAAAAATGTTAATACTTGGGGGATAAAAGTTCCATTTCATGTATAGTGGGAAAACTTCTGTTCTGTCACCCTGCCATGTTTCCAAGCCTTCTCTGATTTGTCCTTATACTGGCTTTTGATGGCTGTTTTATTTTCTCTGCCTTATGCAACCCAACAATGAACACAGACCCTCTTCCTTTGAGTGTCCAATGCAACCAAAGCAAAATGGGGATAGAGAGGAAGACACAGATACAGGAGATGTTAAGGCTGTAGAGTGAATGAGACTTGGCTTTACTAGGCTGCCAGAAATGAGGGAAAGGCATTACATTCCTGGCTTGGATGAATACTTAAGGAATAGTAGCTCCTCCCAATACAGACACAAAGCAGCTTCACTGAAAATACCTTACATGCAATAACAGAATTTTACTGAAGATAGAAGGATAATGGAGAGGGAGTTATATCTTCGCAAAACACAGAAAGTGAATTAAAAATTTTAATTTATAAACTCTTATCCATTGTCACCACTCAGATCTTTAAATACCTGTCTCTTTGCAGGATTCCAGGCTGGGGTTCCTCCCACTACATCTGTGCTGCCCAATACAGTGACCACTAGCCACACGTGGCCACTGAGCTCTTGAAATCTGGCTAGTCCAAATTAGGACATGTGTCAATGTAAAATATGTTACTAAAATTTATTTCACCTGTTTCCTTTTTTTGATCTAGATATTAGAAAATTTACGTTTATATAAATGACTCACATGTTTTTATTGGAAAGTGTTGGCCTAAGCCTTTCTCATATCTTCCTCTCTCTCAACAGTCTATCCCCCATCTCCTGGTCTTCTTTCAGAAACTCAATAGTTCTCCCATTCATATACTAAGCAAGAAATACCCTTCCTTCTTGATCTCAGTCTGTCCAGTCTTGGCCAAGCTCACCTGAGAATGAGAGAGGAGAGCGTAAGGAGATAGTGTGGGGGACAGTTTCCCATTTCATCCTCAGAGTGGCTATTAGGGTACTTTCTTAAACATAGCTTATTCTTATTTAAAGATGAATTCTGCTACTGATCTTAAAATATAAAATATTATTTCTGCTATAAACATATATAGAAAAATATTTATCAGTCATTAACTTTGAAGGCTGTATGTAGAATATGAGCAATGTAAAATTCTTGACTTTATGTCCCTTTGTTGACAAAAAATCTTGAATGGTGACTGAGTCTTCATTTGAGTCTGGGAAGGAAAGCAAAAAGAGGTTGACACTCTAAGGAGACTTCATCCATGAAATGGCAAGGCCTGATGGAACAAGTCTGCCTGTTATTAGAAAATACCTCTTCCTTTACTCAGTGAATACACCTTGAGCTCCTACTAGGGTTGAGCAGTGTGAGTGCTGAGTGGTAGGTGCTCATAATACCCATGTCCTCTGGAGACAGCATTCTCCTTCCAGGGACACCAAGTCCCAATAAATAAGTGCCTTATTTCCCATATTTCCATACCTGAACATGTCACCTTCTGATGATGTGTCTTAACGATTAAAAAATGAGTCATTAATATTCATCTTTCCATTGGAGGAGAAAAGCAGAGATAAGATAATATAAATGTTAAATTAATCTAAAAGTCTAATTAGGCTAAAAGACAAGAAAAAGAAAGATCATTCTACAGCCTGCTTTTATTTATATAACTAATAAAAATATCTTGCCTTTTTTCCCTGAAAGCACCACCCAATTCCACACAATTTAAAAACTCAGGAAATGTGACAGTATAATTACCTGCTCCTTCCTTTTAAAAAATATACAAGAATAATAAGATCATTAGTTCCAATAAATATCCACAAGAGCTATAAAAGCATCACTGGTTCTTTATGACTCTTGTGGAACAGGCTACTTTTTATTAACAGTTATCAGGACAATTCAATTTTGTGTACTTTTTCTGAAGCTATATTTAGTAAGTTAGGTAAACTTTAAGAAGTTATTCTATGTACATTTGTTGCATAAATGTGAAGAAAAATCACCACTGAAGTCCATACATATTCTCAGAGTCATCGGTTCTTTCATAATTTGTTGGACTTTCACATCATTTAGATACTTTAAAACCTCAAATTCACATTTAATAAATAATAAAGATAATAGCTGACACCATATATTTACTCTAAGCGAGGCACCATTCTAAGCACTTTACATATACTAATTGATTCAATCCTTGCAAAAACATTCAGAGACAAATATAGTTATTATCCACGTATTACAAAGAAGAAAACTGAAGCATGGAGTGATTAGGGAACTTGTCCATGTTTATAGGCTGTTAGTGGCAGAGCCTGGGTGACCCCAACCCAGCTAGTAGGACTCCCAAGTCCTCACTTTTCAACACTGTGCTCTACTTCCTAATAAAAAACAACAATAATAATTGACATTTGATGTGGTTATTTGTTTAATTAATGATGGTAAGACGGCCTGAAAATGCACCTTCTGACAAAACCGATTATAAGTAACCCAAAGACATCAAAACCAATATGCCTCAAAACTAAACTCAAGGTACAGTCATTCAAAATGATCCACATATGCCAGTAATTTACCTTTGAACATCATAGGCAGCTGCCTTGTTCCTAAAGTTGAAATAAAGAGAATTGTTCATAAAGCTAAAAGACAACTCAAAAACTGTGATGGACTTGCTACACAAGTATGAAGATCAGTGCTGCCATCCACATGGGAAATAAGGCAGACCAAAAATGTCAGAGTAGACGGAAGGGAGAAAAAGGAACAGGTGAGGCAGACGGAACTCGGGTGGAGGCGCCTTGGTTCCTGATTGGATGTAACAAGAGAAGGAAACAGTATTTGGGATTGTTGCTCAAGGACTTGAATAACAGTAAGAGAATGATGCCTGCCATTTGTTAGCACAGGGGACAGAGAGAGAAAGGCAGGTTTCGGGGTATAGATAATGAATTCTGCTTGGGAAATATTTGGCTTAGAGTGTGAGAGTTATGATGAAAATACCCTGAAAGTGGTTGGAAGGATGGTCTGAAGCTCAGGAGAGAGGTCTGAGCTGAAGACAGAGTGGCCATCAGCATGTACATTATAATTTAAACCGTAAGCATACTGCCCTTGGCAGTGTTTCTAAAGGCAACCTTCTTAAAGTGATTATTATATTTCATTCTTCTGATATTCATGAAGTGCCTGTGCCTACTATACCTATGGCACTATGGTAAGTGCTGTGGGAATTCAAAAAGGCCTTTCAGTATATTTCAATTTTCTATTCCCTTAAAGAACTTGCATTTGAACAGAATAAGAAGTCCAACTTGAAATCAAGGCATAATATGACAAGAACCATAATAGAAACACAGACCTTCCAGTGGGTTAAATAAAGCGTCTTAGTTGGGGAGATTGGGGAATAGTTAAGAGGCAAGTGGCATTTGACCGAGGCAAGAGAAAAAGGCATGAGGAAGACGCAGCTGTGGCAGGGAGGTAGAAGAACCACCGCGTTAATTAAGGCTTCATTGAACAGTCACAGCTTCTTTAAACAGAAGGGGGCTGCTGTGATTCCCAGGTACTAAAAGGCTGACAGTAAATGCAAGAACTAAGTAAATAGATTCTGGGCAGGGAGCCTGGGAACAACTCCCAGGTTCCCACCGCAGGAATGGGCTTCCAAGACAGCGGCTTCACCTGCCACGGTCAGGGAGCTGCCACCTCCAAGGCCAGCCCAGTGCCATCCACCTCTACAACCACCTGCATCAGCAAAGTGGATACCCCTCGTTCTTTCTCTCTTGACTGCATAATTCGTGTCGAAATTCATCTGACTGACCAGACCTAAATCACATCTGGCACCCTTGCTATAAGAGAGGTTCTGGGAGAGGTGGTTTTTCATCTTTTCGTCATGGCAGTACAAAAGGACACACTAAAAGGAAACTGCGAAAGATGACCAAGATAACCTATGTGTCTGCCACACTGGACACCTGCAGACACCTGTGATTAGGCTATGAACCAATCATCTACCTACCAGTTCATTCACTCATTTACTCAAAAAACAGTTTGGTGTTAATGATGTGTCAATAATCAATATTGCCTGGCCAGTGTGGCTCAGTGGTTAAGCGACAACCCATTCACCAAGAGGACACAGGTTCAATTCCCAGTCAGGGCACATGCCAGGGTTGCAGGCCTGTTGCCCAGTAGGGGGAGTGCAGGAGGCAGCCAATTGATGTTCTCTCTCATCAATGTTTCTGTCTCTCCCTCTTCCTTCCTCTCTTTCTAAAATCAATAAAAATATATTTTTTAAAAAAACTAATAATCAAATTAATTTCACATTTCTACCTTCATCTAACTTCTATTCCCTGAGAACACATCAATCCACTATTCAACTACAGTCTGTTATTATACTCTTGCAACCTTTTTTTAATAGATGATGCTGTTTTGTTTTGTTTTTAATTTTTTTATATCTTTTTATTGATTTCAGAGAGAGGAAGGAAGAGGGAGAGAGAGATAGAAACATCATGATGAGAGTTATTGATAGGCTGCCTCTCAAATGCCTTGCACTGGGGATCGAGCCCACAACCCCAGGCCCTGACCCAGAATCCAACCATGACTTCCTGGGTCATAGTCCATGCTCAACCACGGAGCCCCGCAGGCCGGGCTTTCACCACTTTTTAATCTAAAACATGACTTTATGTTTCCTGGACATTTGTTTTATTGCTTGAAAACACTAATTTAGCTGTTGGCTTTCTGAGTGGGAATTCTTAGACTACTAAAGCAGTTGGTGTTCTTATCTTGCATCTGGTAGCAAAAGCCCTCAAAGACAATCTTCGAAATACAAGAGGTAAAAAAGAATTCCTCATTATCCCCATTCCTATTCACCTGAAGGACATACATTCTCATATTCACTGAATAATTATCATCATTTACTAATAGTAATAATGGGAAGGAAGGGTAAGATAAGAGGAATGACACTAACAATAAATAGCACTAAACACACAACTTAGTTTATTTTATTTAAATTTAATTTTGATAGCAACTTGATTAGAGAGTCTATAATAATAATCACTATTCTACAAATGAGAAAACTGAGAATATGAAAGAATAAGAAAATAATTTTATCAACCAATTAGCAGTTTTAAGCAAGTATAAGTATACTTCTAAGCCTTCTTTCTAACATAAAGGAGTCCTTGACCAAAGGCAGGGTTCAGTAAGAATTCCCTACACCCCACATTTTGATTCACAACAAGCTCCTCCGCATCTGTATAATGGAGTGTGTGGCTGTCTAGAAAAGTGATATCTAACTTAACTCTACTCTCTTTAAGAAGAAATGTCTTACTCTAAATTGATTTATAAACCATAATACTCCATTGTACTAACATTAGAACATGTAGAACTCCTTTTCATTGAACCTATTGCTTTAACCCCTCAATCTAAAAGGTGAAAGACATTAAAATGATGCAATTTTCCCAAATAACAGAAACACAGATTAGAGCTCCATTTTTTATCAATATGAAACAGGTCTCATTCCAGACCCTGAATTTTAATGGAAAAGTCTCCAGTCATCATAGCAGTACCCCCAGATAACTGATGTTCCCTGGGCCTGGATTCCAGGGATTAACCTGGCATCAGATAATGACATTAATAAACATAGAAACATGAGATAAGAGTGCCAGCCACAGAGTCCCAGCTTGCTGTTAATTTGTGATGTGGCTTTAAATAAGCCATTTAAATTCTTCCCCATTTGCTTCCTCATCTGTAAAATCAGGATTAAAAATAAATTCTCAGAACTTGATCAGCATTAATTAGTGTTTGGAAAGCATATTATGGTACGGTCTGAGCACTGAGTAGAATAATGTTAAAACATCCAAATCAGTGTCCTAATGTGTCCTGAGTCAAATGTCTAATTTTGCAAGAGATTTTGGTCAATTCAGTTTCTCCCAAGTTCATCAGAATCCTGTCTAGGAAGGTCAAAGTGATCCATCTGAAAGACCACATCAATGCTTTTCACTGTGTAAACACAAAAATAAATGTTCACATTGACTGTGCCCAAAGCATATAGAACTAGGTAATGATTGAACTTTCAGTAAAATATCAATTCAATGACATTTTTTCCTTGTGGCCTAGAAATTGCTTTATAACATGAAATTATAATAACCACTGGCATTTCATTATAAATACCACACAGAGCTTTTTTTGACTTAGAATATAAAATTTGAGAGATTAAATATTCCCCGCTGATTATATTTTAAATAATCCTGTCTTCTTACACTAAAGGAAAGAGCCTTTTTGCTTTAATAAGATCTCATTTCTGAAACCCCCAAAATACGAACATTTTTCCTGTGATATGGGGGCATCATCCAGACAACAAATATTGGTTTAACATTATCATGTGCCAAGCAATATTCCTGGTATTGAAAGTACAATAGTAAACAGAAAAGACCAAAATCCCCATCCTTATGAAGCTTACATTCTAGTGAATGGGAACAAAGGCAGAAAATTAAGAAGCGAACAAAATAAACAAAATACTTAGTATGTCAGATGTGATTAAATGCTACTTAAAAAATAAAACAGGAGGAAAATTACAGAGAATGAAGAGATACCTGGAAGGGTTCTAGTAGAATGAAGATAGCAGTTGTAAACACTGTGGTCAGAAAAGGCCTCCCTGGTAGAGGGGACGTTTGAAAAAAGACTCACGGCTTTGTTTGTGGTTGTCTAGAGAAAACACATTCCAGGTAGACGGAAGAAGTCTAAAGGCCTGAGGCATTCTGGAATGTTTGAAAACCAGCAAAGAAGTGGGATAGAAGGAGTAGAGGGAACTAAGAATGGAGTAGTAGAAGAGATATATCTCATGGGGTCAAAAAGGTATCATATTCTACTGTATATGGAAAAAAATTGTATGAGGACAAAGGTGGTGTCAGGGAGACCTGGTAAGAGACTACTGTACTAATCCAGGTAAAGAGGAGGGTGGCTGGGACCAGAATAATTGTGTTGAAAGTGATTGGACTCTCAATATATTTTAGGTGTAAAGGTAAAAGGATTCCCACCCCCCCCAAAAAAACTGATATAGAATATGAAAGAAAAAGTTCAAGGATAGTGTTAAGATGTGTAGACTGAGCATTCAGGATAGAACTGCCATCAACAGAGATGGAAAAGGCTTCAAGAGAGGTGCTTAGGGGAAAAGCAGAAGTTTATTTTCAGGCAGGTTTAATTGGAAATAGTTATTAAACATCCCATTGAGACAGAGTACACAGTGATTGGACAAGGCTGGAATTCAGGGGAGAAGTCCAAGTTAAAGAACCAAATTCAAATCTCATCAATATATACAAAGAGAATGTTTAAAGCTTTGAGGTTCTATAAGATTGCATGAGAGTGAAAACAGCAAAAAAGTAGGTAATTCAGAACAATTCTTTTGCTAAAAAGTAAATGCTTACCTAAATTTTTTTTTTTTTTTAATTCACAGCTTCAGAAAAGCATCAAAGATCATGCATCTTCAGACCATCTGAGTAGTCCAGAAAATCTCAAACCTGACACTGAATTAAAGTGATCCTGGATTACTACTGTTCCCAGGAACTTGATGAAAACCATCTGAGTTCTTTATTGAGAAGTATAATATATACAGACCTCAAAGTATTTTTACAATCATTTTCAAATGTAATTCGTGATACACAAAGATAACAAGACACATAAGGAGATCTGGCAGAAACAGCAGATGAAGAAAGAGATCCACAGGGACTGTAGATGTTGGAATTTCCAAAATTAGACTATAAGGCAATCATGCTTACTTTATTCATGGAAAGCAGACAACTGGAAACTATAAAGAAATATCATAGCAAATTTGAAAAGAGCTAAAAATATAATTACCCAAATTAAGAAATTGTGAAAGGATTTAAAAGTGAATTATTATCTGGCCAAGAGAGAAACAGTGAACTGGAAAACTTGAAAAAATAATCTAGAAAACAAAATCAAAGCATGTGGTGAGAGTGTTCAAGCATACTGTGAAATCTAACATATGTAATTGGATTTCCAAAAATAAGGGGACATAAGCAATATTTGAAGAGATAACTAATACTTTTCTAAAACTAATTAAACATACTGATCCATAGATTCAAGAAGACCAGTAATTACTACCCAGAATAAACAAAAATGAAGAGAATATTTTCATTGAGTAAACCTGGATAACTTCAATATTTAGAAGTTGGAGATATCAAAGGATGAATGGATAAAGAAGATGTAGTTTATATATACAATGGAATATTATTTAGCCATGGGAAACAAGGAAATCCTGACATTTGCAACAACATGGATGGACCTTGAGGGTATTATGCTTAGTGAGATAAGTCAGACAGAGAAAGACAAACATTGTGTGATATCACATATGAAGAATCTAAAAGAACTGAACTCAGAAACGGAAAGTAGAATGGTGGTCACCATGGGTTGTGGAGTGGGGAAATTGGGAAGATGTTAAAGTCCATAGAAAAGTAAGAACTCATAGCAGGTTTCTAAAGAAGGTGGCATTTGAAGTGAATCTTGAAGGATAGATAGAATTTCAATAAATGGAGATAGACTAGTTATCTGAACTTTATTTGGAACATAATATGAAACCATTGACTATTTTAGAGCAGGAAGGTTGAGTAATCTGATGTGGTACATAAAATAAGTTGGGAGGAAAAGAAACTAAAGGTTGGAAGACCTCTCAGGGATCTAGAGCAATAGTCCAGGTGAATAATGAAAGAAATGACTTTGTAAAGTAAATGATTGTCTAACCACTCTGTTGTATGCCTAAAACTAACATAAAATAATAGTGAATGTAAACTGCAATTGAAAAAATAAATATAAATTAATAATAAAAAGAAATAGGGTGGTAACATTGAGAATGGATGGGAAAGAAAAACTGGAAACCTGATTGCATCAGTCAGCTATTGCTGTAAGAATACTTTTTAAAAAACAACGTTGAAATTCAGTGGCTCTAAAAAACAGTATTTTTTTCTTGATCACACATCTGTGCCTTGTCTAGGGGTTGGTTGATCAAGTCTGGACTTAACTGGACTTGAGTCCAAGCTGTAGGTTGGATCCAAAGCTGTTTTATGTGTCTTCCATCTTTATTGGGTTAATAGGATGTGAGGAGAGGACAGAAAGGCAAAATACTTTATGTTGGGTAACCAAAAACAAAGAAAGGAAAAAAATAATAAATCAGTTGAAAAGTTGACTGAATGATTAGGCTACAGAGAAACCAGAGACAGGTGATCACAAATGTTGTGAAGCGCCCTGGCTGGTGTGGCTCAGTAGTTAAAGCATCGACCTGCTGACTGAAGGGTCCCAGGTTCAACTCCAGCCAAGGGCATGTACTTCAGTTGGAGGCTCAATCCCTGGCCCCAGTTGGTGCTTGAGCAGGAGGCAACCAATTGATGTGTCTCTTTTACATCAATGTTTCTGTCTCTCTATCTCTCCCTCTTCCACTCTCTCCAAAAAGCAATGGGAAAAATATCCTCGGGTAAGGATTTAAAAAAAAAAAAAAAGTCATGAAGCTACATTAATTTTCAAGTATAATCCACATGTAATCATCTCAGGTATGTATCTCAAAATGAAGAATTAAAAATTTCAGGAGAAATATAATGATATTTTATTGATTTAGAAAACATTATTTTATTCACTTATTGAATAAACATTGATTAAACATTTCTTATCTATCAAGTGCTAGCATAGGTCCTTCCACTATAAGTAAGATAGTGAACCTTTTTTGAGGAGTCCATAGTCCAAAAGAAAAGGTAGACATGTAAATAAATAATTATAATGTAATAAGACAATGTAGCTAAGTAGAAAATATTGCTGTAACACAAAAGATAGAATAATAATTTGACTTGGGCGGGAGGTGGAAATGGGAGGGACATGAAATTCTTGAAAAAGTGCTTTGTGTGATTTAGTTATATGTGAAGAGCATTTGAGGTTGGGTTGAAGAGCAAAGACATTCCTAGAAGAGGAATCATCATGAGCAAAATAAAAAATAAAAATTTAAAGCATGAGAGTGTATGTTTCAAAATCAATAGCATGGGGCAGGGTGGAGTAACTGGTGATAAAGTTGGTAAGGTAGGAAAGAACCAGCTTATAGAGGTTAGAGCATTCCATTCTGATATTTGACTTTTACCCTGGAAATAATGAGAAATCATTAATAGGTTTTAAGCAGGGAGAGTAATATCTATGTCATGCCCAAGTTGGAACTTATCTGGAGAATCAGCCTTGATTCTCTGTTCTCATTCACCCTCAGGGCCATTCAATAAATCACCATATCCTAAAGATTTTAATTCCTAGGGGTTTCTTAAGTCTGTACTCTCCATCTCTGCAGTTACCAGTACAGTCCAGATTCTATTTGTACTATTTTTGTAAAAAGCCCATCAATTGCTGGATTAGTTATCTTTTGCTGCCTAATAAATTATCCCAAAATTTGGAAGCTTAAAGCAGCAATACACAGAATTTCTTTAGTTCAGGAAACATTGAGCTATATCTTTCTTTGTTGCTTCTGCTTAAAATTATGCTTGTGTTCAAATTGCCCTTTTCCTCTAGCACCTATGCCCAGCCCTATCTTCATCTTCCTCCCTAAATTAGCTTCTATTCATCTTTGAAGTCTCATTTCAAGAGTTATTTTGCTCAGCAAGTCTTTTGTGAATCTCTCCAGCTCCTGCCTCAGACTCATATTCTGTAATTATTCTCAATGTTTCTCTCTCTCTCTCTCTCCCTCTCCTCCCTCCCTTCCACTCTCTGTACAAAATTAATGGAAAAAATATCCTCAGGTGAAGATTGAAAAAAAGAAAAATTATGATCTGGAAACAGCTCAAGTGCCCATTAATAGATGAATGGATAAAAAAAAACAAAACAAAAAAAATGGTGGTACATTTATACAATGGAATTCTATGCAGCTGTAAAAAAGAAGGATCTATTATACTTTCAGACAGCATGGAGGGACCTGGAGATGATTATGCTAAGTGAAATAAGCCAGTCAACAACAAAGATTTTTTTTAAAAAAGAAGTCATTTAGCCCCAGCTGGTGGCTCAGTTGGTTGGAGCATTGTCCCGTACACCAAAAATGTTTTGGGTTTGATTCCCGATCAGGGCACATATCTAGGTTATGGGTTCCATCCCCAGTCGGGGTGCATACAGAGATACAACTGATAGATGTTTCTCTTTCACATCAATGTTTCTTTCTCTCTTTCACTTCCTCTCTCTCTAAAAAATCAATAAACGTATCCTCAGGTAAGGATTAAAAAAAAAAGAAGTCATTTAGATAGTTAGGCTGAAAGATGAATAGGTCAGTGATGATAGAGTAGTAAGGATAGATTTAAGAGATGTCTATGAAGTTAAATCAATAGAACTAGGCAAAAAATTATGGAGGGGGAGTAAAGTCTCATTAGAAAGGTGATAGTTGAATCAGTGGGCAAAGGAAAGATTACCAACAACAAAATAGATTGAGAAAACATATCTGAAGTAATACAGTTCTAGGGACATAATAAGGACCCAGATATTAACAAGTTTTTGTTGCTTTTTTCTTTTTTAATAGTCAAGGTAGAGAAGAGGAGTTGAAAGTAAGCAGAGAGAAAGGAAGGGAAGGAGGAGAAGAAAAAGGAGAGGAGAGAATAAAGGGGGAGGGGGAGGGGGAGGGGGAGAGAAAGGTGTTGAAGTGAAAGAAGAAAGAGAACTTTCTTTATCAAGCAAATTTTAAATACAGAAGCAAGATCCTAGTAATAAGCATTAGAGTTGTTTTTCTTGAAGATTTAAGAAAAAGAAGTAACTAAAACCTAATTTGGCAATTTAAACAAATTTAGTCACTTTATTTGTATTTTAAACTCAAAGATCAGAATAAATGAGCTGAATTAAAGAGCTAAATAAGGCGGTTTGGTAAAGATGGCAGAACAGGTAAATACAGTACTCAAATCCTCCCACCACCACATCAAAAATATAACTAAACTACAGAACAACTACCATTCAGAGCCACCTAAAATCTAGCTGAACAGAAGTCCTATAACTAAGGATAGACAGAAAAAGCCACTTGAAGACCAGTAGGAGGGACAGAGATGCAGAACAGGCTGATCTTATGCCCACATGTGATGGATAGAAATCGGGAGGGATATCTCAACTATGGAGGTCCCCCTGAGGAGCAAGGGGACCCAGCCCCATGCCAGGCCCCCCAGACCAGGGTTCCAGTGCCAGGAATAGAAATCTCCTTAACTTCTGGCTGTGAAATCCAGCAGGGATTGTATCTAAGTGAGACAGAGGGCTGCTGGAGTCCCAGGTGTTCCTCTTAAAGCACCTGAACACAAATTTACTCACTGAGGGACTCATTCACTCACTCACTGCTGAAGCAGCAGGTCAAAATGCACCAGGGACATATGGGGAGGAACTGAACTGTCTGGCATCAGGTCAAGAGCTGGAGGGGCTGCTTTCTCCCAGACAAAAGTGCTGGCAGAGGTCACTGTTCCTTTGCTGAGCCCTCCCCCCACAGAGCCAGCAGGCAGGCGCCATATCTGAGTCTCCATCAACCTGGCTCACACTGTTTGCCCCACCCTGGTTATTCCCTGAGACTCCACCACACCCAATTTGCAGCCGCCCTCCCACCCGCCCAAGCCGTTTACAGTGGCTTTCCCATACAAATGACCTATCTTGGCTGATGCTTTAAGCTTTCCTAAAATCTCAAAAACAAGCAGCATCTGGCCTTGGCATGCCCCATACCTCTCACTAAGTGGTCCCAGGCCCAGCACTAGGCACTAGGGGAAGCTGGCCTAGGTTTGACACTTGGTCTCTCCAGGGCACCTCCAAGACCAGCACAAGTAGCAGCCATCTGCAGATCACTTTGTAGCTCATGCTGGGTGGCTCCAGTCAGAACATAGGCCACAGCTGACCTTGGCCTGCACCTTCTGAGAGGTCCCAGAGCCAGCAAACCTGTTGAACAGCTTCCAACCATGTTGAAGTAACACCCAGCCACCTCCACAAGCGGCACATGCAAGGGTTGAACTCAGTGGGCACCAGACCCCCACTGAAGAAGTCCTGCTCTGTGGGGTGGGCCCCTGCACAGCTGATCCTCCATAGTAGTCACAGCCTGTCCTTGCAGCTGATCAGCTTGGTGGTAAATCTCTCTCATTGACATGCCAACAGCAATCAAGGTTCAACTACAACAGGAGGGTACACAGCCCACATAGGGTGGAGTGGGGGGACACAACTGGAATGCCCAGCTCAGGTGAACAAGGAGGCTGCACCACTGGAACCTACAGGACACTTACTACATAAGACCACTTTATCAAGCCCAGGAGACATAGCAGCTCTACCTAATATATAAAAACAAACACAGGGAAGCTGCCAAAATGAGGAGACAAAGAAACATATCCCAAATGAAAGAAAAGAACAAAATTCCAGAGAAAAAAAACTAAACAAAATAGAGACTAGCAATCTACTAAATCCAGAGTTCAAAACATTGGTTATAAGAATGCTCAACAGATTTAGGGGAAGAGTAGATGTTAGTGTGAACTTCAACAAAGAGATAGGAAACATAAAAACAGAGATAGAAAACATTAAAAAAAATCACAAATGAAGACTAGATTAACTTAAATGAAGAATACATTACAGGGAATCAATAGTGGAGTAGATGAAACAGATAATCACATCAGAGATTTGAAAGATAAGAAAGCAGAAAACACCCAATCAGAACAGCGAAAAGAAAAAAGAATACAAAAAGTGAGAATAGTATAAGGAACCTCTGGGACAGCTTTAAGCGTACCAACATACACATCAGAAGATGAGAGGGCAAGAGATTGAGAATGTATTTGAAGAAATAATGACTGAAAACTTTCCTCACCTAGTCCACTCTTCCCTCCCTCTGCTGGAGCCCAAGGTGAGTGGCTACGCACAAAACTTTGTGCATTGACCCTTTAAGAAGGTGCCTACATTCGCAGCAGTCTCCCCCCTGGCAGACAGAAACTCCACTGCTTTTCACAGCCAGTTGTTATGTGGGCACCTTTCTCAGTTCTTGGGCTCTGGGCTGGGAAGCCCAGCTTGGGGTTTAGGCCCCAGAGTGCTCAGTGGGAGCCCCCCCAGCTGAGATTTCCCTCAGGACCTTCAGCTGCTGCCTGCGGGAGCCCAGCCGGCCCTCTCGTCCCTCTGCACTTCCTACCAGTCTCTATGTGGTCTCCACTTCATGTCCTTGGTTATGAGGATGTTCTCCAGCTAGTCTTCAGTTGATTATTCAGGATGGTTTTTCTATATTTTAATTGTAATTCCAGTTTGGTCCTGGGAGAGTATCAGTTTTGCTTCCACTCAATCCACTGCCATCTTGGAATCTCCTCAACAATTACTTTCAATGCAAATGAATGGAGGCTGAATTGATAGCAAAACAAGACCCTTGCATGTGCTGTCTACAGGAGACTCACTTCAGGCGCAAAGACACACACAGGTTGAAAGAAATGGAAAAAGATATTTCATAAAAATTGAAACAACCAAACGGAAAGATGGAGTAGCAACATTTATACCAAAGTAGACTTTAAAACAAAGGCTATATAACAAGATACAAAGGAGGACCCAGCAATTCCACTTCTGTTTGTATACACAAAGAAACCTGAAACACTAAATCAAAAAGACAAATACATTCATATATTCATTGCAGTATTATGTACAATAGTCAAGATATGGAATCAGCGTAAGTTTCCATCAATAGATGAATAAAGAAATGGTTCATATATACAATGAAATATAACTCAGCTGTAAAAGAGAATGAAAGCTTGCCATTTGCAGCAACATGGATGGACCTAGAGGGTATTGTGTTGAGTGAAATAAGTCAGACAGAGAAAGACAAATGCCATATGATTTCACTATATGTGGAATCTAGAAAACAAACAAACAAACAGAGTAGAAACAGACTCATAGATACAGAGAACAAACTGATGACTGCCAGATGGGAGGAAGGTTGAAAGGATGTGTGAAAAGGGTGAGGGATTAAGAAGTACAAATTGGTAGTTACAGAATTGTCATGGGGATGTAAAGTACGGCATAGGGAATATAGTCAATAATATTGTAAGTAACTATGTATGGTGTCACATTGGTACTAGATTTATTGGGGTGGTCACTTAGTAAAATATATAATGTCTAATCACTGGGTTGTACACCTGAAACTAATAATTTATGTCAACTATAATTGAAAAATAGAAAGCATATTTAAAGAAGAGTCAAGTAAAATTTACTTTTATTTTTATTATAAGTGTAACGAGATTCATAGAGAAAAATGAACTATTCACCTTGTCCTTTCTCATTCATTTCCCTGCTGAAAATGGGAGAAAGCATTCATATACCCTAACATCATCTTCAGATCCACCCCCATAAAGCCCTGGTTGGTTTGGCTCATTGGTTGAGCATCATCTTATACACTGAAAGGTCTCTGGTTCAATTCCTGGTCAGGGCACATATCCAGGTTGAGGGTTCGATCATAGGTGGGGTGCACAGGGGAGGCAACTTATTGATGTTTACCTCTCTCCATCTCCCTTTCCTCTCTCTGAAAATCAATAAAAATGTTTTTTAAAATGCCTTCAGTTACTGTAGTGATACATTGCTTGCTTCTGGATCCATATCTTGGGTGCATTTTTAAAAATTAAAAGAAAACAACCTTCATAATGTTTAATCTGCTTGATATGCAGGTGAGAGGAGCAGGGTAGGGAACCTTCATTTATTTGGAATACCTACCTTCTCCTGAAAAGTGTGGTGGTTACAATGATGGGCAGATAATCTTTACGTTTTAGAGCAGAGATGATGAACATTTAACTCCTACATTATCAAATCTTGAGTATCAGGGTGGATTTTCAATGACTCCAAGGCAGGTTTGAGAGATGTAGAATCACAATTAATATTCTGACATTCTTATTGATACTCCAGCAAAAGTTGGAAAGGAAGACAAAATCACTGACTTAAAACATTTAACTGCTCTGGCAAAAGGTAAGAAGTGGCAGAGATGAATCTTGCCTGCAGGGACTAAGTATTGTTTCCCTCCCAGTAGATGAAATATATTCAGAACACTGGTTAAGTACAGATGAGGCCTATTCTGAGATGTGGTAACTGGCATTAATATAGCTATCCTCCTCATACATTTTTGTGTTTTTTTTATTTATATGGGACCTCATTCAGAAAAAGCAGCCTACAAGAATACACTAGTTAAATAAAAACAGATTTAAAAATATAAGAGAATACATAAGTAAAACTTAAATGATGAGCATGACTTAAATGGTTCAGCATGACTTATGTGGATGTAGAGCCACTTAAAGATATAGACAGAGAGAGAGAATATAAGTTAGTAGTTCTCAAACTTTAATGCACATCAGAATTATCAGACTCTCTTTGGCCAAAATTAATTTTTGGGCCCCACTTCCAGAGTTTCAGATTCAGGAAGTCTGTGGTAGGGTCTGAGAATTTGCATTTCAAACAAGTTCCCAGGTGATACTGAAAAATTAGAGTAAAAAATGATGGAGATGAACCGTATATTGAACTTGTACATTCTTTCAAACTTTATTTTTGTTATTTAAGCAATGCAATATATTCAAAGGGCTTCGGAATCATACTGAAATAGTTTCAGCTCTACACATACCTGCTGTGAAACTTTGGGACAGTTACTAAACTTCTCTAAACATTATTATCGTGGGTAAAACAACCAAAACAATGAGACCCATCACACTATCATTATTAAATGAAAGAATGTAAGTAAACCATATAATAAAGCTAAATAAATGCCAACTGTTATTGTTATGATTATTATTCCAAGAGAAAATGCTCTGCATGGTACCTAACACACAGTAAGTGTGTAGTAAATGCCAGTTGTCCCCTCTTGGTTTATTCCACATTAAACTCAAAAAAACAAAAACATGAAACTAATTCTCATGTGACACCATCTACTGGAAATAAAACAGTTGGTCAATATCAGCTTTTAAAAAACTTATTTAGTGCATGATCTATGCAAAGTCCTTTTTTGAGTAATAAAATACCAAGATAAGGTTCCTGCCCTCAAGGTCTTTCTATCTTTTTAAGAATAGAAAAAAAAAATAAAGTCATATAGAAACAGTATTAACTTGGGAACTATGCATCAAAGTAGTGGCTGAGGGGGGAAATCTCCAGGAGCAGGAGGAGTCATTTTGAGATGGAGTATGTAGGGAAGATTCATGGAAGATTTGCCATGCATCTGACCCTCCTTTTCCTAATAATATTTCACTCTCCCTTTTGAGAAAGCCCCCAATGTGCACATTCTTAGTTGGAGCTACTATTCTCCACATACCACAGAAATAGAGATCCCTTCCACAAACTGGACCAAACAAATAGACAGATTACTTAGTCCGGGCCTACTGGATGCTATATGCCAGGTCTTGGAATTCTGGTGGGGAGGGAGTACAAGGCTAAAAACTTGGAGATCAAGGCTGTGGCAGTGGCAATGGCGGAGTCCTTACCAGGCTCTTCTCGCCATGAGGGGTTTGCTTTATCTACTGCTTCTTCACCTTCCAGAGCTTCCCAAGTTTCAGCTGTGACAATCCTTACCTTCTAGCCTCCTCTGGATTCTGTGAGTACTTGTAGTAATTTCTGACTCATCCTTCTGTGGGGAGAGGAAAAGAAGGTTTAAGTTAGTCAGTGTTCACTTTTATTGCTTTGTACCAAGAACTAACCAAGAGCAGATAAAACATGTGAATTTTAAAGGAAAGGTAGCATTCATCAAAGCAGAAAAGACCATGCCATGATAGGCAAGGACTATGGCAGAGATGTGGATATGGGCTGGGGGAACAATTATTGGATTCATTTGATTAAGACAATAGGAATTCCTGTAAGAACTGCTCCAGCATATCAGCCTAGGAAATCCTTAACCTCTCTCTTTAGACTCTCCCTAAACCCACTTAGAAAAACTTAACTCCTTAGGCAAAAGTCACGACAGAAGCCACTGAACTCAGGTTGGCCACTTCCCCCTCATCTCTGCATTGTCTCTAGCTGTAAAACAACCAAAATTTGCTGACCCTAGTCCACTGATTGGCTATTTCCTTTGATCACCTGCCATAACATCTACCCTCACCCGGCCTGTTCTTCCAGGTTGTGTATTCCTCAACACATTTCTATACTGGCTCCATTTCAACGTCCAACCCTTCAAGTCACCTTTGATTGCACAGCCTTGAACTCTAGCCTATGCAATCCCACTTCAGGCTTCTGACTAAACGGGCCTGCCTCAGCATCTACATCCAAGATACCCACTCATATGTTTTCTCTGCATCGTCACTGGGAGTATTTTTCTAGTTAAGGGAAATAGATCATCAGAGGCATTCTTAACTGGCTTGAATCCAGCCACTTCCAAGGACAGAGTATGACTGAGTTATTTGTTCAACAAAAACAACAACAAAAAGAAAGAAAAAAGTGTTTGGGGGAAAACATCCAGCAGTAGCTTAGTAACAGCTGAAATGAGGAAAAAGCTAAACACCAAAGGACCAGTTAAGAAGAATAAGCATGACGCGGGGCTTGGACAACCATGATAACTGTGGGATTTGGAAGGACAAAAAAAGAGATCAAACATTACAAAAGAAAAACAGAAAAGACAGGGAAAAAAGGGATGAAAATGAATCAAAAATAACTTCATGGTTTTAAGCCATGACCAAAATAAAGAAATTGAGAGAATCTGCTAGTTTTGAGAATCAGTTTTATATAATGTCGCAGGCAGTGAGGTCATTCAACAAGGCAAAGGAAGGTCCAAAAAGTGAGTCCATTTTAAAAAGTCTTTAGATATGTTTCCTAAAAGGTAACTGGTGAATATGAAGACAATTTCAGGAGAGGTTAAATTTAGACCACAAGGAAATAAAGAATAAGTAGGTGGGGAAATGGAGGTGACAAATATACTATATTTTAGGGAAATTCGGAAGTGAAAGGAAAGCAAAATCGAAGACAATGATTTACGACGTTCAAGTTGAGGAAGGTCATACCACCCTCATTATAAAGCTATAAGGAAACTATAAAATGGCCTTTTCTACTAGTATTATGAGTCAAGATTTTTAACCTTAAAAGTCAATGTATTCTAACAGGGACTGGCACCGTTTCTTGATGTTAACAATGTTAACACCTGTTAGCTTGGCAGATTATGACATAATAGCTGATTACATAGACTCTATCTCAGAAAAATAGAAAACTATACTGAAAACTCAAAAAGGCCTAGGTACTTATAAGTCTTATTCGTACCTTTCTGTTCTATAAATAAACTTGGTTTTGTTTGGTGTGAAAGCAAGAGACAGAGAAAAGGGTTTTTAATTCAAAGCTTACACTCTCTCTTCCAAGAGAATGTTTGAAAATAATTGCTTTATAAAGTCCAGAGTACAAGCAAGGACTCCAGTGGCAGACCAGCTACATCGATTTCTGCATTTGGAAACTTGGTCTTTCCAAGTCATAGAAATGAAAACAAAGCCTGTTTGAAAAATGACTGTCCCACTCTTATTTGAGTGTTTGATACTGTTTCCCATAAAGGAGCCGAAACCCAGTGTCAGGCCCAGTGTGCATACTCAGAAAGGTAAAAGATAGCATTTCGGGAATGTGACTGGAGAAATGTGACTCATCTCTTTTGTTTCTTGCCAAGCTTACCTTGACATTTACTTCTATAAACATAGTGAGCACAGACTATGCAAAGAAATTATCTCCTGAATCTCCATCTGGATTTTTTTCTCCGCTGCCACATCTTAACCAGCTAGAAGAATTGTCCTCTCTTCCACACAATAATAATGCTAATAATTAGCAATGCAGTGTACTTTGTATTGTACCTTATTTCTAACTTTATCCTTGCCTAAGAGGTTCACTTTAGCTTTGCCATAGCCCTGTGAAATGAACAAGGGCAATTATTTTTGCCTTTCATTGATTACCAAGGTATGTCTTGATGGCCATGCAAAGGGAACACAGAGGCCCTTAAAGTTACTTTAGTGTTGAGTGACAGTGCATTTATTCCTTTTTTTGTTTATACATTGGACTGCTATCTTAGACTACATTCATAAGGTAGAAGTGTGTAAGTATATAAATCTTAAATGTGATCTCTAATACACTTTACTCTTTAGTTAACTACACAATCCAAAGGAAAAGAATGGTTTTGACAATTGTTTGTTTGTTTCTTTTAATCAACCTAAAATGATTCAAATAAGGTCATTTGAGCCACAGGTGAATTTTTGGCTCAAATTATTTATATAAACTCTATGATGACTTTGCATTAATCTCTTTCTTATGTTTACAAAACCATGTTCTGAAACTAAGTACAAATTGTAAGTGTGTCATCCCATACACTGTCTGCATTTCTTACATTCTTACACTTCAGCCTCTCAGGTGCATCTCCAACTACTGGAACTCAATATAAATTGTTCTTGTTTAAAATTACTGAGGGGTAAAAGCATTGATCACTAGCTCCACATAAACTCACAGAGAACATTTCACTATGGATATATACTGTCTTATCACCTTCATAATATTAGCTAAATTTCCTTAGATTACATATTGTATTATAATTTTAGACAATCTACATAATGTGAAGTAAATAGCTTTAGTGTCAATAATATATTTACTTGGTCAATTTAGAAAACCAAACAAAATCATTGGAGCTGCTGCTAATTTTTTTTTAAACCTAAACTGGTTGCATTTACTTTGCATTGTATAGATTCTCCCCTCCACGGAGGAATTAGACTTCTATGAGATCGTTTCTAAGGATGCGGAGGTGGTGTGCTAGAGTCCAGTTTCTCTTCCAGAATATCTGATGGAGGAGCTTCAGGGGCAAAGTCTGACCTAATGGCAGGCCTAGTAGTCTCATCTTAAAGCTGCATACACAGAGAAATCATTCTATTTGGATTAAGTGTTTACTTGAGGTAGATTTAGAAGTTGTCATGTTGATTCCTGAGCCAGAGATTTGCACAGAGGTGGTTCATTGTGGGGTATTCTCAAGAACAGCACCTGTAAGGGAGTAAGGGAAGCAGAGCAGGCAGGGGGAGAAGATGAACTGCAATGCAGTTGCTACAGCATTGACCCCTCAGATTCGACCTGAATTGAAGTAAGGAGCTGGGCCTTTCTGCCCCTCTCTTGGCCACCACCACCCCCCCCCCCACACACACACACACACATTTCCACCTCATCAAATACTCACAGGAAATGTTCTGGCCCCAGGAATGGGATGTAACCTTGAGCAGTCAAAAGAATTGCCTGTGGGGGAATCAGCTGGGAACCCTCAGCAGCCAGCACTCTGGTCCTGGGGCAATTAGGGTCTTGGTGCTCAAGGCAGATCTGGAGGAAGCACCACAGCATCCACTACAGGGGTGGACAACAGAGATTGTGGGGGTGCAAGGGCACTCCCCTTTTCTTAATCCCAAATAAGCCTCTGCTGTGCCACTGCCTAAGGACCCCAGAGTCCAAGGGCAAAGTGTGAAGATAAAAGATTTTAAAGCTTGTGTTTTTATGCTGATGGGAACCTTTTCACAATTCATCTTACCCTGTTCTAAATCTAAAGCTGTTCTTTTGCAACGAAATCAAATTAAAGGACATTTCCATAGAATAAACCTGAGTTTCTTAAATCAGTATTTCTCAAACTGGGATTTTTTGGAGAGATCCTTAGGGGAGAGGGAATCCTTAGGAAATTTTTTTACAAGGAGTTTATACATTATTTAGTTATAAGAAACACTGGGAGTAGTAGGACTATCTGGGGTCAAGAATCAGAGAGAGTCGGGTTCAAATTCCTAATGTGCTCCTGCTTACTAACTGTGGAATTTAGGGAAATAATGAAGTTTTTTGAATCCTTTATGTTCTCATTTGTAAAATGCACCTACTCACAAGGTTGTTGTGAAGATTAAATAAAATAATGCAGCAAGGATTCAGCACAGGGCCTGGCATATTTAGAAACACTAAATAAATGGTAGATATTGTTATTTATGTCAATAAATCTTACAGTCACTTGATATAACTTAGCACACATCTTTTTGCATTACCTGATAAAGGGTGTTAATAAGATAATTAGAAACCTATCATCGTAGCTATTTCATTCTCTAACTGGCCAAATGTGGTGGTGACATAATCAAACCAAAGATACAAATTGAGAAAAACAAAACAAAAACCAGCATTTTCAAACTCCTTGTTGCTCCAGGAAAAAAAAAAAAGAGGGGGGGTGGTGACTGGGGGGATGGTAAAAAGTCTGAAGAGCCTCATTTAATAAGATCAAAAAATTGAAGTATTATTTTTAAAGAGACAACTAAACTGTTTTAAAAGGAAAACAAGCAAATAAAAATCAACCTCAGTCACTAAGATAACTGGTGAAAGGAAATATTAATTCTAAAAAATCATGAATCAGAGTTTTAAACATATAATAGGCATTCAATAGATATTCCCTAAATTGAATTGCATCATGTACATAGAACGACCTTGTTTACTAAATAGCATTTCAAAATGGAAAATTTAATGAATACCTACCATGTACCAAAAAAATATATTAAGGGTTTGAATATATTAAGACAAATAAGACATCATTCCCACCTTCACAGAGTTCACTGCTCAGTTGTGAAGTGATATATCAACAAATCAGTACAATACAGGGATAGAGTGCATTGGGACACAGGGAACAGGGAAGGGGCCACTAACTCTGACGGGAAGGGTCAACTTAGGGGATTTTGACATTTTCCTACAATCAGTAGCAAGACTAGCTTATTAGCAAAGAGGTAGCACTATTTGAATTTATGTTGGAAAAATGCATTAATTCATCAATTTTTTAAATGTTTTTATTTATGTTATTGCCAGGTACTGTCTTGGTGAGCAAAATAGACATTCTCAGTCATTCCAGTTGTAACGCTAGTGGCAGACTGCAGGGTGAACTGAAAACAGGTGAATCGGTGGCAAAGAAACCAACTAAGAAGCTGTTGCATTCACCCTGAGGAGAAATGAATAGAGTGGATTCAAGAGATAGCTGGAAGAGAGTCCTGCATTCTTCACAGAACTCAGAATTATATTTCTTTTGCCTTAGAAAGAGCACCCCTGATGCCCTGTGATACTAATTCTAGAATCTCAGATTCTGTGGCTGTCAGCTGGGTCAGAAGGTCAGTCTCGCAATGCTGTTTCCTTTCTTCTTCCCACTGTCTTTTCTACAGGATAAACAATTATGCTCCTCACATTCCCATCAGATAGGGAATTATGATTCCAGGGAAATGGGCCAAAACTAGCCAGCTTCCTCCTTATAAGCAGGCCTCTTCTTGATAAATAAAATTACATTTACTTTGAAACTAGAAACCTTGTTTAATATCCAATATCAATATCAAAAGGCAATCATCTTCCTTTTCTTAAGATGACCAAAAATACAAATCTAAGGTTAAACACTTCTAAAAACAAGAGTTTTAGGACCTCTCTCAGTCAGAATCTGCCTGATAAAAATGACTTTTCCAGGTTACTATTTTTAGCTTTCATCTTTTTCCTACCAAAAATATGTTCTCACTAGTACAAAATGTCAGCTTATATGCAATAAAAGTCATTTCTCCCCAATTTTGTTATTAGTAAAAATAACTCCACCCAAATAAAGCAAATGATATCTGAGTGCTTGAAATGCTGTCAATTAAATAATATTTCATATGACTCTAAAGGGCTGTGGTAGAGACTTGCTGATGGAGCTATTGTTTACTCTATTTTAGAAATGTAACTAAATTTAAACTTTGTAATTAAACATTTTTGGTACATGAGACTCTTTGTCCCCTTCACCTTCCTAAGACATCAGGGAAAGAAAGAATACATTCCTCCTGACCCCCTCCCAGTCCTGCCAGATTGTCCAAATCAGCAGATACTATAGTTTACTCTCTTTGCAAAATCGGTCATCGTCAACGTCTCAGTCATGCTTCACAGTCTGATGGCAGCTGAGAAAGACCTTTCTACAGACTTGTATAATCAAGGAACTGAATATAGGAATACAAAACACGGGTGTCTTTGCAGAATAATTAGCTCCGATTTCCCTCATTTGAGCCTGCCAAGTTCACCACTTTCCTTCCTGGAGCTAAGCTCTTAAACTAGACAGCAACTCAGGGTGTTCAGTGGCTCCAATAATAGAGCAGCTTTGATAATAAAGCAGCTTCATGTCCCCCGCTCCTCCACACACCCCTTTTTAAAGGAAGGTAGAGCCCTAGCTGGTTTGGCTCAGTAGTTAGAGTGTCGGCCCGTGGACTGAAGGGTCACAGGTTTGATTCCGGCCAAGGGCACATACCTCCGTTGCAGGCTCAATCCCCAGCCCCAGTCCAGGCACGTGCAGGAGGCAACCAATCAATGTGTCTCTCACATCAATGTTTCTCTCTCTCTCCCCCTCTCACTCTCAAAAACAATGAAAAAAAATATCCTTGGTAAGGATTAAAAAACAAATAATAAAGGGAGGTAGAAAATAGCCCAAATAAGAAATGAAGACCATCCAGACAAGAGATTGGCTACTGGCAGTGATTAAAAATAACAGGCTTAATTGCTTAGGCTTCCTGAAGAAGGTAATTTTTTTATCTTTATTTTTAAAAGTATTGCAGATGTCCCCCTTTTTCCCCCATTAACCTCCTTCGCCTCCTCTCTTCCCCTCCCCAGGCTTTCACTGGACTATTGTCTGTGTTCATGGGTTATACATATATGCATATAAATTCTTTGGTTACTCTCTTCCCACCCCATCCCCTCCCTCTGATATATGTCAATCTGTTGCATGTTTCAATGTCTCTGGGTAAATTTTGTTTGTCAGTTTATTTTGTTCATTAGATTCCACATATAAGTGAGATAATGTGATACTGTCTTTCTCTGACTGGCTTATTCCACTTAGCATAATACTCTCCATGCTGACTCGAAGGGTAAGAGACCCTTCTTTTTTACAACTGCATAGTATTCCATTGTGTAAATGTAGCACTGTTTATTTATCTATTCATCTACTTATGAAGTACCACCTCACACCTGCCAGAATAGCTGCCATCAATAAATCAACAAACAAATGCTGACCAGGGTGTGGAGAAAAAGGAACCCTGGTACACTGCTGGTGGGAATGCAGACTGGTACAACCACTATGGAAAACAGTATGGAGGTCCCTCAAAAACTTAAAAATGGAGCTGCCTTTTGGCACAGTGATCCTACTCCTAGGAATATATCCTAAGAAACCTGAAACACCAATCAGATAGAATATATGCACCCCCATGTTCATAGCAGCATTATTTACAATAACTAAGATCTGGTAACAGCTAAAGAAGGTAATTTTAAAAATATGCAATAGTAAAAAGGGCATTTAAAATTAAGGGCCAGGAATAAAATCAAGAAAGCACAGTTGTCCAAGAAAACATGTTACATCCAGTTGGGCTGCAATTTGGTACATGGATACTAGTGAAATAGAACCAGGTGGATAAAGCAGGTTTAATTAATTTGTGGATTATTCTAGAGCCTGTGGAAATAAGGTTAAATTTAAATTGGTAGACCCTTGGAAGGAGTTGATGTTATGAAGAAGAAAAAAACATTATCAGATGCGTTAGGAAGATTATTCTGGCAAGCAGTTTTCAGAGTGAGTAAGAGGTAGAAAGTATGGAAAATATCAGGTGGCTACTTCAGGCAAAATGCACCCAAAGCTGAATTAAAGTGATGGCATTGGGAATGGAAATGACATAACAGATTCAAGAGCCATTGTGGAGTTACATTCTATACGTTCTACATGACAAGGATTCTAACTATGATTATAGAGTGAGAAGCAGCAGAAATTACAGATAACTCCAAGGTCTCAAACCTAAATCAATTAAATAATTCAAATATCATTTATGTAGAAAGCACAGTCAGAAAAGGGACTTGTTTTGGAGAAGGCATAATTAGTTCTACTATACATAGGTGTGAGCAAAGTAAGTTTACAGTTGTGAGTATGCGAGAGTTCATTCTTGTGTTATTAGTTATTGTATTATTTTCCATAAGAACAACTGTAAACCTACTTCTGGCCCATGCTGTATTTATTTTAAGCGACCCTTTGTCTCTGGGGGCCTTGTCCAATGGGTCCACCTGAGCATTCACTTTGACAACCAATTCTGTATGGGCCCCAATAGGTTTACCCAGTAGTACCTGATTCTTCAGCAATGGACTCATCTTTCAACTCCTACCCCAGGGCTTCTTTAATGCCACAGAGGTGTAACACCCTGCATCACTTGCTCAGTACAGACACATGCACAATCAAAGTACAGGAAAGCTAACACTTTATGGAGCAATCCTTTGAGTAATGGGAGGCAAGAACTGATGGGTAATTTCTTCTTCCCACAATGGACCATGTAGAGATGCAGTCATTCCGTGTGGCCTACTGGAAGAAGGCCCTCCGAGAGTGAATAATTGGTTGCATTTGATACCCAGAGGTACCAAGGTCAGCTCAGAGCATATCATTCGGCCTTGCTGCTTCTCTGCCTCATATTCCTTTTTACTCACACTAGCTTCCCTATATTCTCTAATTAAAAGTTTCATGCAAGCTTTTGCCTCTGTCTTTGTTTTCTGGGTAACTGAGGCTAAGGGAATAACTAAAGCCTTTAATGAAGAATTATTGATTGTATATTTTATAAGTATTTGTGGTCATTGAGATTGATGTGGCAGTAATCAGTGGTATTCCAGTTATTCTTCTAATCACACAGATTTGTATTTCTCTCATGCCTTGAAATTGGGTGTGATCAATCTGGTGTTTCTCTGGACAATAATAAAATGTAAATTGAAAGGTATGGGTTAATTCAAACTTTAAAGCTTCAAAAGGCAGTGTGTAGTTTTTGTGTCCCCAAAGAATAATGAATTGTTCTTAAATCCAAATTTGTCTAAACATCCTTTTAAAAATTATATGGATCAATAAGGATATTAAATAACTCAGAGACAAAAAAATACTATGAACTTAAAATTGCACGACAAAACAAATAAACATATTAATGTTTCAGGCATCAGAGTTCTCATTGATGGACAAAGAAAGTGAAAATATGGAGGGCCTAGAAGCAACAAAGGCCTAGTAGCAATGAAAACACTTAATTTTTGTCTAAATTTTGTTTCTAAACACCATTTCACACTCAGTTTCAAAGAAATTAAAGGCTTCAGATCTGGGACAAAGAAAGTACAAGATGGGCCTGGAGCGTATTATTGAGTCATATGGCACAGAGGGATTCAAAAACTGATAGAGACAAGTCAGAAAGGCACAAGAGCTTCCGAAGGCTGGCATAACTTGGCATAACTTCAGCAACAGAAAGAGTAATAATGACAGTGAATTATTTTTAAGAAGGAATCCATATGTTCAAAGTGATACTAAAGAAAGGGAGGGCAGGAGAGAACTTCTTTATAAAAGAATGCCAACTAATAAATGTAGAATGAATGTCAGAATTAGAAAAACATCTTTGCCCAACCACCAAGGTAATAACTGATCTAAGCAAGAATCATCAATGGATGCTAAAACCACTGTGTAAAATTTTGTTGAAATACATATTCTCATAGAATCTCTCACATAGATTGCTATGGATTGCAAAGAGAAAAAAATAATGTAACAATGGGAAAAATCTAGCATATGCCACTTTAACAATAAACAATGTAAACTGTAACCAAGTAATCAAATTTCACCACCAATTATGGGACCAACTGACAATATATGTACATCCTGATATAATTCACAGTGCTTAGAATAATTTGTGGATGTGACCTCATCTACTTGCCATTATAAAAATAAAAATTATTCAGAATTATTGCAGAATGATAAATCAGAATTTCTGTAAAGCTCAAATGATAAAATGTCTCAGAAAGGGAAAAAAGTCCATATGCCAAAAATCAAATTTTCTAAAGCCAGTTCATGAAAATCAATTAGCTAAATGACTAAATTTAAAAAGTCCACTTGCCAATTTTCCAATATTATCAATTTACAAAAGGCTTTTTTCTTTTTAACAATTTAAATAACATTTCACTAAATTTGAGATAACTTTTTACAGCAACAGTAGAAAACTAATACAGCGATTCTACAGTCTACATTGTATAGTCTATATCCAAGCTGTTCTCTGATCACAGAGCAAGCCCAGCCAACATCAGCCAGTTGTTAAACCATTCTATTTAAAATTGCTATAAAATTTATAAAGAGTTAAAAGATACATATTTTTGGTAAATTGAAACACTTGGTAAATTTGTCAAATTTGTATTTCGACACAATTTTTAGAAAATTAACTGAAGTAAGACAAAATGCTTCAAAATATAGTTATTGTTTTCGCTATAATGCTAATAAATAGTCATACATTTTACTGCTGAATCAATAAAACTAAGTAAAAAGATAGAAACTACAAGTAAAAATAGTTTACTGTCCACTGTTACATTGCCTTCTGTAATGATTAATCAAATATAGCCAAAGCAGTTATAAAATATGGACTAATTCAACCCAAAGCATCATAAGTAATAAGTACTAATGAGGCATGGAGTATAGGACTCTGTGTGTGTGTGTGTGTGTGTGTGTGTGCGTGCGTGTGTGTGTGTACGCACGCACGCATATGCATGTGGATCTTGCATTTTTGTAAGATGGCTACAAAAATCTTTGTGTTGTGTAGAATATGTGCCAGTTGCCTGAAAATCTAAAAGTGTGCATCAACTTAAGAAATATATGGGGGCACTGGCTGGTGTGGCTCAGTTGGTTGGGCATCATTCCATGCACTGAAAGGCTACAGGTTCAATTCCTGGTCAGGGTACATGCCTGGACTGCATGCTCCATCCCCAGTAGGATGCATGCAGGAGGCAGTCAGTCAATGTGAGCTGATTGATGTTTTGCTCTTATATTGATGCTTCTTTCTATCTCCCTCTCCCTCCCTCTTTCTCTCTAAAAAACTGATAAAACTTTTTTTTAAAAAGAAACATATGGGGGAGAGGAGAGAATTACCAAAAGCATATGGAGTAAAGAAGAGAAAAAATAAAGGAATCTTGGTATTTACCTCAAGAACACTAGGAAACCACAAAAAAGATTGAAGCTGAGGAGCAGCACAATCAAACTTGCATTTTTCAAATCACTCTGACTTCAGGAAGAGAATGGATGCAGTTGAGAATGGGGGAAATAAAAGGGAAATCAAGAAGGATATCCAAGTAGTCAAGGTAACAGGGATTGTATCCCCAACTAGAGTGATGACAGTGGAGATAAAGAGATTTAAGAAAGAAAGCTAAGTCCTGGTCGGTGTGGCTCAGTTGGTCCAGCATCATCCCGTCCACCAAGAGGTCACTGGTTGAATTCCTGACCAGGCGCATACCCAGGGTTCAGGTTCCATGCCCGGTTGGGGTGCTTAAGGGAGGCAACCAATCGATATTTCTCTCTCTCTCTGTATATCCCTTCCTCTCTCTCTAAAAATCAATAAAAACACATTTTTTTATAAAACATTTTAAAAAGAGAAAGAAAGAAAGAAAACTAAAAGCAATAGGATTTGGTGGCTGATTAAACATGGGGTGAAGGAGAAGAAGGAATAAAGCTCCTTCTGACTTGGACCACTGGGCACCGGCATGCCAGGGTAGTTCACACAAGGAGCAGATACAGAGGTCTGGCCTTGGGGGAAAAGTAATAAGACCATTTGGGTGGTAATAAAGCAAGCAATTATATAGCAACAGCTCTGCACCTGGCACTGTTCCAGGTACTATATCTATATCATTTTCCCAAAGTCTCATAGGTTCGATATGATCCCCAGTTGACCAATGAGGTGACAGAGGTACAGGGAGGGTAGGTGAGATGCTGAGTCACACAGCTAGTAAGAGGCCAAGTCCTTCAACCACTCTATTCAGCAACCTACTGTATTGAGTCTGAGGTGTCTGGGAGGCATCGGAGTGGATTTATCAACCAGTAGTGCTGGAGGAAGTCATAGAGAGGACATGACCTCCAGTTCACCCACAAGCTGCTCCCCGACAACTAAAGGCTACGTACCACCAAACTTGTCTTTGGAATATAACTTCCGCTCACCATTCCCATAGACGGAGACATTTCAAGGATGCAGCTTTGAGAGAGTAAAGTGTTGTTGACACCACCTGGGCCAAAAATGTGACTAAACTCAGTTAAGACCTCTGTACAGCCATGTCACTTAATGATGGGGATATGTTCTGAGAAGCGCATCATTGTGTAAACATCATAGAGTACACTTACACAAACCTAGATGGTGTCACCCACTACAGCTACAAACCTGTACAGGCTGCCACTGTACTGAACACTGTAGGCAATTATAACACAGTGATAAGTATTTGTGCATCTAAACATATCGAAACATAGAAAAGGTTCAACCAGAGAGAGAGAGAGAGAGAGGAACGGGACTGGGAGGAAAGAGAGATAAACCGAGGGAAATCGAGGGAGGGGAGAGGAGTTTTTGTTCACAAGTGCTTACGTGTGTGTATGTGTGCAGGGCCTAGCCCCGATGGGGCAGCTCCTAGGCTCCCAGGCTCCCCTCTTCCCCAGCCCACTTCACTTGCTCACTTGCCATCTCCCTGCCCCAGCTGGGGCAGTTGCAGGGCAGGTAGATAGTATGCTGAGCTTTCTTGTCTACTTAAACCACCAGAGCTAGTAGTAAATTCAGCAACATAGTGCGGTCCAGCCTTATCTTTCAACATTGCAAACTTTTTGCTTATAATCCATTATAATCTTATGCGCCCACTGTCATTTATGTGGTTTGTAGTCGATCAAAATGTCATTATGCAGTACATCATTATATAAACATTTAAGATTCTGAAGGGCGGGGACAGAGATCTGCTCCTATTGTGGCCACCCAAGACAAACCTCCTATGTAACTTCTCTTATGAAAACTGCCACCTACCAATCTGGAGTGGTCTGCTGCTTTCTTTAGTATCTCCTTGCTTTCTATGTAGGGGACCAGTTTTCAAATCAACAAGCAGATTCAGAAATCTGGAATTAATCCAAGTCTATATTGGATGCATGGTTACATAAGAGAACATAAGGTTGCGTTGCAGAATTAAGAGTATTATTTTATTTCAGTTGGTCTTTGGAGACCACATACCCTTTCTCCAAAATAAGATATTTAAAATGGAGCAGGTTAACTTTGGAGCCCTTCCCAAAGGATTTTCTGTTTAATTACCCTGAAGACATCAATATCACACCATTTTACCTATAGCAGTTCTCTCTTTACCTATGAGACTCAGGTAAATATGGTTTCCAGCCTCAGGTTTCCCTTGTAACTAGTTATGTGCCCTTGGAAAAGCTGCTTTATGAGTGTGAGACTCAGTATCTTCATCCATTAAATTAGGTGGTGGGTTTTTTTAAATCACCATATAATGGTCACACTTATATGTACACAACATACCATATATACAGGCACTATTTTTTTTAACTGTTCCCCTTACTCTCTCCACATGGCCTCCTGGTGAATGTTTTAGCTAGGCTATAATGTAATTTTTTAATTTTACATTAATTGGCTTATAATACAATTGTAGGAGAGTGTAGGCTATAAATGAAGGGTGAAACAGCCTCAACTCAGCCTTGGGTTTTTGGTGAGCATCCAAGCAAGAGCATTAGCTTCAGAAGGAAGGATATCATTGGGAAGGGGTGGTGAGAAGGAAGAAGTTCCAAGGTGAGGAGGTGTGTGACTGCCTTGGTTCTTACACTAAAATATTCAAAGTACTTAGAAGTCTTTGTGTTAAGAAAACTGGATATGTATTCCGCCCACTCACCGCCACAAAAAGAACTTGGAGGCAAGGGGCCTGCACTAACTTGTGCCACGCCATTCTGTTTGAACTCTTGTGGTAACATCAACCTTTCGCGTAGGAGTAACAAGTCGGATTTGTTAACAAGAGAGAGCAAGATATTCTGCAGGAACTCCTTAAGTGCTTTTAAAGCAAACATTGGAATCACAGCAACAGACACTTTTTAAATGTGGGGCTTTCCATTTCACCGTTCAGTGAATGTTTATTCATAAGCGTGCAGGAATTATAAAATTTTCTTCAAGCTCTTATTTAAAGCTTGATCAGTACCAACTGTGAACCTACTGCTATAGGAACATAAATGTAAAGAAAATGAAGTAATTCCCAATTGTTAAGGGGCTTTTGTGCTGGAGAGGAGAGTTTTTTAAAAATTGCCTTGGTAACTGAAAAGAATTTTTTTTAATGTATTATTATTTTCTCCGTTTGAAATGGGAAATAGCCACAGAGGGGAAAAGTGAAAGCAGGGGAGCTTGAAAAACAAAAGTAGGAAAGGATTTATTCATCTCTGCACAATGCATACAGCCAGACTGAATCACTCCTCCTTGGCATAAACATTCTAGTTGTAAGAATGGTTCACACCCCTAACCCTGGCTTGAGAGAAGAAAGAAAAGACGTTAACTTCTGTAAAGTGATGGGCTTGTTACTAGTTTTCCATAACATCTGAGCACAGGTTAACATAGTGAATTCAGCCAAATACTTTCTAACAGCTTGAAAAACGATGTGTTTTTACAACTTGAAATCAACTATATGAGTCTATACGGGCCTTCACTACTAATAAGCTTAGTATAAACTATGTTTTTGAAGTAATACTTGTTACCAATAGGGCAGCTAAAAGTCCTGACTTCTTGGATAAACTCTGAGAGTGTCAACTTGTCAGTTATAGGTGAAAGGAAACCCTACTTTCCAGGATCTGGAGAAGCAGGGAACTTGACTCAGGAAAAAAAGGAAGTTGGCAGGAGCCATGTCTGTAACTGACCCTTTAAGACTGACTTTTGATTAATGAATCATTCTTCTTAATGCAGAAGCAACTTCTGCCATGGCCACAGAGCACATGGGTCCCTGAGTGGACCCAACAGAATTGTCAGTTTCCTTTCTGGAAGGTGATTGGAATCAAACCACTGATCTTTCTGATTAGTGAACATCCAGGGGTTCTTGGATTTATCAAAGGTAAGATTATCCTACGCAGGGGAAAATAAAGTGATTCCTGAGCTATTTATTGATTTTAATAATAATTTTTAAGTGTTTTCCGCCACCTAGATGGTGTTGAAGGATATATTGTAAATGCTTCATAAATCTATTTTCATTAAACCATTTTGAGTAGAGCAGCCAACTACCATGACTTCTAGGTTTGTTCCCTTATAACCACTTCAGCCTCCGGTCCCAGTTTCTTATCAAGGGACACTGGCTATGGCTTTATCCCTTAAAGGTTATATTTCTAGAGTTCCTTTATCTGAAGGTCTGAGAATCGTACAAGAAAAATATCCTTATACACTTTCTACAGAAAAGGAAAAGAACAGCGGTGAATCACTTAAAATATCAAACAGTGGGTATAAATCACTCAGTACCTCATCCCCTTTTTGCTGATGTAAAGTCCATCACCATGGAAACAGGGATTAGAAATAGCAACCTATGAGAAACACTGGGTTTACTGGAGCACATGGAAGTTTTAGTTTGGTTTTCAGCCAAATCTTGAAAAAGCAAATCTTTTACTAATACCTACATGCTATTTTTATCTCTTTTGAGGAGCAATGTTTGAATTATGGATTAAAGGGGAGATCTTTTTTTTCCCACTTAAAACACAATCAAAAACATAAACTAACTTGGGAACTAGGAAGCATTGTAAAATCTAAAAGGTTCTCTTTGGTGCTCCCCTCAGTTTTCTATCTCTGCTTTGCCTACTGTAGGTGCACAACAACAAAAGAATAATAATATTCTGTCCTGATTTGCAGGCTTAGTTATAGGTTGGGTCCAGAGTTTTTAATTGATATCTATCCCCAAGTGTGAAGTCTTCAGACTGTTTTCATTCACAGACAAAAGAAGTTTACCTTATATAGGAAGAGATATCTAACAATATTTTATTCCACAAATTAGATGCCTCCCTTCTTCTTGAATAATCAGGACATTGTAAAACTCAAAAGTTCAGTTTGGGAGACAGCATGGTATCCTAGAGTAACCAAATGATCTGTGGTCGGGAAGGTAAGAGTGTGACCAAAACTAGACCCATAAGGGGTTGGCATCTCTCCCCACCAATCCCTCTCACCTTTATTTGTTCACTCTGCAAAGTCTACCTCAAAATTCACCTCTTCTATGAAGCTAGACCTCGGGGTTTACAATATACGTTACTCAAAGATTCAGTATTTGTAAATTCACCTACTGGCTAAAATTTATTTGTAATCCCAAAATCAACACTTGTGGTGCTTTTGCAGTCATGGACATGTGCAGAGCAGCACACTTCCAGCTAGGGCCACACAAGGCAATGCTCTTCCTTCTGTTTCAGCTCTCATACTGTACACAAGTCTCCTTTTCATCATCTACTTAATGCCATGTTTTTTGCATTTTGTTGGTGATTTCACTGTTTCAATGGCCCCCAAGCACAGTGCTGAAGTGCTCAGTATTTCTAAACATATGAAAGCGTGATGCCTTACAGACAATACATGCGTTAATCTTCATTCAGATATGAACACCTAAACATAGAAAAGCTACAGTCAAAATATGTTATAAAAGATAAAGTGTGTGTGAGTGCGCCTGTGCAATATAATACTATCCAGGTAAGGGGTAAGGGGGAGGGCTGTGGAGGGAGGCTCCCTGGGAGGGAGAGTAGCTTTCAAGAGGAGGGAAGGAGAAAGGGTGAGAGGGAAGGAGGAGAAGGGGAGAGAAAGGGAAAGCAGAGATGGAGGGCTGTTAGGAAAAAGAAATAAAGAGAAACTGAGAGAGGGGAAATGAGTTTGTGCACATGGGTGTTTATGCCTCTGCATGTGCATGCAGGGACTGTCGTGAGCAGGTGGACCCCTGGTCCCCCTCTTCTCCAGCCCTCTCTGCTCCCTCCACAACTTCCGGGCCCAGCTGGAGTGACTGCAGAGCTGGCTAACAATGTGCTGAGTGCCACTATCTGTGAGGTCCATATTAATGAATCAATAATATATATTAAATAAGGTATCTTTAAACAGATACACCCATAGAACAAGATCATGTATTGATCCACTGATGAAAATGTTGCGACCAGAGGCTTTCAGGAACCTAACCCTGTATTTCCCCTAGGAGCAATGCTTAATGGCTGAAACAATTATCATCAGTATTGCCTAATTCAGTATTCACAGCAACTTTATAGAACATAGTACCACAAATAATGAGAATTCACTGTAGCTTAAATTCACACTGCCCTCACTCTAAATGTGTCTCTACCTCCTAATTAGCCTTTTATTATGCATGGCCTTAGACTCTAATGATTGGTATTATACTGTTTAACTCTTTGTTGTGAACTTTTTCATAAATAATAAAAATAATATCAGCCCTTAGTGATCGAGTTCCCACTCTGTGACAGACAGGGGAGAGTTTTACAAACATGATCCCTTTCATTGGTGATTCATCTGTCAAACTAGGTGGCAAGCTTTTTTTAGTCAGGGACCTCATCATGTTTTACTGCATAATATTGTCTAGCACAGTGACAGGCCCATAAAACTTGCTGAAATTTTGTGGGCTTACCGTTTTCATTTTTGTCACATATTTCCTAAGTTAGATGAAAAGTCCTTCTTGAAAGTTACTTCATCCAAGTAAATTTTCAATTAGGGCTAATGATTAAATCATAGTAAACATATTTCTCATCCCTTCACTACTGGCTGAGATGTGCTTCAAACTGAACAGAACCTGATCAAGCAGAATAGTGCAGCAGAAGTGTGCTGGGTCCATAAACAGAACCTGAATAGAACCGGGAGAACTGGCCACATCTATTGCCACTGAATGATTCTGAGGTCACACAGACCCAAGCTTGACTCTCAAACTCACCACTTACTAGATATGAGATGTTAGACAACTAAGTCACCTTCCTGAGTCTTATCTTTCCTCTCCTCAAAATGGCTATAATACTATCCAGCTCAGAGACCTATGAGAAATGAGATAAAATATATAAAGAACCTAGTATAACAAATAATAGGCAATCAATAAGTGTAGGTTCCTTACCACCAGAAAATCCCTACCCCTCTTTCCTTGGGAGATCGAGGCCAGCTAAGATCAGAGGGGAGCTCACCTTCTGAACCCTGAGATTTGGACTGTTGGCCACTGTCATTGCCACATTTCCACAGAAATAGTTCCTGTCCACGCAGACAAAGAAAATACTACCCTGAAAATGAGGACCAAGTAGCATACTGTCACCACAGTATTTAGTATTTAATTTTGTAGTTAAGATGGGAGTTTTAATCCAAAACATCATTCTGTCTGTCTTTATGGCCTTGTGTAAATTACATAATTGACCTGATTCTTCTATTTTTGTGTGTTGGTTTTGTTTTTTTTCCTTTGGCCTGCAAAATAGTTACTGTAATCATTATTAAGTTAATGCTCCTACAGTCTCCGGACATGGTAGGCGCTCTAGGTAGGTGGTCACGTTAGTGACAGTGGCTGTGTGTCTGCCATTGCCTGGATTCTGTCTACTTTCACCTTGAACAGGAAGTAGGTTTTCCCTTCACGCGCCTCTCTATCCCCCAGCCACAGCAGGGTGCCCACAGGTGATGAGAAAAGCTGCATTCTGTGCCCCTGCCCCCTCTGTTCGCCTGCCCTCACCAGCCATGGGAACTCCTTCTTCTCCTTCCTATCTTTATAACTCCACTCCCTTCACACTTTGCTCTCACCAGTTGCACCTACAAGCCTCTGCACCCTTCCCCCAACTTCTTGTCTAATTTTTAGATGTGAAAGTATAGTTCTGTAAGCAAGTAGCAAAATATTTCTGTCTCACATATTTAGGCTAGAGGTTTCTTTAAGTATTTGTTTCTGCTTCCATTCTAAACCAGCTGTTCTCTCGGGGTACCAATGAGAGAGCAAGAACATAAATCTACAAGAAACAAACAGTTATATCCCCTCCACACTTATGTATGTGTTTATGTGTAGACACATACATAATATTATGCTATGTGCTGGACATCATTCCAGATAGATGCTGGGATACGGTCCCCACCTTCAAGGAGCTTATGTTCTAATAGGAAGAACAGATAGTAAGTAAAGAACCAATTAATTTAATGTGTATATTATTTATTTTGCTGATTCTCCCACAAGAATAAATAATATAACATATGGTTAATATATGTTATTTTTATAGAAAGATAGTATGATGGTGTGTTGACCATTTTCCCCACAGGAAAAAAAAAACACAGCTAATATTTATATAATGGTAGCCAAGGAGCTTAACACTATTTTAGGTATTTTATATACAATAATTAATTTAATAATGATTAAATTTTAATATTGATACCTACTTCAGATGCTATCATTCTCCCCAATTTAGAGGTGAGCAAGCTAAAGTACAGACAGGCATATGACTTTCCCAATATTGTAGAGCTAGATAGTGGCAGAGGCAAGATTCCAATCCAGATACTCTGGCTCCAGAGTCTGCATTAATAGCTGCTTGCCACATAGCCTCTCATAATGTAAAAGAATTTTTGATTATATATTTACTCATATGTATACACATATATTTACATATATTTTAATATGTGAAATATTAGCATAAATTCAGGTGCACAGTATCTAGTCATAGATATGTCCTGTGAATATGTTCTGTTTCATCCCTATCAAGAAAAAAGATCAGAAAAAGTTTACATTCTCTTGCCACAAACAGTAGTATAGATTTATGGTCTTTCCCCAGAGCTATATTTTAACTCTTGCCTGCTCTCATAATATGATCCAAAGAAAATTGGACCATCTGAACATTCTACCAAACATCTCCATGGTCCACCATATTGATAACATCAAGCTAATTCAGTTAGATGAGCAAACTAATTAGAATGGATCAGCAAAAAGTTACAAAGACATCGGAAGCCTTAGTAAGACTCATGCAATCCAGAGAGATGTGTGGATCCCCTGAACCTTATAAAGATTCAGGGGCTCCCCACAGCATTGAAATTTTTAGGTCTAGTGGTCAGGGTCATAGTGGGACATCCCCTCCAAAGTGAAGCACAAATGATTACATCTGAACTTCCTACCACGAAGAAGGAAGTCCAATTTCTGGTTGGCCTCTTTGGGTTCTTTAAACACACAAATTAGAGTGAGCACACAAAAAAGACCAAATATAATGGAAGTTTTTACCTTGAGATAGTAAATTTTTTGGTTCTTACATGTATGACTAGATACATCATACATTTTTTGTACAGTGATAAACTTAACTAAAATAGAAAATATAAGAAGAGGAGCACTCAAGATAAGAAGAGCTCACAGTAGAAAATGAGTACAGCCTCTCATCCAAGTTGTAAGTTCTTCACATATGTATGCATATGTTCTTTTAGAGTTTCTATTAGTCATACATATATTTAATATAAGCCATAATAAGATGCCACTTCATACCCACTAGGATGGCTGATATCAAAAAACAAGCAATAATATGTGTTGGCAAGGATGCAGAAAAATTGGAAAACAGTTTGGCAGTTAGTTCCTAAAAATGTTAAACATAGAGTTACCATATGACCCAGCAATTCTACTCCTAGGTGTATACCCAAGAAAAATGGACACATAAGGTCACGTAAAAACTTGTACATGAATGTTCTTAGAAACATTTTTACAATAGCTAAAAGCAACTCAAATGTCAATCAACTAATAAAATGGATAAACAAAATGTGATATATCTACACAATCAAATACTTTTCAGACAAAAAAAGGAATGAAGTAATGATATACAATAATATGGATGAACCTTGACTACATTATTCTATGTGAAAGAACCCAAGCACAAAAGACCACATATTATATGCTTCAATTTACATAACATGTCAAGAATAAGTAAATCCACAGAGACAGAAAATAAATTAGTAGGAGAGGGGAATGGGTAGTAACAGCTAATGGGCACAGAGTCTCTTTTTGCAGTGATGAAAATATTCTAAAATTGATTGTGGTGATAATTGTACACCTGAATATATTAAATATATACTTAAATCTAAATATACTAAAAAACATTGAATTTTATACTTTATAAGGGTGAGTTTTATGCTGTGTGAATCATATCTTAACAAATCTGTTTAATTAATTTTAAAAGATAATTTTATTAATTAAGGGCCTTACATTTCTGAATCAATCAATATTTTTAAACTCTTCTCCTTGCATTAAGCCCGAAAAAAGTGAGTTGATATAAATAAATAGAGATAGCTAAGATAGATATCTGTATGACACTTGTCTGTAAAGGGTTGGGAGATAGGGTTACAAATGAAAAGCAGTGAAGAGACATGTACCTCTTTAGAACTGTAATGTAAGAATGGGCATTTAGGATACCAAACAGCTCTATTCAAACAGTCCATCAGGGTGAAAGTACACCTTGTAATATGGGCAATAAGTATATAATATGTTCAGTTTTCCAAAGGTTACTGGCTTTTTAAACTAATTTTCATATTTTTATCCTTTCTAGCATTAGAAACACTAGAACAGTCTTTCTGAGTAATGATACCTATCCCACCTTGCCCCCTAGAGACGCTGCATTTCTGATCCTGAATCCCATCCTGGCACCTAGAACTATATCATTCTCCAAGGCCAATTCTAAGATTCTGGAATTCCAGGTGTCACCAACTCTGGATTTCCCAGTCTCGGTCTCCAACTATCTATTGAGATAACAGGACTTTATAGTCACCATTTTGTTTCTGTCAGTTAATCACCTACCCTATGACTGCAATTGCAGCACTTTTTCCACACTACATTTTATTTTCCAGAATGAATTCTCTCCCCAGAGTACTTACGCAATTCTTCCAGTCCAGGAGCAGGCTTAATTCCTCATCCCATCTCCCACCACAATCTCTATCATATCTTAGTTAATTGATCATTTCAAAATGAACACCAAAATCTAATTAATGACATTCTTATGCTCTATTAAGCTCAAAAATTCTCTATCTTTGGACTCCTTTTCCTATTATTATTCATAATTAGTCAATGAAACAATCACTGTGGTAGTCATAGCTTCTGTTTGCCATTACTCAGATCTCCTCTACCACTGGGCACATAGAATGTCTCCATTCCCTGATATGAAATGAAACATGACCATGGTATTTCCTTAGGTCAGTAACAGGGTAGTAAAAGTTATCTTCCAGTGGAAGAATTTAATTGCTAGTGCCTGACTGTCTAGCTCATTCTCCTACTGTCATAGCAATCATAAAAACACTTGCTACAGATGAGTCATAAAATTAAAGAATCCTGTAATGCTGAGCCAACACATGCAGGACAACTGCCCTGAAGAATCACCTAAACCTGCAAAGTGCATAAAAAGAAATACGTTTATTTTGTACCAAGAACCTGAGACTTTAGGTTTGCTTGTTAATGAAGCATAACTTGGTCTGTCCTAACTAATATAGTCACCGAGATTCATCTAAATGAATATATACAAGTATATTTATTGTATGTGTCAGTGATGATGAAAAGCTGGAAATAATTTCAATATCATAATAAAGAATTTGTTAAACAAATTATGCTACAATGGAGTAATGTCCAGTTACTGGGAGGAAACAAGTATTAACACTGAAAGAAGTCCAAGATAGCCCTGACCAGTGTATCTCTGTGGTTAGAGTGTGGGCCAGTGCACCCAAGTGTCCCAGGTTTGATTCCTGATCAGGGTCATATACCTGGGTTGTGGGCTCACTCCCCACCCCAGTAGGGGTACATGCAGGAGGCAACCAGTCAATGTGTCTCTCTCACATCAGTGTTTCTCTCTTTCCCCCTCCCTCTCTTCCTTCCCTAATCCAGGAAAGGAGAGAGAAATCTAGGTCCAGGAAACCCAGATAGATGTAAATTAGATGAATTCCAAGAGACCAACACCAAGGCACATTATAATTAAAATGGTAAAAGTTAAGGATAAAGAAAGAATCCTAAAATCAGCAAAAGAAAAACAACTTGTTACATACAGGAGAAACCCCATAAAGCTTGCAGCAGAATTTTAAGCAGAAACTTTACAGGTCAAAAGATATATTCAAAGTGCTTAAAGGAAAAAGCTTCATATACCAAGAATTCTATACCAAAAGGTTATCACTCAGAATCAATGAGAGATTAAGAGTTTCCCAGATAAGCAAAAGCTAAAGAAATTCATCACCACTAATCCAGCCCTACAAGAAGTGTTAAAGGGTCTTCTTTGAGATGTAAAGAAATGGCACTAATTAATACTATTAAAATATACAAAATTAAAAACTAATAACAAAGGTAGTAGATGAATCACATATAAAACAAGCAAGAAGATTAAAAGACAAAAGTAGAAAAATTAACTAAATTTACAATAATTAGTTAAGGGATGCATACAATAAAAAGATGTAAGGTGTGTCATCAGAAATATAATACAGGGAGAGGGGAGTAAAAAAGTAAAGCTTTGGCATGTGTTCAAATTTAAATTGCTACCAACTTAAAACAGGCTGTTAATTACATAGGATTTTGTATGTGAACCCCATGGTAAGCAGAAGGAAGAAACTTGTAGAAAATACACAAAAGATAATGAGGGGAAAAAAAATCTAAAATAATACTAAAGGAAGCCATCAAATCACAAGGAAAGAGAGAAAGAAAAGAATCACAAAAACATCCAGAAAACACTTAACAAAATGTCAATAAGAGGTACTTATTAATAATTACTTTAAATGTAAATGGACTTAAATTTGCCAATCAAAAGACACAGAGTAGCTGAATGGGTAAAAAAAAATAAAATAAAAATTCATATTCTGCCTACAAGAGACTCACTTCAGAAGTAAGGACATACACAGACTAAAAGTGAAGGGATGGAAAAAGGTATTTCATGCAAATGGAAATAAAATAAAAAAACACCTGAATTAGCTATACTCATATCAGACAAAATAGCCTTTAAAACAAACACTGTAATAAAAGACAAAGAAGTGCACTACATAATGATAAAGGGACGAATCCAGCAAGAAGAAATAATGCATAAATATACCTATAGATATATAGATATATATGCACCCAACATAGAAGCACCAAAATATATAGAGCAAATATTAATAAACCTAAAGGGAGAAGTTGAAAGAATTAGTATTCTCAATGACAGTAAATTTAGTAACTAGGAGGAATGATGCCATTTTATGTACTTCATTGGCAATGATGGTTTCAGTACTTCAATCTAAAAACCAACAGATGGAGGCCTTATTTAAGCTATAGACCATGTAAAAAATGCCAAATGAAATGGGGTCATTAGTGGGACAAAAAAAATTTACTTGTCCATATTGGTCCAACCAGTGAACTATTTTAGAAAATTTCTCACCTTAGAGTCAGAAGAACAAGCTCAGGACTTAGACTGCCTGGGTTCAAAGAACATCTGGGCCAGTCACTGACCATGTGACCTCAGGCAAGCTACCCATTTTCTTTATCTGCAAGCAGGGATCATAATAACACCTAATCACAGGGTTACTGTGCAGGTGAAATGAGAAAATCCATATAGAGCAGTTATTATGGTTCCTTGTTTTTTGGCAACAACTCAATAAATGTTAGCTGCTGCTAGTTAGTATTGTTGATAATGTGTTTGATATTGACATTGCTGCTACTTTGTTCTGTTACATGTTGATATTTTATTGGACCTTATCAGGAATATTTCTCTTAGTAGTTCAGGAATATTTCTCTTAGTGGTAGTGTTCATCTAGTAATAAACTAAAAATGTCAGTTCCATGAACACAGACAATAGTGTGGGGAAGGGCAGGGACGGGGTAAGGGTTGAGTGAAGGGTGGCAAAAGGGAGAAATTTGGGGCACATCTGTAATACTGACAACAATAAAAAAAAAAGACAGTTAAAAGTCTAATTTTCTGAGCCAATTTTTACTTTGGGGATTTCCCACTTAAAATCTACAATGATACAGAAAATCAAGACTTTAATATCTTGCTAAATGTTTGAGAGAGTACGAAAGATTTCTTTTACTTAGTAAATTTGAATTTAGTCTTAGTTTACTTTAGAAATGTAGTAATAGGGATCAAGCAAGAAAAATCAGAACCTTCATCAGTTTTTAAAATTCTTAAGAATTAGTGTGCCTGTGTTATCCTGATATATCTAGTATCCCCTTTTTAAGCCACTGTACTATTATATTAATAAATATGTGGTCATTTAAAAAATCACATTAACTGTAAGGTGTCCAGGAAATCTGTTTTTACACATTTTTTTTCCTTTTAAATGTGCAGTCTTTTCCTGCTCCATCATACCTTAATGATTGTGAAATGTATTTTTATAAATTTTAATAAAATTAGTTTAAAAAACATCTATAGTCTATGAGGGGAAAATTCTATAAATCACTGTTTCTCAAACTGATTCTTTGGAGTTTTTCCAAGGGTTTGAGGGTGATCTGTGGATTTTTTTCTTAAATGTCATGTGTTTAGTTTGATGTTAAAAATAGCACCATTAAAAAGAGGTTGTGGAACATTCAAATGATCTTATAACTAAATACTGCCATTCAATTTTAGTGCCTGTGTTTGTGCTTGTATTTATGACTACATTGTCAACAAACAGTACTGCTTTAATTGTCACTAGTTAATGAGAAAAGAACAGAGATTGACTTAATACCTAAGTGATGAGTCTGTGCCAAGCGAAGAACAAATGACATCATGGCAAGCTGTACAAAGATTTCTTTCTAGTCCAACTTGTAAAAAATGGTGACAAAATTGAGTCATCACCAAATGTGTTATATTATAGGCATACCAAGCTGAAAAAATTATTTCTTTAATAGTCAGTATTCACATAACAAGTGAAAATCTCCTTTCAGCAAAACCTCATTTATCACATTAAATTAATGCCACTAATTTATATTTTCTTGGTTTTGTCATTTTGCGCATATGTGTTAGTTTTGCTGTCATTTAAGATGCATAGCAACTGGGAGTTTAAACCTAGCTTAATGTTTACACATATTCAAATAATATAATAAAAATAAATTGTCAACACTGGGGAGTCTTTTATTTGTTTTGTTAATCTTCACCTGAGGATATTTTTTCCATTGATTTTTAGAGATAGTGGGATGGAGGAAGGGGGAGAAAGAGAAATAAAAGAGAGAGAGAGAGAAACATCAATGTGTGTGAGAGGCATCAGTTGGTTGCCTCCCACATGTGCCCCAACCAGGGCTGGGAATCGAGCCTGAAACCTGGGTATGTGCCCTGACCGGGAATCAGACCAGCAACCTTTCAGTGCATGGGCCGGCGCTCAACCAACTGAGCCACACCGGCCAGGGCTCCAGCATTCTTTACAAAGATAATAATAATAATAGCTAACACTCATAGTATTCATTATATGCCAAGCACCGTTTTAATTGCTTTTCATGTAGTAATTTGTTTCTTCAACACAATTCTTTGAGATAAGCTAACCCCTTTGAGATGAAGAAACTGAGGTGGAGTAAGGATATGAAGCCTGTTCAAGGTCATACAATATGTAGCAGAGTGGGAGTTCCAGCCCAGTATAGTGCCTACGGGGTCCACATACTGATTAGCCACTGACTTTTACTGCCTCTGTAATTTATATATCATTTATAATATTGGATTCCCCTGAAGTTATTCAAATATTAAAAAATGCTTTCTCTTAATTTCACCTTTTAATGGTATTTAAGGTAGGACGACACATTTAATTATTCCTGTAAGAATTCCGTTAGTCTTAACTTTTCAGGAATAATGTCTCCAACTTCCTAACATTTCCTAAAATTGTTCCCTAAACATAAAAATACTGCTTATTTTTAAATGACCTTTTATTTGAGCACTTTTTTGCTTCAACAATGTCTACCCATAGTGCCCTGGGATGTTGAGCCCAAAGCATTCTGAAGATAAAGAGGGTTAAAGTTAAAAGGATTTCAGAGCCAATTATAAGTACTTAAATTAAAAGGTGGGATTAAATAAAGAAAAAAATGCAAGCATTGAGTGTATTACATAGCTAATAAATACACTTACACTTGTTCATTGATATAAAGTGATTTATGGTAAGAAGCAAATTCAGAATCATCACAAAGAAGATTTGGGTTCTTTGGGTTGTGTGTCTTGGAAGGGAGGGTAGGAAGAGATTAACCATAGAATTTATATGCATGTATGCAAAACCCATGGACACAGGCAATAGTGTGGTGAAGGCCTGGGGGTGGGGGCGAGCAGGATAGAGAGGGTCAATGGGGGGAAAAAGGGGACACCTGTACTACTTTCAACAATAAAAATAAATTTAAAAAGAAAGAAGATTTGGAATGCCGTACATGCAGCTAATATGGCCACTGTCAGTCACAAAGAGGAGAGCAAACTCAAGTTAGGCCTTTTGTAGAAAGAGTTTAATAAAATTACTTTTCCCAAGGAGTGGACAGGGTCTAGGGAAAGCACAAGGGACAGTGTAGTCCATACAGCTAGTAACAAGAAACATCTTTACCATCCTAAGCCTGAAGGTATGGGGAGGGAGCAGTTGCCAGACGCAAAAGGATAGAGTCCTGTGGAAGGAGACCCTGACAGAAGCCACAACCTTTGGTAGAGGGAAGTGCTAAGCCCATGGACCCCCATCAGGGAGGCTGCAAAGAAATATGTGCCTGTGCTCTCTCTCTTCCCTCCCTGCAGCTCTTGCTGAGGCTCCCATTGGTCAAACCAAACCAGAAATGGAAGGATAGGACACTAAAGCTGTGCATACCCTCAGCTCCCAGAGCACAGAGGAGATGGAGAACAGTAGATAGGGGCTCTGAAGGGGCAAACAGAAAATATCCCATAACAACACTGCAGTTGATGTTAATATTTTATATTTAATCAACTCAAGCTGATTTATCACAGAATAGTTTTCCTCTAAAGGGCTCTATACCCAGAAATTTTCCTTAATTTCACATGACAGAAAAATATTTTTTTCTTCATTAATTCCTTTAAGTTACCCTTCCAGTGAAAAGTTTCCAGGCCACCCTATCTAAAATTGCAAATGCTTATCATTTTTTGTTCCCTTCTCTTTTACTCTCTCCTGTATCTCTAGTGCTTAGGATGATGCCTGGCACAAAAGAGATTCCAAAAATGTTATATTAAGTAATTAATTGTTTACTAGCTGTGTGACCTTGGATAAACTACTTAACTTCTCTGTTTGTCAATTTTCTCATCTTACAAAGACGATAATAAATAGCTACCCCATATGTTTGTGATGAGAATTAAATAAATTAAAATATAACAAATGCTTAGTACAGTGCCTGGCATATAATAAACATATGAATGTGTACACCTGTTTTACTGAAAACTACTAAGTTAAAATTTTTTTATTTATGTTTGAGAATATTTAAAAGTACTAGTAGCTAGTTTGTCTCAAAGAAAATAAAAACAAGTTTTATCAACGCTAATATTTTCTTCCTGATGTTTTAGGTTAATCCATTATTAATATACACAGACGATGCCTTCATAGCAAATATATCAATCAGAGTGTTAAATATGCACTTTCCATATGCATACAAGTTTGTGTTTTATTAGCCATGGTGGAAACCTATAAATAAAGCAAATAAGGAGAATGCCTGCTTTCTTCTTTTTTCACAGGTATAATGAAAGTAAGAATTTGTCAAGTAGAATTTGTCTCTAGCAATTATAATTTTTAAGTAAATTTGACTTTTGACAGTGTTCTCTCCCATCATTTAAAAATAAGGGATAATGACATACAGTTACATATTTTTTCAAATTTATTCTTGTTTAGAATTAAACCTTTATACTCTTTAAAAGCTTTAAAAATTTGAATGCTATTCAAAAAAGTGCAGTTTTGCAAAAACTTAATGGCCTGTTTTCTCAGCCAAAAACAGTATTAGCCAAACTTAATACAGTATATCTAATGTTCAAGAATTTAATGTTTTAACCACTGCAGGGTTGTGAGAAATTTAATATGAAGACTATGCTTATTTTAATGCTGAGGTCTTACCTTTATATCTTTAGTAAGAATGACAGATGATTAACACATATGACAGCAGAAAAGCACAAATAAATTATCTCTTTTCCAATGGGTCAAGGATGTGTTTTGTGCTGAATTACATATGTTTATAAAAAGTGAATTGTTATCCTGACCTATTGAAAATAACATTCACTCTTTAATTAAATAAGGATTTGAGTATAATCAGCCAATGATAACAAAACACCACCACTGTTCTTAGAAATATTTGTATAAATATACACTTCAGTGGAATGAATATGCTCCTTCTCCTCATAGAGAGACAATTTGGCCAAAATTTTACATTAATATATTTTTGGTATTTATTCAAAAAAGTAATTTGAAATAGCTATGCATTCACAAAATTTCCCCCAAATTGAATAATTATTATTTTTAATTCCAGTAAATCACAAAGTGTTCTTTCTTTCTTTTGGTTGTGACAAATTTACAACCAATTGACATTTTATTGTGGGTTTCTTTTTCTCTTTTTTATCATTATTATTATTATTATTTGGCTAATTACATCTAATAAAACTGATAAAATTATTATAAATTAACATCTTTAAGGACTTTTCCTTATAGTCTCTTTCCATTTCTCATTCCTAGGACCCCTTCTCAACTTTATTATCACTATAGAAACAAAACATAAGGACCATTAATTGGAACAGGATATTCATGGTACACTTTTTACTCTTTGTACACTTTGTTCTATTGTATGAAGTTTCTATCAATTACATTCAATTTAATCCTGCCTTACGATCACTCATTATGCATCCATCCATTCACTGCAAAGCACTGTTTCAGGTATGAGAGATCCACAGTGAATCTGACTAATGCTTTACCCCCATTCTCACTGCCATGCCTTCTCCCTTCCCTGCTGCCTCAATGAAAATAATAGTAATCACCACTTATTGAGTACTTCTTAGGTAAAGTTCATGGTGATGTGTTTTTAACAGAATTATCTATTTAATTCTCACAACCTGACCAGGCAGGATAGTATAGTTCATTTCAACTTCTAGCTTTGCTATTTATTAGCTGTGTTCTTGAGCAAGTAACTTAACCTCAACTTAACTAGATCTCAATTTCTCTTTATTTTTTACTTATTAATTTATTGTTTTTAGAGAGAAGAAGAAAGGAGAGAGAGAGAGATCAATTTGTTGTTCCACTTATTTATGCATTCATTGGTTGATTCTTGTACATGCCCTTAACAGAGATCACACCTGCAACCTTGATGTGTCAGGAAAATGCTCTAAACAATTGAGCTACCAGGCCAATTTGGGATAATACTAATAATATCTTTCTTTCATCTGTAAATCAGGAATCGCAATAGTAACTAGCACAAGGAATTCTTGTGAATATTAAATTACTGAATACAATGTAAAGTGCATAGAATAGTGCCTGACTCAATAAATGTGAACCATTATTATAGTGGCTGTTTTTATCAATAAGGAATCTATTAAACTTAAGTTATCTGAATATAGTCAAGAGACTGAGCCAGAATCTCTAATCCCTAGCCTGACTCCATGGATATCCATGTTTTAACTGTACCAATTACCAATTTGCAACAGATTTTGCCCTTTCAGGAAAACTGAAATATTTTTTTTAAAAAAGAAAACACTGCCCTCTGAATGAAGCTAAAGAAGCTCTTCTAAACAGCTTAGTTTCTTTGAGTTACAATAGTGGAGGGAAATATTAAACGTTTTCAAATAACATATTGAAAGGAGAAGAGAAAATAAAAATGACAGAACATTTAGATTTATAACAGAAGGGGACAATATAGTGGCAAGAAATTCCCTTTATTTGACATTTGCTCACTCCTCAGAACACAGGTCATAGTAGACACCTGTCACAACATGCAAAAGGAAAAGAGCAAGCTTCATGGGATTTATCATCAGACACAAGTAATTCAATCGAGACTAAAACAAACAGTCAAAGCATAATCCCTGCTTTGTGTCTGTATGGCTGCCTTAAACCAGTATTTTAGCATTTAAAGAAAATAACTTCGTCCCATATTAAATGTTTATGAAATGTCTTACTTCTTACAAGTTCATGAAATCACAGTAAGTGTGATTATCAAGCTTAGTTTTAAAAGATAAAAAGTGACTTCACTTCTAGAATGATATTTCCACATTATTTACATATAAAAATAATTCATGGAACCCTGAATGTTGGATGCCACTGTATTATATCACAATGACTTTATATTAAGTTAAAGCATTCATTCTCAACAAGATTATTTTTTTCTAAGGGCTTATAAAGTTCAGAAACTATGTATTTCTAGAATACTTATTTAGAAACTGCTCAATATTACATATGTATTAAATAAATCCTGGAAATCTAATGGACAGTATTGTAAATATAGGCAACAATGTCATAATCATCAAACTTGCTAAGAGACTAGATACTCATTATTTCCACCACAGAAAAAGACACGATAATTATGTGATGTGACAGAGGTGTTAACAATCACTATAATTATATATTACGACATGTAAATGTATCAAATAAACATGTTGGACACCTTAAAATTATACAATGTTATATGTCAAATGTATTTCAATTAAAAGATTATCATCTATATCTATCTATCTATCTATCTATCTATCTATCTATCTATCTATCATCTATCTATCTATCATTTAGCTATCATCTACCTGTCTATCTACAGGTCGTCCCATGGAAGAACAAAATATAGATCTTTTTTTTTTTCCTGCCTCGATGAACACAACAGTGGCAATAGATGCCCTGCCAAATGTGGCCTTGGGTTGATAAAATGGGCAGAAGAGACAGCTGGAACATATGAGTGATGCAAATAAGAAGTAAATTAAGTCACCCAAACACATGAGGATATTATTTGGGGCATTTTGCTTGCATATGTTCACATAACATTTTAGCTGGGTAATGCTAGACTTTAACTTATGCATAACTGTGGGATAGCGGAATCCCTCAAAGAATGAAGAGAGACTATTCAAAAGTGTACAGTGGAAAATTGGTCCTCACAATGGATTTCCTTTACAGAAAATCACTGGGTTAGCAGTATGTATTCCATCACACATGGTTTTCCAGGGTTTGATTCAGCTAGTCCAAGTAGGAATAACAATTAGAGCACTGTGCAAAATAATTGCTTGCTGTGGCCCTAGTCATCTGCTGTGGCACTAAATGAAGCAAAATCCACCCCACTCCCCACTCCAGGAAAAATTTTAAGGAAGAGATGGAAAAAATTTTAAGCAAAAAGATATCTGTGAGTGCCATGTCCATGAACAGTGTTTAAACATGGGCAAATGAAAGGCAGCCACATTTCAAGCAATGTAACAGTGTAGCTACTTCTAGCTGATGTGCCTATGGCATTTGTATAAAGGGAAAAAGAGAACAAAGCACCATTGAAGAGAATTTTACTCAGACCAAGAATCCCCTTTTGAGGTAAGTAAAGGAGATAAAGATTTCGATCAATATAATAACAAATTTTGAGTCTGGAATGAATAAAAGTATCCTCCATATGTACAAACCTAAATTCTGGGTGAAGAGTACATGTAGAATATATGGCCAATAAACAAAGAAAAGCTTTCTATTTTACTGAGAAGGTAATGGACTTATTTTGAGCATTAGGATCTGAAGTAGTCAATTATTAAGACAAACTCAGTTCAGAAAATCATTTGTCAGTGGCTATTAAAATCAACATAGGCATGCCCCATAAATGTATAAAATGTCCATCAAAAAAATGTGTATAACAATATTTATAACAGCACTATTTGTAATAGAAAAAAGATACAGGAAACAACCCAAAAGTCCATTCAAAAGTGCAATGGATAGTGGTATGTCTACACAATAAAGAACTAAAATGTAATTTATGTAATAACAATGAATGAGTTTTTCTTACACACAACTTAATGAATGAATCTTACATCTATCCTGTATGATTCCATGATCCATATACATATATGAAGTAGAAAAACAAGAAAATATGTATGGTTCGGAAGTCTGGATATTGATTACCTTTTGGGGGGGCGCTGTGGTGATATGAGGGGCTTCTGGGGTGCTGGGAACATTCTGTTTATTGATCTGTTTGCTGGTTGCACAGATGTGTTTACTTTGTGAAAGTTCCTCAAGTTATTCATTTTTCTGTTTGCATATTATACTTTATTAAAAAGCTTGCTTAAAATAATACAAAGGAGACTGGATTCAAGTCCTGACTCTCAGCCTCGACCTTCCGATGTGTAAAGCATGGATAATAATAATGCCTACCTCAAAGAGTATTTATAATTACATAAGCTAATGGGCCTGGCATAAAATAAGTGTTTAATAAATTAGTCAGTGCATGTCAGGAAGCGGTGAGCTATAGGAGAAAGCCACCTAAATGCTAAAAGGAACATCACTAGAGAGAAGTTTCATGGCAGATAAGATAAGGGAAAAGGCCATTTCCAAGCAAGAGCCATCAACAATGTCAAGTGCTGCAGATAAGTCAAGGGAGATAAGGAGAGAGAAGATCTGGCAGCCTGGATGTCATTGCTGACCTTTATCTGAGCAGGTTGAATGGAGTTAGGAGCAGAAGGTATACTGTAGTGAGTTAAAGCACAAATGAGAGGTGAGGAGATGAGTTACTATTTCAAGAAGTGTGACTGTGAAGGAAAAAAAATAAGATCAGAAGTAGAAGAGAGTAGGAAATTGAGAAGATTATGTTTAACGGGAGAGACTACCTATGAAGAAGCAACAGGATAGACTGATAACACAGGACAGAAAGATCAGAAGGAGGTGAAGAAAATGAAAATCAAAACACAAGACCATTACCTTCCTCGGGAGGAGAGCCACCGCTTCCTGTGAGCCAAGAGGAAAAGAAGGGAGGATGGGTGCAGATGCAGGGCCACTGGTAGTCAGGGAGACACTCTCACCAGAGGTTTCCATTTCCTCAGCGAAATACGGTAAATAAAAGGGGGCAGCATCGACCCAGAGTGAGGCCGAACTTGGTAGGATAGAGGGTAGGATGAGATTTTTAAAATAAAATAAAAATAAACCTACTGAGAAGAATGGGAGGAATCCTAACCAGAGATACAAAAACATATTGCCACGCAGTGTTGAGGTCTGTGCTGAAAACCATGACTGTCCTATGGCACCAATCCGCTCACGCGTGTGATTGCCAGTAGTGCTTTGCATCTCTGAGCTATTCTTACAAGGACTCTACAGTTATCATTAAGACCCCAGGTGTACAGATGGTTAAACTGATCCAGGTATGAGGTTTCTTGCCAGGTTGGTGCAAAGGAAAATCTCATGGTTTTATATGACAGAAACCCAACTCAAATTAGTTTGAACCCGTAAGAAAATTTGTCGGGCTATATAATTGGAAGTTTCAAAGTATATCTGGTTCCAGGGTATTAACCACTGTCGCTGGCAAGCTGTCTTTTTCTCCATCGCTTGATTCTGCTTTCCTCTCTCTGTTGTTTCCTTTTTCAGGCAAATTTTCCCTTATTGGTCACAAAAGAAAAAGATTGAATTTTAATCCATTGTTCCAGTGTCTACTCCCCCCAAAACGAGAACACATTTTTCCCATTAGCTTCAGAAGTTTTTACAGGAATGACTCCTATGCTCTTGGATTGCAGGCCTGGGCCTAAATCAATCCCTGTGGCCCAGGAAAGTCAGCCTCTGACTGGCTACACCTGGAGCTGGGGGGGGCGGGCAGCTCCCCTCAAACCACAGGGAGGAACAGCAGTATAGAAAGGAGTCTCTCCTCAGAGAGAAGAGATGCAGGGCTGGCAGGACAGGACAAAAAAAAGGGAAACCTCAAAATCATATCACTTGTCCTCATTCATTTTACTTTCCAACTGTCTCCCTTGCATTCAGACAAACCATTAACTTTTAACGTCTGAGCCTAACCTTATACTTTTTATACTCAAATTTAATCTTGTGCTTTTTACTTCATCCCCTATACATCCCCATCATCTGGTTCCTTTCTTTTCATTCTCTATTCGTCTATATTCAAAATACTTATTACTCTTCACTTTCTTAAACCCCTCATTGATCAAGATTGTTTCAACATTTTTAAAAATCCATTTTATTTTTTCAATGAATTCAATTTAATTAATTTATTAATCATTCCCAAAATACTGATGAGCATCAGAGTTTGTTTTCAAAACATCTCCTTAAATTTAAGGACGTGATATAAAGTAAAATGTGCAGATATCCTGCATGCATATTTCGGAGATCATACATTGACGATCTAAATTTAATAGATGTTAAATTTAGGAATTAATACAAACTAAATCTTGTACCTTCTACTTAGAACCCTTTAATACTTTTTATAAGACCAAACACTTTAACATGACACAGCGGGCCCACCATAGCCCAGCTCCCGCCACTCCCTGGTCATGTCCTATCCCCTCGCGGGCTTCCTCCACTGCAGCCTCGCCGGTTTTCCTTCAGTCCTCCCTGCATACCAGGCAACTTCCCAGGACAGAACTATCGCCTAGGCTCTCATTTTTGTCTGGCAAATTTTCTTTTTTCATCCTTCAAAGCTCCATTCAAAGTTCTCACCTTCAGAAAAGGAAAAGCCTTCCCTGGCCTCCTTGACCACATCAATCCACCCATTAGATTAATTTTCAGTTTTCATAGCACTGTACTGAGTACCTCTCATTGACATCTCTTGACACAGTTGTAGCTTTACAGCTCTTTGTGTGGTTACTTCATTAGAGTCTGTTATATTCACTGCATTATAAATGCCCAGAAAGATAGGGTTTGTCTAATTTTGGTCCCAGCTCTATCACTAATACATTGTCTTGCACATTGTTGTTAATCAATAAAATGAATATAAATTGAATGAACCAATCAACTTATTTATAAATTTTTGATATAAAAAATACACATTTTTTTTTCAGTTGATCCCTTGGCTTCCCAAGAAAGAAAGAAAACTATGAAAGAGCCCCAGCCAGTGTGGCTCTGTTGGTTGGAGTATCATCCGGTACACCAAAAGGTGATGGGTTCAACTCCCGGTCAGGGCACATACAGGAAGGAGGCAACTGATTGATGTTTCTCTTCTCTCTCTCCCCTCCTGTCTCTAAAATAAATTTTAAAAATATTTCTTAAAAAATAAATTAATTAAATAAAAGAAGAGAAATTTTCCTGATTTCAGGATTTCACTTTGGGGATTAGAAAAGCTGTAAGTATATATTTACTAACATTTATTTTCTAAACATTGGTTGTTTGCTTATGTTCAATTAGATTTTTTTTACAAGCCACTTTTCTGGAGACAAAATGCTAAGTGATGTTTATCTTCTGTCCACTATCACCAGAGAGTTGTTTAAAGTGCAAAAGTAAAAATTCATGCCTTACAAAAATTTTAGATCTTGGCCACTGCTGAGCATCATGAAATTATATGTAGTATAGTTGTCTGTCTGATAGCAGGTGCTATATGTATCTTGTATCTACATTATTGTTCACATATTACTGATTCTCCATGAATCATTATAGAGGACATTACAGAAGACTCATTATCTCTCCAGGGGCAGATGGAGATTATATATAAAAATTGATAATGGTGCTCTTTGCAAAATTAAAGATGTTGGCTGACTCCCCCTCTGGCAGCTGTCCAATTTGCATAATTGCATTTGCCTTTCTAAATTTCCCCTGAAGCTTCAGTTGAATAAGGTGTTCTTTTGCATTTGCATTTGAAAAGGCTTAATGGTGCTGCATTAAACAGTTGCCCCCAGCTGCAGCCTCAGACCTGGCTTGTATTGGTGAACTTTCTGTGTGTTAGCAAATCACTTTGAGAGTTTTCTAATCAAAGGAAAGCCATTAGTATTCATGCACTTATATAAGCAAAATGTTTAGATTTTGTGCAATGTCAGTTAGCTGCAATAAACATTTCTAAGGTAAATTTCCTATAATTCTACTCATAGTTAATAGCACATTCAATAGGGCTTGTTTACTAAGGCTTTGGTTTAAAATGGCACTACACAGAACAGTCAGAGAAGGAAGAATGGGTAGTTTTCACTCCTGTTATATCCACCAAGGACTCTGATTAATGACATTTAATCTCTAGTGTAAATAAACTAGAAGTCTACACTGGTGAGGAGCCTCTCATTCTCCAAGACCTGCTGTTCTTATAGGCACCTTCTAAGAGAGCAACCATAAGTAACTCCTAATTTGTGCTTGGATGAGGTTGGTTGCATGTGATTAGAATACACAGACCCATTCCCTCCCCTGAAGCAACTGATAGGCTGAACCAAGAGCCTCTTAGGTAGTCTGGAACACAAATTTTGCATTGTGGACTCCGGATGGTGGCTAACAATCCTATCAGGTGCTCTAGCTTAAGACATTTTCATTCATTCAACAAGTATGTTTCGAGAACATACTCAGGGTCAGGCAGTGCACCAAGTGCTGTAGACAATGAAGAATGAACAGACATTTTCATTTTCATTCTAATGGAGCTTATTAAAGGGGAAGTCAAATATCAGTCAAATAATTATATGAATGAGTATGTTTCTACATTCTAATACATTTGCTATGAAGAAATAAAACAGAATGCTATGAGGGTCTGACCCAATACAGGAGACTCAAGGAAGGCTTATCTGAAAAGAGAGAAGGAATGAAGCTAACAAACAAAAGAATGGGCAAGGAGCATTCCTAGTAGAGAGGCCAGTATTGTGAGACTCTTGTGAGCCCATTAGAGAAACTTAAAAAAAAAAAAAAAAAAATGACAAATTAGCGCCACTGGAATGCACAGATTGAGAAAAAGAGTGGAATGGGGCTAAACTGGAGACATAGAGAAGAGTCAAATCACAGAAGCCCTTCAGGGCTATGTTCATTATTTTGGTCTCTATTTAAAACAACAATGTTAAGTCCCTGAAGGGATAGATGTCAGGTATAGAGAGAAGGAAACATAATAAAAATTATATTTGAAAATATTGCACTGTATACAATGTAACATACTGATGAAAGAGGTCAAGTGGATATAGGGAGACCAAATAAAATCACTTTGTAGGAGGTCAGCTAGAGAAACTAGAGTAGTTGCCGTAGAAAATAAGAAAAGTGAATGGATTCACAGGATATTTAGGTGATAAACTTCACAAGATTTCTTATGGGGTTTAGACACATTGAACTTGAGAAACTCTTAGAGACATTCAGTAAAGATATTGAATAGGCAATTGAGTGCATGGGTCAGGAACTCAGAGGTCTTGTCTGGAAGTTTAACTTTGGGAATCATTAGCCTATTGGTGAAAATTGAGCCACAGATATGGAAAATGTTTTCTAGAGAGAGAGTATGTGATAGACACAAAGATGCACCACCCACATCTCCCAGCAGACATCCCCTGGCTCTCAGCTTCTTCAGCGTCTGCCTCTACTGAGAGAAACTCACAGAACCTCATGCCTTTTCTGGGCACCCCACATCTGGAGAAGGAGGCAGGAGTATGAAGGTTCAGCAACTTCAATCCCAATCCATCCATTGTGGATGAGTCCGTGATTTAAAATGCATCCCTGCCCTCACCAGGTTGGCCAAAGATTTGTTGGGACTGCATCACAGTTCAACTTCTTTCTCACATGTTCACCTTCCTTCCACAAGTGTTGATTCATAATGAACAGTTTGTACCCTAAATGCTATCACAACATCTGATCTAAAGAACCCAATCTATAAAAGTATGAAATGGAAAGGGGAAAGTGCTTAGAACCATTGAACCAGAGAAAGGTAAATCTGCAAAGTAACAGATAAGGACATGCTAGAGAGTCAGAAGGAAAACCTGGATAGCATGAAATCCTGGGAGCCAAAATAAACACATGTTTCAAAAAACAAAGAGTGGGCAAGAGTGCTGAGAGATCAGAAAAAAATTGCTGGAAAATGTCCATTGGGTTTAAATCATGGAGGTCATTGGTGACCTTAGCCACAGCTGTTTTGGTGCAGTGCCAGAAACAACTGTGATAATAAAGAGAGTAGAGGAGTGAGTTAGAGGTTACAAAATTGACTCACCAAATACCAAAAGCTCTTTAGAAAATTTAGATTTAAAGAATGGGAAAGATTGAAATAAGTTGGAAGGAGAACGTGGGAATCAAGAAAAGGTTGTTGTGCCTGGCTGGCATGGCTCAGTGGTTGAGCATCGACCTATGTATGATCCAGGAGATCGAGGTTCGATTCCCAGTCAGGGCACATGCCCGAGTTTTGGGCTTAATCCCCAGTGGGGGGGGGGGTGCAGGAGGCAGCCAATCAATGACTTTGTCATCATTGATGTTTCTGTCTCTCTCTCCCCAGTCCTTCCTCTCTCTGAAATCAATCAAGACACATTTTTAAAAAAGAAAAGAAAAGGTGGTTGTTTTTATGATGGAAGAGACATGACCAGGTTTAAATGTAATTGGAAATAACGCAATTGAGAAGGATATGTTGAGTAAATAGAGTGGAGGTGCCAAGGAGGAATTGATGACGTAAGGATGAGATCCAAAATACAGGTGGAGATATTGTCCTTAAATTATCAGAAGACTGCCTGCTAAACTAAAATAGAAGAAAAAGAGAAGAACATGGGTACAGATGGAACTGTATGAATTTGGTAGCAGGAAGCTGAGGGAGTTCCCATCTGATGCCTTCTATTTTCTTCAGGAAGGAGGAGGTGAAGTCATCTGCTGCAAGTGAGGAGGAGTTAAGAATATCTGAAGTTTTCAAGTGTAGAATGTCTCAAGCAATTGTTAAAAACAGAAGGAGAGAATTTACCAGGTAAACATGGAAAACCTGGCAAACTTAAGGGCCCCAATGTATTGGCACCAGTCTTCCCCGACGGGTGACTTTCTGTGGCAGTGCCAGGCTGTTCCTGTGCAGGCACAGAAAAGGCATCTAAATACATTCATTCAGAGTTGGGCTTTTGTCAGCTAAATGTGGGAAACATGTTTCAGAGACAAAGGGACAGGGAGTTAAGAGTAATGCTGAGTGTTGTTCAAATCATGGACTGTGGGATCTAAACTAAATGATGATGACGAAAGAATGCAAAAAGATAAGGTAGGAGCTGATGGACTCAGAGAAAGAAAAGGGATTAGAATATCAGAGCAATACTTCTCCAGATCTGAGGATCTTGTTAATATTCAGACTAAGGTTCAATTCTGTGGGAGAAACCTAAGATTCTGGGTTTCTAACCAGTTCCCAGTTAATGTTGATACTGCTGGTCTGAGGACCAGACTTTGGAGGAACAAGGCAGTAGAAGTACAAATAAGATCAAAAGTAGTTTTGAACTTGAAAATGAGAGTGATAGAGAAAGAGAGATTACAGGCAGAAGGCAGAAGTAATGGGAGAAACGCAGTGGACAAAAAATCAGGAAAAAAGGAGAAGCAGAAACAAAGGAAAGCTGAGGCATTAGAATTGGATGCCTGCTCCTGAGGGCGGGTAAATGACCAGGTCACCACGGATGCCGTTAGATCGCTAGAGCTGTGGTAGTTGAACGCTGAAGATTTGATGAGTGGAATTCCATGAAGGACAATCTGTACAGTTGCTAAAGAGTCTCCCTCTATTGCCGTTTATCCCCTCACATTTTTACAAAATACCCCCGTTCACCTGAAGTTACCTCCACAACTCTGTCCTGGCCACCTGAGAGAGTCTAACTAAACGAGATGCCTTGCCGGTCCTGGTCAGCTAGGCTGTAGTTCAGTGTGGGAGGGACACCCAGACTATTACTAGAGAGGCAGAAAAGGCAGGATTGGTTTTTAAGAATAACTCTACTGCAATTGGTATTTTAAAATTAACTTCCTACACATCCCAGGGCCCCAAAAGACAGGATAGGCCAATCTGTAAGGCAATTTTTTAAAAATTGGAGTGTTTTAGGCTTAAGACATATGTAAACATAGGGGAGGGAAAAGGAAGATTCTACTCTGACTTAAGAGACTATTAAATCTAGGTGGCCCAGGTGGGATTGTCTAACCTTAGGCTCAGGTGATACAGATGAGTCCACAAAATTCATTTTTCTATCCCTTCCTATGAACCAACCCTACCAAGAAATCGTAACTTGCCTTCTAGTTCCTGAGTAAGCAGCTAAAGGTCTCCTCAAATGCCGAGTAGAATCAACCACAGAGTAATAAGTAACAACAAAGTAATAAAAATAATAAACAAAATCAATGTAACTCAAGGTGAATTGATCAGACTCAAGTTTAGGAGAGAAAACAAGGTTGGATTAAACAAATATTGATAATATCTAATTTTTCTGTTAAACTTTAATTGTGCTTAATGTTTGATTTTCTTTAAATCTTCCCCTATATAATAAATCTTCCTTGAATATGTAGTGATAGAACACTAGCAAATATTTGTTTTGAAGAAAAAGCTCTAACTTTTATGAAAAAGAAACAATTGAACATAAAAACAGGCTACAACCATAACTTCAAAACCATACTTCAAAAATTAAACTCTCTGGACCACAAACAAGCCTCCTAACCTACACACAGGCAAGTTGTAAGTGTCTATGAATAGTCAGTAATAGTGTCATAAGTTTTATGGCAATGTTCAAGAAGTACAAGTAACATTATGTAAACTGCCCTTGCAAACCTGAAATCTGCAACGAGATGACAAACATAAGAGGATTTATTGGCACTTCAATAATAGCTTCATTGTGTCAACCTGAATAAATGAGCGCTATAGTCATTTCTGGCATCCTGACCCACTAGCAGGGCAAACATGGGGAGCAACAGGTCTTTCTGATACTCTGCAAATCACGTAAACTAGACAAATGCGCAATCTATGGTTACTCTTGTACAGACTTGTACACAATTTAGTATAAACCAGAGTTTTATACTTTAAACTGGCTTGAAACTGGCCAGTTTCTGGGATGAATACTTGTGGTCACTGGGCAAAGAAGCTTGCATACATGAAAAAATCTGATTCTTATAACTACTCAGTTTAATTTAGGAAGAAAAGTTTGTCAGTATCATCGAATGAGTTAGTTCTTTCTTGAATTAGAGAGATCTTACCTTGACAGAAGAGTAGACACATGACATTCTCAATGCTCTGCTACTTGCTGCATAATGGCACTGCTGGATTCCATGGTATTCCCTGATATGAAGTTTTATCCAAAAAATAATATATTTAAAGGCAGAAGTTTAGCCTGAAAGGGAAAACTTGCAGGTTTAGTAGGTTTGGCAATTTGGGGCCCAAGGAGAGAGGAGAAAATTTTTGCACTAGGAAGAAAAAACATAGAATGCTATCTATGTATGTATCTATCTATCTATCTATCTATCTATCTATCTATCTATCTATCTATCTATCTATCTATCATCTATCTATCTATCTATCTATCTATCTATCTATCTATCATCTATCTATCATCTATCTATCTATCTATATCTATCTATCATCTATCTATCCCTGTCTCTCTCTCTTTCTCTCCTCCCTCCTCTCCACTTCTTACATATGATTCAAAATAAAGACTGCTTTTTGTTTGGTAGTTTTTATTTTTCAACTTCTTAATAAATTACCTAATACTTTATTTAGCTCGTTGTGTACCCAAAATAGAGATCACAAATTAAAATACCCATAGGGGTTAAGCAGATAAAGCAAAGGAGTGAAATCATTTCTGTCAAGTTTAAGAAAATATGTGGTGATGAGAAGTTGGGAACTTGTAAAGTGCATGACCCATTGAAGGGTCTTACTATTTACTTACCTCCAATCAGTTGTTACATGCAGAAATGCAGGCTGAGTGTTGCCAGATGTTACAAATTTTCAAGATAAACTGTAAATCTGAATTTTTATGTGCTGTCTTCTGGATTTTTAATCTGGCAACAATTTGAACATTGTTTGGAAATGCATGGGTACTTCTAATCAAGATGGTTTAGTGAGTTCATAAATTACCACGCCCTCTCTGTTCCAAACCCTCAACCATGTTTGGAAATATATAAAAAAGATAAAAGCAAGATGATATTAGCTGAGTACAAAGTCAAGATAAATATCTCCATGAACTGGAAACAGAACAGAAAAGCAATGCAGAGAGCAAGGCTCAGGCAGATGAGCAGCCAGAACCAGGCACCCTGCCTGAAGCTGCATCTGGGTTGGGACTACCATAACTGTGCAGGAGGCTTTAAAAAGTCACTTGCTGCTAGGGACTGTGGTTTATTAGGAAGTGTTAGATCTGAGAAAGTAGGAGGAAAAACAAAGTCTTAAGACAAAGAACTGATACAAAGATCCCCTATCTCCATAAATATACCTACGTTATGCCCGATATTACCATGATCAGGAGCTCCAAAACAAAACAACTCTAGAGATTTTGTAGATGTTGTCTATCAAACCAGTATGATAATACCTTAATCATGAAAACATTTTCATTAGTCTACACAATTATTCGATGCAATTATTTATTCAACACAATTCTAGGTGCTAGAGAAAAATGAGTGAACAAAACTGCATATTGAAGTTACATTCTAGTTGTGGGGAAGGGGCAGTGTGAGAGACAGATCACAAATAAACAAGGAAATATATAATATGTCAGAGGGTTAAAGTACTAGGAAGAAAAGATAAACTAAGGTAAAGAGAAAAAGAGCACAGAGTGGAAGGAAGGATGTTTTTTCTAGACAGTGCCAGAGACAAGTTAGTATTTGAGGGAGCCAAGTCTCCCAGGCAGATGACGCAGGAAGTCCAAATGCTTTAAGGCAGGAGCATGCCTGCTATGTTCAAGGAACAGCAGGAAGACTAGTGTGACAAGAGTGGGGTGAGCAAGAAGAGTGGTAAGAGCAAAAGTCAGAATTGTAGCCCGGCCGGGTGCGGTTCAGTGGCTGAGCACTGACCTAGGATCCAGGAGATCGTGGTTCGATTCCCAGTCAGGGCACATGCCTGGGTTGCTGGCTGGACCCCCAGTTGGGGGCGTGCAGGAGGCAGCCGATCAAGGACGACTCACTCATCATTGATGTTTCAACTCTTTCTTTCCCTATCTTTTCCTCTCTCTGAAATCAATAAAGACATATTTTTTTTAATTAAAGAAAATTAATAAAACCAAAAAAAAAAGTCAGAATTGTAGCTGAAGGTCAGATCACGTAGACCCGTCCATGCCATTTTTAAATCTTTATCTTTTACAACCAGAGAAGTGAAGGGGGATTTTTGAAGAGATGAAAGACACAATGTGACTTATATATTGGAAAGATCACTCCACCAGCCTTGTTGAGAAGCCTGGAGTAAAATGTAAAGAACATGGAAAGAGGCAAGGAAACAAATTAGGAACCTATTCAAATAACCCAGGCCAGAGATGTGATGGCTTGGACCAAGGTGGAAGCAGTGGAGGTGGTGATAAGTGGTTAAAATCTGAATACGTGTTGAAAACAGAGATAAGAGGATTGCTGTTAAATCAAATGGGGAGTGTGAAAGCAAGAGAAAAGTCAAAAAGAACTCCAGACTGTTTGGCTTCCAGAGCTGAAGGAATGATATTGCCATTTACTTATATTGGAAATTATGTGCCGATGTCAGGTTTTAGGTTGGAAGTTGGGTGAGAATCAGAGTTGGAGGTTTGGATGTTAAGTTTGTAGTATATAGAGGCTATTCAAGTGGAAATTTCAAGTGGGAATCTCAAGGGAGAGGTCCAGGCTATGGATGAAAAATTAGGAATCATCAGTGGAATCATGAAATTTAAATCCATAAGACTAGATGAGATCAGCAAAGGAGAGCACGTAAATTTATTAATCATTCCAAGTAGCACACTCCAACCATACAGACTTGAGGAGAGTTTAACAAAGGGTCTATTTAAATGGTGTGGCAGAGTTTAGGGTAAAGAATAAGTGATAAGGCACAACCCCAACAGCCACAAGCCGATGGGATAAGAGGAAGAAGTTACTAGGAACCCAGGAGGTGACTGAATGGAGAGGACCCCCTGACAAGAGCTATAACCTTTAGTTATGGAACGCTAGCAGAATAAATAGCCCCCACCCCTACTTTCTTCCCAACTTCCAACTGGAAGTCAAGGGCAAAAGAATATGTCACCTCTTAGGTACAAATCAAGGAAGAGAAGGGGAGAAAGCAAGCATGGAGAGGCAAATGGAAGAGCTCCAGCACAACAGATAAAAGAAGAAAACAGACCCCAAAAAGGGGCCCTGGGGAATTCCAGTTTTTAGAGATCAAACAGATGAGGAGCTTGTGTTGAAAAGACTATTCTTTCTTTATTCAATTGACTTGACACCTTTGTCAAAAATCTATTGATCTTAAATGGAAGGGTTAATTTCAAAATTCTCAATTCTTTTCATTGATCTATATGTCTATCCTTATGTCAGTACCACATTGCCTTGATTACTATAGCTTTGTGGTCAATTTTGAAATCAAGAAGTGTGAGTCCTAACTTTGTTCTTTTTCAGGACTGATTTGTCTACTCTGGGATCCTCGCATTTACACATAAATTTTAGGATGATTTTTGTCAATTTCTTTTTTTTAAAAAAGGCAGCTGGAATTTAACTGGGATTGTATGGAACTTGTAGATCAGTTTGGGGAGTATTTCCATCTGAATAAGTCTTCCAATCCATGAACAAGAGATAAGTTTTTTTCTTCCCACCCACCCACCCACCTCGCCTTTGCTCTTAGATTCATCAGTCTGTTCAATGATTCTATTTCTCTGAATCTATTTTGTTGGTTTATTTTGTTCATTAGATTCCACATATGAGCAAAATCATGTGACACTTGTCTTTCTCTGGCTTATTTCACTTAGTATAATACTCTCCAGGTTCCACCATGCTGTCTCATAGGGTAAGGGATCCTTCCTTTTCACAGCTGCATAGTATTCCATGGTGTAAATGTCTGAGAAGGTGCTTGATATGATTTCAATCTTACTGAACTTATAGAGACTTGTTTTATGTTTTAACATGTGGTCCATCTTTGAGAATGTCCCATGTGCACTTGAGGAGAATGCATATTCTGCAGCTTTGGGGTGAAATGTTCTGTAAATGTCAAATATATCCATCTGACCTAGTGTGTCATTTAGAGTCATTGTTTCCATGTTGATTTTTTGTCCGAAAGATTTTTCCAGTAAAGCCAGTGAGGTGTTAAAGTCCCCTACTATGACTGTATTGCTGTCTATCTCTCCTTTAAAGTCCTCCAGAAGTTTGGTGTGTGTTTTTCAGTTTTTGTGGGATTTTTTTCAGCCTGTGTGACACATTTGTTCTGAGGTGGGTCTCTTGTAGAGAGCATATATTTGGGTCATGTGTTCTTATTCATTCAGCTATGTCTTTTGAGTGGAACATTTAATCCATTTATATTTAAGGTTATTATTGATGGATACTTATCTATTGCCATTTTATTTCTTTATGCCTGTTTTCCATTCTATTTCAACTTATTAGAGCAGCCCCTTTAACATTTCTTGCAATACTAGTTTGGTGGTTATAAACTCCTTTAGCCTTTTTTTGTCTGGAAAGCTCTTTATTTCACCATCTATTTTGAATGAGATCCTTGCTGGATAAAGTAGTCTTGGTTTCAGATCCTTGTTTTGCATTATCTTGAATACTTCATGCCATTCCCTTCTGGCTGTAGAGTTTCTGATGAGAAGTCAGCTGACAGCCTATGGGAGCTCCTTTGTAGGTAACAGATTGCTTCTTTCTTGCTGCCTTTAAGAGTCTTTCATTTTTGGCATTTTAACTATGATGTGCCTGGTCATGGGCCTCTTTGTGTTCTTCTTGTTTGGGACTCTCTGTGCCTCCTGAACTTGTGTGACTTTTCCTTCACCAGGTTAAGGAATTTTTCAGCCATTATTTCTTCAAACAGGTTCTCTAACCCTTGCTTACTTTCTACATCTTCTGGAAGTCCTATGATGTGAATATTGTTATGTTTCATGTTGTCCCTCAACTCCCTTAAACTTCCCTCCTGTTTTTTAATTGTTTTTTCTTTTTGGTTCTTTGATTTTTTTCTACCCTGTCTTCTAATTCACTGATCCGATCCTCAGCCTCCAGTACTCTGCTGTTTATTCCTTCCAAAGTATTTTTTTTATTTCTACTATGTCATTCTTAATTTCCTTCATAGTTTCCATTTTTTTTCTCATGCTGTTGAGCATCCTTATGATCAGTATTCTAAACTCTATATCTAATAGATTACTTATCTCCATTTTACTTAGCTCTTCTTGTGGAGAATTATTTTGTTCTTTCACTTGGGGCTTGTTTTTTTGTCTCCCTGTTTTGCCTGCTTGTTTGGAGTTGTAAGTTTCTATGTATTAGGTAGATCTGTTAAGACTCCCAGTCTTTTGGATGGTCTCTGATGCAGGCCTATGTCAAATGCGTCTGTGACTAGACTTGAGTACCCTGTTTGAAGCTTTTCACATTTCACAGCTTGTGGTTCCCTCTGCTGGAGCTAGGTGTGTTTAGAAAGGACCCAGCAAGAGATATCTTACCCTTTATTTAGGTCTCCCTTAATTTCTTTCAAACCGTTTTATAGTTTTTAGTGTATAAGTATTGCACTTCTTTTAACTTTATTCATGAATATTTTATTCTTTTGATGCTATCATAAATTAAATTATTTTCTCAATTTTCTTTTCAATTGTTTATTGCTGGTATATAGAAATACAATTGATTTTTGTATATTGGTCTTGTACTTTGCAATCTTGCTGCATTTTCTTATTAGCTCCCATAGTTTTTTCACTTGTGCCCATTCTTTAGGATCTCTGCAAACATAGTTTTACCTCTTTTTTTCCAATCTAGGTGCCTTTTATCTCTTTTCCTTGCCTAATTGTCCTGACTAGAGCATCTCACATAATATTGAGTAGAAGTAAACCATGTGTTTTTAAAATGTATAACAAATATAATTTGTCTAGGAAACTTAAAGGTTATTCAGTGTAATAATATAAAATAATATATTGAATGAAAATTTTCAAATGATCATCTCAATATACAAGGTGTCACCAAAAAATGTATACATACAACTGATAGCTCAATTTTGAAAATGAAATGTATTTTAATAAACAGTGCCTTTACAGTTATTCAAAGTATGTACATACATTATTAGGGACACCCTATATTTATATAAGAAATCCATATCATGTTTGTGATGTGCCAGATAGCTTTAAGCACTTTCTATATATTAACTCATTTAATCTTTAAAACAACTCTGTGGTTGGGTGCTGTCATCCCCAATACCACACATGAGGAAATCAAGCCAGAGTTACTTTGTCCAATACATCACAGCAGTAAATGACAGAATTGGAATTTAAACACAGACAGATGTGTCCAGAGTCCCAGCTCTTAACCATTCAGAAAGCTGACTCACATATATGGTTATTCAGCAAGCAGCTTAAGGATGAAATTTGAGAAGCATCCTTATAAGTGTCAGGAAAAAGACAAGGATGCCAGCTATTATTACTTCTACTGCATATTTTAGCGTAGGTTCAGTAAATGCAAGCCAATAATATTTTGTGGCATAATAACTGGAAAGGAAGAGACCTGACTGTCATTATTTGTAGAAAATGTGGTTTTCCACACAGAAAATTCAATAGCCTCTCAATTCAGCCACAACAATATAAAGAGAGTCAGCAGACTTATGGATAAACAAGCCACATACAAAAAGAAAAAAAAAAGCGTATTCTTAAGTACCAGTAATAATCCATTAGATAATACCAAAAAATTCCATTCAAAACAAATACTATATCTAGGAATACAGATCTAACAAAAGATCAAGAAGTAGGGGAATGAAGTATTTAAGCAAAGAAAAAGAAAGTAGACTAGGGTGACTATAGTATAAGGTTTCTGGTGGGGTAGTTCAGAAGAAGGAACTTGGCTGGATTTAAAAGGCTTGAATATATGCTCCATAGAAAGTTTTGAGCAAGGAAGTGATAAAATTAGTGTAATAATTAGGGAAATTCAATCTGACACCAGTTAAGTGAAACCCATTGGCCTAAGCAGCCCTGACAATGTGTTGCTGATGAAATAAAAGGAAAACCAGTATTTTAAATCTGACTGCGTTTTTTGTGTACAGTAAAACAGAAATGCAGAAAACACTGCTGTAGCGCTGCTTGTCAGACAAACTCTGTTTGGCCCTCATATTTTTAATATGAGGTCAAGTGATGGAATCTTGAGTCATCCAATGGCCTGGTTGATGACCAAGTTTTCTACCTAATGACTAATTTTGGCATTTAGAAAAAAAGACTAAAAATATAACTGTGATCATAGGCAGAATGCACTTATTGAAAAAATGAGACTTCTGGCTGGTTTCATAAAATTGTAATGAAACCATGGTGATAAGAGGCAATAGCTCTAAGGGATAAACCACAGATTAAGAAGATTTTAACATGAAATTCTGGTGTTAGTTTGGCACTGTATAGGGGGAAACTTAAGTAAGTATATTCAGGCCCTTATCTTTTCTGACTTTTCTCTTTATTATATTTTCTTTTCTTTTTTTTTAACTTTTTAAATTTATCTTTATTGTTGAGAGTATTACAGGTATACCATTTTCCCCCGCAAATGACCCCCTCCACTTCGCTCCAAACCCCCCCCAGGCCTTCACCCTGTTATTGCCTGTGTCCATAGGTTATGCATATATGCATATAACTTCTTTGGTTAATCTCTTCCCACCCTCCACCCCCCCTTCCCTCTTTCCTCTGAAATATGATTGTCTGTTGAATGTGTCAATGTCTCTGGATCTATTTAGTTCATCAGATTGTTTTGTTCATTAGCTTCTTCTTAAAGAAGACCCTTCAACATTTCCTGTAGTGCTGGTCTGGTGGTGATGAACTCCTTCAGCTTTTTCTTATCTGTGAAGCTCTTTGTTTGACCTTCAATTCTAAATGATAGCTTTGCTGGGTAGAGCAATCTTGGTTGTAGTTCCATGTTTTTCATTACTTTGAATATTTCTTGCCACTCCTTTCTGGCCTGCAAGGTTTCTGTTGAGAAATCAGCTGACAGTCATATGGGTGCTCCCTTGTAGGTAACTAACTGCTTTTCTCTTGCTGCTTTTAAGATTCTCTCTTTGTCTTTAACCTTTGACATTTTAATTATGATGTGTCTTGCTGTGGGCCTCTTTGGGTTCCTCTTGTTTGGGACCCTCTGTGCTTCCTGGACTTGAAAGTCGATTTCTTTCCCCAGGTAGCGGAAGTTTTCTGTAATTATTTTTTCAAATAGGTTTTCAATTCCTTGGTCTCTTTCTGCCTCTTCTGGCATCCCAATAATATGAATGTTGTGCCTCTTGAAGTTGTCCCAGAGGCCCCTTATACTATTTTCATATTTCTGGATTCTTTTTTCTTTTTGCTCTTCTGGTTGGGTGTTTTTTGTTTCCTCGTGTTCCAAATTGCTCATTTGATTCTCAGTGTCCTCTACTCTACTGTTGATTCCCTGTAAATTATTCTTCATTTCAGTTCCTGTAGCCTTCATTTCAAATTGGTACTTTATTATGTTATCGATTTTCTTAGTTATTTCCCTAACCATCTGCTTAAACATCCTTTAAACCAAAATTCTGAACTCTGTATCTGTTAGCTTGCTTGGATCTATTTCATTTAGTTCCTCTTCTAGAGATTTCTTCTGTTCTTTCCTTTGTGACATGTTTCTTTGCCTCCGCATTTTGGCTGCTTCCCGGTGTTTGTTTCTATGTATTAGGTAGAGCTGCTATGTCTCCTGGAGTTTGTAGAGTGGTTTTGTGTAGCAGGTGTCCTGTAGGGTCCAGTGGCTCAGCCTCCCCAGTCACCTGAGCTGGGCCTTCTAGGTGCTCCCCTGTGTGGGCTGTGTGCACTGTCCTGTTGTAGTTGAGCCTTGGTTGCTGTTGGCGTCCCTTGGAGGAACTGACCCCCAGGCCAATCAGCTGTGAGGACCAGCTGCAACTACAGCCAAAGAGCTGCTGTGCTGGAGACACCCCTATGGAGCAGGATTTACTTCAGTGGAGCATTGGTTCACCAAGTGCTCCCCTTGAGTGTGTCACTCGTGGCTGTGGTAGGATTGTAATCCAGCATGGTTGAGTCTGAGCACCAGATGCACTGTCTCTGGGGCCTCCCGGGAGGTGCAAAGGCAGCCTGTGCCAGGGCCTTGCCCAGGGCCACCCAGCATGAGCTACACAGCAAACCATAGTTGGCTGCTACTTGTGCTGGGCTTGGAGGTGTCCAGGAGAGGCCAAGCTATGAGCCAATGCAGCTGCCGCTAGAGCCAGGCCTGGGGCCACTTATCAAGCCATATGGGGCCCGCTGCTGCTTGTTTGAGAGATTTTAGGAAAGTCCTAAGCATGGGGCTTGAGAGGCCACTTGCACAGAAAAGCCCCTGGAAATGGCCTGGATGAGCTGCAGGTGGGGAGGGGCGGGGCCTCCGGGAATCATGGGGCGGGGCCAAAGCTGGGAGTCAGGTGCTGGCGATTCAAACATGGCGCCTGCCTGCTGGCTGTGTGGGGAGGACTCGCCAAAGGAGCCATGGCCTCTGCCAGCCCTTCTGCCTGGGAGGAAGCCGCCCCTCCACCTCTCACCCGGATCCCAGGCAGGTTAGTTCCCCCCCGAGTGTCCCAGGTCCTTTCAGGCTGCTGCTCGGCGCTGGGCTCAGAGGGAGCGTCCGAGTGAGTCCGTGCCGGGCCCTTTAGGAGGAGCTGCTGGGGCTCCCGCAGCCTCCCTGACCCTCAGGGACAGTCCCCGCTGGTTTCACAGCCTGGAGTTGTAGGGACGTCTCTTCCCGGCCCTGGAGCCCTGGGCTGGGGGCCTGCTGTGGGGCTGGGACCACCACCCTCCTCTGGGAAAACTCCGCTACTGAGATTCCCTCCCGGGTTTCAACCTCGGCACCGGGTGTGGGCCCGCGGCCGTGTCTCTGGGATTCAGCCCAGATCCGACCCTGTCTGCGCCCCTCCTACCGGCTTTGGTGCTTCTTCAGCTCCCTGGCTGTGGGGCTTCTGTGCAGCCAGATCTCAAGAGGCTCTGAGTGACGGTGGTTCTGTATTTTAGTTGTAATGTTGATGTGGTTGCGGGAGGCGGCGGGTGCAGCTGTTACCTCCACCGCCAGCTTGTTCTACACTTTTCTATTTATTATATTTTCATTCACCAAATACTAATGGGGCACTTCCTATATATATAAAGCACTGTGCTCAATCCAGGGAATTGAGCCAAAACAAAGCAGAAGCTGCACCTGCCATCTCAAGTCTACATTCCTGCCTGAAGGCCACGCTGTATTGTAGCACACTGCTCCTGGGCCTGCAGGACTCCACTCCCCAGCTGTCCCCTGCTTCCCTTGTAACTCTGTATCCTTTGCTGGCTCATTTTCTTTTGCTTTTCTCTTAATATTGGTTCTCCTCAATCCTCAGCCCTCTTCTCTCCCAGTTTTCTTCCAGAGTAATCTCATATACTTCCATTTTTTTATTTCATTTATTTAGCACAATTATATGTGTGGATTACTATATATGTGGATTACTGTCTATATGGATTAATGTATGTATTACTATGTAAGCATTTTGCAATTATCAATTCATGCATTCCTCATAACAACCACTTGAGGTAACATTATTATTTTACCCATTTCCAGACGAGAATGTCAAGTCACAGACTGGCCGAACTGGAATTTGAACCAAGGTAAATCATGCCCTGAACCACTATGCTATGCACTCTCCCAGCATGTACCTGGGCTCATCTGCATCACACCCCCACCCTATCCCCTGTCCAGGGACTTAAGAGGTAAAGATAACCAATGCAAACAGGAAGCTTAAGCTGCTTGCAGTGCTGTGAGTAACGACCCAGGAATTTTATGTCTTCTGCCAGTATCCATGAAACTGTGGCAGGCTAATTTATTAGCCTCTAAGTAAGGTAAAATCTTAGAATCTTCACAGTTCTCGATGTACAATGAGTGATGAGAAAATCTTTTAATTAAGTGAAGCGACTGTGTGAGGAAATCCTGGGGAATAGGTTAATTACTATAAAGGTGGTCTAAGAAGGACCACTATCTACAGGTAACAGGCAGCCACTGAAAGTGTTTAGCATGTGTAAAACATGACAAGGGTGTTACTTTAATAAAATTAATCTGACATTGCATTTAGAAAAAAGGCTGCTAATGTATAGCTGGAATTAGACCCAAATATCAGCAGCCACAGCAATTAACATTTACTGAGTTCTTAGCTGAAGAAGACATTGTGATACAAATTTTATTTAATCCCCATTATAACTAAGTGGGGTCATTATAATAAATATTAACACATATAATACTTGCGATGTGAATAGCTTTAACTACATAAACTCACTAAATGAACAACCTTATCAGATAGATATTACTACCACCACTATTTTACAAATAAGGAAACTAAGACATCTAAACATTCCATAATTTGCCCACAGTCACAACCATCTATACAGACAAGTAAATGGTAGAGGTAGGATCTGACCCTTGAAAGTCTTCCTACCAGAGACTATCTTCTCACTCATTACCCTATGCTACCACTTACATATGGCAATACGATTATTATACCCATTTTAAAGCTATGTAAAGAAATATAGCAAAATTAAGTCACTTACCCCAAGTCATAAAGCCAGTAAGTGGTGAAACCAGAAGTACCCTGCTAAGTATAAAAAAAGGGAAGCTACGTCATCAATACATAAATTCAACTTGTGTACTTACTCTGGTTCTTTTCAACTAATCCTTTTGTGGTTCTGATTTAAAGGGATTCCTTTGGAGATTGTTATAAAGAGGGGTCTAACTCCGACTCAAAGGGGACCTGAAGTCATTGTGCTGGCAACCAAAATAAGCAAATGAGGACTAACACCTTACAGGATGACATCACTTAACACAGGACTCTGACTAAGAGTGAGAGGAGCACCTTGCAAAACACAATGGCAGCAACAAATGGAAACAGAGCCTCACCCTCCCTCTCTCTCCCTCTCTCTCCCTCTCTCTCCCTCTCCCTCTCTCTCTCTCTCTCTCTGATATCTCTGCTTCTTTCTCACCATTGACATCATTCTCATAATCAGATTTTCTCCCTGAAGCTGGAACTACGTCTATTATCATCTCCAGGCTCACATCTGACTAGCATCACCACCAAAACACACACACACACACAAAATACATTCCCCGATTCCAGTTCAAAAAATAGGCAGGAAAGTTCTCCATTAACCTGGCTGGAGACATTCCCTCCCATTATGACCAATCCTTGTGAGCAATAGGGTACTGTTATGAAATAACTCAGGCCACTTATTCATCCCTGCATGGGGGCAGGGTTGTGGAGTATGTTAAGAGCAAGTCAGGAGACAATGATTGATAGTCCCTTCTACTCCCATGTAATTGTAGTTCAAGAGCTATTTCCCAAAGGAAGTAGGCAGAGAAAGGGGACAGTGGTCTCAGACAACCAGGAGCAATAGATCTTTGCAATATCTGAACAGAAACTCTTTCTATTTGGCTTTGGCACCCTTTACATGTGAAACACGTGTTGGAATTCAGTACATAATTCAATTCAGTACAAGGCTGGGTTTCATTGCTTTATTTGTGGATAACTTGATTTCACAAATGAGACAATAATCTCCTTGGAGAAGGGTACTGAGCTCAAATTGGGTATTTCCATACACTTAGTAAATGCCTGTTGAAATGTCCAGACAGCCTCCATTACCACACTATAAACGTGGAAACCTTTCTTTGGTTGATGGCAGCAGCAGTTTTAGGGAGGCTGTCATTGTTTGACATTCTTCCTCTGATTCACAACTGGCACAAAGCTTCTGCTCCCAAAGCGACGGCCCCCACACCATTTTGTCTTCATAACACTAACAGGTCACTGTCACTAACTGCTTGACGTAGTGGAATTAAATGCCCATTGATTTCTACTCTGTAATGGTACTTGACATCTTCCAGGTTTTTTAATGTTTATATTACACTCTTACCACAGCCAGTTTTTAAACTTGAAATAGTATCTACTATTCTTTAAGCACTTGTTTTTGGTGTTTTTTTAATATCTTAGCTAACTAAACAAAGTTAGCATTTACACACACAAAGACAAACACACACACACAACTCAGGTCAGATGATTGAAGAGAGATTAAGGATGTACCCAAGCTCATGGCCATTGTGTGTTGTTTAACTAGAGTTCCCAACCGGGTCTGTCTGACTTCTAAGGCTGTCTTATCGCACTATTTGGCAAGAAAATCAAATGCTAATTACATCTTTAATTATTGCACAACTAATGTGTTCTTTGCAAGACATTAGCATACATTCAGTCCAAGCAAAAACACTTACCTCCTAACATAGTGACACTTTCCCCTCCTCACACCCAGCATGGAATTTCCAAACGTTCATAATCATCTTCACGTTAAGCTACTTGTTTAGAGAAGTCCTCATCTTGAACACTTCAGGCTGTCAAGAGCAGGGACAAATTTCTGTTCTCATTTGTACAGAGATGATTTTCTAAAATTATCTTCAGGAACAAAATCAAAATACGGATTTTGGGTGGTAAGGGGAAAAACTCTTTTTGTATTTTGTTGGTTTTCTTATACCAAAAAGATTTTCCTCACCTGTTCTAAAAGTTTCACTTGGGGAAAAAAATCAAATGAAAGCCAGCCTCAGCCAGAAAAAGGCAGGGGTGGGGGGAAGAAATGAAAAAGACCTGTGAGCAATAGTCAACTGCTAGCTGTTGGCCCTGAGCACATCAATTACGTGTCAACGCCCCTCTTTCTGGGAGCCATGTCAGTACAATCACCAAGAAAGGCAAAAGAAAAAAATCTTAACTGAGCCATGTGGCCCAGCCAGGGTGACTGAAGGGAATGGTAAAGCAATGTCAGTGAGCAGGATAACTATGGGTAAGGAGGGAGCCGTGTGGTCTAACACAAAACTCTGTTTTATTTCAATACAATGACTACAGAATCAGTGAGGTAAACATTTGTTACCAAAAGGGAAGGTGTTTCTCCTTTCTTAATTATAGAATAAACTAAGTAAACATGGTCTGAATCCAAGAAGATGACATCACAGAGAGAAACAATTCTCTAAATTTTCCTCTGGGACTAAAGGGACCCAAAGAGTTTGAATAATGCATTTGTTGTTGTTGTTGTTGGGGTTGGGGTTATTTTTCCTTTCTTCTCTTTTCTAAAAGAAGTTGAAATATATCTGCTGATGTCACTGACATACCTTGATACTCCTGAGGGAAAGGATATAGAAACAAAAGACTGGGAAATAAATTTAAATTGGCTTTCTCTTGCCTTTACCAGCTGGCTGAAAAAATATTCTGCCTAATAAGTTGGAAAGAGTTGACAGCCTAACTATAATGGAAGGAAAACACTGTGAGAGCTTGAAGAAATGTTCAAATAGTAACACATTGTGACAATTTTCATATTGAATCTTTATAGTCTCTTGTTTATCTGAATATTCAGGTTCATAGAATGGCATGTCTGTATGCTGTGTACAAACATATACACTCTAATCAGTTTACTAATAACTTTATGTATTTTGGAAGGAGAGAACTTTTTTTTTTTTTAACGTATGATTTTGGGTTTTGGATGTTTGTGTGTGTATTTTTAAGCTATTCTTTAAAAGAAAAATCCGTGTATCCATACAACAGCACTTTAGGAAATACAATGAAAGAAAAGCATTACAATAGCACTTACAATACCAACAATGGAAGATAAAATTCTAAAGAATAAATGTAACAAACTTTGCAAGCTCTATATGAAGAATTTTTTTAAATGCTGAGAAAGGGGGCCAAAGAAGACTTGGACAGTTGGAAACACATATCATGTTCTTGTAAAGGAGCACACAGTAGTAGTACCATAATAAGAATACCAATTTTCTCTATTATAACTTAAAAATTAACTTAAAAATCTTGCCCTGCTGATATGGCTCTGTTTGTTGGAGCATTGTTCCATACACCAAAGGGTCATGGTTTCAATTCCCATTCAGGGCACATACCCAGGTTGTGGGTTCAATCCCTGGTCAGGGTGTGGAGTCAGGAGGCAACCAATCAATGTGTCTTCCACCCCCTCTCTCTCCCTTCCTTCTCTCTAAAATCAATAAAAACATGTCCTCAGGTGAGGATTAAAAAAAAATTTAACATGATCTCATTAAAATAACTGTAGGTTTTTCCAACTGGGAAGCTAAGTCCAAAGTTTATATACAAAATAAATAGGAAAGAGCAATTAGAACAATTCTGAAAAACAAAAGTGTAAAGTGGAGGAGACAGCTTTATTAGATATTTAAAGCATACTATAAAGCTACAGTAATTAAAACAATCTGTACTTGCACATGCCTAGTCAGAGAGATCAATGAAAACTATGAAAAGTCCAGAATTAGAGTCAAATACATACCAGAATTTAGAGTATAATGAAAGTGACATTATAAATTGTAAGAAAAGAATTAATAAATGGTGCTGGGAAACTGGGTAGTAGCTTGAAAAACAAGTTTATTCTCTCTGTAGCACCTTTACACAAAATAAATGCCAGATGGATAAATTGTAAAAATGTAAAAAATAAAACATAAAAGTTGTAGAAGAAATGATTGTAGGTTTTTAAAAATATATGTTTAGAGTATAGGACACTTCCTAAGTAATACTCAAAAGCATACTAGAACAAATAAATACAACTAAGAAAGTAAAATTTTCTGCATAGCAAAAACTATTAGAAGGAAAATGGATGGACAAACAGAATTAGGAAATACATTTTCAACAAGTATCACAAAAGGCTATATTAAGGGCTCACACAAATCAAATAGCAAAGCCATTCACCCAAGAGGGGGGAAAAAAGAATAAATAGTCTCATAGAAAAGGAAATAAAAATTAAAGAAATGCAAATAAGCTTCACATTGAAATATCATTTTGCACCCATCGGATAGTCAAAAATCCAAGAGTTTTATTGCACAGTCTGAGGGCAAATGTATTAGGAACAGGCGCGCTTGTGCATGCTGACCCGAGTGGGTAAGGGGAAAACCTCTTTGGAGTATAATTTAACAGTGTCTATCAGTGCTACAAGTATGTGTACTCTTCAACCTAGCAAAGATTATCCTACAGATTTACCCATACATATATATGGAATATGAAGGCATACGAGTATACATTGCAGTTTTTTAAAATAGCAAACTATTGGAAACAGCTTAGCATCCTACAATAGGAGCTGGCAGAATCAAAGTAGGTATATCTATTTCACCATGTTTATTTCGTACAACTCTAAACAACAAAGAAAAAGGCAAAACATAAACACGTCGTATTTAAGATGATCCAAAATCCTGGTTTCCAGGGCAGTTTGGGTTCATGCTCATTGCCCTGGCATTCCATCCAGTTAACACGGACTTTTACTCTCAAAAGTGCCCGTCTCTACGAAAAATAATTGGATCACCCTAAGTCTATTCTTGGGAGTGAGAGAAAGAAGTAGGATGAGGTATAGAGAAGAATACGAGGTTTTGATGAAGGGAATGCTTCCCAGGCAACCTGGTACTACTCAGTTCTCCTCCTCTTGACCCTATCGAGGCCACAGGTCTCTGGAGCCAGACAGTCTCAGTTCAAATCCTGGCTCCACTAATTATAAACTATGATTTGGCAAATTCCTTAATCTCTTTCTGCCTCAGTTTCCTCACCTATAAAACAGGGATATGAGTACCCATCTCATAAGATTAGGGTTATTGTGAGGATTAGATGAACTAATGTGCATGTACAGCACTTGAAACAGTGTCTGACACCTACAAAGCACTATAGATGCGTTACTATTACTGTGAGTCACAGTGCTTCTGTGTGACTACCACATCCAGACCTTGACAAAGTCAAAACACATAGAAAGACAGAACCACTAAAAGAAATCACAGTTAAGAGTTATATATAAACTAGAATCATTCATCCAACAATTTTTCACTGAGGACCCATTTAAGGCTCTGAGCTCAGCTCCAGGGAAATAAAATTATATAAAACGCAGTAGGAATCTAAGGTGAGTTGGCATAGAGCCCACATGCACAAGATGACAACCTTGTTTCATCACAAGATTTATTGATTATAATTCTACCTCAATTAAATTCAGCAAAGAACAAATGGTCTAGTTTCCAGTAAATTTACTAGTCTCTTGATTATCTGGCAATTTTAATAAAACTTCAAAACAGAATAAAAACCTATTAATATAGACCAATTAGCTAATACTGAACAATATATGAGAACTTAAATGTACTCTCATGGACAAGAACTACACCCCTGGAACAAGATAGTCTCAGATTTCTAATCCTGCCACTTTCCATGTGCGACCTTAGGCAAAATATCTAAATTCTGTCCATTAATTCTGCATATTTAAAATGAGTAACTCTAGCTACCTACTTCAAGTGTAGTAAAGAGGGTTAAATGTAGGGGATTTACCTAATGCTTGGCACATAATAAGTGCTTAATAAGTAATTGTCAGCATCATAGTTTTTATTTCTCTGGATTTAAATAAACAGCACTGATTTTTCTCTCCATATTAACACCTTCTCCACCTGATTTGTCTCCATTTCTCTCCAAGCCAATGAGATGAAAAATAGTCTGTTATTCTTAGAATATTTAACATTTTTAAAATGTATTTTCAAAAAAACATCAACTTGCTCCCATTTCTATATAAACTAACTCCCTCCAGGGAGTCACACAGCCACGCTTTGTCTAGGTCCTTTCTAGATTTCCTATTTAGGCAAGGTCCTGATCTAGAAGACATCGCTCCCTATCACCCTGCTCTGATGACACAGCACGAGTGATGAAGCTGCAGACTCCCCCGTCCACCTGCTGCGTGAGGTAATGAGGACCCAGCTCACGGGAATTCACTCATGAAAGAAAAATGTGAGCTACTTCTTTCTTCAGCACACATCTGTAGCACCGAAACTTTTCAGCTATATGCCATCTCCCTCAAAATTACAATCTAAGCCAAAAGAAAAATTTTGCTAAGTTATCCATGTTTATAGGAATTTCACTTGTCATTTTAGGGTACTAATATTCCATGCAACTTAAAGTTACTTGAAGATTAAAAAGAAAAAAAGTTGAAGAATTATGATACAATTATTAAAGTGAATCTCAGGAATTTTAGCATCATGTGTTCTAATGGGAGAAAACAGTAGGCTTGAGAACTGAAAAGATTAACTGAGACCTGAACCCTGAGGCAGGTATTTTTAGGTATCTGGTAGTGTTTTGATGTCAGTTAGCTTCAGAAACTTAAGTGTTTGTTTCCCATGGTTGCTAGGCAACAGGTTGGGTTTGATTTGGTTTCCAGTCATTTTAAATAACAGTGCTATGATTATAATAATAATAAAACAGTATCCCCTTTTTTCAATTTAATATCAAAATACTTAACAATTGGTTTTGATAAAGTCATTATTATATAACTTACTTTTTTTTTTTTTTTTTGGGGTATCATTGTTCCAGAATCCCGGAACCACACAGTGTGCTCTTAAAATAATAACTTACGTTCCAATTGTGCGATCAGCTGTATTTCTATTTTAAATTAGAAATTTGCATAAAATTCAAATACTAACCTCTGTTCCCTTTTCTCTGAGTTTCTATACACTGTAACCATCATATTCACAAGTCATGAAATACTCTCTTTTTAAGAAGGCAAAGGAGCAGCACGTACCTTAGAGAGATCTTCACTCAGAATAGTTAAATGTTGCTATTGAAGAGGAATACATTTTCAGTAGTTTAAAACACACACTCATGCAAAACCCTAATACTCCATCCAGCCTGGAAATATTAGGTGCCACTATTAATGTGTTTTTGTGAGTTTTTAACATAGATATTTTTTTGTTTTCTTATAAAGTTAATATACTTTTTCATTGTTTGTTTAAGTCAGACACTACAAAGGAATACAAAATGAAAAGGAACATTCCCCCTCTTACTCCCTCCTCAAGTTCAAGCCTGCTCCCCAGAAATCATCACTGCTAACTATATATGTTTTTTAAGGTCTGCTTGGAAACTGACATTTTAGGTTTTAACACCCAGCTCATCTATTGTTAGAGCTTGAGTGAGATCTTTGTTACCACCAACCAAGAAGATTTTGCTGCTGTTGTTGTTTAAAGCAATTTTTTTCCAGCAAAAACCGCATCCCTGGACCAAACCTGTCCCTTCTGGCTGTCTTCTGGTGGTACCTCTTTCTCCTGTCCCATTTCTGGACATACACACACAGTCCAAGAACCCAGCTAACTTACCATCTTGGATGGGAATTTCTGTTTTTTAAGGTTAATGTTCTAAAGCAGTTTTTCGATACTTAGCTTATTAAAGTACCAAACAATCTCTCTCCCCCTTTCTTTCCCTTTCTCCCTCTCCTTCTCCCACTCCCATTATTTATTTTTATTAACTTTTTTTTGTTTTTATTATTTATTCTCATGTATACATCACATAAAAGGCTGGAAGGCTGGAATGATCTGGGCCCCTGAGAGGTATAGGAAACCCACTGTCGGTACACATACAAGCTACACTTGTATGCACTAAGACGTCATTATCAAGAGCCCTTGTCACACACACAGCCCTGAAATCAGAAGGCAGTTCCCCTAGGTCCTCTCCTCCTCCAGGTCCCAGTGTCCTGGCCAGTCTAAACAATATCCATCCTCAAGCCCTAGGGCAGCCTACTGTTCTTAGATCCATTTTTGGTGTCTGTAATATTAATTTCCTTCCTGTTCAGCGCTGTTTTTTTCTATAATGGGACTTCTGTATTCTCCCTCTCTCTCCTCCCCGACCCCCCCGTCATAAACACACACATTTGGAACCTCTGCCATTAGCTGTTTTTCCAAACCATTTTTCAACAACCATGCTCTGAATTGAAACCTTCCTGGGTATTCATCTTACTGCTGGGCATCGCCGCACTTGAGGGTGCTGGCCCAGCCCACGTTCCCTTCCCTGTGAGCTGCCTCGTATTTGCACAGCCACAGCTGTTTCTATCACACAACCCCACTCCTCCTTGGCCACGAGCTGGTGGGACCGCAGGTGGACGCCTGGCCCTTGCGCTGTCCCCGTCAGACCCGCTTCCCTGAGGGCTTCAACTAAGAGTGGCAGAAATTAGAAGTCAGCTAGAGCTAAAAAGATACGGCAGCATCGGGAGCTCGGGGGCCATTTGGGCATGACTGTGCTGACGAAGGAGCAGAAAGAGCCATATTTCAGAGAGAAGAAAGCAAAATAACAGACATTCACAAAACGCAGAAATGAGGCCGTGTGACAAAGAAAAAACAAGACGAAGAATATAAGAGAGAACAAATCTCTCTTAATTGCTGACAACTTCCCTTGTCTTTGAAAAGCAACAGATGTTATTTTCTGACACTAAATCCTTTCAAACAGTTCCGGAATTTTTATCATAAACTCACCTTGTTTTAATCAAGCTTAACTAGGCCTGTAAGTCTGACAATGGGGGAAAAAAAAAAAAATCCCTTATTATGATCTCCCTTGCTCCTTTATTATCTTCTCTTCTCTCTCCCTCTCTCTCTCTCTCTCTCTCTCTCTCTCTCTCTCTCTTTTTATCTTTCCTTCCGTGGTTTTTACTTACTGAAAGGATAATGCTATCTGAATATTTTCTCTTAATCTCTAAATCATGCCCAGAAATTGCATGGCAAATGGTCAATAAAGTTGATAAACTTTCAAAGCAGCAGAACACAAATAATAGGATCAGTTGCACAATACAATAGAAGCTCCCAAGTTTTCGTGCTAAATGTGAGGTGTTGCATCTGGTACTTTACAGCCACCAACTCTTTTTTTTTTTTTTTTTTTCCTGTTCAGAATATTTAAGTTACTTTCTGTTTCTAGGACTACCTAAGATTTGAGAGGGGAGAAAGCAATAACTCTAAAACACAGAATCAAAAAAGATTTCACATTTGGGTGGAAGATAACGTGTGGAAATAAAAATGGCTAATCAGCATGGCGGAGCGGTGGAAGATCTCAGGGTTAGAGAAAGGTTTTTAGACAGGAATTTAGAGAATCTGAAGGAAGGTGTCAGAAGAGAGAAAGGGTTGAAAATACATGCAAGTATACATAAAGTTTCAATTGTATATTCACCCTGAGATCAGCAGATAGTCCACCTTATGTAGTCAAGACATATGCTCTGTGTTACCGCCAAAAATTAGAGCAATGAAACAAAACCAGAAGCATAAACCTGTCAAATAGACTATCATTTCTTCTTCTTTTTTTTTTGCCTATAATGTTATTTGTTTCTAGGTGCATAAATACTATTAGTAGAATCAAAATGTGTTGAACAAACATAAATAATTTATTCTTTTTATTACTATTACATTTCATATAAATGTTTGAGCTCAATTAACATTTTCTGAGACACTCATCAAATACTGGCAACATAGGGAATTGGCAAGATAGTCACCAACTCTTTTGGAAGCCCAGTTTACCAGGCTTCCAAATAAACTCTCTCTTACACCGAGTCCATATATTTCCAATATACAGACTTAAAGAAACCCAGTCTCCCATTGGAGTGCTCACAAAAAATAGACAAGAAATGACAAAAGCAAAAAGCCTTCAGCGCTGCTGGAGCCAAAGAGACAATGCTGCAACAGGGCAATAAGAGCTATGGACTGAGTAAATTCTGTGCAGTAGGGAGAACATGGACGTTTCTTTGCTTCCACCTCAATGCCAAGGCAGAGCAGAAAAGTCTCTCGCACCTCAGCATCTCAGAGAACGTGCAGAACCAGGAGCAGGGCCAGGAGAACTGCTCCTCGGCCATCCCCAGAGGAAGCAGCAGCTGTGCAGGCACTCTAAGGGCCTGGGTTACTCTGAAAGCCCCAGGAGGGCAGGAATCCTACACTGCCGCACAGCGCCTCCAGCACATATCAAGATCTCAATAAACCCTGTTGAATGAATGAGCTCCATCCTCTGTATGTTTCAAGGATCACACAGATGCTGCCAGTCCTAAGAAGGAGGAGAACTGAAGAAATACAGTTGATACTGACTGCAGTTGAAAACATGGAATCTGTGCACGTGCTGATAGAAAAACTGATGGGCCATCTTCTGTGAGTAGAAGAGAGGTGGGGATGTTTCTAGGAATGCGAAGTAACCATTCAAACGCAAACAAGAGTGAAAGATGAATTAGCAAGGAATACAGAGGAGAGTCGGTGGATGACAGAGAACCAGGGGGGCAAACTTAGCACTACAGGGAAAAAAATCACGTTTCCCAAAGCGACACCTCCATACGGATTTTGCTAGTATTCTAGTGGGAAGGGTTGGGAGTTAATGCTGTGCATACATAGTGTATCATATAATAACAATAATTATAACATAATAACATAGCTAAATTTTAGGAAATACCTAAGAAAGTACTTTAAATGAATTCATTCTTTCACACTTTGAACCTTGACAACAACCATTAGGAGGCTACTATTATTCCCACTTTTGCAGATAAAGAAAAAGATTTCACAGAGGCAATGAAATTTCCTCAAGATGAAAAATTTAGTAAGTAATAAAGCCAAGATACAAAGGACATTAGGGTATATTTTCATAACCACTGAGCCACACCACTCTTGGTCAATGCAAACTGTAAATCTATTGCTTGGTGTGATTTCAGTCATTCTCAATCCATTGTATTGTCATTATAAAGTTCCGGGTTTAAAAGAATGAACTCCTTTTAGGCCTTGCTATAGGTCATATCTGGACCCAAGCTGGCTCTACTTAACATCTGTAAACTGATATAGTAGCCAGAACTTCTATCCATTCCTTACCTTTAACCACGCAGAACTTGTCCTCATCCATGGCCACGGAACCTGAATACAACCAGAGGCAAGAAGTCGTTGCCTTTAAGGAACATTTAAAATTATTCTAGGCCTGCGTTCAGTTCTCTTTCATAACCACTGATGACTATACCTCATTTACAATTCATGCCTGTTTAAACCTTTCTAGGCTCATGGATTTTACAAGATAGATAAACAGATAACAACCTGTCTAGTTTTGGGACCACCTTACCTTTGGTAACTGGACTTTTGGGTCAGGGACTAGCGTCAGTAGTTAAGTTTTAATTCTATGCACTCTTCTAGTTTTGTCATAATCACTAATTTTTCGTGTTTTGGTTGGTTGGGTTGGGTTTCCTTTTTCCATTCCTCCTGTTTACATTCTCCCACTTAGGCAGCAGTTTAAGCAGCTTAGAACAAAGAACAATCAAGTGTCAAAATTTTTAACTTGTGGGCTTCTAGGACCTAGTCTTTATAACTTCAAAAAGGAGCTAAATAGCCCAGTGCTTAGAGTATCAGCCGCGTACTGAAGGGTCATGGGTTCGATTCCCGGTCAAGGGCATGTACCTCGGTTTCAGGTTCTCTCCTCACCCCCGGATGTATCTCTCTCACATCAATGTTTCTCTCTCTCTCTTCAGCTTTTTCTCTCCCTTCTTCTCTCTCTGAAAAGCAATGGAAAAAATTCCCTCAGGAAATTTTAACAATTAATAACCACAACAACAAAAAGTAGCTAAATGAAGAGCTCAGGGCATAAATACATGCTATCAATAATATTGCTGTGAAGTCATCTTATCAATTAGAAGCAGTATTTATAGCTGTCGCTGAAAATCAGAGAAAGATCTGAGAAAGATGATGACTTAGAGAACAGAATGCCGACTCTGGGTCTCCACCGCAGTCCTGCGTCCTGACGCTACCCACAGACCAAACCAGAACTGGGGGCAGGTAGTGGGAGTAAGAGGGGCTTGCAGTTATCTTTCTCAGATGGTGCTCAAGAAAATAGCAAGACTCTGAGCTTCCAGTGCTTGGTAAAATGCAGGGCCAGAGGAGTAGTTTGTCTGCAGGGAATGCAGAGGCAGAGAGAGGCTAGGACAGCTCACAGAGATACTGTGGCCCCTCCAGGTGTCGACTAGCAACCAAATGTTTTTCCTTCCCATGAGGCTAAGAGCAAGAGACAGGTCAGCACAACCTGCAAAGACTGATGAACAGGAAGAAATACATAATGTCCATCTCGGCACATTCTTGAATGAATTGGTCAAAAGAATCTGGCAAACTGTAAAACTCCCATACGACTGCATTGGTACTCTAAAAACAGAGCTGGAAACTGGCCACAGGCTTGGGGACAGGGGTGGTGTAATCCTGACCTGACTGAGTGATGTTTCAATCACTCCATGTAACTAGTGCTCAAAATGGATATTAGTTTCAATCACAATAAATTATACGTTGTGCTTCTTACACGCCTGTTTGTGAGCTGATACCGCTCCCTGCTACAACTCAGCTTTTCAATTCGGACCTTTATGATCTGTAATTACTTTGGGGCACTATTTCTCCCACCAGCTTCTGGATGTAACAAGCATCCACTGTTTCTAAGAGAAACCAATCAGTACTTTTATGTAGTCTTAATTCTTGTGCTTTCCTGATAACCTGGTATCCAAAAATGTTCACCTATCCTGTACCAGCTTTAATATTAAGAATGTGTTCTAAAGAAAAAATAGAGAAAAATGAGCTTTTATTTAACTACAAAACATCAAAAAATGTTGTGTATTTCTGAATCATGGAGATATAGCCATAAATTGCAAGAAGGAAGGTATACAAAATTTAAGAAAGTTATCTGTGGTTATGAAAGTCAAAACTTCTGACAAGATGAATATTTTTATTTTTTAAAGATTTACTTTTATGGATGTGTGGAACAGCCAGACAGGAGGAAAATCAATAAAGCAGCATTCTAGAAGTGGTTATCTCAACCTACTACACGTAAGGTGGAATCAGAATGTGAGGCATGTTTACAACAGGCCTGGTGGGACTAAGAGGGCCTTGTTCAAAGCTGTGAGGGTAGGCTGGATTACCAAAAACCAGTGGATTGTCTAAAATTGGAATTAAGGTCAAAGGTCAAACACACAAGCCAAATCCATGCTTCTAATCCACACACCAAAATCTAGAGGTTAAAAGGGTGATCCTACATTTAGACAAGTTGACACAGCCAGGAGTTGAGAAAGTGCCAGTCAGATTGGATTAGGGTCACTCTAAAGGCCTCATGTTAACTTAATTACCTCTTTAAAAGTCCCATCTCCAAATTCTGAAGTATTGTGAGTGGTTAGGGCTTAACATATGAACTGGGTAGACACAATTCAGCCTATAACACTGTCTTCTCTAAAATTAGACTAACAGCAATAACAAAAACAGAAGAAAAAAATAGTCTCTTAAGACAGATTTTTCTATAGCTGATAAAGTGTTTTGAGAAGCTGTGCAGAATCAATTGGATTAATGGTGACCTATAGTATAGACAGAAACATTATATCACATTGTTTGAACTACAAAGTCTGTGTAGCTGCCTAAGAACTCTTAGAACCACAAAATGCTTCGTATCTTGGGAACATCTGTATCATTTAAAACCATGTTTATTTGAACATTGTGCATTACGGAATCCGGCATGTGCTTTATGATACAAACTCTTCTTAACTTTTCTTTGGCCTCTCAGCCTGTTTTCCTATTCTTCTGTTCATTTTTATCCTGGGCCCCAGTTCCCAGGAGTGGGGACTACTTTTTCTAAAACATATGCATTCTTCCTAGGGACTAATTGGGTTGATTGGTAGAAAATGCACTCTTTGATATTCTCTGCCTGCTCATCCACTTACAATTTCTTCAAGGCCAAATTTTTGTCACTGACCTTACTCCAGAGAAAGTCAGGTCCAGGGAGAGGTTTCATGTATCCAGAGAGGTCATGGCCAGACCATGGCACCCACATTCACTTTTCTACAATGTATTAGCACCACAGGGCTCCAGTATAGTCAAACCTTTGTTAGAAGAGATTCATTCTGTATAAAACCATTCACTGGAGAGTAAAATTTCACTTTTTTTTTCCCCTTTAAAAACTTTTTTCATTGCTTCTGATTTTAAAAAATAATAACAGTTAAATGATTATTTTTTTAAATTCTTACTGCCTCCCTCTGTTTCATGCTATTAAATGACTGTAATTCCATCAGAATACATACTGAAATCACACAAAGAATCCATATAGTAAAGGCATAATCATTTAAAATTCAAATAAATAGAAGATTGACCAGGCATGTGACTTCCCACATAGTGAGTGAAAATTTTATTTTGTAATTCTCTGTAGTCCCTGCATTTTTGATAAACTACTTGGTAAACTTAATTTGCTTTTCTCACTGTAAATCATGCTTCAGAAAAGTGGGCTCTGGGGGTATTACATTAATATATTTGGGCATTCTCCACACTGCTGCAAAGGAATGATACTGTACATATTTAAGGCCAGTATCCAAATATTCTGGAAAGCTGAGCCACATAAATATAGAACAGCCTCACACTTTTCACCAGTCACTACATAGTTGGGAAACTATGCACCAGTTAAACAAAGAAATTAAACACATAGGGCCTGCTACATTTAAATATTTAAGTGCCATATTTTAAACAAATCATATTATTGTAGGCCAGAGGATTTCCAAGGCAAAAAGTAAAGTCTGGACCTTTCATAAAACACCTTTTTTTTTTTTCCTTTAGATTTTGAACTTCACACAATAATGCTTTTCATTTCTGTACTTTCTCCAAATGTTTCAACTTCTTAGAGGCTACATTGTTTTGTAAGAATAAACTGTAGGTTTTCCAAAGAGCCTCTCTCTCCCACTCAGCTGCCCGGAGGGAGTTAGAGCTTCTACACACAACTTATTTTCATTTCCCTCACCCTAAAAATGATCAAATAAGGACTGTTTCCCCACCAACATTTCTAGGGCAAGAAGCTCTGACAAGTGCAACCTTTATCACCACAAACATCTCTTCTCTTTCCTGCTCTGGCATGTCCAAAGAAAAAGATTATTTAACACACACCTACCATGTTAGAATTAGGGCTCCAACCATTACAAAGACACACAAGGTGAATGTACAGTTTTAAGCCATTGAAAAGTGGATACTTAGAGCATCTCTGGAATTCTGCCACTAACAATTAGAAAAGCTCAACAAATGCTACAGAATCGGTACAATCCCTTTTCAGAAGCTGACCCTTCTTGCCACCAAAATAAACATTTGTTGGCTGCATAGTTCAAATAAGGATACAGCATATTACATATTCTTTACTATTTTGGAGTTGCCATGGCAGAGAAGAGAAGAGATATTTTTGTTAACAGAATGTCTCTTAACAGAGCTCCTTATTTTGGCCTTCCTGACTTTCTGACGCAGTTTTCAGATCTACTTCAAAATATTTCCCTGACTTTATTTTTTTTAATTATTTAAAGCAATAAACATTCCAACATCCCAGAAAGAGGAGAAGATACATTATTAAATGTGTAAATATGCAGGTGGCTGCGATTTGAAGAGGTGGAGTTCAGGTGAACAGAGTGGATAATCTGTCAGAGTTTAAATGAGTTCTTTAGCTTTCAGTCCAAATTCCTCCTGATCCTTTCTCGGCTTCCCTGTCCCTTTTTCTTTTCATTAATTTTTGTCTTCTACTTATTCATTACTGCCTTATCATTTAAAAATAAATAAAACCAGAATTCATGTATCAGATTAGACTAGGTTATGCTATCATTTGAAAGAAAATCCTAATGGCTTAAAATAACAAGTTTTATTTTTTCACACACCAGATATGCCTAGTGGATCAGCTGGGGGCTTTGCTCTGTGTTACCCGCCCCTTGGGAATCAGGTTCAGGGAGTGGCCTCCATCCAGAACAAAGGCCAACAACTGTGGCCTGTAGACCAAATCTGGCCTACTGCCCAATTCTGTAGGACCCAGGAGGTATGAGTGGTTTAAACATACAGTGTTAAAATAGATTTTTAAGGAATAATATTTTCTATGAAAACTATATAAAACTGTATGAAATTTACATTTCCGTGTCCATAAATGAAGTGTTATCCTATGATTGTTTTTGCTCTACAGCAACAGAATTGAGTAGTTGCAACAGAGACCGTACGACCTACAAAGCCTAAAATAGTTGTCATATGGTCCTTTACAGAAAAACGTTGCCAACCCTTGAACTGCTGGTCACCACGAAGACAATAAAAGAAAGAATGGCCAATCACGCACTGACTTGGGGCTTCCACTGAGAAGGAGCACACAGACTCTGCTCACTTTTCATTGCCCAAAGCAAGTCACATGGCTACACTGAATTTCAGCAGAGATGAAGAAGTGCACTCCCACCCTGTGCCCAGGAGAAGAAGCAAAAGTATTCTGATGACAAGCACTGATAATTATGACAATTAAGAAAAATAAATTAGAAAATAATCAGTTACATGGTAAATAGATTTTCTATTTTACAAATAATCTGGTTGTCATAGAAAAGATGGCAAATGAAAAAGAGCTTCTGGCTACCTCCCCTGAAAACAAACTCTGAAGATGCCACAGAAATTAGATGGAGGTTGAAGGATCTCAGGACTTTGCACCAAAACTACGGGGAGCTCTTAAGGATAGAGGTCAGATCCTGTTATAACTGGGAGAGTGGAAGCTGAGGGTAAGACAGCAACCAAATGCAAAAGACAGATGCAGTAACAGGGGAAAGTCTGGCAAAGAGCTTTCTAATGGTGCCCATTTATGTCCATAACACTACCCTAAAATGTCATTGCTCATCTCTTTGCCAGAGTAAAACAAATCAGCCCAGAACCAACAGAATGTAGAATAGCCTCAAGAGAGCACAAGAGCTCAGCTGGGGTTACAATGAAAAACTACAAGTACAGGCAGGCTGAGCATTTCCTTTCTTGTTTCTTTACTCTTTCCTATCTCTCTACTCTAATCTGCCATAATTTATAATTACAGATGAGAAGACAGCTTCTTAAGAAGAGCCCTGCACAGGGAAAAGTCACTGGAATGGAACACCTGATGGGGGATGGTGAGGGAGAGAGGGCCACGTGAACGAAAGTGGTCCAGCCAGAGGTTCTCCCCTCCCCCACCTGGAGGAGTAGAATCTACGCCTTTTAAAATTAGACAAAAGGAGAGAAATAAGTACAAACAACTACAAATACAACAGAGGTTGAAAAACTATAAACAACTATATGCTGATAAATATGAAAACCAGGTGAAATTAATAAATTTAACTTAAAAATATAAATCGAAAGCTTGAATAAATTAATATCCATTAATTAAGTTGAAATATTAATCAAAAACCTCCTTAAAAAAACACCAAAAAAGCCCCATGTGCAAATTATTTTACATGTGTATGCTCCCAAAATTTTACTTAAGAAGCAATCCCTCCCTTAAACAAATTATTCCAAAGAATTAAAAAACTAACTCATTTTATTATTCCAACTTCAAATAAGAATACAAAAAAATAATAATTTAAGTATATCCCAAAAAAGCACTGATAAATTTAACACATGTATGCAGGAAAAACTAAGAACACTGGAAGTAGAAATTAATTTGATAAGGGCTTTCTACAAATAACTAAAGAAAATATTACAATTAATGGTGAAAATTTAGATACATTTTCTTAGGGCCCAGAGAAGATGAAGAATAGTGCTATCACTCGTGCTAGTCAATATACTACTGGAGAGCCTACCAACCAAGTAAGACAAGACAAAAAATAGAAATAAGGATTATAAAATAAGAAACAGATTAGAATGGATTAAAAAGCAACAACTAAATGCTGCCTAGAAAAGACCACTTTAAATATAAATAAACAAACTGGATGAACATTATTGGATGAAAAAGATATATTATGTAAATAGCAAGTATAAGAAGGCTAGAGGGACATATTAATATCTATCCAAATAGACCAAGATAAAGACCATTACCAGAGATAGAGGCATTTCATAACAATTTAAAGCTGTGTCATCTGGAATATATGATAATCATAAATGTGCAAGAACCCAATCATAAAGTTTCCAAAATTATGAAACAAAAGTTGACAAAGTTAATTAGAAATAGAAACAAGTCACCATTGGAGATTTTAACATCTCTCTCTCAACAACTGATAGAGCAAGACAAACTCAGTAAAAACACTGAAGAATTAAACAACAGTGTTAACCTGCTTGACCTAAAGATATTTATATAATACTGCACCCAAGAGCAGAAAACATTCTTTTCACGAGCACGTGGAACAATGACCAAAATAGAGCATAATCTGGGCTCTAAAACGAGTCTAAATAAATTTAAAGGATCAAAATATGGTCAGAGTTTGTTCTCTGACGATATTATGACCATAATGGATATAATAAAAAACCAATAATAATAAAATATCAAAAATACTCAAAATATTTACAAACTAGATAACACACTTTTAAATAATTTATGTATTAATGAAGGAATCACAAAGGAAATTAGAAAATATTGAAAAAATACTGACAATGAAAATACAACATTTCAAACTTTGCAGGATTTCCAAGGAAACTACAACATGTCAAAATTTGTGCTTAGAGGAAAATTTATAGCTTTAAATGCTTATATTAGAAAGGAAGAAAGATATAAAATTACCTTAGGAAACTAAAACAAGCATAAAGAAACAAAAAAAGTAAACAAGGAAAATAACAAAGAGAAGAAATCAATGAGATAAAACAATAGAGAAAATTCACAAGCCAAAGCTGATTCTTTGAAAAGACCAACAAAATTGATAAACCCATAATTAGATTGATCAGAAAATACCAAAAAAAAGAACACAAGTTATAAATATTAGAAAGTAAAGAGGACATATTGCTACAAATCCTATAGATGTTAAAAGAGTAATAAAAAATATTTTAAGTAATTTTGTGCCATACATTAAACACCTGAAATGAAATGGGCAAATACCTTAAAAAATACATCTCAACAAAACTGACACAGATGAAATAATAATTATGAATAGCTCTAAATCTACTGAAGAAATTGAATTCATTTTCAATAAACATTCCCACAAAGAAGGTCCCAGGCCCAGATGATTTCACTAGTGAATTCTACCAAGTATACACAGTAAATTTTTTTTTAAATCTCATACAAAACTCTTTCAAAATAACCAGAATGATGACGAATGTATTCAGGAGGAAAAAACAAAGCTACAGTATATAACAAAGATTTCTCAAGAACCTAAAATACAGGTGATTTGGCCAAAACACCTCACACCAGAAGGCCACGCAATACTGGCAGATACGTAGTGAGAGTGGAGAAGGTTAAGTTGAAATTCTGCGTGTTTCCCTCCCCCAGCACACCCCTCTCCAGCTCTCAGACTCAGCAAGGCCTGCCTGGCTCTGCAGGAGGTGGGGCAGCTCCCTCTCCACTGTTTCATTCCCCAGCCTGCGCCTACGGTGCTCACCGCTGAGGTTCTGTAAGCACAGTGCCAGGCTCGAGGGCCAGAAAAAGGTGATTTGGGGGAACACTACAGAGCTGGACAGCAGTGGAACAGCCTCTCCTCTTGTAGCCAGGGGACCCTAGGAGAGGGTGTGGGGCTGGCTCTGGAGCTTTCCAGCAGGCCCTGCTCCTTGATGGGAAAGGCAGGGCACAGGGTCCTACTGAGACCAATGCAGCCTCCCAGGTACCGGGAACTGCTAGCTGGGCTTGGGCTCCTGCCCTGGAAGGGGAGCCTTCATGAGCAGCTGGGAAAAAGACTCTGTCAGGGCTCTGAGAAGAACCTAGAGCAGCTTTGTGCCTGAAGCTCAGTGTGAAGTCTGAAATATGTAACAGAAATATTTCTCTTTCTCTCTCTCTCTCCAAAAAAAAAAAGCAGCAGCAAGACCTATGTATCAGGCCCCTTCCCATTGCTTCACATCCCCCACTCCCATCACCACAGTGCTGGACCCCGAACTTTCATTTAAGGAGCCCCTAAGAAACCGACCTTGTCTATTTAATCAGTAGCCACATATGTGATGTCATGGTCACTCCTGAGGCTTCATTTTTCAGGCTCTGAAGTGAGGGAACTTGAACACTAACCCTAGCTCCCATTCCACACTCATTAGGGAAAACTCTTAAAGTCTCTTCTCTTTTTATCTAATATTTATTTATTTTATTTGTGCTTAATCTTTCGAAGTCTCTTTTTTCCAAAACAATCTTGGTTTATTAGTTGGCTTGAGGGATGGACACACACACATGAACGCACAGACACACCATTCCTTAGGCTACCCAAGAGACTGTTAAACTCCAGCAGACTTATTCTCTATGTGCCTGCCCCAGCTCCATTTTCAGGAGGCATATTGCCAAAACCAGAGAAGAGTCCGGTGCCCACATAGCACACCTTCACTTTCATTCTGTAACCAGAAACAGTACCAGATACCTGTGGATCTCTAACCCTCTGAGGCATCCACACATACCTCTTAGAGATCGAGCACCTGGTTCCCTTTCTTCACCACAAGAAAGCCTTGTTTGGAAATTTGAACACATTCGTTGAGCTTCCGTTTATATATCTTCAAAGTGGGAATAGTGATTCTCACCCCACATGGTATGGTGAAGATGAGAAAGTGAATGTGAAATCATTCATAACACATCAGCTAATGACATTTTCATTGGACCGGCAACTCAAAGTCTCCTAGTTGCATGTCTTGGTTTTCTTAGTTAGGTCTCATTGATTACAAATAATACAAACCATATAAAACTACCTTTTAAAAACTAGCTTTTAAAAAAATAGAGAAATGTTTTATAAGAATTCTGTGGTGCATGGGATGTGAAATACAGCATAGGGAATATAGTTAATAATATTGTAATAACTACAATATTACAATATTGTATGGTGTCAAATGGGTACTAGATTTATCAGGGTGATTGCTTCATAAGGCAGATAAATGTCTATTTACTATTTATTCACTTGAAACTAACATAATAATGTATATCAACAGTAATTCAAAAATAAACAGAAAAAAGGAAAGAACACCATGATACATTTTAAAAAACAAACAAACAAACAAATGAATAAATAAAACTAGAGCAGAAAAATAGCAGAACCTTGCAAGGGACTGAAACCAGAAATTGAAGATCCCTGGACTCTTTCTATCTTGTCTCTTGTTTTATTAGTTCTGTCTACCTTATACTTCTCCAATACCACCTTTAGACCCAGGCAAGAGGGGCCCCTGCCCTAGACTGAGAACTTTAGAGGCCTTTACTCTTGTCCTACCCTGGCTGTGCCCATCTCCATGAGGCAAGGAGTCAATGGAGTTAAAAAGGTATGGCCCCGTGTATGTGTGGGGACAAGGAGTACATGGGAACTCTCTGTACATCCTGTTCAATATTGCTGTGAACAAAAAACTGCTCTAAAAAATAAAGTCTATTAAAAAAAAAAAAGCTGTCCTTTTTCAGAGCCCACATAGCTCCTTCTAGAACATGGCCTGGGCACTGGAGGCTCCAGAATTCCCTGCCCCCAGGAGGTCTGAGTTTATTTCTAGGACCTGCGCCAGCCTCTTTCCTGGGCCTGTCTTCCCAAAGACAAACTGTTCTGCAGGTGTGGCTCTCTAGTCCCAAAGCTCAGTGAACGGGGTGTGCTTGAATGAGCTTCTGGGGTGTCCATGTACCCGTAATACATAACCCTTTGTGGTACTGATAAAAAGAGGAAAGTCTACAGACCATCTCTCTCCCCCAAAGTCACTTCGAATTCTGAGGAGTCTCAGATTTTTCAATTTTCAAACCTCACCTCCCAGGTTGTTATGAATTATATTTGTCAAGATAGGAAGATAGAAAATATATTATTTAATAGTTTGTTTTCTTAATCTATGCCTTTTCAATATTGAAACACATGATATGGGGACAATCACCTGTACTCTTGCTCCCAGTCCCATTAAGGTTGCTATAATTCAATTCTTTCCCCAAGGTAGGTTGTATCCCCAGCTACAAGGGAACAAGCACTAGTGGAGAACAAACCCCAGTCTCTCAGCTCTGACTCTAGGGGACTCTAGGAGAGAGTCTGATTGGCTCAGCTCAGGCTGGGGAGGGGCGGAGGGCTGCAACCACTAATCTAATCAGTTGAATAGTTTGGAAGTGGGTCTTTTCATAGAAATAAGACTGCTAGGGGAGGGAGACATCCTTGTGGTAAAATGGGAAGTTCCCAGAGATAGGGTTCTGGCTAGATAGATTCCCTACTGAGTATCCAACCTCACAGCTAAAATCAATGCAACTTTTATTCCTCTTATTTAAATAAGAAAAGTTGGTGGAAAATTAATATATTACAATTAGAAGGCAAATTATACCATACTTTTTTTTAGCCTTTTTCACAGTTGGCTTTAATAGGAACAATTAATATGAACTATAGTGGAGAGGACATTTCTGTTAAAGAGAAATTAAAGTTTTATTAAAATGATATTCAACCCTCATCTTCAGGTATTTTTAAAAAGTGATCAGTGTGCTAATACAAATCTAATACTTTTTTCCTTATTAGAAAATCAAACTAATGTGTTTTTAAAAACATTCCATTGACTTATTCTTCCCTATCTCCTTTGTTAAAAAAAAAAAAAAAGTTACAAACCTAATAAGGTACACAATGTTTCACTAAAAAAACACTTGCCAAGCCTTCTAGCTATAACAGAATGAATACAGTTCATAACTGGGATCTCTAACAGTCCTATTTGAAAAAAATACAAAGGACTGGAAACTAGTATTTGCTTTGGATACAAGAAAAGCATGTAGAATAACATTGTTTCAGCAAGATTATCTCCAGGTGACAGTATGAAATATGGGAGAAATGAGAAAGTATACTTTCAACCTTTTCTGAAAGAAAAGGAAAACCTCATCAAAAGAAGAAAAAACACAGGCATACATTGGTACTGTTTCCATATACGTTTCTTCACCTCAAATAACCTAATGTTACTGTTTACACTTGAACTGAAAGGTCCATCCATTCTACCTAAGTCTGAAGCTTAACCTCCTCTATCCCTTCTGCAGACAAAACTTGTTCTTATTTCATTTGGCTCCCAAGACAATATGCAACCATCCAGAAGTCATCAGCAATTCTAAACAAAGGCATTTTTTGCTCTGGAGCAACAGAGGGTCCCTAATTCTATACAGGAAGTGCTTATGGGCAGTAATCCAGTTACAATGGGGAATAGAAGGGGGCCTTCAAACATTTTTGCCTGAGTATACATATAAAGAGCATTTAAGTACTGTGAAGCCCCTACAACATACTTAAATCTAAATATATAATTTTTCTCCCACAAAAGTTTACATAGTAAAAACCACAACAATGCAAATCCAACATATTGTATATTTGAACATTTTAAAAATAAAATGGTTATAACAGTTTTTCAATGTGTCAGAAAGAATGTAAATAATACAGTGATTTGACACCACCATCATTCATTTTAAAAACATATAAACAAGTTCTTCTTTAACAGCTCCTTTTGCTCCTTGAATGCTTATTTCCTTTTCATGTCCCTCACAAAATTGTATGATGTAATATATTTGTTTGCTACCTCATATCCATCACCTCCATAATGTTTCTTTGCAATAAAACCATGTATATAAGTTGAAATTAAGTGGAGCTCTTGTCTTGTAACCACAATGATCTGTTTCATTAAAAGTCTTCTGGTCACCGTTAGTATTAATTATCAATAACTGCAGTCATTGTAAAGTATTGCACATTTACGGTATGCTAGGATTGGAGATGGGAGAGAGGTGCAAGCTTTGTTTTAATCAAGTGGGAGACAGACAATTGTGAAATAAAAGGCAGCAAAGGAGTACAATGACTCTTGAGCACGGGGAAATTCTCAGGTAGATCAATTTTTAGAAAGAATAAACACAAAAATTTAATAACTATAAATTGAGTCTCATAAAGTCATATGTGTCCAAGAACCCACAGGGAAATCTTGTATCCCAGGCACTGCAGACTTTGGTTTGAAGATCTTTGAACTAGATGAATTTACCTAAGACTACATTTAAATAGTAAGCACATTACGTTACATAGATTGTGCCTGTCAATAAACCATTGAAGTTTTGTAATGATGCTTCTAATGAACATTGAAGAAAATCAACGTAGAAATGTAGTATTTTTATTTGGACTCTCTTGAGAGACATTGGGTAGAGATTAATGAGGAACTAAAACCAGTTTCTTGTCACTCCTGTTCATATCCTGTTCATATTATATCATATCACGTCCTTTATCATTGCTATCACTTGGTCTCAGAAGCAGCTGGTTTCTTTCTATCCTTCCAGCATTACTCAATGCTTAGTAAACTAAAGACTGCTGGCCTAGGTGGAGAGATCTTCTCTTAGGAAAGTTGTATTCCCTTCCATCTGTGCTTGCAATTGATTCTGAATCTCTATCTTGTCTTGAAAACGTCACTGAAAGAAGTAAAGAGACAGCCAATACATTCCAACATTCTAAGTTATTTTCTATCTTTTCCCTTAGAACTATGGTCTTCATGAGCACTTGGTCCAAGCTATTATAGATGACAGATTCTCAAATATTTTTCCTCTGTGTAATAAAGGTACCCAGCTTTCCAGATGGCAATAACTCTCTTGAATTCACCACCTGACCACTCAGCCAATGCCTACTTTTAGGTACCAAATTGTGTATTTTTTTTTAAATATATTTTTATTGACTTCAGAGAGGGGAAGGGAGAGGGAGAGAGAAAGATAGAAACATCAGTGATGAGAGAGTCATTGATCAGCTGCCTCCTGCTCACCCGCTACTGGGGATTGAGCCCTCAACTGGGGCATGTGCCTTCCCCTGTATTTTTTTTAGATAAAGGTTTGGTTGTTATACTAAAATCCAGAGTAACAATGGTTTAAACAAAATAGTTTATTTTCATGTAACAATCAAAGTTTAAGCAGAACTGGGCTGATACAGCAGCTTCATGGTATTAGAAACCCAGGGCTCAGCCAGGCTGGCGTAGCTCAGTGGTTGAGCATCGATCAGTGAACCAGGAGGTCATGGTTCGATTCCTGGTCAGGGCACATGCCCGGGTTTCAGGCTCAACCCCCAGTCGGGGGCGTGCAGGAGGCAGCTGATCAATGACTCTCTCATCATTGATGTTTCTCTCTCTCTCTCTCCCTTTCCCTTCCTCTCTCTCAAATCAATAGAGATATATTTAAAAAAAAAAAAAGAAAAAAGAAACCCAGGGTTCATGTTATCTTGCTGTTCTGCTGTCCTGAGCAATTGCCCTCATCAAAGAAGTCTCAGCATCACATGCACATCTCAGATAGCAGGAGGAGAAAAGAGAGGCAGGCAAAGATACGCCTCTCCCTCTTAAGGGCGTGACCCAGAAGTTACACACCTTTACTCATATGCTCTATCCCTCATATCCATCGGCTTCATTATATGGTTACACCTAGTGGCAAGGGAGGCTGAGAAATGTAATCAGTCAGTGGGTGGCCGCACGCCCCAGCCAAAAATTTAACCACATAGAAAAGGAGAGGGGACTGGATATTGGGGGGAAACTCACAGACTCTGCCACAACGTCTACTGGGAAAACTACAAGACCTATTCAATGTCAAAGGCATCACTGGGGCAACTACTCTGAGTTTGATGCAATAGCAATAACTGCCCCTTGATCAAGTCATACGAGATTATCTGTTCAATGGCTGTTTTCTCACTTGCCTGGATGAAAATTACCCCTCAAATAACAATTCAGATTGTGTGGCATGTCTTTATATCTCATCGAAAGAACTGCTGAGAGCAAATAGATCAGTATTTTCTCAAAAGAACTGTGAATTACTTAAAAGGACACTGAAGAAAATACCCATTTCCCTCCCCTAAGCTTTTCTGTTCATTAGAATGTAATACCCAGAAAGAAATTTTTTCTTTCCTTTCTTCCTTCCCTTTCTCTTTCCCTCCACCTTCTTTCTGGATTAATATTTAACAAGTGGATATAAAGTACCTATTTAGGCCAGGAATTTTCACATGTATACTATCCTGCTTAAGCCATACAGCAATCATCTGAGGTATGTGCCATCCTTAATTTATAAATGAGAACAGTGAGAATCAGAGACATTGACTGACTAGCTTAAGATAATATCACTAAGTTACACAACCACACAGTGATAGTGGTTTGCTAGAAACTTCCAGGAAGCCATATATTTCTGTCCCAGCCTAAAACAGATGATATGCTTAGGTAGCTTTCTGTGAGAGGGCCAAACACTGCAATCCAGTAGATCTGAGAAGCTAGCAAGTGTGACTTGTTTGAGGAGCAACTCGCGTCCCCTGGCAGAGACTGCTTGGTATTGTCCAATACAGATTCATTCTTTCTTTCTGAATAACAGAACCTCCCATTTAGCTGGGCACAAAGCTGGCTCTTGCATCCACATATGACCAGCGTAAGCAAACTTTTTCTGCATGCCATACCTTAAAGGAAAGAGGGAAACCCTCCTTTTTCCAATATTACTTTTGCAGGATCAAATGCAAATATGATATTGGAGCCTATTGTGGGTCCTAACCCTCAAAACCTGTGAAAGAGACCATATTTTGACTGTAGCTTTTCTATGTTTAGGTGTTTGGATTCACACTTACCTTTGCATTATGATTGCCTGCAGTATTCAGTATGCGGTTCAGGTTTGTAGCCTGAGAGGCATAGACTATACTATACGGCCCAGGCGTGTAGTAGGCTGTACCATCCAGGTTTGTGCAAGTGCACCCTGTGATGTTTGCACAACAAAATCGCCTAACGACACATTTCTCGGAACGTAGTATCTCTGTTGTTATGGGATACATGACTGTATTAAATACTTATTTTCACTTACATGAAGTATCTGAAATAATCAAATTCATAGAACCAAAGTGTGGAATGGTGCTTGCCAGGAGCTGAGGAGGGGGGGAAATAGGAAGTTATTAATCAATAAAGTTTCAGACAGGCAATAGGAATGAGTGCTAGAGATCTTCAGCACAGCACTGCACCTATAGTCAACAATAATATCGTTTACACTAAAAAACTGGATAAAAGAGTAGATCTTACATTAAGTGATTATCTCACAATAAAATAAAATGTAAAATACAACTGCTCTTTCATTACAGATAGTTTAAGAAGCAAGTTTCTGCACCAGGGATCAGCAAAGTTTTCCTGTAAAAGGTGAAATAAATAGATGGGCTTTTCAAGCCATACAGTCTCTGTTGCAAGTACACAACTCTGCTCTTTTTGCATGAAAGCAGCCATAGACAATCTAAATGAATGAACGTGACTGTGTTTCAATCAAGCTTTATATTCAAAAACAGGGGATGGGCCAGATTTGATCCACAGGCTGTGGTTTGCCAACCCTGTTACAGACCGTAAACTTCCAGGGAGTGGATGTATCATTTGTTGTATTCTTCATTGTATCCCCAGTGCCTAAAATAATCTCTCACATAATAGGTGCTCAGTAAAAATGTATTGAACAGATGAATAGTCTATTCTCTGTTACAGGTGCAGAACTTGCTTGTGTTGAGGTAACAGTCATATGCCTAGGGTCACCAGTGCCATGGATGACCATGACAGGGTGTGAACTGCTCCTGGATAACAAGATAAAAACCACGGATGTTCCAAGGATCAAATATAGTCTGGGAATCGAAGGCAATCACCAGTTGCTTGAAAAAAAGAAAGGAAGAAGATATTGGCACTTTTGAGGAAGCTGTGAAAGTTTGGGAGAAACATGGGGGAAGCTAGAGGAGGTATGCGATGGATTTCTTCGTTGAGGTTGGAGAGATGAATGAGAGGTGGCAATGACCCAGAGGGTAGCAGTTTCCTCTAACAAACAGGGTGGGAGGGGGGTGGTTACTGGCCCAGGGAAATTAGCCTAGATGTGATTGTTTGATAAACCATGGCACTATCCTCTTTAAACACCACGAGAGTGTGAGGGAGATCACAATTTCCATTTCAAGGCAACTCTAAACCATGGAGTAGACACCATGAGTATAGCTCACCCTCAAGAGTTGAAAAAATTTAAGGACAGCAAGTTATCACTGAAATTAAACAGTAGCAGACATGTCCAAGGAAGGGGATTTGATCCCTTTATGAATCCTGTGATAGATAAATATGTAGAGATGACCGCTAGGGGCCACAGCAATATGGAATGGAGGTAATACAAGGAAGTAGTGTCATCATGTTAGAAGCCTCCAAAAGAGTATAAATAGTGGCTACGTTCACCAGAGAAATAAATTGCTTCCACCTGTCCCTTCTCCAAAGGGCTTGTGGTGCGATCAGGTCATGTACATTTGTCATATTAAATTATTTTATTTAAAACAACAGCAAAAAACTCTGATGACTGCCAAGATCAGGTCCAAAATCATCTGACTGACATATAAAGTCCTTCATCATTTGGTCCCAATCTACCTGTTAAGTAACTTCATGCCAAAAACCCCTTTCCCCATACGGATTTTGCCTAGAGCCACACCAGGCCATGCACTGTTTCCCTCAACATGCCTTTCACAAAAAGATGTTCTTGCTCTAGCTGTTCTCGGGCCTGCAGTGCCCTTCCCAGCTGAATCTTCTAGTTTGCTACTCTCACACCCAGACACAGAAGAAGACATCTCTATGCAAGGTTGATAAGCTTGTATGTAAGCAGGGCCAAATAAATGTTTCAGTTGTGTTTTTAAATTGAATACCCAAGCCCACAGAGACCCTTTAGAGAACTTTTCAGTCCTGTGCATGCATTTTCAAGGAAATATAGCTAGTATATTTTTATTAGTTAATTTACATTTAACTTATTGGCATAATGTACTCCCTTCTTGCACTCCAAATCTAATGCATTTCCTTAGGAAGCAGAGCAATCTACTTTTCTTCTATTAATAAGGTGTTGTTTTTCCAACTAAACTTGGCACATAATAATATTAATTAAACCATATTTTTAGTTTCTTCAAAATAATGTTCCAGAATAAACACAATAGAGTTCACGATCTCTGGGTTAGTATGTACGATCAGGGGACTACAATAGAACCCGACCTTTTCTTTTCTTTTCTTTTTTCTTTTCTTTTCTTTTCTTTTCTTTTCTTTTCTTTTCTTTTCTTTTCTTTCTTTTCTTTTCTTTTCTTTCTTTTCTTTTCTTCTTTTTTTCCTTTCCTTTCCTTTCCTTTCCTTTCCTTTCCTTTCCTTTCCTTTCCTTTCCTTTCCTTTCCTTTCCTTTCCTTCTTCCTTTCTTTCTTCTTTCCCTCTTACTTTGTTGTGTTATTAAACAGTTTCATATCATAATAATAATACCATAATGTTTTAATTTTATAATAATAAATATATTTTAAAGCTATTTGACATTACATGCAACATCCTCAAACAGTTTGAATGTTGCAGTTAAATAAACATCCTTCTGAACTTGCTCTTTTGACATTTTATTTTCTAATAAATCTTTAAAAAATAGACTCATTCTTCCCAAAATTTTCTCACTTATCAAGGTACAATTTTCTCAAAACTAGATCACAGAGTTACAGAAAATAATAATAATAAAAAAAGACAGTTTATTAAAAATGACACAAATGACTGGGCTAAATCTACTGTTTCAAAAAAGTGTCTTTAAAAAAACAGAAAAGAACATAAATTTATTTGTTAAAAATTCTATTGTGATCTAAAGCAGACAAAATTATGGGTATTCCTCAAAACCCATTCTTGCCGCGCTTATTTACTATTGTCCCACGTCTCATCTCTGCCTTCCCCAACTGCATATTTTTCATAGGGGATCTCAATTCCCTAAGAAACTGGTCTAGGAAATTTTGTAAGAATTCTGTTACACTTTGAGACTTTTATGGTGAATTCTAGTGGTGAGATATAATCTATTTTGTCTTTCTTTGTTTTGTTTTTTTTCTCCCTTTTTAAAAATTTTCCCCTCATGCTCTTACAAAATAGCCGAACAGGGAATGCGATATTAAACACAGATTTTTTTTAAGAGAGAACAAGGAAAATCACTCGAGATCTGATACTTTTCGTGTAGTGACCTGTCCTGTATTTATGAGGAAGACCCATCGATGGAAAAAGAGGGGGGAAAAGTAAGCAAACGACAGATTAATTTAAATATGAGCATCTGTAAGACCCATGATCTCTTACACAACTCTAGAAACAGAATTTGTAAAATATTGTTGGCTTTACTGAAAAAAAAAACAACCACACACACAAGTTTTCCTTTTGTAAATCAATCTAACCCCTCCAACAAAATAACTATGCCAAGTGATACCAATTTTCACTTGGACATGCTCATTCCACCTCTATTTCCTGAGCAAGATACTAGGTTGGAAATGGGGAAGGATAACCAAAAGTCAGTTTTATATATCTTGGGAATCCACCAGATATGGTCCCGTTTACAGCAGGGAAACAAAGGAGGGGCTCGGCTCTGACGACAGGCTCATCCATAGGAGGGAGGCAGGTATTTGGAACCAGCTCAGCCACAGATGTGGGGAGAAGGCCCAGGGAGAGGACGATACTTGGTATCTGAAACAGCACAACAAACAACAGGAGGTAGCCCAACAAAGCCGTCCCTCGGGTGACCTTTACAAGGAAACAGGAACACTCCTAACCGCGAGACGCCTAATGACTAGTCCTTCAGGAGCTTTCAGAAAAAAAATAAGAGAGCCAGTAAGTCAACTCCTCCATACCAGTGAAGTCACACAAGTGATGCAGTCATAACCTAAGTCTCTAGGAACAAACAAGAGTAAGATAAAATGTCAAATTTTCAGGGACAAATCACATGCAGTGACTAAGGTCCCAGATATCAAGGTGAGTGGTCCATTATTAGAACTGGGGCACGAAGTCAAAGGTCAATTTAGGAGTGAAAATCATAATGCTGGGTCACAGAATTCTTTAGATTACTGTTGTCTCTCCTCAGTGTTGGTCCTGAAGGTTAGGGCAAGGTTGAATATGCCTTAGGGTTTAAATACAACAAGCACCAAAGAGGAAAGCATGGCAAAATCCAGACAACAGCACTGAGAATGGGTCCCTAACCTCATGACTTACACTGTAAGACCTAAGAGGGGATCCGGGGAGATGGTTCCCCAGAAGAAACATGAGTTACTGTTTTACCAAAGGAAGAATTTGTAGATATCGAGTTGGCAAAAACAAAAGCTGTCCCCTGCTGTGAGTTTCAACACTGTGTTGTTGTCAAATGAAAAAAGAATAGAGAGGTTTAAGCTCTAAACCCATCCAAGGTCATTAACTGCTGTAGAATTCATGTGGTTTTAATGTATTGGATAGGATTAACGTCTTCAGTTTGTTGAAACTTCTAAGTGAACTTTGGACTGACGATTTTCATGTGTGAATGCAGCAATGAACTTTGCTCTTTTTTAATTTCCCTCTTTTTGGCTATTGAAAGCTATAAGCATCTATTTATAAATTACAGTACACAGCAAGTGCTTTAAGAATTTGTGGCTATTCTTTCTAGCACTGCAAGGCCAACTCAGCTAATTAATGACACCAAGAATAAAGAGATAAGAAGATAACTAGTACTATTTGATATCAATCTCATGGCCACTGCCCAATCTAGCCAAAGAGTAGAGAATGGGTTGATTCTGTGATAGCAGACACCAAAGCCTAGAAGTATAATCCCAAATAATCCCCAGCTTCCTTTTACAGTAATCATGGATTTTTATCATTAGCCTTTTTTTTTCTTTCAAAATTATGCCTTCTTTTCTACCTGTGAATTGAGACTCATAAGTGGGTAATAAAATCATTGCTATGGGTTAGGATTAGAGTCTTTAATCAGACAGAAAAGAATAAAACAAGACTAAAGGACAGAAAACATAAGCAAAGAGAAGAAAGCTTTTGTTTTGTTTTGTGTTAGCTGTGTGTGTGTATGTGTCTATGCTGAGTTCCAATATAAAATATTTTTTTCCTGTGGATTACAGTTAAAAAATGGATACAGACACAGACATAGATATGGATACAGAGATATAGATATATAAAAGAAATAGCTGACAAACTCTCCCCGAAATACCATCACCAATCCCAGCGAAGGTACTCTCCACCATAATATTCACAATCATCTACAAAAATACAATAAAAATTACTACCTTGGACAAGCCTAGGAATAATTAAAAGTTAAAACAGAGAGAACAGATTACTTGATGTTTGGAAGACAAACTTTTAAGCTTAACTTCTCCAAACTTAATTTTTTCAAACAATGTCTAAGCTTTCCATACACTTGATTCTATTCTATTATTCTGTCCTGTTCTATCCTATCCTCTTCTCTTCTCTTCTGCATTCAATTCTAACGTCAAATGTTTCTCACACAGATTATTTATGGCATCGTCCTTATTTCAAGAAGGTTCCCCCCTCCCCCACTATGGAATGAATTCCCACTCACCAAATACAATGTAGAAGAAAGAAGGTCACACTTAGGCCTACCGTTTAAAGCAAATCGGGAAGATTTTTCTAAGCAGTGTAAATTAGCCAGTACTTTCGGAGAGATTTACTATAAACTATAAGCTAAGGTCAAGTTTAGAGATCACATTATACAGGCTCCTGTTTGACTTATTTCATGTATTTGACTTAAAAAGAGTTATACAAATGTACTTCCTGATAAAATGAAGAGCAGATCCATATAACGTTGCCATGCAAACCTTTGTGTTGGCAGAAATACCCACTGGTATTTTGGAGTGGGGGTGAGCACTGGAATTCCTTTTAAACAAAGTATCAGCTGCATAATTCCCTCTGATCTCACACCCACTTGTGCCGATCTTCCTTTTTCTCTGCCCAAACACAGAGTGGGAAGAGATCAGAACAGAAATCTTCAAGGGAGGCGGTTTGACCCTCCACTCCCAATGGCTCAAACTCCAGTTCAAAGACAGAAATGAAATCCAAGCAGGGTGCGGCTACAGTGTGCACTGTGAGCTTGGCCAGAGCCTGAACATTGTTATCTCATCTGTTTCACCTACTCCCGGAGCTCTGAGTCCTATCTCTGATTCATTCTTAGTCCTCTGAACCTTGAACAGAAAGAGCTCGCATTTGTAGAACTGGATCAGAGTGACGGGTCTCATTAAACTCAGAGGCCTGACTATGGTCCATGAGGTGCTGTGTTTATTCCTGGGACCTCCTCCCTGGCAACCCTCCCCTTCCGGGTGCTGCTGTCCTCTGGGGCCTCAGACGCATGCAGCATGCCCCTGCTGCACATGCTGTTCCCTCGGCCTGCAGGGCTTGGGTTTCTGCATGGCCTAATTTAGATCCCTGCTCTACCTCTGGAGCTCAGCCTCTGCACTTGCTCTGACCTTGGACAAATTACATAGCCGTACCCCTTAGTCTCCATTTCCTTACTGGGAAAAATGAATTATTGTATAGCTCAAATGGGATTACAGGAAAAATCTCTGAACTCAATGCCTTGTTACACTAGAATGCAAGTTTCATAAGGACAAGGATTTTGAAGGTCTAAATCTGTACTTCAATCCTCAGAACAGTACCAAGAATTGGTTTGATAAATATATTTTGAAGAAAGGAAAGGAAGGAGGGAGGGAGGGAGGGAGGGAGGGAGGGAGGGAGGGAGGGAGGGGGGGGGGGGAAACAGGGGGGGAAACAGGGGGGAAACAGGGAGGGAAACAGGGAGGGAAGGAAAGGAAAGAGGACAATTATGTGCTTAGTCAATATTAATTTATGATCACTATTATTTACTTTTTTCCCACCAAAGTGGCTCTGAAATGCTTCTATGAAGGAATGCATGTGTGATAAATGAATATGCACCTAACTTCTCCTAACTCATCATAGTCCCCACCTTCCTTCTTACCATGTGAATTTTTAAATCCTTATTTTTTATGACAACTGAAATCAGCAAATAAAGTGAAACATGAATAGTAACATGCTGAAGCTAGGAGAGCAGTGGTATAGGTCAAGACAGGCAATAGTTGAGACCCAGAGTCTAGCAAAATCTACCAGAGTGAGATGGCCCACATTGCTGGTGATCCATAACTGTGAAGCTCTCCAGACAAGAGAATTCTTTGCACGTTCAGTGATAGAGACTCTAGAAGACCTGGCAAACAAAGCCCAGCATCAGAGATCTTTGTCAACAGAAGTCCTGGCAGAAGTCCAGGCAGGCAGGAGGTCAACGTCAGGGAAATCTTACAGCGGTTCTCCAGTCAACTGTGAGTTTCATGAGGGCAGGGACTATCTCTGATTAGCCTCTTCCATTTCCATAACACATAGCCAATTCCTGATACGTTGTGCATTCTCAATTGTTATTTATTGAGTGAATAAATTAAGAATTTTTTCATTTGAAGGTAACAAGCCCCAACACAGGTTCTTTTTGTGAACTGATTTGAGAGAGAGAGAAACATTTATGTGAGAGAGAAACATCCAATGGTTGCCTCCCATAAGTGCCCAGACCAAGGATTGAACCCTCTACCTTTCAATGTATGGGATGACACTCCAATCAACTGAGCCACACCAGCCAGGGCCACAAATTCTTTTAAACAACAATAAAATAACATAACTGAGGAATCCAGGTTTAGATCTGACTTCAGAAGCAGCTGAATTAAGGGGCCAAATATTATCATCAGGATGTGGTCTCTCCATCTTTTCCTTTGGATGACTCCATTCTCAGACCACCAGCACTTCCCAGGACTCCATGCTTCCCTAATCTCGTCCAGCAGAAGAAGAAACAGGGAGAAGTCTTTCACACGTGTGAATTAGAGGGGAAAGTATATTGCATTGCCTCTGCTTGGATCCTACACCATTTTTGAGCCAATCACAGGGTTAGGGGGATGCAAAGTGTGGATTGTCTAAATCAGGCATGAGGGTGCCACGCTGAGTCAGGGACCCAAAAATTAGGTTCAGGTAAGGCTTCAGTCCCTGGGAGCATTGATGAGACTAAAGCAATACTGGAAGTCTTAGATTACAGTTTGGAGTAACCACAGAAGTGTGACTCAGTCATGAGACAATGTAATTAGGAACCATTACTAAAACTAAGGGGAAAGGCAAGACCAAGGCTGATTTGACGTTAAGTTCTCTCTCAAAGGCTTCCTTTGAAGAAGAACATGGTTGGCTTTGGTGAAGCTGAGGAGGTGGTAGCATTCAGTGATGATTTAGAGAATGTAGAAGTATTTAAGATGTTAGATGTAGAATGGCCAAGGTGATAATAAAGTTCAGAGTTTCACCATGGGGAACGATTATTACCCTCTTACTTTACTAGGTCTTAAATATCTCCTCCAGTACTGACGCTGTACCTTTTAGCATGTTTTAGACTCTTCTATTAAACTGCTTGTTGGATATTATCTACAAACTTGTGCCGCAGATACCCCATGTCAACTTCCCACTTCATCTCCCACCTCTTCTTGTCCTAGCCAATACAATATTGCCTTCAAAATCTGGCTATTCTCCTCTATTGCCAGTCTTGATTAATAGCACTCATCTAAGCCAGAAATCTGTCCATCGTCTCCATCTGTCTCTGTCTGTCTCTCTCTTGCTCTCTGTCGCTCGATCTTTATTTTTTTCTCCTACCTAACCAATCATCAAATCCTCCTTCTAATATCTTGCTTGATTCCATCTCCTTCCCTCCACCCCTAAAAACTGTTGCCCTGATTCAGGCCCTCATCATTTGTGGAAAGCACTGCAATTGCCTCCTAACTGGATTCTCTACTCTGAGAGACATTCCTGAAAACTATGGTCCACATAGTTCCTCTGTGTTCCCATAGCATTCTGTGCCTGCTTCCTATTTGACATTTACAATATCATAATGTAATTTTGGGGTTATGTGTCAGTGCTCCTGACTAGATACTCAATTTCTCAAACATGAAAATTCATCTTTGAATCCTCGGTACCTAACATAGTGTCCATTGAAGTGAACCAAATCAGAGTATTTATATACTTAAAGGTGAAACTGAATCAGTAGGTACTTTCAACTTTCTGCTAATGACATACACAAAACATCAACGGTGGGTTATCTTGAGACCACAGTGTAAAGAGATTTTCCTTGGCACTCACAATGCAATGGGCCAGATATTTTCTGAATTAATAAACAAAATTCTATTTTATTGGAATCTTCTGCTTAGATGACATGATTTGTTTTCATCAGCAATTTATGGATGCAGTGGCCTGTGGTTCTGTAATATGCATATTATATCTCTGAAGATGAAAGAAAACATTCCAAACGTGGGTTGTCGCCCTCGATTATAATTATAGATGGCCTACTTTGCACCATCATTCTGGAGCAGATCCAGAGTATCTTCGGGCATTAATTTAAAAACTCTGCCATAATAGTCTAACCTCATCTAAATAATCAATAAGATGCTCTATGTAGATGCAGGAACATAACATTCCTACCAAAAGCAGACATTGAATTTTCTTCTGAATTTATGGATTGATGGACTTAGTTATATGTAATCATTTTGGCTCACCTACTTAAATGATGCTTTGATTATGTAAGATAATGAAGTTTTTAATCATGTTTCTAGGTTACCACATGTGTTTATCTTTGTTTTGATGTGATATGTGACCTGCTTTAACTATTCAGACAAGAAACATTACGTAATATGTTTATAGGTATGTGTTTTGTTGTAAAGTTGCTTAGAAAAATCTATGATAGGCTCTGATTTAATAATGAGAATTTTTTCAGCGTGCCTTCTTCTTACTCTTCTCTGCAAAAAAAAAAAAAAAAAGTTCATTGGAAAATAAATTGTAACATTTAAAAAGGGTAAAAATACTGATATTTATACATTTTTAGATATTGTGACTAATGTCCTTTCTTTAAAAAAAAAAGTGTCATTTCAGGGAATGTTTATGTTGTAACGTCAATGAATAACTTAGAAGCAATACTGATGAATTTGCTCAATAAGCAGCCTTAGTGTTATTTGTTGAAAAGCCTATAGGTGATGGATGCTTTGTAGAAACACATGATCTAAAGTTTAACCAAAGAGTCAAGGACAAAAAAAAGAAGGCACAAGTTAGAGATAATCATATTTTCAGAAGTAAACAAATATGCAAAATGCATTGTCATTCCAAAAGATTTAAAGTTTGAGTCTTTGAAAACAATACACAGCCCTGTGTTTACTTTGTAAAAAAAAAAAAAAAAAAAAAAAAAAAAAAATCATTAAGCTATTTAATGATTTATGCACTTTTCTGTATGTATGTATTATACTTTAATTTCAAAAGTTTACTTGAAAAACTGCACATACTAACACCTTTAATAAGCACCAGAAATGATGGCAATTCTAAATTATCAATGCAAAAAATAAGGCTCACTATTCTTTATATTTTGCTCAACATGCATATCTTTAATTCATAAAACAAGCTCATTCATTTGTGGCAAGGACAGTTTCTATTGATGATCTATACTGTGAAGATAAGAATTTTAAAGACAAGATCTCTCTCACTTTCAAATGGCCTGCTTTACTAAGTTCTGGAAACTCTAATCATTTAATGTTTGCACATGTTTTGCCAGACACCCAGCACTAGGCTGAAGACACTATATTAGAGCTTTATCTATAGAGATATGAATCCTGACCTTTGAGACTTGCAATTGCACAGTGACTTCTACGGATGCATTTACTGTTACACAGTGCCTGTGTGTGTGTGTGTGTGTGTGTGTGTGTGTGTGTGTGTGTGTGTGTGTGTGTGTGAGAGATAAGGAGGGAGGATTGAGAGAGAGTGAGGCCAGCTTCCTTCCCCACACCCCCAGTGAGTCAGTCATGTTGGGTCAGTAAAATTAACATTCCTATCTCACTCATTCAGTGGAAACAAGTTCACATGCCAATGGGTGTGTGTGTTGATACTAGTGAAGCCTTTGTCCAAAATATACAAATTATATTCTTTTTCTTAATGAATATTCAACAAATATTAAATAGCAGTGAGTCTTTCCCTTAATTTTTAAATAACATGATTATATGTAACTGGCATTCAGGGTTTTATGCGGCAGAGAAAGACAGATGAGGGTTTAGGGTTGAAATGAAGGATCATAAACTGGTAGACTAATTAATTGGTAGGGCAAATCTATCCAGTGGGTATATTTTGTTTGACAAACACAATGTTTTTATTTATTTATTTTTTTGAATTTATCTTTACTATTGAAAGCATTACAAATGTCCTCTTTTTCCCCCCATTGATCCCGTCCACCCTGCACCCCTCCCTCCAGGTCTTCACTACATTATTGTCTGTGTCCATGGGTTATACATATATGCATACAAGTTTTTAAGTTAATCTTTCCCCACCTACCCACCCCTGCCTTCCCTCTGAGATTCGTCAGTCTGTTTCATGCTTCTATGTCTCTGGACTTACTTTGTGCATTGTTTTATTTTGTTCATTAGATTCCACATATGAGTAAGATCATGTGGTACTTGTCTTTCTCTGACTGGCTTATTTCACTTAGCATAATACTCTCCAAGCCCCACCGTGCTGCCTCAAAGGGTAAGTGATCCTTCTTTTTTATAGCTGCATAGTATTCCATGGCATCCATAATGTTTTTAAAAATTACTTAACTCCCAACATAAAATGACTTGCAGATTTTATTTATTTATTTATTTAATTCTCATCTGAGGATATTTTTTCCATTGCTTTTCAGAGAGAGTGGAAGGGAGAGAGAGAGAGAGAAACACCGATGTGAGAGAGACACAGTGATTGGTTGCTTCCCACACAAGCCCCAGCTGGGCCAGGGATTGAGCCAGAAACCCAGGTACGTGCCCTTGGCTGGAATGGAACCTGGGACCCTTCAGTCAGCAGTCCAATGTTCTAACCATTAAGCAAACTGTCTAGGGCCAGATTTTATTTTTTAAATCTCTCCCCCCTCCCTTTGTTTCTTCAACTCTCTCTGAAAAGCAATGGAAAAAATATTCTCAGGTAAGGATTAAAAAATAATAATAATAAAGGGCATTGTGGCTTCTACCTAGCTTTCTCTTGGGTCATTGATGCTGAGGAAAGGCAAGCACCATGCTGCAAGGACACTCAAGCAGCCCTGTGGAGGGCTCCATGTAGGGAGGAAGAGCAGTCCCTCCTTAAGAGCCAGCTATATGAGTGAATCACCTTGGAAACAGATTCTCCAGCTTTGGTCAAGCTTTCAAATGACTGTAGCCCCAGTCAGCATCCTGTGTGCAACCTCATGACAGACCCAGAACCAGAACCACATAGCCAAGCCAGTGACCCATAGAAATTGTGAGAGATCACATGACACTGAGTTTGGGGGTGGTTTGTTATGCAGCAATAGCTAACTAATACACAGCCTCTAGCACACCAAATGGTCACCACTCAATTGATGAGTAAATGAATCCTCCTTAGTGTTGAACGCTTCCACTGACAGACAACTCACCATCTCTCCAAATAATGATTCTATCTTTGGACAATTCTGTTATGGATTATTAAAATTAAAAAAAATAAAAATAAAATAGAATCTACACTTGGACTTTTTCTTGACAATCAAAAAACCTGCAAATATCGGACCCTCATTCCTATATGGACTAAGCCAAGTACCACTACTTCTTTCAACTAGGTGTGACTCTTCAGTTCAAGGATTAGCTCGGTGCTATACACTGACTGCTTTGTCATTCATAGCACCTGTCTGGCCCTCCAACATTTGAGGTTGCAATCCCTAGTGTCCACAGAGAGTCTAATTTAATTATCTGGTAAATTAGTTAATCAAAAATTTATTTTCTCTGTTTTCTTCCTATGCTATAGTGGAAGATATGAATACCTTGACTAAAGTATTCAGTTTATTAGCTTTCAAAATGATCTTTTGTAAGGAACTATGATCCTTAAACAAAAAGAACAAAATATTTTTTGCTAGTTGTTTTCAAAACCAGGAAGTCAAGTCTTTCTACTTAATGGATTATCAGTTGTTTTTAAAATGTTTTTGTAAGTTCAGATTTTCATCTAATTATTTACCTCTTAGAAAAGCAGTCTTAATGATAGTTGACAAACAACATTATCCTCATATACAAAGCATTGCACATTTCCGTGAAGATAGCCTAAGACCAGGCGCCCAGCCATCAGCTTGTGGAAGTATCTATGTGTGTATGGACATCCTGCCTTTTATTTCTTTAAATGTGACTTAAGAAAAAAAAAAAGCAATCTTTGGAGATTTTCCTTAAAGCATGTAGATGAAGTACTTGGTATTAATTAATGATGAGAAAATATAAAAGAAAATTTCTTTTTGCCACTGACTTTCAGTATTATTATTATGCCCACTATAAATTTTTCATATTTTTTCCTAAAGTTAGATGCAGGGGTAAACCAGGCATATGAATATACCACCACACCATCCATCTTCATGGTAACTTAAAACTCAGAAGCTTTATAAAACAGTCTGCTGAAAGACAGCTGTATCGTTCGAGTTTTACTTTGAGTCACTTTCCTAAGGTTGAGCTAGGAACAATGTTTTGCATGGAAACATTGAGGCATCCTTAGCTAATGTTAACGGGTGCAGTCAGCTATATTTAAAAGTGTGGTATTTAATTTTTGTGTCCTTATAAGGATATAAGAGATTAACCTCTAAATTTTTTAATATCTTCAAGATCTACTTAATGTGCCTAGAAAAATAGCTACATGTCTCTTTGCTGATATAAATATTCAAATAAACTAATCTCATCAAATGAAACATTTTAGAAGTTATATAACATAAAAATCATAACAGCATTAAGTTAAACATTAGTAATTTTCCTTGAGAAAGTATGATGCTCTTTTTTCCTAAAGGTAGATTTGCCTGAAAAAAAAAGCAACCAACTCTTTTACCGATGAAAGCTTTAAGAAAAAAATTGGGAAATTTACCATTTATTATTTACTGCCTCCTACAAAGACGGTATTACTGCTCACCTTCAGTAGCCTTCAGTTATTTGCCCAGGAGTAGGGATGAATGTGTAATGATCTACCACCTTCCTAATGTCCCATTCCACCTGTACTTGCTGCCTTGGATTGTGAGATGTAGGCTGTGGCTAAGAACAGGAATGATTTCTCTTGTCTCTATAGGGAACTGTTCCTTTTTACAAATAAATACGTCAGGTTAGTCTCCTTGCTATTGGTTAACATGGTTCACTCACTCATACCTACAGAACCTAACCTGGGAACATCCAGAAGTTGGGGAGATTATAATAATAAATTCCTGTTATACCTTTTTATGTGAACCTGTTCTTCCAATCTACCATATTCCCACCCTCAGGACAGAAGATGTTATATTTTTTTAATGGATCACAGTACATGGAAGGTAAAGTTTAAACATGTTTGCTGACTTAATAAAGGTACATAAGGGAATCTCGTGGCTTAAACAGGTTCCCAAAAACGCGTTCCCAAAACACATAAGAAATCACCTGGAGGGTTTGCTAAAATACAGATTGCTGGGCTCTATCCCCAGAGTTTCTGATTCAGTAAGTCTGGGTTTGGGTCCAAAATTTTGCCATTTTAACCAGTTCTCAGATGCTGCTGGTGCTGCAGTCTAGAAATTACAGGCCAAGAACTATTAGCTTAGACCATAAGAGTGCATTATTTTAAGACTATGAAGGACCCTGTTCAGATATGCAGTTAACCTAGTTCTTGTACCCACACATACAAGGTAAAAATGCTACCTAAGATTTAACGTGAATGTAGCAAGACTATAAAATAGATTCCTACAAACTACACAAGAAAATATATTTAATTATTATTTAACAGTAGTGACATGTGCAAACCGGTAGGGGAAGAAAATGGCATAGTTTGAAAAGAGGAGAAACTGGAGGGTGTTTCTGGGAGCGGCAAGGGTGGAGTTGCCAATGGCAAAAATAGGGCAGTTCTGCTCAGAAGCTATGCTGCCTGGCAGCTCCAAAAGGGTGAACCTGAATTTTCTCTTCTCAAAAACAGGATGTAGCTGTTCTGCCATCTCCCCAACCCTCTCCCCTCCAAACTGAGGAGAGCCCATCTTCTAAGCCCTCTTCATTCTGTGGGGAAAGAAGGAATCATGATTCTCTATTTCACCTAAGTGTAAATACAATTTGAGAGCGGAGATTTTCAATGATATTCACTAAGTCCAAACGTCATAGCAGTGTAACAGCACCAACCAGAAAGGATCCAGTTAAAAGTCTAAAGAGCATTTTAAAAAATCAATGTCAGAGATTAATCTGCTTTCATTGCAAAGAAGGCAAGTGCACATTCAATGAGAACTTAATGTAGCAGCAGCAAAAAGGGATCAGTGGAACGGAGGCCTCAAATGCCCGTATTTAGACAAGAACAGTTTCTTCTTTTATTTAGAGAAAGGTCTCAGTTCTAGGTAGAGTTCAGTGTTTCTCAAATCTGAATTTATTCCTCCTGTTCAAATTGGAGTTGTTTTTCTGCATAACATAAAAATATTCCTTTATATTTGGATCAAATGCTCTGACCAGCAGCAGCAGCAGCAGCATGCTACCCTTCTAAAGGAGTAGGACGCTTTGAATAAAAGCTGCAGGAAACAACCCTGTTTATCTACCTTCAAATTGCAAAGGTCCTTCAGGCTGCCCTGTTCAAGCCCTTTGCCACCTATACACAAAAACTGCCTTTGGGCAGTTCGACCTGCCTTCTGGTGTGATTAAATTTGGGTGTTTGGGGTGTGTTTTTTTTTAAATTCTTTTTTCTACAACTGAGAATTGGGTCTAAAACTTGATTAAATTTAGTTTAAATATTTTGGGCACAAATGCTTCATACTGACACTATAATCCTGTTACCACACTCCTGGAGCCACATAATTCAGCTTCTCTGTCAGTGACACTAGGTTTCTCAGCTATGTTAAGTGATCAGGTATCTCCATTGGAAAGGTAAGGTTTTCCCTTTGCAATCTACAAGAAATCCATGTATTCTTGGGTACTCTGAAATATCCTCCTCTCCATCAGCTTCTCCCGGAATAATTTTGGCTTCTATTGATATTGGTTGCCTGAATCAATAATTGCATTAAGAGTTCCAAATGGTGATTTTTCTAATTCTATTATTTCTTCCATATTAAGGAGTTCATATTTTCTTTAAAAAAAAAAAAAAAAAAAGGAGCTTTCACACATCAGTGGGTTTAATGGACATTATAAATAATTTCTTACTTATTTTCAGAGTAAAGTGTTGATATATAATATCACTTCCAAAGGTGGAAATGAATCTTCTCTCCCCTCACCCCCCAACTCCCATCAGAACTTATGGACTTTTAATTTATTTAATATTTTATGGTCATTTAGTTACTTTAGGGGGATGTTAAATTTGTTCTACATTTGATTAATGGAAGCCATGAACTCATGGACTTACTTTATTTAATGTTGTATAATCTTTCAGTTATTATTTTGGGATGGTTGGCTTGTTCCAAATTTGGTTGATAGAAGCTATTTCAACAGGGTTCCTATATTTGAGGACTTGCTTGCTTTCTGGCATGAGATCTTGCAAGCTCAACTTTTACCTAACTGCCTCAGACTTGGAATCAGCCATTTCTTTAGGTAAATTTGGTTCCTTTCAGAGAATTGATAGTCAGGATCTGGCACCGTAGAGTTGTCACTGTTTCCACACCTTGTCAGTAAAGAGAGATAGGATATATCCTATCAGTATTTCCAATCCAAATTTAACATTACAGGGATTTTTTTCCTTTAACTTCTTTTAACTTCTTTTTTATTGATTTTTAGAGAGAGAAGAAGGGAGAGGGATAGAGAGATGAAAACATCAATGAGAAAGAAACATCGTTCAGCAGTCTCCTGCATGCCCCTACTGGGAACTGAGCCTGCAACACAGGTATGTACCCTGACAGGGAATCAAACTGGTCACCTCTTGGTTCATGGGTCAACATTCAACCACTGAGTCACACCGGCCAGGCTCCTTTACTTCTTTGATTTCATATTTGTGTATTTTCTTACACAAAATCTTGTTTTCTAAAACACTTATTTTCCCCCAAAATCCGCAATAATAGTTAAAAATTATGATAATATTACTACTAACAATAATATCACCAAGTAATATTTAAATTTTCTTTGTAGTTCTTTTAGTCCTTTGATTTTATCACACTAAGGATGCACAAAGTACTGCATTCTAATTTCACTAGAAACTTTTTTTTCCCTCTCGGTGATTACGTTAGCAATTTGATACACAGTTAAGATTTATTTGCTTGTTTTCAGTTTTAGAGATTTTTTAAAAAATTAATCCTGTATTTTTAATATGTAAAATATTTACATGATTCAAACACTAAGTTAAATTTTAACGCGTACTTAGATTTCTAAGTCTTACATCTTGCTCTGTCCCCTCCACTTCATTCCAAAATCACCCTATGGAAAACAATTATTTTAGTTCCCTTGTTTACACTACCAGTGTTTCTTTTTGCAAAAATAAACAAAATATATGCACCTTGATATTTTTTACTTAGGCATATACCATGAGGATCTTTCTCTTTTTTTATAGCTGCATAATAATTAAAATATCAGTATCATCGCTTTTTAAATCGACTACAGTGGTACCTCGGTTTTCAAACATCTCTGTTGACAAAGATTTTGGTTTATGAATGCCATAAACCTAGAAGTAGATGCTTCAGTTTTCAAACCCACCTCAGAAGTGGAACATGCCTCACGGCTTCTGCTGAGGGCAAGAGCCTGAGGCCTAGCTCTTGGCTGTTGAGTCTTGAGCACCCGTGCAACATGGAGGTGATATTTGGGTTCATTTGGTGACTGTGTGCAATCAATCTGTGCTCATCTCATCTCAGGAGCCCTTTGCCAATCACCCCTTGCTGTGAGAAATGGATAAAAGCTACAAAGCCAAGAGAATCATTAACAGAACAACAATAGAGGTGAAGAAGGAAATTATTTCCAAACATGAAAGTGGTGTCCGTATATGTGATCTGGCAATGCAGTTTGGTATGGTCAAATCTACAATTTGTACCATCTTAAAAAATAAAGAAGCCATTAAAGGAGTCAATGTTGCAAGAGGTGTTAAAACACTTGCAAGACAAAGAACACAGATAATTGAAGAAGTGGAAAAATTGCTTTTCGTATGGATAAATGAAAAATTGTTGGTGGGTGACAGCATTTCTAAGAGCAGGATTTGTGAAAAAGCTTTACATGTGCATGCTGACCTCATCAAAAACACCCCTGGAACAAGTGCTGAGAGTGATATTTTCAAGGCAAGTAGAGGATGGTTTGAAAAGTTTAAGAGGAGAAGTGACATACACAGTATGGTGAGACATGGTGAAGCTGCCAGTGCCAACAAAGAAGATGTCGACCAATTTGTTTCGGAATTTAAAGATTATGTAGAGGCAGAGGGTTTCCTTCCCCAACAAGTTTTCAACTGTGATGAGACGGGCCTCTTTTGGAAGGAAATGCCAAAGAGGACCTGCATAACAGAGAAACCATTGCCAGGTCACAAGCCCATGAAACACAGGCTAACCCTTTTATTTTGTGGGAATGCAAGTGGGGAATTTAAGTTGAAGCCTTTGCTAGTCTACCATTCTCAGAACCCCAGGGTATTTAAGAAAAACAATGTCATAAAAAGCAAATTGCATGTGATGTGGAAGGCAAACAGCAAAGCTTGGGTAACCAGGCAATTTTTTATTGAATGCGTTCATGAAGTATTCTGGCCAAGTGTAAAAAAATACCTCCAAGGCAAAACTCTTCCAATGAAGTGCCTGCTTATTATGGATAATGCTCCAGCTCACTCCCCAGGTGTGGAAGACAAGTTGATGGAAGCATTCAGTTTTATCAATGTAAAGTTTTTGCCCCTCAACACAACTCCACTCATCCAGCTCATGGACCAGCAGGTCATGTCTTATTTTAAGAAGCTTTACACCGAAGCACTGTTCCAAATGTGCTTTGGGGTGACCTCAGACACAGAGCTAATACTCAGAGAGTTCTGAAAGAATCATTTCAATATCCTACATTGCTAACGTCTCATAGACAAAGCACGGAGAGATGTGTCTCACAGAACGATGAAGTCAGCATGGAAGAAATTGTGGCCAGAAGCTGTCCCTGAACGTGAATTTGAGGGTGTTGAAGAGGATGCTCCTATTGTTGAGGATATTGTGTCTCTGGGAAAGTCCACAGGCTTGGAAGTGAGTAGTGATGATGTGGCGGAGTCAGTGGGGGACCACAAGCCTGAACTTGCCACAGAAGAACTTCAAACATTCTGACGAAGCAGCAACGGGTGGCAGCTGAGGAACTGTCCTCAGAGGAGGAGGAGGGAAGGGAAAGTGTTTCTATTGCACTGATCAAAGAAATGTGTGCAAAATGGGTTGAAGTGCAAATTTTTGTTGAAAAATATCACCCTGATAAAGCTGCTGTAAGACATGCCACTAACACTTTCAATGATAATGCTATGTCTCACTTTAGACAAATTTTAAAACATCGAAAAAAGCAAATGTCAATTGAAAAATTTCTCATGAGGAAAAGATCCAGTGAGTCTGAACCAGGTGTTAGTGGTGTAAAAAAAATCAAGGGAAAGAATGGGAGGAGAGGGGTCACCTACAGTGATTCTGGAAGAGGGCCACAGAATACCTGAACAACAGTCACCTACAGTGATTCTGGAAGAGGGCCACAGAACACCTGAACAACAGTCACCTACAGTGATTCTGGAAGAGGGCCACAGAACACCTGAACAACAGTCACCGACAGTGATTCTGGAAGAGGGCCACAGAACACCTGAACAACAGTCACCTACAGTGATTCTGGAAGAGGGCCACAGAACACCTGAACAACAGTCACCTACAGTGATTACTGAAAGGGGCCCCCCATGACTATCATCATTGCAGGTAAGAAAAAATTATATTTTCATTTTTATCATCTTAGTACTGTTTTTACATTGTGTTTATGTATTATTGCTTTTGTAGTACAGTATATTGTGTTTCTTACTTTCATTGTGTATTATTTTATGGATCTGTGGTATCACTAGATAGTAAAACTCATGTTAAATCCCTGTTTTAAGGGTTGATTTTAGAGGTCTGGGACAGATTAATCCATTTTGCATTACTTTCTATGGGAAACCGCGCCTTGGTTTTTGAATGTTTCAGAACTCGAATGGTCTTCCAGAATGGATTACATTCGAAAACCGACATATCACTGTAGTCTCTAGAGTTGCTTTTTAGAAGTGGGATTGATAGGTCAAATAGCAAATACAAATGTAATTTTCTTGAATAAGGTTCTATATTTTTTAAAGTTTCCCAGAAAACTCTGAAAATCAGGCAGGTTTGACAACCAATAACCTACATATCAATATCCATAGTATACTGTTTTAGTCAAAGCAACAAGTTTTAGTGAGTCACTACTTTTGTGCTGGTCAGAATACATGCATTCATCCAAAAAAGCATATACCATTTGAAATACTAGGGGTGAGGGAGAAAAAGAGCATAAAGTTGAGGTAGTTTGTGTGAGAGAAATTTTTTTCTGGTGGTTTGCTGGAAAGAAAGAGAGTAAGGAAAGGAAGACGAAACACAAGAAAAGGGTTGAGTTACATAAAGGATGGTGAATGTTGGAATAGTTAATGCAGAGAATGGAAGAAGCAGCTGGATTGGGGTGTAAAATCAGAATGTCAAGAAGCCCTGTGGGGGAGGTGAGATTGGTCACCACATTGAGGTGGCAATGAACTCAATAGTTGCTTTTCCCCAGGACTGCTCTCCCCTTCACCCAGAAAGAATTATGCCTTCATGTTCTGCCTTTCTTTAGCATCGTGCTCCTACAGCATTTGTCAATATTTCATAATAGCTGTCTAGTCTATCTACCCTTACACACTGTGAATTCCCATCTTTGAACTGCCAGCACCTGGCATACAGCCTGCCACATAGTAGGCACACAATCAATGTGTATTCAATTGAATTTAATATCTACATAAAACTTTCCTGCAGATTGTAACCTGAAAAGCAAGGTAATTAAATGCTTCTATGGGAATATTAAAATGTGATTTTTTGGAAACCATTGAGGTTTGACAGGCAAAATGTTATCAGCCCAATGTCATTCAAAAGTGATAAATTTTAATAAGCAAACACCTTGTATTATGGATTTATGGAAAGATAAGATTAAAAGCAAAGCTTTGTGAACCAATGTTGCCATGTTGTTGCTTTTTATTGTATGTAGCTGTACTTCCTCATGAGATAACCATCAAATTATGTCAGACTGTTTCTTGTGTAATGCCAAGGTTAACTGGCAAAACAGTTTCAAAAATAAAAATGGGTCCACAGTAGAAGTGGAGAGCTGTAATCGTTCACAATATTTGTGTTGCTTTCATGGTTCATCTAAAAACATTGGAAGTTCTTTATGGATGGTCAGCTTTGTTGAAATTTTTAACTCCTCTGTTAACTGGGGAGAGCAAACCAAACCTCAACATCTTAGGCGTTTACATGTTTAAAAACATAAGAGGTGATAGGGTATAATGAAAAGGGTTAAGATAAATATGCTAACATTAAAAAAGAAAGGGTTTTGTTGTTGTTTTTGTTTTTAAGTCTTCACCCAAGGATATGTTTTTTGTTGATTTTTAGAGAGAGAGGAAAGGAAGGAGAGAGAGAAAGAGAGAGAGAGAAACATCTATGTGAAAGAGAAACACCAATCGGTTGCCTCCTGTACACGCCCAGAGCAGGGGTTCAGACCCCCGACCTAGGCATGTGCCCTGACTGGGAGTCAAGCCTGCAGCCTTTAGGTGTATAGGACAGTGCTCAAACCAACAGCACCACCCAGCCAAAAGGAGGGGGGAAAAAAAGGTTTTGTAAATAAAATTTAAGTGGAGTTTTCAAGGAGATTTTCTGGCAGAAAGAAGGAAAAAGAAACTCCAGGGAGGAAATAATGCCATATGCAAGGGTACCAAATTATCCAAGTAGAAGGAGGGTTGATTAGGTTTAAAGTCACTGATTAGACAGTATTTGATAGTGGGTGGGATTTTCAAGTGTCAAATATCAGAGGTAGGGTTCCCTCTGATTCTCTCCCTTCCAGGCCATCATAGATTTAGGATTGGGCCTGGCCCAGAATGTCAGAGGCCTAATCAGCCAGCTCATCTCAATGTCACACTTATTTTGGTTCCATGTGACCAGAATAACATAAAACAATGTGGGTTTGAATGCTAGATGGTGCTTTGGCCGAAGGTGCTTTGGAACTGAATCAGAAAAATGGTTGATCCCCTAAGCCAAAGTTTAGTATACCGTATTCCTTTGTATTGAGATTAAAAATGCTAACTTTACTTTTCCAATGATTCTTTTGCAAATCCCTGGCACAGAAACTTTTTGGAGGCATATTTGAGTAGGATTTTATTTGTACCTGGTCAAAACATAACAAAATTTTAACAAATAATGATTTTTAAAATTGATATGCATTTTCCTAGGCATTGGTTTGGGCTGTATAATGTTACTGAAATTATCTCCTGACAGGTTTGTTTCATCCATTTTAGACTATTAGTTTCTTAAAGATAAAAATTGTTTTGAGTCTACTTTATATTCCTGGGTATAACACAGAGCCAGGCACATAGTAAGGACTCAAATGGTTGTTGAGAGGAGCTATTTGTCCAGTGCCAGTCTTACAATTAGAATTTCTTTCATTCTTGCCGAGTTAGGAACAAAGCTGCAGTGACCTGCTGCTATTTTGAGACGCTGACTATCATGGAAATTTTCCCAACCTGCTTTGTTGGCTCGGCCTGGCCACAAGAGCTCTAGTCAATGTAAAAAGTGTAGTGACTATCTTGTATAAAACCTTTCAGAAGTGAGTGTGAGGCGATACAAGGAACACCAAATTGGAAGTATTCTAATCCTTGCTCTATAACTGATCTACTAAAGCTACTTTGTCTCTCAGAGGCCTTAAGTTCTTCCTCTGTTAAGGGATTTGTATTAAACTATCTCTAGCTTCCCTCCCAGAATTAACATCTACATTAAATTGATCTTTGTGTACCTGACACAATGCTGGACTCAAAATATGAACTTAATGTCTATCAGTTGAATTAGATCAAAGTTGCCCCAAGGTCTCTAATACATTGCTTTACAATGTTCTAGTTCAAAACTAACATTGTTTTTAATGTTAAGTTTAAAAATAAAATCTAACTGGTCTCAGAGAATGTTATTTTTACCGCATTTTTTATCCAGCTTATATAAGGAATACTCGCACAATGAGAAAATCACAGTAAGTCAACCTATACTTTTAAAAATCTGGATTGCCAAATTTTGCCTTTAACTGTGAGTAAAATATTCTCTAAGAAAATGAGATTTCAGGGAAGAATGTTTTAAATTACTTTTTCAGGTAGCTTTTACAGCTACCTCAAGAAGTTTCAATACCACACAATAGCTTACTAACAATCTAGAAGAGAAAAGACACCAGTTTTACTTCTATAACAAAATGTATTCCCTCAAAGAACTTATTGACAGCCCTCCTTTTAGTTTACTTATAGTTATTAAATTAATTTAAAGGTAATATAACTATCTTTACTTTTTAAAAAATTCTGTAATTCATGCTTTTTCTTAATTCAGGCTTCTTTCTAAGTATCAATAAAGTTAAAGTGGTTTCACAAATTTACTTGATTATATAAAACTCTATATGAATATGGAATTAATTTAATATTAAGTAATTTAATGGGTATTAAGATTGAATAGTCATCTTTCAATAGCATTAATGAGTAATGCAGAGCATCATTATGATTATGAGGAAGAAAGACTAATATTTTTTGACTCCTTAGCATATGACAAGTACCTTGCATTATCTCACTTGACCCTCCGACCAACTCTAAGGTTATGTTATCATCTCCATATTTTTTTTGAATTTGTTGGGGTGACATTGGTTAATAAAGTTATATAGATTTCAGGTATAAAATCATCCATATATTGTACTGTGTGTTCATCACCCCAAACCAAGTCTTCCATCACTATTTATGTCCCCTTTACCCTGTTCGACCTCCCCCCATCCCAGCTTTCCCTCTAGTAATCACCATACTGTTGTTGGTGTCTACAAAATTTTTTTCTTTGCTTAATCCCTTCACTTTTTTCACCCAGCCCCCAACCTCCTTCCCCTCTGACAATTCTAGTCTGCTTGATGTACCTATGAGTCTGTTTCTGTTTTGTTATTTTATTTCGTTCATTAGATTCCACATATAAGTGAAATCATATGATACTTGTCTTTCTCTGACTGGCTTATTTCACTTAGCATAATACTCTCCAGGTCCAACCATGCTGTCACAAAAGGTAAGATTTCCTTCTTTTTTACGGCTGAGTAGTGTTTCATTGTGTAAATGTACCGCAGCTTTTTTATCCACTCATCTACTGATGGGCACTTGGGCTGTTTCCAAATTTTGGTTATTGTAAATAATGCTGTAATAAACATAGGTTACATATATTCTTTTGAATCCGTGTTTTGGGTTTCTTGGAGGAATCAACTGTACTACAAGGCCATAGTAATCAAAACAGCATGGTACTGGCATAAAAACAGACATCAGTGGAACAGAATAGAGAGCCGAGAAATAAATCCATGCCTTTATAGTCAAGTAATATTTGAAAAAAGAGGCAAAAACATACAATGGGGTAAAGATATTCTATTCAATAAATGGTCCTGGAAAAACTGGACAGATACATGCAAAAAAATGAAATTAGACCACCTTCTTACACCATACAGAAGAATAAACTCAAAATGGATTAAAGACTTAAAAATCTTAGAGTGAAAACCACAAACACCCTAGAAGAAAAGATAGGCAGTAAAATCTCAGACATTTCTTGTAGCAATATGTTTTTCTGATATATCACCCCGGGTAAGGGAAACAAAAGAAAAAATAAACAAACGGGACTACATCAAACTAAAAAGTTTTTGCACAGCAAAGGAAACCCATCAACAAAATTAAAAGACAACCCACTGAATGGGAGAACATATTGACTGATACATCTGATAAGGGCTTAATATTATCTCCCTTTTTTAAAATGAGAAAACTAATGCTTAAAGCAGTTAATGCTTGCACTAGAGAAAATGGTGGGATTTCATCCCTAGAGAAAATGGTGGGATTTCATCCCAAGTTGTCAAATATCAAAGCCAATCCATGTTCCTTAAAATCATGTTATGTCAACTTTGTCATAGCAACTGCCTCCCGTAAAAGGTCAATATCTGTCCAAGATCCTTGAGTTACTAAAAAAAGATCTCATTTGAATTTACCACTTCCGCTGATATGTGACAACCAAACTACATAGAATGAAAGAATAATTCTATCATTGCTAGGGAACATTATTAGTGCTAAACATCACAGCTAATATCAATCACAAGAACAACTGTGGTTTGATATTTTCCCACGGCAGATGTTGATATTCAGGCTTTGATGGTTAACAGTGTATTGAGTTTATTCAAATTTACCACAAAGATTCTCATAAATTTCCTTATTAAACAACCATTTCAAAATATTTGTCAGTGGAGCTAATTAGAGGTACCTCAAAATATACTTTTATAATATAACTTCATATGGGTAAAAAATTAACCATTCCAAATTAACTAAACAATAGTTGTGTCCCTATAATCAATCTGGTAATCAGTCAATAAGTATTTACTGACCTTATGCTCAGATCTCAAACTTCTGTTATGCAATTCCATTTCAAGAAATTTTTCCTTAAGAAAGATGAGTCAAAGATGTTCAACTATGCATTTTTTTACGTATGTTTTTTATTGATTTCAGAAAGACGAAGGGAGAAGGAGAGACAGAAACATCAGTGACACCTGGCCAGGCGTTGCTCAACGGTTCAGTGTCGACCTAGGATCCAGGCTATTGGGGTTCGATTCCCAGTCAGGGCACATGCATGGGTTGTGGGCTCCATTCCCAGTTGGGGGTGTGCAGGAAGCAGCCAATCAATGACTCTCTCATCATTGATGTTTCTGTCTCTCTCTCTCCCTCTCCTTTCCTCTCTCTGAAATCAACAAAGATAAATTTAAAAAATACACAAAACATCAGTGATGAGAAAAGGTCATTGATCTGCTGCATCCTGTACACCCCCTACTGGGGATCGAGCCTGAAACCCAGGCATGTGCCCTGACCAGGGATTGAAACTTGACCTCTGGTTCATGGTTCAATGCTTAACCACTGAGCCACACCGGCCAGGCCAACTATGCATTTTTTATAATTAAAAAATATATATGTATAGCCCTGGCCAGGTAACTTAGTTGGTTAGAGTGTGATCCCAATATGCCAAGGTTACAGGTTCAATCCCCGTCAGGGCACATACAAGAATCAACAAATGAATGTATAGATAGGTGGAAAAACAAACAAATAACTCTCTTTCTCTAGCTCTCTCTCCCTTCTCCTCTCTCTCTCTAAAATCAATTTTAAAAAATTTACCCAGCCAGACATGGCTCAGCGGTTGAGCGTTGACCTGGGATCCAGGCGATCGGGGTTTGATTCCCAGTCAGGGCACATGCCCAAGTTGTGGGCTCGATCAATGACTCTCTCATCATTGATGTTTCTATTTCTCTCTCTCCCTCTCCTTTCCTCTCTCTGAAATCAATAAAGATATATTTAAAAAAAAAAATTTGTAAAATGCCTGACAAATCAACAAAAGATTGTATTTGTATTAAATACAATACAAAAAAATAAAATAAAATAAAGGGATTAGCAGCTTAAAAAAAATACAGTACATAGAATGACATATTTATTATCATTGACATGGGAAGATAGCCATGATACATGGCTAAATGAAAAAGATGGTTATTAAACTCTATGTGTAAAGCGATCTCATTCTTATTTTTTTTAAATAAACCTGTTCAAAATCACAATGAGATATCATCTCATACTTGTTAGTTGTTATAAAAAAGACAAGAAATAACAAGTGTTAGCAAGGATGTGGAGAAAAGGGAACCCTCGTGCACTATTGGTGGGGATGTAAATTGGTACAGTCATATGCAAAACAGTATGGAGGTTCCTCAAAAAGTTAAAAATAAAACTATTATTGAATCCAGCAATTCCACTGCTGGGTACTTATCCAATGAAATTGAAAACACTAACTTGAAGAGCCATACGCACTCCGCATGTTTATCGCACCATTACTCACAATAGCCAAGATAGTGAGTCAAACTAAATCTCCATTGGTGGATGAATGAAATGAAAATGGAATATTATTCAGCCATAAAAAAGAAGGAAATCTTGTCATTTGTGACAACATGGATGGACCTTTAAGGCTTTATGCTAAGTGAAATAAGTCTGCCAGAGAAATACAAATACCTTATTATTTCACTTGTATGTGAAATCTATTTTTTAAAAAACAACAACAACAAATGAGCTCATAGATACAGATTGGTGGCTACCAGAGGCAGGGGTTAAGGAGTGGGAAAATATGTGAAGGTACAAACTTCCAGCTATAAAATAAACAAACAGGTTATGGGGATGACTTATGATACAGCATGGTACTATAGTGCAGCATGGCAACTATAGTTAATAATACTGTATTGCATATTTGAAAGCTGCTAAGAGAATAAGTCTTAATAGTTCTCTCCATAAGAAAAAAGGAAGGTTTGTAACAATGTGAGGTAATGGATGTTAACTAGACTTACTGTGGTGGTCATTTTGTAATATATACAAATATCAAATCATTATGCTGTACAACTGAAACTAATATATTTTATGCCAGTTATACCTCAATAAGTAAATAAATAAATAAACACATATGGATTCATAAACCTATTCAAAGAAAATAATCTAGAAAATATGTTTTGTACAAAAATGTTAGCAGATCTCTGAGTAATGGAATTACAAGTGACATTATTTTCTTCTTTATATTTTAAATTATTTCCTGATAATTTTTCAATGAGAATAAATTAGTTTTATAATCAGGAGAAAAAAAACTACTAAAAATAACTCTGATGAGCATTTGGGAGCATATTATTCTCTGGTCCTTGAGAAATAATTACAGTGGCCATGTATGTAACACTTTTGAAAGGAATCTATTGTGTTTGATACAGCACCAGTGGGAAACTACAGTATGTCTACTAATCAATTATAAGCATTTGTCAAGCCTGCACAATGTGAAAAACATGATATTTTACATGGTAAGAGAATAGAAGTAATTGAGTCTGCCTTAAAGGACCTTATAACCAACTGGAGAATGAAAGCATACCTAATTTTTACTACAAACTAGTAAGGAATGTAAAACTTGCTAACTCATGTTCATGGGCAGAGGAAGTTTTAGCTACTTGTTGAACCAGTTTCATATTTGTGCATAAGATGAGGTTGATGCAGATCTCTAATACTTTTTTATCATTTAAATTTTCTAATTTTAAAGGCATTAGTGTCTTAAGATCTGTTGGACTCTATTGTAACAAAAGTTAAATTTATGAATTTATGATTTTTTTCTCCTGCAACAATGAAGAATTATAATTAAATATAATTAATATTTTACTTAAATCACCGGAAAATGTGGTATTCTTCACATCTAAATTTTCTCAATGTTCAGAGCTTATATTTGAAGGGTCACACTTTTTAAATATTTTACCAAAATATTAACAAAGTATATCCTTTCCTTCTTAAATATCTAAATAAAATTTGATACTTTCTCCACAGTTTATTGTAATGAATTTTCACTATTTGTTCCAGACTACTGAAGAAAACAGGTCTGTTTGCCCTTTTCTTGATTGGGTCCATGCTGTTATGTTTTATGTTTTTGTGTGTTTTTTTTTTAATATGTTTTTATTGCCCTAGCCGGTTTGACTCAGTGGTTAGAGCGTCTGCCTGCAGACTGAAGGTTCCCAGCTTTGATTTTGGCCAAAGGCATGTACCTCAGTTGCAGGCTCGAGGCCTGGTCGGAGCGGGTGGGAATCAACCAATTGATGTGTCTCTTTCACATCGATGTTTCCCCCCTCTCCTCTCTCTCTTCCTTCCTCTCTCTCTCTCCCTCTCTTTCTCTCCTTTCCACTCTCTCCGAAAAGCAATGGAAAAATATCCTCAGTTGAGGAAAAAATAAATAAATCATTAAAAATAAATTTAAAAATATGTTTTTATTGATTTCAGAGAGGAGAAGGGAGAAGGAGAGAGAGAGAGAGAGAGAAACATCAATGATGAGAGAAAGCCCCCTACTGGGGATCGAGTCTGCAGCCTGGGCAGGTGCCCTGATGGGGCATGAAACCCTGACCTCCTGGTTCATGGGTCAACACTCAACCACTGAGCCACACTGGCCGGACTGCTTTTTGTTGTTATAGTTTTTAATCTATATAATCTTTTGCTTTTCAGGTGCCACCTGTCAGTTGCTGCCAAGAATGTGACTTTAGGAACACCCCTCATCTAATGTCTTGTTCTCATTTGCTGCAGGCCAAGAATGAGAACCTGGATAGGAAAAGGTAGGACTCTCTTATATAAAGTACGTGGGCTCATGGACAATGAGACAGTTACATTAGCTACTCTGAGGCTTTTTTTTTTTTTTTTTTTTTGGTCTTCCAGATATTCAGTCCTGCCATAGATTGCTGAACACTTCATAATTTTCAGATTTCTGAGATGTTTTTTATTTCAGAAAACTTTGATGGGACCTATTAAATTGACTTCAGAAACCTTCATAATATTTTAAGTTTGAAGGCAGGCATTCTTCAGAAGAAAAGAGTAAAGAAGATACACTGAATAAGTGATAAAGATGACAAAAACGTAAAGAAAAGATGCAAAAGGAAAGGGGAAGGAAAGTGAAGAGAAAGGGGAAGGAAGAGGAGAAGGCAAGGCGGAGGCAGAGGAGTCGAGGGTATGAGGAACAAAGGGAGGGAAGGGGGGACGGAAATATTTAGAGAGGGGGAAGAAGGGGTGCAGAGAAGGGGTGAAAAAGGGAGAGGAAAGAAAGGTAAAGCAGCCGTGGGGAAAGGAGAACCTGACACTTGAAGAGAGAGAAAAACAGACAGAAAAAAAAGAAATTTAGGTGTCCCTAAATTAGGGAATAGAAACAGAGATGCATAGAGTATTAGAGAGATAAAAGGAGAGAAAAAGAGGAAGGGAGAGATGTACCACCTGACAGTTTTCTAATTCCCAAGGTATTTCTCTTGGATAATTTTTATGAGGTTTATCCTTTCAGATATACTGTTTTTACGTAAACTACTTTCGTTAAGTTTCAGTTCCTTGCAAATAGACAGTCTCTGACTAAAAATATATTTCCTAGTGATCAGAAATTAGACTCCTCAGCCGGGCGTGGCTCAGCGGTTGAGCATCAACCTAGGATCCAGATCACTGTTCGATTCCCGGTCAGGGCACATGCCCGGGTTGCGGGCTCGATCCCCAGTCGGGGCCATGCAGGAGGCAGCGGATCAGTGACTCTCATCACTGATGTTTCTATCATTCTCTCTCATTCTCCCTTCCTCTCTCTGAAATCAATAAAGATATATTTTAAAAAAAGAGATTAGACTCAATGCAAGTCTATATATTGCAATATCCTCACCTTATCAATTAATATAACCAAGCTTAAAATTCTAGTGGATAGTATTCCACATCAATGCAGTATGGCCCGGAATATTTAGGCTTGAATGTATTTCAGAAAAATAAAATACTAATGTTTTTGTTTTCTCTGTATAACAAATTAACCCAAAACTCGGCCGCTTAAAACAATAGTTAACATTTATCATCTCACAGTGTTTATGGGTCAAGAATTTGGGAGCAGCACAGCTGGATGATTCTGGCTCTAGATTCCTTATGAGTTTGCATTCAAAGCATAAGTGAAAGAAAGCTTCACTTAGGCTAAAGGATCCGCTTCCAAGAAGGCTCGCTCGCATGAGAAATTTCTTGAGTGTTCTCACAACATGGCAATGGGCTTCTCCCACAGGGAGTGATTCTCGAGAGAGCTAGACAGAAACTTTAATGCTTTTATGATCTAAGCTATAAAGTCACACTCTGTCATTTCCTCACTATCCTATTGGTTACACAAGTCAGCCCTTTTCACTGTGGGAGTGAACTACCCAGGGGTGTGAACCACTGGGGGCCACCTTGGAGGCGTGGTCTCTATCACACTTAGTTAACTAGCTTGATATTGTTAACTGACGTTTAAATTTAAACTTCTGAGAAACAAATGATTCGGATGTAAGGTGGCTTTTGAGAACAGTTTTCTAAGTTTTAAAGTTAAAACTTAAAATAAGTTTTAACTTCTTTAAACTTCAATAAGTTATATTGAAGGTTATATTAGTAGTATTTCCTATCTTAACAGGAAAATCATCATCTAAATTATGAATGTGACTTTATGAATATGACATAGTTTCTCCTGGCTGTGACACTGACAGTCTTAGAACTTAGGTGGCCTCTCTCTCTCTCTGTCATCATCTCCCCCTTAATGAAGTATAATTTACCTACAGTACATTCCACTCTTTTTCATGTACACATCTATGATTTTTGACAAATGGATACCAGTGTAACCATCACCACAATCAAGATATAGAGCAACTTCAAACTATTAGTACTACTCTCTTTTTAAATTTTCTTCCTTTTCTTCCCTTACCCAGGTAAGAGGACACATTTGTCTTCAGAATTAAGTCAATAACATACCAGAAATCTTTGCAATAGAGAAAAGGTTCATCTCTAGAAATGAGGTAAGCAGGGTTGACCTGTGATCGAGCGTTGGAGATGAAGGAAGCCAGAGATAGTGCCACAGTGAAAACACCAGGATGGCCATAAAGTACAAGAGCAATGCTCTACAATTCAGTTTTGTTTCTTTGTGGCAACCTTTACCTAGGCCCCAGAATCTAACCTCTATATTTTTTCCAGAATGATCTTTCTGACCCAATATCTGACGCCATTGCTCCCCTGATAACAGTTCTTCAATGGCTCCCCATCATCTGAAGCGAAAGCAGTGATGGCCAGTGGCCACCTACATGGCCCAGGCGGCAGCTGCATAAAGCAGGTCCGATGGGACCCGCTGCCGAGTGCTGACCGCAGAGTCTGTCAAATTTGGGAAAATATGGCCAGAACCTCCAGTTCTTCAGGAGAGGCTAGAAATCCAGATTCATATGTGAAATTTCTCAATTTTTAAATGTTGACAACTAATTTGGTTTTTTAAAAACCCAGCATGAGCCAAACAAACCACTTCTGTAGCCTTGGGCAATCAGTCAACTCTGACCTGATGGACAGGATAAAGCCCGAGCTCCTCAGCTCAGCGAAAAAGGCTCTCCACGATCTGCTTCCTGCCTACCTTTCAGCCCTATCTCTCATCAGTTCTTCCTCCCAAAAAGGCATGTGTGCTTCAAGCAACTGAAATTGTGAATCACCTTCAGTCCGAGCAGACGTGTAGCTGTGCTTGCTGTTGTGTTTCTGTCTGTGTTGCTCTGACGGACTGTCCTGTTTTACTCACAGGGCATCACTCCCAAACACCTCAGTCAATTCCTCTTGGCGTAATTGCCTCGCTTCAGTGTCGTCTCCTCCCAGAAGTCATCCCTGTCCCCACCCCTCCCCTCGTTGTCATCTAGGACAGATGTCTACAGTGGGTTCCCAAAGCATTAAGTAAATCCCAGTCATTACTTGAAATAAAGACTCTAAGAGAAGAAGCATCAATATATGTGGGTAGCTAAGTTCCACTTTGCGTTTGTGAGGCTTGGTTGGGTTACTTCATGTCAGCAGGCAACTGGAACTTAGATGCACTATCTGGCCTTGAGGTAGGGATCTGAGAAAAACTTTGAGAAGGGAAAAGAAAAGAGGGCTACAGATGAAATCCTGTGAAAGAAGATGTAGGCAGAGAAAAAGGAGTGTATAAGAGGAGATTTAAAAGTAGCTAGAAATTCAGAGGAAAACCAGCAGAAAGCGGCGTCATGGAAGACGAGGGGGAATTTTCAAGACGGAAAAAGTAGTCATCTGGACAAGTACTGCATTTGGCAATAACATCAGTGGCCATCCTGATAAGACCAGTTTTAGGGAAAGGTGGTTGTGAAACCAAACTAGAGTGAATTAAGGAGTAAGTAAAAAATGAGGAAGTGGAACTATAAACGAAGATTACTCTATTTGATTATTTTTTGTGGATTGGAGGAAAAAACCACTAGAATTTTATATGGGGGTGAGAGAAGACATTTTTGGAAGTGCTATTTATTGAGTATTTCTCAACAAGGGTGGTAGTGGCATTTTGAGAAGCATAATTCATTGTTGTGTGGAGAATTCCCTCACATTACAAGTTCTTTAGCATCCCTGCCACCTCCCTTCCCAATAAGTCACAGTGGTGCTCCCCAGTCATTTTGATAATCAGAAATACCCCCACCCTCATTTTCAAATGCATCTGGGCATGAAAAAAAACAACTACATACCACAATAGTATTTTTTTCTCTCTCAACATTTTGTTATGGAAAATTTTAAACTAAAAGTAAAAAAATATATAGCATAATAAACACATGAATACCCATTAGCTAGATTCAGCAATTGTTAGCATCTTGCCAGTTTGCTCTATCTACTTATGTGTGTGTTTGTATTTATTTTTGTTTTGCGGACCATTTGAAACAAAGCTGTTAAAATCATGAGACTATAGATGCATCTCCCTAAATTAAGGACAGATTCTATAATCACAACATTATTACCACATCTTAGAACACAAGTTACAAAAAATGCCTTAATATCAATCTAAAACCCAATCCATATTCAATTTTTTTCCCAATAATCAATGATAACTATATGATTCCTCTCATATGAGGCACCTTGAGCAGTCAAATTCATAGAGACAGAAAGTAAAATGATGGTTTCCAGGAACTGGGGAATGCCAAGATGGATTTATTGTTTAATGGGTACAGAGTTTCAATTTTTCTTTTCTTTTTTTAAATTTATTTTCTTTTTTTAGAGAGAGAAAGAGGAATGGAGATAGGAGAGAGAGGAGAGTTGATTTTTGTTGTTCCACTTATTTATGCATTCATTGGTTGATTCTTATATGTACCCTGACCAGGAATTGAACCTGAAACCTTGATGTAGCTGGACAATGCTCTAACCAACTGAACTACCTGGCCAGGGCCTCAGAGTTTGTTTTTCAAGATAAAAAAGTTCTGTGGATAGATGGTGGTGATGATTGCACAGCAATGTAAATGCAGTGAATGCCAAAAACTATACATTTAAAATGGTTAAAATGGTAAATTTTGTGTTACATATAATTTAACATAGTTTAAAAATAATTTTTAATTTTAAAATGTAATTTATTTAAAGGAGGTTATCCTGAGTGGGCCTGAGTTAATAAAAAAAAAGCTGGTACAACAGGGACAGGGCCCTAACTGGAGGGAGATTCTCCTGCTGGCCTGGACACTGTGTTGCAAGGGGCCTATGGAGGAAGCCACGTGGCAACGACCTGACAGCAGCCTCTAGGAGCTGAGAGAAGTCTCCAGCTGATTTGCCAGCAACAAAACAGGGGCCCCAATTCTACTACTACAGAGAATTGAATGCTGCCAAAATTCAGTGAGCTTGGAAAAGAACCCCAAGTCTCAGTTGAGGATGTGGCTGGCAACAACTTGGTTTCAGCCTCAAACCCTAAGCAAAGGATACAGCTACAGTGTGTCAAACTCCTGACCCACAGAAAATCTGATTTTTAAATTTGTGGTATTTTAAGCTACCAAATTTGTCCTAATTTGTTGCACGTCAATGAAATAATATTACAAAGAGGCAGTGTTAGTCTCTTAATTGCAAACTAACATGCTGACTGGTTCAGTATCTACTCTTGGCCAGAGAACCTTGATAGGTAATTCCAAGACTCTGTGCCATGAAATAAATAATTCCCCCTCCCTTCTAGGAAAACCTGTGCATTACTATTAATAGAAGAGGGAAGGCATGCTATCAGGTGAAACAAAAAAAATAAAAATAAAAACTGATGTATGTATGTGTGCATATGTATATTTAACTTACAAGTTAACTGGTTATCTACATATTATTTTATATCTAATTTTCCACCAGTTTTTTAGTATTAATTTGTAACAAGTCTCCACTGTTCTATAGTGGTGTTCCAAGTCTTCATTTATTTGGTATCTTTAAGTTATAAGTCTGGAGTAGAAATAAATATTCTCCATAAATGCCAAGGAACTGTGAGATCATGTAGTCGAGCCAGCTCATTTAACTGAAGTACAAAAGGGGACAACCCAGTAGGCCACGCCTAATGCTCCTACATGCAATCAGAATGGACAAATGAGCAGAGGAAGGAAGTAGCTGGAACCGTAGTCCTCATATCATCCCATTTGTTTCCCTCTACTACTCCAGCTGCCATTCGTACTAGTCTTCCAAACAGAAAGGAAAAGCATATCCCATTCTGGTCTAAATATATGAGGGTTTGGTGGCTTGTCATTGTACTGATGACTTTTCAGTCAGTCTTTGAGAATTTTCTTATAAAATGAGATAGGTCATATTTTAAGCCTCATTAGATAAGATTTAAATTCTTAGTTTATGCCAATGATTGATTAAATCCGCTAATAGCAGGATAAATGCTTGGGAAGGAGAGAAAAGTTTCGAAGATAAATTAAGCTTTCTTCACATTTTATCTACAGCTCTCTGAGCTACACTGAAAAATTCTGTGTGATCCTTCATAAAATTCTTCAACCAGCCCCGTCGCCTTTATGATAAATATGCCCCTTTGTATACAAGATCTTCCATGATAAGGTTACTCTCTATTTCCACAGTTTTATATCCTGTTATGATTTTCTTGATGTTCTGTGCTCTGATAGTATTTAACTGTCCCTCTTTCTGCCTTTATACATATGAAATCCCCACTCCTCCCCACCCCCCACTCCCCACCCCCACCTACACACGCACATACACATCATGTTTGCACCTAAGCAATTCCTACTCTTCCTTGAGGATGAGCTCAGGTATTATTACCTTCTCAAAGACCTCCTTACCAGGCTACACTCATCTGCCCTTCCCCTCAGCCCCTCCACAAAGTATGCTCTTCTGTGCTCCAACAGTATACATTGCTTTACCTGCATACCTTTATAAATATATATACATATATATGTTTATATGTACAATGGTACCTTGGTTTTCGAATGTGATCCCTTCCGGCAGATCGTTCGAGTTCTGAAACGTTTGAAAACCGAGGGCTCAGCAGCCGACAGCGGGGCCTCCGGATCTCGCCTCAGCGGAAGCCGTGGGGCACGTTCGGCTTCGAGGCCTGTGGGAACCCAAGCATTTCCTTTCGGGTTTACGGCGCTCCTAAACCAAAGTGTTCCGTCAACAGAGGCGTGGAAAACCGAGGTACTACTGTAGTTGGTAAATTGTGTATAAGTGTTAACTCTAATCATTGTATTAAAATTATGTATTTCAGCATCACTTTCCTCCACTAAAGTGTGAGTTCATTAACCTAAAACACAATGTCTTACTCTTTTTTTTTTAACTTAGTTCTTGGATTATAGTAGGTGATCAAGGAATGTTCCTTGAAATGTAACACGTAAGGAACTATTATTTATTGAGCCTGTGTCAGGCAGGATGTCTAAAACAGTCCCTCAGAGACATCCCTGGAACCTGTAAATATGATATGACTCCTGTTATTAGGCTCTGTTATGTGGTCAATTGACTTTAAAATAGAGAGATTATCTAATCCCAACAACTCTTAAAAGCAGACACCTCTCCCATATCGGTGGTAGAAGGGAAAGTCAGAGAGAGAAAGCAAAGCATGAGAAAGATTTGACACCTGGCTGGCTTTGAAAGTGGAGGAGGCAATGTGTACAAAACAGAAGCCCTTAGGTGCTGAGAGGGACTCACAGTTTACCACCAACAAGGAAACAGGCACCTTGGTCCTGCAACTGCAACTTGAATGAGCTCCAGGGAGCCTGCACAGAAGAGCCCAGCCCTGCTGACACCTTGCCTTTGCACTTGTGATACCCTGAGCATAGAACCCAGCTGAGCCCACCTGGACTTCTACTACAGAACTGTGAGACAGTAAGTGGGTATTGTTATAAGTGTTATGTGTGTAGTAATTTCTTACAGCACCAATAGAAAATGACCTACATGTCAATTACATATGCAAGGCTCTTTACCTATGTATTAGGAATGAATTTCACTTAAAGATTCCTTTCTTAATTTTCTATAAAGAACTTGATTTCAACCTTCACACCTGGCTAGTAGGGAGCTCTATATCAGTCATTCTTGGAGGTCTTTCACCTCCACCAAGGATGTGACAAGTTTCTGAGATCATACCACATAGTGCTACTGGGGTCATCAGTCATGCTTGCACACTAGTTAATGCTGGAACATTTCTTCTACCTGGATGACCTCTTCAGGTATATCCTTGACATTCAAGTCCCAGCTAAGGACAGATTTACTGTGCAACTGCAGGGCTTTTCATTTGAATGAGTCCCTTCCAAGGCCCTGTATTTAATTATTTGCAATTTTATATCCCTTTTCTTAAAGGGGGGTGCCCAAACGATACAAACTGTATAAATCCACTAAACCTGGATATCCCCAGCTCAGAACATCACTGATTAACTAACTAAAGCAATTCCTCTTCCCTCCCCCTACATCCCCTTAACTGATTGTAACTTTAGACATGGTCTTTTACTTTCTCTCTAGTCCTAATTTTTTCACTACACTTAAATATCTGAATATTAACTTAATCATTCAAAATGTGTTCATTTCCTGCCCCTTCCTGCTAGAATGTAAGTTTGTGGAAGGTAGGCACTTTATGTTTTAGTCATTCCTATATCCCCAGAACCTAGGATAATGATTGACAAATAATAGATGCCAATCGATATGTAGTGACCGAAGGATCTCATGTCTACCAAACTGCTACATTCCGGCTCTTTTAGCCCATTTTAGACTGCTATAATAAAAATACCATAAACTGGGCAATTTATAAACAGCAAACATTTATTTCTCAGAGTTCTAGAGGCTGGTGAGTCTTCAGATCAAGTCACTGGCAGATTCGGTATCTGGTGAGAGCTTGCTTCCTGGTTCATAAATGGTGGTCTTTTTACTGTGTCCTCACGTGGTGGAAGGAGCCAGGGAGCTCTCTGGGGCCTCTTTTGTAAGGGCACTAACATGACCTAACCACCTCCCAGAGGCCCTATGTGCTAATACCACCACATTGGGGGTTAGGGTTTCAACACAGGAGTTCTTGGGGAGACACAAGCATTCAGACCATAGCACCGGCCAAGTTTGTGGCACAGCTATGTCTGGCTAGTAGGAGTCACTAGTGGGAGTCCCAGGCCTAGGCTCCAGCCTCCCTGATGCAGCACTCAGCCATTCACTCTGACATCCTGTCACATTCTAAGGACAGTTCCAGGGATCAGGGAGCAAATCCCTACTGCTCTAGAGACCTACCAAGTTCTTTCTCATCCTTTTAGCCTAGGCATCACTTTTTATTCTCAGTGAAATCCTTCTTTCCCCAGGCAGTACCAAAGGATGGCCTGGAAGAATTTCTCTGCTTTGTTCCCCCTTTTCTACCTTAAATATAAATAATATTACATTATATTACAAATTCACATTTTTAAATGAGAATAAAAGCAAACTTAGAAAAATGTTCCTATTTGCATTGATTTGTAATACTATACGAATGCAGCTTCAATAAATTCCTAGCCACCTGGTGCACTAGTTCCAACCAGATTACTAGCCCTAAACTCGTGAAGTAGAGATTTGGGGGTGGCTATTTCAAGCTAGGAGGGAATGTGTTTTGAAAGCAACTTCTGCTTTCTTCCCTGCCACAAACATCCCCTGAGACAAGGAAGCAGGGTTGCTATCAGCTTAAATGAGGGAAGGAAAAGAGGCAAATACAAGAAAACAAACAAGATCTCTTTTATTTTTCTTTCTCACATACATTATTCATTTAATCTTAAAACAACCACATGAGCCCGGCCAGCATGGCTCAGTGGTTGAGCACCAACCTATGATCCAGGAGCTCGAGGTCCGATTCCTGGTCAGGGCACATGCCTGGGCTTTGGGCTCGATCCCCACTGGGGGGAGGGGAGTGTGTGCAGGAGTCAGCCAATCAATGACTCTCATCGCTGATGTTTCTATCTCTCTCTCTCCCTCTCCCTTCCTCTCTGAAATCAATAAAGATACATTTTTTAAACAAAACCACCACATGAAGCTGATATTATTCCCATCTGCCAAAACTGAACATAGTCATTACCAGTGATGCTGTTATCACTGCACGTTTATTCTCATTAGTATCCCACTCTGTCCGATTTTGTACTCTGGCCTCTGGAGAAATTTAGAAGCTTTTCCTAGGATTTGAGTTAAAGGACATTTGAATGAATCTCTCATCTGGATGCTAGTGTTCCAAATGGAGCTCAAGCACTTAAACTCTCCCTCCAGATGTTGGAGCAGCTTTTAGTTGTTCTTGTAATTTTGGTACTACGGAGGATGACTCTTAATTGTTAACTTCCTTCATCTTTTCTCCCAGAGCTTATAGACACTTTCATATAAATTGGCCTTCCCATAGCCTGCCTTGGTTATCTTGAAGTGGGTGTGCCACAGAGGCCTTTCCTGTAACCTTCACTGCATTAATTATAATAATTATTATACATGGTAATTAAAGTCAGCCAGTGTTTCTTACAGTGTGGGATGTGTAGACTGATGGTACATGAGGTCATTTTATTTATTTTTATATTTTTTAAAGTGTTGATCTGTTTCATTATCTGACTGGAAAACTAGACACTCCACCAGTTCAGGGGGATGGGTGGCTTAATCCCCCTCATCATTTTGGCTCCTGCTCACCCTGGCCTACATGAGATAATTTTAGATGGATGGAACATTAAAATGCCAGTGAAACCACTCATTGAAAAAGCTATTCTTTCAATATCCTTTAATCTTCCTGATTATATTAAGTAGAAAAATATTAGGTTGAGGCTAATATGTAGAACTCTTACCAGTCTTCCTTTTCCAACAAATTGAGAGCCAGCCTTGGGCTCAGACCCTTGATAAACTACCTAACTAGAATGACATTTTGTTTTCCTTGCATTTGTTTTTAAGGTCTACTTTTATTTACTCAATTGGAAATGTTTTCTGCTTACAAAGAATATAATGTTTCCTTTTAAAGTAAATCTATTTAAAATAAATCTATTTAATTTTTTTAAAAGGTTAATTAATAATATTTCATAATAGTACTTGATAATATTTGTGCTTCCTGGATCAAGTAAAAATTGTGACAAAGTTTGGGAAACACTAAATTAAGCTATTCCTATGAATGGTCATGTGATGTTCTGACATTGACAATAATACAGGTTGCAGGTCATGTGCATTAGAGGCAAGTTATCATCTCTTTAGCACGATGCCTGTACTTTGGATTGTTGCCAGACACTCATCTAATTCCCTATTTGTGGGGACCAGTGGAGCTTCATGGGCATATCAGCCACCAGTAAATGTGCTAGGGTTAGGTTCTTGGGATGAAGCTGGGTAGAGAACACACCCGGAATAGTTAAAAGCAAGCTCACTTTCAGAGTAGTGGAAGGAACTAATGGGTCTGGGGAGTGAGGGTGACTTTGTAACCCAGAGGTAAAGCAAGGGGTTAGATGCTATGACCCAAAAATCAGGACTGGTCTAAAAGTGGAGTCTGAAGCAATTTAGGCTGGTTTAGTGTTGGTTCCAGTCAAAAAGTGGGTGGGACTCTTAAAATGCTAGCAAATTATGGCCCTGGCCTGGTAGCTCAGTTGGTTAAGAGTGTTGTCCTGATACACCAAGGTTGTAGGTTTGATCTCGGGCCAGGGCACACATAAGAATCAACCAATGAATGTATAAATAAGTGGAACAAATAGATGTTTCTCTCTAGCTCTCTCTCTAAAAAAAAAAAAAAAAAAAAAAATCAATTAAAAAAAAAAATGCTAGCAAATAATTTTTCTTCAGGTTCCTAAAAACAACATTGGAAAGAAATGATTATACAATAGAAGAGAACCTAGCCCATGTGTAGAGTACAGGTAATTACACCAAACTGCCTTGTTAACTGTTCCATTCTCAAGTGTATGATGTAAATTAGAATCTCAGGTTTGGACTAGGGATGAGGAAAACTTAAATATATGACTTGAAAGTACTTATCAATATATTATGTACATTTTTGTACTAAAACACATTTCCAGTTGTATAATAAAAGTAAATGGGAAAAAGATTCACTGAACAGAAAAGTTGGTTTATAGAAACTTTGAGTATATTACACTGTATAAATTATACCTTCATTATTTTATAAAGAATGTAATGGTCAGCAAAGCAGTGAGCTGTCAATTCAACAAGCAAAGAAACAACTTAGACTCAGAGTCATAAGTATTTTCTTCATAACAGAAACTTACTTCTTTTTACATGTAAAGATATTTTTTACCAAATGGCAACTAACTTATCTTTTAAGAAACAAGAGACTAATTCTGAAAATTTTTATTTTATTACTTTATTTTTTTTGCTTGGGTTTTAAATTTTCATTTTCTTGTCTGTGTTCACATATTGCAGTATAATCAAATAATACATTTTCAAGCTTAGGTTCAGTAATAAATGAATAAATAAAATTCCACATTGTTTAAGTTGGTACTAAGGCCATACATACACAAGCTTTTATATTACTTTCTCTGGTTGTTTTGCTAATAATGAACTTGACTATAAGTGTAGCATCATATTATGCTGGACTCTTTAGGTGATGTATAGCAGAGAAAGCACAGAAAAAAAATTCAAGCTTTGTGTGTGTGTGTGTATTTTATATATATATAGACAACATAGATAGAGAATATACAGATATTCATAGATACAGACAACAGTGTGGTGATAGCCAGAGGGGAAAGGGGGTGACGGGTAGATGGAGGTGGGCAAAGCAGGGGAAAAAGGGGGTGGAGATTTTGCTTGGGATGATGGGTGCACAATGCAGTGTGCAGATGATGTTCTGAGTTGTACACTTGAAACCTGCACAGTTTTGTGAACCAATGTCACCCCAATAAATTACAAAAATTCTTCAAATTGATCATAATTAACAAGTAAATTGATGATTAGTAGTGGATATCTGTAATGTAATTAAGCCTTGAAAAAGATATGTGTGGATTGTCTTCTGACAACCTCTTGTGTGCAATAACTAAATACTCCAACATGATTAATGATTTGCTGCAACAAAGCAAAACAATTAGCAAATTAATATAGTTTAATTTGCACTTCTATTTTAAGGCTTAGGTTGCTTTAAAGGTGTTAAAAAGTATCCTCACACCCCAATCTACTTAAAGGCCATTAGGAAATTAAAATATTTGCATTTCTCAATTTCTTCTTCTGCTTAAATTTTTAAATTCACTCAGCTATTAAGGTAATGTGAATGACTGGCTTTGTGTTGTTTTGTAAGTAAGTTTTACCTGTTCTGGAAAAAACCATAGGTCTTCAGTACCATTAGTTCAATAATATTTTTTAAAAACCCAAGCAGGTGCACTTTAAGAGTACTTCCAAAGGGGGGAGAAAAAAAAGAGTACTTCCAATGAGATGAACATAGAATTAGGAAGTAGAGCTGGGGAAGGAAAGCTAAACTCAGTGAAATTTGCATACATTAATAGCCCAGTTGGGTTTTATTTTGTTTTTCACTGGTAGCCTCTGGGAACTGATACTTAACTATTTATGTTTTATTAACGAACAATTATTTTGCTTTATTTATTAATTTTATATCCTGAAGTGCTTAAATAGAAATAGCATACTTCCCACCAAACTTGCTCAAATGAAAAGCTGAGATATCAATCTATAATCCAGAGCACTTTTAAGAGCTACCAAACAGAACGTAACATTCTTGGGAAAGAGTATGGGTAAGCTGTCAGTTTTTCTAGGTAGAAAAAGTAGCTGACAGGGCAATCATCAAATTCCTATCTTTTATTCTAAGAGATGTAGTCTGGAGTTTTTTAAGTGAATAGGAATTTTGTATTTTAGTGCTAACAGAATTCATCACTTAACTATCACATTCAAAGGTCTGATATTACCATTGGTGCATTTTATGCATGTTACACACATTTTCTATTTCTACAATATTTTCAGGGGAAATATTGTTATCGTAACGGGTTCTATTACTCCTACTAATTGCAGTTCAGAAAATTCAGTCTTACAGGTAGGTGATTTCCTAGTCATATTTCACTCAATTATTTTGTTTCTCAACAAGATAGGCTGCCATGTATGTAGTCTACTGGAGAATAAGGAAAGTTTACTCGTTCACTGCTGTATCTGCAGTATCTAGTAGCTTGACCCAGTCTTGGTGCATAAAACTTGTTGAACAAACCCTGATCCTGCTGAGTGAAAAATTAAGTCAGTTAGTTCTTTGGGGACTCAGGCTAGATGATCCCTAAAGTTCCAGTCAATGGTAAAGTGGAAAAGTATTTCTTATTGCCTCTAAGTACTCTGAAAAACAGTGGATGAAAATAGTGGTTTAGAACAGTATCAATGAGTGGAGATTGCAAATAGCTCAAAAGACATTAGTATTTGGGGTTGAAGGGGGGGGGATGGGGGTTAAGGTGAAGGGATTAAGAAGTACAAATTGCCAGTTATAAAATAGTCCTGCAGATATAAAGTTCAGCGTAGGGAATACAGTTAATAATATTGTAATAACTATGTATGGTGCCAGGTGGGTACTAGACTTATGGAAGGGGATCACTTCTGATACAAATGTCTAACCACTGTGTTGTACACCTCGAACTGACATAATGTTGAACGTCAACTGTAATAGAAAATTTTTAAAAAAATATTAAAGACATTAGTACTTGTTACAAAGCCTGTGTGGTGTATCATAAAGACAAAGTTAAAAAGCTGACTGCATGATGATAAATTACGTCTTTTTTTTTTTTTAACATGTGACCTCAAAAGGTAGTTTATTGATACTATTGTATCAATAGTGCCTAGAACAATGTCTGGTTCACAGTGAGTATTCAATAAATACCGGCTGAATTAATCGTGTAATACTAACATTCCTTTTGAACTCTAGAAGCAGTTGGGTCTTTACCCATCCTTAGAAAGCGATGGAGCAGGAACAGAAATCCCTTAAAAGGTCAGGACTAGTAACGGGGCTGAGCTACGCTCTCGGGTAGTACCGGACAGGCCTAGAGCACTGAAGGAAAAGGAAGAAAGAGGGCCCAAATTACGCGGAAGAGAAAAAACAAAACAAAGTGACAAAAAAACAAGCGTAAGAGGAAACACGTTTCTATAGGGGAGGCTGGCAGGAAGCCGCCGCAATTACCGCAGGTCAACCCTGTCACCAGGCGGTCACCTCCGCTGAGATCTGCCTACCCCCAAAGCCCTGGGCTACACGGGCCTCACTTTTAAAAAGTCCTTATCAATACTGACATGCCCAAGTTCATCCGAGTTCCCCAGAAAGGGAAATCACAAGCGCTTAACTCACAACCTATCCACCATTCCATTCAAATTACGCAGCCAATAGGAAAAACCGCCCTCCTCAAACGACTCGGCGGAGCCGTGACAGCCTTGGAAGCAGGACTGCGGTGTCAGAGCCGCCGCACCGCCCGCCTGTCGGCCTCCGGAACCTCAGGAGCCCTCAGCCCGGCAGGACAACCTTCCTTCCCTGTCTCCGCCCTTCCAGGTTGGTCCCAGCCCCCGCAGCCCCGGCGGCCTGGACCACACCCGCTTCCCTCCGGTGGCCTGGCCGCCCCCGCCGCGGCTCGCGGGAGCGCTCTTCCTGGGGCGGGCGCGGGCCCAGGGCGCATGCGCCCTGACCGAAGGGCGCCTCCCTGCCCGGATCTCGCGAAGTTACGCTAAATTGGCCGCCGGTGACGGGTGGCCGGCCGGGGGCGGGAGGGCTTCTGTGGTAGAAAGGGAGGTCCGCTCGGCCGGGCGCGCCGCCCCAGTGCTCTGTGGGATACTGGAAGTCTCGAGCGTCTCCTCCCGGCTCCCAGCGCTCCTCTGGCCCGCACTCATAGAAACAGTCACACCCCCCCTGCCTCCCCTCTCTTCCCTCTCCGCCTCCCCCTTCCCCCCTCGCGATAAGAAGACCCGGCGGCAGGAGAGGGGATGAAGATGGCGGACGCGAAGCAGAAGCGGAACGAGCAGCTGAAGCGCTGGATCGGCTCAGAGACGGACCTCGAGCCTCCCGTGGTGAAGCGCCAGAAGACCAAGGTGAAGTTCGACGATGGCGCCGTCTTCCTGGCTGCTTGTTCCAGCGGCGACACGGACGAGGTCCTCAAGCTGCTGCATCGCGGCGCCGACATCAATTACGCCAATGTGGACGGACTCACTGCCCTGCACCAGGTCTGTGCGCCCCGCCGCCTGTTCTCTCACCCTGCGGGTCCTCGTCGCGCTCCCGCCGGGGCCTGCGCTCGGCGCTGGGCCTCCTGAAGCTCGGGGCGGCTTCCCGCGATGGAAGGAGGGAGGCAGGGAGAGAGCTGGTGGAGGGAGGGCGCTGGGTGGGAGGCCCCCTTCAGACCGGTTGGCGGTGGAGTTGGGAACCGGCCGATTTCCGGGGCCGAGGGGAAAAGGGACTGTGGTTGGCTTGGGGCCCCAGGGCCTTTTGTGGACGTGTGTCTGGGATTTGGGGACGAGACCGGGAGGGGTGGGTGTAGTGTGGCTGTGCCTGAGGCCCGATGCCAGTGATAAACTCGGAGGGCAGAAGATGCTGAAGAAAAAAGACCAACAAGGGGCATTAGGGACCCTTGGGCAGTTGGCCGTCTTTGGCTTATAGGGGCATTGGATTTGTTGTACTTTGTAGGACTTGATTACAAATGATGATGATGATGATGATGATGATGATGATAGTAATCAAGAGCCCTAAGCCTAGAGCCCTGAGCGGACGATTTCCTGTTTTCTCCTTTATTACTCTTGGTCACTGGGGAGGGAAAAAAAAAAAAACGGGGTGTAATTAGCTGATCTGCACCGGCTGAAAGGGAGGCGACGGGGTAAGGAAGCGTTTGCAGGGGCTTGCCTACCCCGCCGGACCCGAACGTATTGAATGGAGAGTTTGCCGCAGTGTCAGAGATCCTTGAGCCGCAGGTCCTGGGGTGTGCACTGGAGTTAGAAAGAGAAGAATAAACACGGGCACTCTTTTCAAAGCCAGTTACCGGGCTCTGATTTTTCTTGTGGGGGTGGGAAGCTGTTCACAAACTTTTCTCAAAATGGATGCTTTGTGCATGTTAAAGTTTTATAGTAGTCTGATTGGGATCTCTCAATGTTAGCCAAATAAGGAGAAACTATTGGCAATCCAGAGATAATGTTCCTTTGCCTTTAACAGGCCAAGAGCAACACAACCACGTAGAGTTCTGCATAAAAAGCAATTTTTAGTGATGGTAATAGGTGAGAAGACATAGACTCTTTCCAATTTCTTAGTGGGCAACTTGGGAGTTACTAGAAAAGGACTTGACAGCAAAGCTTCCCCTTACATTGAAAAGACTTGTACAGTAGCTCAAAGTTGCCTTGGTTATATTTGGAAGATTGTGGCTTTATTTTGAAAAATATTGTAGCAAAAACTTGTTTGGGAGGTTGAAAATTAAGACTTTGTATTTTATGCGTATTACCTTGCTGCATTTTTCAAAGAGACGTGTGTGGTGGTGGCATTTTTCCTTTTACTCTTCCTGTTTAATGAATGACCATCGCTTTAAGCTTTAATTGAATTCTCATATCAAACTTGGCTTATAGCCTTTGTTTACAAAGTTGACTGGATGAACTGAAGTGACTGACAAGTTGCAGGACAAATCTGGAATTCAGAATGTGGCACCCCATGGTCTATGCCATGGTCTTTAGACCCTTTTCTATTTAATTAATTCAGAGTCTGTAATGTATATGAAGCTTTTTATTTGGCTGAAGTTTATTTTAAGGCATAGCATAACTCTAAATTCTAAAAACATGGTGTTGAAAATGAAGATAAGTTTGGCATTAAAAATGATAATGTAATTATATAAAGTGAATCTTTAAATTTATTTCAATGTGGTTTACACATTTTATTATGGAATTGTTTCCGAAAGACAGTTATTGTATGCCTGAGGTTAGGATACAATTAGATAATGGTTCACATCAATATATTTTATTAAAATTGTCAAATAGAAATGTAAAGTTGTTATTGTTGTGGAGGAATCCAATTTGTAGAGGAAATTTTCTAATACTTAATATTATTGGCTTAGGTAGGCAGAGAAAAAAATATGTAACAGGCTTCTTAAAGATTTTTTTAATGTATTCTCAACTTAGACTTGTTGCAAGAATTATCAATCAGATTTACCAGTGTCTTCCTGAATAACTGAATTCAGTGGTTAGTTTGGCATTATACAGGTGTAGTCTTCATTGGATATTTTGTTTTAGCGGACAAGTGCTTAAGCAGAAGTTTCCAAGTTTATGCATAATCATTTGCATAACATTTTTTTTGTAATCTTTCTGCACATTCCTAAATCAGTGAAGCTAAATTCTTTAAAATATCAAGGATTAAAATTTTTTTTTACCTTTTTCTCCGTTCTCATTTCTCCTTTATTAAGTCTTGTTTTCCTCTATTGTGATTGTGAGCACAAGGAGTTTGCCTGAGGCAAATTCAGGACAACAGATAGTGAAGGGTGATAAATAAAACTCATTTAAATAAAAGAATTACAAGAAAATGTTAAGCTTTTAAGGAATCTTTTGAATGCTGCTTTTTTAAATACTTAAATTATAAAACCTAAAGTTGACCCACTGATTTGTTAATAGTCCTTGAATAGTTATTTTATTTAGCTTCTCAAAAGATCATAGAACACTTAAAATGTTTTTAGTAGATTAATTATTAGTTAATGTTTTGGAATATTCATTTACTTTTTTTGCTTCTGATCAAGTGTCCTAAATTTCACTGTCAGGAGAAAAGTTTTAGGGACATCACAACACACAAATATCTAATATTTTCCTTCCTTTTTTTTTAATATAAGCAACTTATATTTAAAAGTTTCTCTTTTTAAAAAAATATTTCTTTATTGATTTCAAGGAGAGGGGGAGAGAGATAGAAAATCAATGATGAGAGAGTCATTGATCGGCTGCCGCCTGCACGTCCCCTGCCCCTGGGGCATGGAGCCTGCAACCCGAGCATGTGCCCTGTCTGGGAATCCGGCGGGGATCTCCTGGATCCTAGGTGGATGCTCAACCGCTGAGCCACGCTTGGCCTGGCTAAAAGTTTCTTTATTAATTGGTTAAATGTGCTGTTATTAGGAGTTACAGAAGATAATCAGCTTTCGGCTCTCCTTTTTGTATAGAAATATGTCTTGCAGCCCTGGCCCGTGTGGCTCAGTTGGTTGGAGCGGCGTCCCCTGCACTGGAATGTCGTGGGTTCCATACCCTGCCTGGGCACATACCTAGGTTGCGGGTTTGATTACGGGTGTATGGGAGACAACCCATCCGTGTATCTTTCTCACATTGATGTTTCTCCCTCTCTCTCCCTCCCTTCTTTAAAATCAATTTTAAAAAGAAAAAAGGAAGAAATATGTCATGCATATAAGAAAAAAGAAAGCAGTGTTTCTTGTCGAATTTCCTATCTTGGTCTCTAGAATAGCCCACTCCCCCATTGCTAGAAAATGGTATGGAAATTATGATACAAATATCTGATTTTCTAGAACTGAGGTCTTAGAGTATATTTTCATTTATACAGTGGGTGATAATCAGCTCTGATTTTATAGCTACCTGGTAGAGTTTTAGACTTATGTGATCTGTATTGCAGTTTACTTTATAAAGATTTCAGGAGAGGAATAGAGTTTTCTATAGAATGTTTTATTGCTGACTCTTACTAATATTGGTGTGCATAAAAGGCAGGACTGAAATTTCTTCCAGTAGTTTTTAGTTTAGCCTTTTGTTTTGTACCTTAAAATCGTACCTGCTTCCTCTTGTGCCAGTGACTTCTAAGTCAATTTCCATTTCTCACATTTCTGCAGAGCTCCAGTCCCTCACTTTCATTTTTCTACAGATGTTGTATTGATTTATTATTCAATATATTGTGATTTTATATTTAAAAATATATCTTTAAGTTGTAATATAGCCCATCCTTTTTGCCATGGAATAGCAACTACTATACTGTAATTACATTTACTTTAGTGATTTCTTCAAAGGATCTTACTCAAACATGGATTTTTATAATTGTACTTCAGTTTTATAATATACTTTTATTACTTCAACCTGAAATGAAACTTGTCTTTCTTCACCAAATCTACTCTTTTCATTGATCCCTGTTTCTGTCAGTGATGTCGTTAGTCTCTAGGTCAGGGCTTAAGCATTTTAACTATTGTTTACTCATCCCCTTGTCTGCATATATCCAGTCAGTCTCCTTCACACTTGCCTTGCATCAGTTCTTTTCCTTGCCACTCTCACTATCAATCTAGTTCATTCCTTTATTATTTTTATCCCTAGAGTATAGTAATAGCTAATTGCTTTCCCCATATCTTCTTCCCTGGTCCAATCCAGCATTCAATTCAAAATTTTAATGATACCACTTTGTGTCACTCCTTAAATTCAGATTTAAAGTGTTTCATTATTTAGTTTATACCTGATATATCTGCATTGTGTTATAACTTTTATTTTTTTTAATTTCCATAACTATGGTCATACTTTTTCTGCCACTAGAGTATCCTCCTCCTTTGCCAGTCAAAATCCTAGTAAATTTTCAGAGTTCAACTCTGTTGCCAGCCAGAAGGTATCTTTCTATCTTTTGAATTTGAATAATATTATGGCACTGGAGAGACACTCCTCTGGGGTGCTCACTGTACCTTACTTACATTTTGCCTTTCTGTTGCTATTAAAACCCTTCTTAGTGAATAGTGTTTGTAAGTTGTCTTTCCTAGATGACTCCAAGGACCCAGGCTCCACAGTTTGTATTTCCAGAGCCTGGAACATAGTAGGTGCTCACTAAAGACTTATCGAATTGTATCTTTTGCCTTCATAGATACGAAGTTTATTTATGAGCTAAATTTTTAAAACCTTTACATCCAGATGCTTAGAGTATTGTTCTTGTACATAATAGAACTTGTATGTTTATAAAGAAATGAAAAATTTTGTTGTGGGTCTTCTGTACAATATTTTTTTATCTTGAGATTTAAAAAATTCTTAATATTAACCTTCTTCCTATTAAAACATCCTAAACCTGTTTAAATCTTGTTTAAGTAATAGATGAATAGTCAGTTGAGTCATTAATTTGCTACCTTCTCTATAAGGGTCTGAACTAGGTCCTATAGAGGAATACAAAGTAGAATTAGATCCATGTTCTATGTGATTATAATTTTAAAATGCTGAATTTATACTTTTCAATACAGATTTGCAGATATGTTTAGTATTAAATCCGTTTGCCCTTAAATATAAATTTTATCAACTTCTAAGGGAGCCATTTGAAGCTTCTTTGTAAAAATATGTGACTCCCATCTTGTCAGTAAAAGGAATACTTTTGTGCAGTCTTTTCTTAAGCCTTAATCTTCTCAGCCAATCAGTTTTCACTGGATTGTAATCTGAAATGTAACTCTCTTTTTAAAAGTATTCTAATAGTGCTACTTAAAATGTTTTCCAACCAGAAGGAAAAGAGACTGGAAGCATCTGATACTGAGTCTCTTGTGAGGCAATCATGTAATTGGTATATATGAGCCACCTATTTAAAACTGAATATAGAGCTTATAATTGTTTACCCTTTTTGGAGGGGGCATGTTAAGATCTTGGAAGACTCTATTGGATCACTCAAATAATGTTAAAATATGTGATTAAAAGAATGTGCAGTTTAAGTTATTTTTCTGCATAATATTCTTGTTAGAAAGCTATAACACTTTAAGCTGATGGCTCTTAAAATTTTTATTGAAATCATCCTAAATCCATTTTTTAAAAACCCCACCTAAACAAACAAAACTTCTAACCCCATACTGGCCCCTCACTTCCTGCAAATAAATGGACAACCCTAGCCATATATGGGTTATGCTGGTAGGGCATCAGTACCCACACTGTTGCTGTTATAATGCCTTCTCTGCAGTTACTGCCTTTGTGCTTCCTGGCAGCAGTTTTGTGGTCTGACTTTGAAGTGTCACAACCAGGACCATCTTTCATGTGCTTCAGCTACAGTGTGATTGCAAGCTGTGACTTAGCATTTTCTAGTATAGCCAGGTAGAAGCACTAGATGGAGTAGAGAAATTTCTTTTTCATCAACCATTTGTTACCATATTTTACAAAGTACTGTTCACGTAAGAAAAGTACCTGTACTTTTTTAAAAAATCTAGCAAGATGATTTTTAATACATGACTGTTTAGGGGAAGGCATATAAAACAGTTGTTTTTGTTACTGCTGTAGCATGTTACTTCTTGATACTTCCCAAAGTTTCTATTTTCATTTCATCTCTGCCTGCAAAAAAATGCCATTTTTACCCCACTTTTCTTTTGAAAGTTTGTGAAGTTCAGTCATGTTGAAAAGATGGAGTATTGGAATTTTGGTATACATCTTTGAAAGGTTGAAAACTGCCAACAGTCATTTTGTGTTTATTCGAAGTTGGGGTTTTAAATATGTAGTAGCCATGACTTATCACAGTGTTTTATTGAGGAATGGAATTGGCTGGTGAGCATTTGCTGAGGATTTGCTATATGCGAAACATTATGGTAGGTACATTTGCAACCAATATCTCATTTAATTCTCAGAATGTCCTTTTTCTCTTGATCAGGGTTACTAAGATAATAAACGGAAGAGTGGGGTTCTAACTCAGGTTCTATCTGGTTCCAGAAGCCCAAACTTAACACTGTGTTAGATGTTTTCTTTTAAGTCTGAAGAAGAAAGCACATATTCTTAAATCTTCCAGTCATTATGATTCATTATTAGTATTTGGAGGGTCCCCTCAATTAGCAGAGGATCAAATGAAACACACGCGTATATATAATTTTTTCTTCATCTACTTTTGTGTTAGCTAGCCAACACTTTAAAAAAAATTCTATAGTAATTGAAATGCAGTAGTATTGTCAGAATCTGTCCTAAATTTTAAGGACTGCCAGTATTGTGTCTAACTGGTCATTATGTGCAGAGTATTTGATCAAGTGCTTTGGGAAGTTTCAAAGGAAGTTACAAAAGCAACAAAAACTTTTGTTTTAGGACAGAGTTTAATCTTTAAACATCTTCATTTTCCTTTATCGTAATAACAATTTATATTGTTGCTTTAGGTGTTTTTATATATTCATTTACAGTAAATACTTTATAAAACACACATTCTTAACTCTTTTAATGAAAAGAGGTAAATTTTAGGTAGACTCATATCACTGATATGAGTTCATCACTATTACTTAGCTTAATCCCCTGCGTTTACTTTCAGTTTGTCACTACCATTTAGCTTAACCTCCTGCAATTTACTTTCTGTGCAGTGATTATTGATATTTATATTTAAGACTTGAGATATTACAAGAAATGCTAACAAAGTTACTTGAATTAACTCCTGAATTAGTAAAACAACAATAATTATGTTTGATTTTAATTGGAAGCCTTCTTTAGTAGGAATATCCAAGTCATAAGAATATTCCATTCCTTAAATTATTTTGCACACTTGAGCCAAATTATATTTCAGATCTTAACTTGGAAAAGGCAATAGAAATTTTTTTTCCTTATGAGAGCACCATTTGAAATGGGATTTGCTTGTTGCCCATCAAATCATTGATTCCCAGAATTTTACGTTTCATGGACATGGTTTTAAATTTTTTGATGATTAAAAGAAGATAGTCTAATTTTCATTTTGCCATGTTTGGGCATTAAAAACAAACAACTTGATCACCTTCTATCATCATTTCGTAGAGAAAAAGAATAACAAAAGGATATAGGGTATGAGTATGTTCAAATGAAGGACAGTGGGGTCTCATATCAATCTACAGTATTGCTGTATTGACCACAGCTGTTCTTGGTGCTCTTTTATGCAAGTAGAGAGTGTGATTGGGGGTGAACAGATTTCATGTCTATTTCCTATGTCCTCCTTTTAGGTAGGATGTGATAGAGTGCAAGTGGTGTGGCAGGCTAGATTGCATCAGGGTGCAAGCTCTTGGCTCCTCATCGACCCAGTAAGGAACAATGAATAATTTGCCTGAAGAGATTCAGGAGATTGGTGAAAACTGCCTTTAGGTACCACTGGTTTCATACTTACACTTCCATAAGCCTTTGCACATGTAATCTTCCTCTGGAATGTATTTCCCGGCTTATTTATATTAAGGCACAGCTCAAAGAACAAACTGTGGACTTGCTTGACCACTGGGGTACACGATGATTCTCTAACTTCCTATTTAAACCCTAAGAGTGACACATATACACTATCTGCTATCCTTAGTATATCTTATCACCTGACAAAATAGTGAATTCCTTTAAGTAGGGGCTTTGGTTAATTTTTCTTTAAATTCCTTTGGTAACTGCATTTTTTAGCAAGTGCACAGTAAATGTTTGTTGACTGAAAAAAATTGAACACAAATAGACTAATCTTGTGAAGAGCTGAATGCATAGAAAACAAAATGATGATAGTTTGTGTGGGTAAATATAACAGCTAACAAACATTAAAGATGTTCTAATAAAAAATTGTATACCAAAAACTTACTTTTATAATACTTACAATGTAGAGGTAGTTGTATTATGGTCAAAGTGGAATATATTCTTGATTACCAATACAAATAGAATGTTGCTCAGTTTATGTAACATTTAAAAAATTAATTTCTTTAAACAAATCATTGGGTGTTTATTTAGAAAAGGAATCCCTAGCATACTGGCATTAGAAACTAATTCATATTTTCTAACAATTTTAATCACACTTTTTTTCCTAAATAACATTTTCACTATGGATCCCTGTATGTCAGTATTTTCTTACCTTATTAGTATTTTGGTGGTTTATCTTTTCATTGTTGTGCTGGCTAACCATAAAAAGACAAAGTTGAGCTCTCTGTTACTGCCCTAAGTGTGCTTTCTCGACTTGAATGTTCTTTCATGGGTGGAGACATTCCACATTGTCATGTGTCGTATAGGCATTTCTGAAATGACATTCAGTAGAAACCATGGAAAGAAATGAAGGCATTCCTCAGCTGTCACCTTTTTAGTACTCTATTTAAATGCGTTATGTGCATTGAGTGAGATGTTCTGCAGGGAGAGCTTCACTGAATAAAAAAGCATTACTTTAACTTGGTTATTAACTCATATTTGAGACGAAATTACTTTTTGTTTAACATGTTCTTTCACAAAAAAATCATAAGGCTGTAGAAAGTTGTGTCATTTTCTTGAATACTTGCGTAAGGCAAAGGAGAAATTTTATGAGATGTGAATTGATACCCTCTTAGAAATTAACCGTGTGGGAAAGTGTATTTTCTTGGATTTACTGTTAAAGCACATAGACACACACACCCCAATTATCTTTACTTTGCATTAAACATACTAAAGTATATTAATTTTATTTGCCTTCAAAATTATTTTAGATAGTTATAAACTTATTTCAATATTTATACTTTTGCTTGTAATATTTCTGGAAGTCTTCTATTAGAGCTTCAGCTCCAGAACACTCTTTTGACTATTTTCAGTGTTGTGGTTTTTTTTTGCTGTTTTGTTGTTTTGTTTTGTTTTTAATTCTTTCAGTTTTTTAACTTTGAAAATGATAGTCATTTTGAGACAAGACTGGCAGATAGGTAGGTCATGGGTAATCATGGTTAATAAATACTATCAGTGATTAGATGATATTTTCTAAAAAGCTTATTCTTAATTGGAGCATGTTCATAAAAAGGCTATCTTGGACTTTAGTTAACTCTTTCTGCATTGTTTGGATTTGAGTATGCTTCAGAGTTTCTTTATGATTAACCTAGTGTAGTCTTCATTTGTTTTCTAGACTTTGCATGAAGCAACTCAAGGTGATAGCTTGTGATTTGAACGTGGTCTTTTTTTTTGTGGATGTTGTATTTTCCAAAAAAGAATTTAATGCTGCTTTTGCCAGATCACTATACTGTATTTTATTAAGAGCTATTGTTTTCTCAGAGATATGTTAATTTATACAGTCTTTTTTAAAAAAAGATTAACACAGATGACTTTTTCAGTAATTTCTATATCCTTTCCAAGTACATGGAATAATCTGCATAAAAACTTTGCCTCATTCAAGGTTTTTTTCTTTTAAAATATCTATTGCTATTTAACTCTTCCAATCATATTTTTTTTTATAAGTGTCTTTAAATTTATGTTCTTCTCAGTATTTTTATTTATCTTATGTTGTACATGAAAATGCCTTAAGTAATTATTAAGCCTTCAATGCCTTCTGCTCTGTCTTTTCCATCTTCATTTTATTTTAAAAAGGCTTATTTTCAAGTTTGTTTGCTGTTCTATATGTATTTTAGCTAAAAAAAAGAAAATTAAGAAAATATTTAAGTACTTAAAGCATCAAAGAGAAATAATAAAAAAAATTAAATGCTATCCAAATTTTCAGACCTGAAGGTAGCCCTATTTAAAACTTTGGTAAATTTGCCCTGGCCAGTGTAGCTCAGCGGTTAGAGCAATGGAGAAAATATCCTCTGGTGAAGATTTAAAAAAAAAACAAAACTTTGATAATTTTATTTTATCCATCTCTAATACAACTTGTTATAATTATACTTAACTTTCTGGTTTATAACCTGCTTTTTATATTACACATTGTTAGAAATATTTCTCTGTTAATGAATATTGATTCCACTGTGTGTATATATGTGTGTGAGTACACTTATACATCCCAGAATTTATTTTCTTAGTTGTCTGATGATGGATATTTAGTATATTTCCAATTTATTTTTATATGGTGGATATTATACAAAGATACACATCAGCAGTGTTCAGCTGATGTGCTGCAATAATTTTTAAAACATGCAATACCTGACTATTTAGTCAGGGGCAAATAAAAAAATGACAACAGCCAATACAACAATAGCCGTCCAGTAGAGGATGAATTAAAATTATACCTACTTTTTTTTGTCAGATTCGCAAAAATACAATACATTTTTTGGTGTGCCACAGAATTTTAGTAGTTAGTTTATGTGTGCCATGAGATGAAAAAGGTTGAAAATTGCTGATGTACATCTTTGCTCATTCATGACATTGTATTGCTAGAGTTGTTTCTTAGAAATTTTGTGTTTGCTCAAAATAACGTGGGGCTTTAATGTTGGTTTATACAAAATACATTTTCAGTCAAGTTTCTGGTATATCTAGTGTAGAATACTAACCTTAAAAGTAGTCGTGCTGACACATATCTATTAACATTCATAACGTGATGTTATCTTCCTTAAGTCACCCATAGGAAAATCTGTTTTATTACTTTGTTAGTCTGTATGTATTAATAAAATTTGTGTTGTACAAATTTTTAATATATTAAAGTGTTTGTGTTTTACAGATATATGATGCTGTAATTCATTTAGTTATTAACTCATTCATGCAACAAATAGATAAATCATTATTTACAGTATGCCTGGCACTGTACTAATCTCTAAAAGCAGTGGTCCCTGCCTGCATGTGCTGTACAATATAGGGGAAATGGCAGTATGAACAAGTAATGACAATTTTAGTAAATGTTAGAATAGGGTGAGATGAAAGTTTTTATTAGGAGGATTTAACCTAGAATGTCAAGAAAGACATCCTTGAGGAAATTATGTTTAAGTTATAGGTAATTTAACAGATGTCTTGAGCACTGCCCCCTTCTTAGTTGTCCTCTGAATGCCTCTGTTCAGTTTCTCTTTTTGATCTATTTCTTTCTTAAAGAAGAATGTTTCAGGGTTGTTACATGTCTATTTTTTCTTTTCCATATCATTCATTCTTATAGTTTCAACTGTTTTCTTTCTATGTGATCTGTTCTCCTTTTTAAATACACATCTTATTTTTGACATCATTCTTTTAATAAACTAAAATCATTGAGTCATCTTCGGTTTTCTCCTTTACTTACATACAGTCAGTAACTCCTGTTACATGCACAGCTGCACAAGAAATACTCCCAAATTCATACTAGCTTTTAGATATTCTTTTTAAAATAAATTTTATTTGTATTGAATGACATTGGTTAATAAAATTATATAGGTTTTTGGTATACAATTCTATAATACATCATCTATATATTGTATGGTCACCTCCCCAAGATACTATACTCATTTAACAGAATTAAAGGCCTACTCTGTGTCATACACTATTAAGTGCTGGGGGGATATATTTTAAAGCAAAACAGGAACCAATACTATCCTCATGGAGTTTATAGTAAAATGAAATTACTTAGCCATCAGGAAAGTGCAAATCAAAACCATAATGAGTTACCTCTGTACAACCACTAGAATGGCTGTAATAAAAACAACAGATAATATCAAGTATTGACTAGGATATGGGAAAATTAAACCTTCCTACACTGCTGGTGGTAATTAATGTAAAATGGTGCATCCACTTTCAAAACAGTCTGACAGTTCCTCAAAAGGTTAAACATAGAGTTACCATGTAGCCCAGCAGTTCCATTCCTAGGTGAGTAGAAAATACATCTGTGAGAATTGAAAACATATGTCTACACGAAAATGTGTACATTAATGTTTATAGCAGCATTGTTCAAAATAGCCAGAAAATAAAAACAACACAGATGTCTATCAGCTTATGAATGGGTGAATAAAATGTGGAATATTTTGTTACTAGAATCAGTGGAATATTATTGGGCGATAAAAAGAAGCAAAGTACTGTCATGGCTGGGTGGTTCAATTGGTTGGAGTCTTAGCTGTACACCAAAAGGTGTGGGTTCAATTCCCATTCAGGGCACATACCTAGGTTTCGGGTTAGATCCCCAGTCAGGGCAGGTATTGGAGGCAACCCATTGATGGTTCTCTCTCACATTGACTGTGTGTGTGTGTGTGTGTGTGTGTGTGTGTGTGTGTGTGTGTGTGTGTGTCTCTTCCCCCCCCCCCCCCCCTTAAAATCAGTAAACATATCCTTGGGTGAGGATTTTTAAAAAAGGAAAGAAAGAAACAACATAGATGAATCTTGAAGATACTATGCTAACTAAAGAAGACCAGTCACAAAAGACCACATATTGTATGATTCCAGTTTATATGAAATGTTCAGAATAGGCAAATCTGTAGAGACAGAAGATAGATTAATGGTTGCCAGAGGGTGGAAGTGTTGTGGAAAAGTGGGGAGTGACTGCTAATAAGTATAACATTCCTTTTTAGGGTAATAAAAATGTTCTAAAATTGTAGTGATTATACAACTCTGAATATACTAAAGCTCTTAATTGTACACTTGAAATTGGTTATTGTATGATGTGTGAATTATATGTCTATAAGCTGTTATTTTTTTTTAAAGAATGAAGTTACTTTTGTATTGATCAGTGTTCACCACTAAAAATTGAGGCACTGGCAGAAGCTGTAATTATATTCTGCCTGTCCCCAACCCCACCAGGGGCTTAGTGTTCATCACTGTAGTGTGATGGCAAAGAAGACATTATTTCTGCCCTGACACAGCTTGCAGTGCACTAGGGTATATAGACAGATACACAGATAATTATACATTTATGTCAGTTATGTGTAATGATATTTAATGGTAGTACAGAGTGCTGTGGAAGTGTATAAAGGCACATCTCACCTAGATTTTGGGACGGGGAATGCTTCCTAGAGTGACCGTAAAAGTTAGCCCAGGTTGTAAGGGAGGGAAAGGTGTGGGAAACTATTTCAGAGAGAGGGAATAGCGTATGCAAAGAACTGGAGGTGAACAGAAGTGTTGAAGGATTTTAATCAGGTTAAATGGAACAAGCAAATTTTCTTTTTAAGAAAAATCACTTTGACTGCTGTGTCTCAACATGCACTGAAAAGAGGACAAGACTGGAGGCAGGGAGCCCGGCCAGGCGTGGCTCAGCAGTTGAGCATCGATCTAGGATCCAGGCGATCGGGGTTCGATTCCCTGTCAGGGCACATGCCCAGGTTGTGGGCTCAATCAGTGACTCTTATCATTGATGTTTCTGTCTCTCTCTCTCCCTCTCCTTTCCTCTCTCTGAAATCAATAAAGATATATTAAAAAAAAAAAGACTGGAGGCAGGGAGACTGGTTTAGGAAGTTGAGTAGTCTAAGAGAGATGAACTAGCTTAGTGGCAGTGGAGTTGGAAAATAGTAGGTAGACTCAAGGACATATTTAAAAAATAGAATTTGTAGGACTTGGAAATGGATTGGCCTGAGGGAATAGGATTTAAAGGTGTGAGAGCACTTGGTTTCTGGTTTGGACAACTAGGTGAATGGGGGTGCTTTTCACAGCATGCATTCATTTAATAAGTACTTAGTGTGCTTACTCTGCAGGTCAGGAGCGGACTATATTTGAATGATATTGGGGGAGACAGACAGTAAATAAGAAATGACAAGTGTGATATGTATGCTAATAGATATACAGGATGTTGAGCTAGCATGGGCCTAACTATAAATAATCTATCAAAATCTTGTTTGGAGGTATGTGTTTTTTAATTTGTTTGTTTTGGTTTTGTCTTGGACTTAACCTGTTTTCTTAGGTCTTTTTAGTTATCTGGAAGTGTGAATACCAAAAGCAAAACTATTTATGAGTCTACAGAAAAACCACAGTATAAAAGATGGTTAGATTTCTTAAGGGTTTGGTGAAATATCTAAAAACATATGCAAATTTTTTGGTTTGTTTTTCTGTACCTTAGTTTAGAAAAATTAATGAAGAACTCCTAAGTATGGCCAAATTTACTTTTATGATGTTGTGGGGGAGGGCAGAGTATGTGTTTTTAGAGGTATGGGTAGGGGTGGAGCATAGACCTGTTGTGGAGGAATAAAGGAGTGGTAGTAGTAACAATCTAAATGACTTTTATTGCCTGAAATAATACACTGTGAAAATAAGGTCATAGGTTAAAATAAGAGGTGAGAGTACATTTTCTTAGAGCATGTTGAATTTTGCTAAGAATTGAATCGATAAAGAATTTATTCAACAATCTCTTAACTTCCCTTAGTTTCTAAATTTACTAAATGGTGTTTTCAGAGAAAATAAAGATAAAATATTAGTTATAACTAAGAAACTTATACCTTGATATATTTTAATATTATTTTGCTTGAAATTTTGCTAAAGTCGCTTTGAGTATTTGTGACTTCATTGAAAATTTAAAGTTTTTAAAAGTTGCACAGTTAATGAGAAAAGTAGCAGTTGTACAGAAAAGTCGTGTGGGTTATTTTGACTTTGAGCAAGCATAATTAGACTTGTTTTCAGCTTAAATGAAACAAGAAATGGTTATTATATGTTAAACTTTAACTCAAAATTAACATGGCATCTTTTTCCTTTTTCAACCTACCCTTGACATTTAAAGTCAATCTTGGGATGAGGGGTTAATGTGTTTGCTTGTTTCATGTGTGAAATGGACTGATAGTATATAAATTGTTCTCCTTCAGAAAAAATTTAAGTGTCAGAAAGTTGTTTGCAAGACAAGATGTATGGTATGATTCCATTTGGAGGCAAAAAATGTTTGTATAGAAAAGAATATCTGCAGAAATTACCCCAACTATTAACAGTGGTTATCTCTGGGAGGGAAATATAGCAGATTTTGAATTATGCCATCTTTGACTCTCTTACAACAAGCAGAAAAAAAGATGATGAATCTGAAATGGAGAATAATGCCTAAATGGCTACTTCCATTAATGTATTAAGTTTTAAGGAGTAAATGTAGAAGTATTAACATAACTAAAGAATTTTAGTCTTTGGCCACTCAAGAAAGTGATTGATGGTTAAGTATTTCTGTATTATGCCTGCCTTTTCTCTCAGCCTTTTATATCATAAGGAAAGACTAATTGCCAATGTGAGGGACACCTTGGGAGAGTTTTTAAAACAAGTAAGAAAATGAATTAGAGGTTTGGTTGGATGTATTTTGAAGCTTTTGGCAAGTGGACTACAGAAAATTCAGAGAAAAGATACGCATAATTTCCCAAAAGGCAAAAGTTTTTGAGGGATAAAGGGATTTTAAAAGATAAAATTTGGATTTCAGAATTTTAAACGATTCCAGTGGGAGACAGGTAGAGGAACTATATAGAAAAGACATTTTTTAATACAGTGAGCTCTTTTTGCTATGTTTTATATATGAGTATAAAAAGCATTTAATGATGAATATCTGTTTTAAGGATTGAATTGCGAAAAAAAAAATGGCCACACGTCTCCAAGAACAGATTCAAGAATGTTGAAACTCAGAGTTTACATGAATTTTGTGAAAATATTTTCAAAGATAGTGAAAAGTGGGCTCTTAAGAGTTGTAAACTGGAGCAAGAAAAGGGAGTACTAGAACTGGTGACAAGGCATTTAATTTATGTGTACATTTGTTTTAAAATGGTCTCCTACTCCAAAGGGCAAAAATGTAATATCTGTTATTGAACAGGTAGTTTGAGAAGATAATTTCTTGATAACTAGATGTCAGTTTGAGGTTTCTGAAAACAAGTCATGTTCACCTATACTTCCTTTTCTGACAAGATTGGTACATTTAAATGAGGGAAATGATACAAACCGAGTATAGCTTGATTTTTAGTAAAAAACCTTGGGCAGGCTCTTGTTAGATCTTTGTGGTTAACATGACAAAAGTCTGGCATGAATATTAGCAGGATTAGATGGATTAATCACTGGATGAGCCACTATGTACACGTCAGCCTACTGATTACATGTCAGCCTACTGATTGGTCACTCAGTGTCAACCCAGAGGGAAGACTAATGTAGTGGTCCTTGTGTTCTTTTTCTTTTCTTTTTTAAAGAAAGAATTTTCTTAAAAATATATTTTTATTGATTTTAGAGAGAGGGAGAGATAGGAACATTGATCCATGAGAAAGAAATACAACATCGATTGGTTGCCTCCTGCATGCCCTCTCTGGGGATCACACCCGCAACCTGGGCATGTGCCCTGACTGGGAATCGAACCGGTGACCTCTTGGTGCATGGGTAAATGCTCAACCTCTGAGCCACAATGGAATCTTGACCCTATCCTATTAAACATTTTAGTAGATAAAACTATAGAGCTGAGAGAGAAATTCAAAAAGACGATGAGTTATTAATGTAAAATTCTGCTTCAAAACATTGATGAGTTTAGCTTGGTAGAGATCATCTTTGGCAAACATGAGAAAAAAGTTACTGAAACTTTAACAGCAAGTTTAATATCTAAAAACAGTATAATAATTTTAAAACATACTACTTCAGTATAAAGCTAAATTAAATAAGCCTTTAGCCTAGATTTTTTAAAAATCTATTCCTCTATACTGTGAGATCACATCTGTAGAACTGCGTGTAGTTCTACAGTTTGATATTTGTTTACTGTATCAGCAGCTCTTACCAATTACAGCCTTCTTTTGATTACCCACCAGAGGAATAGCTTTTGTGTAACAAAGTTAGTTCTACAGAGAAAAACAAACCTATATTCCAATACTGTTTTCTAGAATTCTTAACAAATTTATGTGTAATTGCACACACACACACACACACACTTGAAGTTATTCATATGCCCTAAGACCACCCCACACCACCCCAGACCATGAGCTCAACTATTTCTTTTGAGCCCCCTGAAAAAAGAAAGGTGCCAATTTTCAAAGCAACATACTTACACCAACCACTAGTAGGAAAATAGTAGAAGGACCTCTTGCATAGTATTAGTTAGGGTTCTTCCTTTTAAGTTAGAAAAGTCCATTGGAACTAGTCCAAATGAAGTAATTAACTATAAGGGTATAGAGAGAATCTCATAGAATCTGGGGTTCTGGAATGAATTAGAACCAGGAACTCTATGCAGCCCAGGAAGTCTTCTATCTACTCATTACTGTTTCTAACAAATCTACTTTATTCTCTTTTACAGCAAACTAGATTTCTTGTTTTCCCAGTTAAGAAGGCAAAATACAAGGTTAACAATTCCAGAGTTTATATTCTGGTCTATATATCTAGAGAGATTGAGCTCCTTCCGAATTCTAAATCCAGATATCCAGGAAAGGGGTCCACCTTAGGTCATCAACAGCAGCTGGTGGGGCTGGATCCCTCTGAGCAAACATACCTACTGTAACTGTAATTATTTTGAGGAGATGAGAGAGACATAAAGCTAGAATTAAGAAGTGAGTTTAGCCCTGGCGAGGTGGCTCAGTTGTTTGGAGCACTGTCCCTATACACCAAGAGGATGCGTGTTCAATACCCAGTCTGGGCACATGCCTGAATTGCAGCTTCGATCACCTCTCTAAAAATCAATAAAACATATCCTCAGGTGAGGCTATATACATATAAAAAAAGAAGTGAGTTTAGGAAGACACAAATATTGATTGGGACATCACAAAAGAAAATATACAAGTGTTGTTAAAGGTACAAAAAGATATTCCATATCATTCATCAGATAAATGCACATTAAGAATGACAATAAGGTGTCAGTATATATCCACCAGACTGGCTAAAATTAAAAAGATTGATAATACTACATGCTGAGGAGGATGTGGAGAAACTAGGATTTTCATATACTGCTGGAAGAAGTATGTGAAATTTCACATGTATTCAAGTATATTAAAATTTGTTTCTCTTACTGAGTTGGACATACATAATACCAAAGGGAACATTTACTCTGTGGATTAATGCACATTTTAAAGCTAAAATTTCACAGGAATCTGCTGAGGCTCCTTGTTAAACTGATTGTTATATAAAAATTAGAATTTATATTTATAGGTGGTAGATATTCTCTTATATTGATTTGCTGTCACTGTTCATTGGCTTAAAAAATGATTGCCGAGTGCCTTGTATGTGCTAAGCTTTTTTGTTAGGAGCTAAGGAATACAGAGATTAGCAAAAGAAGATAAGACGTTGCTCTCATTAATCAAATAATTAATGTGAGTTGTGTTAAATAGTTTGAAGGAAAAGTATAAAATATACGGGATGGAGCAAAAGTAGATTTACAGATGTTCGTTTGGGAAACAATACAATAATTAATAAATAATACAAGAATAAACTTTTGTATACTCACAACTGTAAACCTACTTTTGCCCCACCCTGTATATGTCACATGTATTTCAATAAATAATACAAATATTATAAGGGAGGAAAACGTTTTGAGACTTTGGATGGAGTCTCTGTGGAAGTGATGATTGAACTGAGAAATGAAAGATGAATAGGCTTAACTTGGTAAAGAGTTGGTAGAGTGTGGAGAGGTAGGTTCTTGGTGGTAGAAAGTGAAATAGTTTCTGGCCAAAGGAAATAATATATAAAAGCCCTTCATAGGAAGGAGGGAGAGAGGGGGCAAGGCTCAATGGAAAAACTGAAAGTGCCACTGGAGCACAGTGGGTGAGGGAAAGAATGGTGTGTCAAGAGATTTGGAGGTTAGGCAGGCATCACCTCTAGTAGGACCCAGGAAGCCTTGTTAAGTCCATTTCATACAAAGAGCTCTAGAAACTCATCGAGACCTGTAATTGCCCTGTAATGTAATCTGATTTTCATTTTTAAGACAACTGCTGCCTATAGAAAAGATTAGGGTGGAGGTGGGGATGAGTTCTACCGGGAGACTAGTTCCTGAAGCTGTTACAGTAGTTCAGAAATCTGTTCTCTGATGGCTCTACAATTGAACATTGGTATTTTACAAAATGTTAAAAGGCAGGCTAAAGGGGGTGAGGATGGGGAAGAATTCTTTGGTCAGTATGTTTAAGAGATGTTTCATAACACAAGGTTAAACAGATTTTGCTAGAATTATTCACTCTTTAAAATGTGCTGAAAGGTGTGAGTGAGGAAAGGAGCTGAACTCAAGTGACAGAAAAGGAATGGGCGTATTTGAGCCTGAAGGAGGTTTGGTTTTAGGAAGTGGAGGAATAGACTGTGAAGAAAGGTTGAGAGAATGGATCCTGGCAAGTCTGGAAGTATAGGCTTGAGTTATAAATTGGTAAAGAATTTGTAGCAGTACAGTGAATGAATTAAGGTCTACTGTAGAAGATTAATTTGATAGTTTTAGAAAATAGATTAGGACATA